>NC_080164.1:87562147-88177700 GCF_950295315.1 Erinaceus europaeus
TCCCAGGTTCAATCCCCCACACCACCATAAGCCAGAGCTGAGCAGTGCTCTAGTAGAAATAAAGGAAGGGGAGCGGTCGCCCTCATAGCTCTACTTCCGGTTGGGGGTAGGTTGGAGGCTTTTCTGTGTGAGCCTTCATCTAGGAAAAGTTTTAAAGAAGTAGTGGATATGCCATTTAGGAATGGAGTTAGGAATAGTGTGCGTTTTCTTAAAAGAAAGAAAAGAAGAAAGCAAGAGAGTCGAGAGAGAGAGAGAGGGAGGGAGGGAAGAAGGAAAGAAAGGAAGGAAGGAAGGGAGAAGAGACAGGAAAGAAGAAAAGAAAAAATAACCTGAGGCCTGGTGATGTAGCACAACGGTTACACAACAAACTGTAATACTTGAGGCTCATAGGTCACAGCTTTAATAATCTGCACCATCATAAACCAGAGCTAAAATTGGGCTCTGCTTGGTGGTAATAATAATAATAATAATTAAGAAGTGACTTGGGAGATAGAGGTCCATTTCCTGCCACATTCACCCTTTCTTCCATGAAATAAATCATTAAATAAGTCCATTAAATAAATCGTTTTTAATGTAACTGATAAATTCTCAAAATGGCTTTTATTATTTTTGCAAGCAATTTTATGCCTGGTATTAAGGTTTTTTTTTATTTTTTATAAAAGGGAAGCATTGACAAAATCATGGGATGGGAGGGGTGCAAATCCACACAGTTCCCGCCACCAGAACTCCGTATCCCATCCCCTCCCCTGATGGCTTTCCCATTCTTTAACCCTCTGGGAGTATGGACCCGGGGTCATTGTGGGATGCAGAAGGTGGAAGATCTGGCTTCTGTGATTGCTTCCCTGCTGAACATGGGCGTTGACGGGTTGATCCATACTCCCAGCCTGCTTCTCTTCCGGGGTTCTGGGGAATCAGAGCTCCAGGACACATTGGTGGGGTTGTCTGTCCTGGGAAGTCTGGTTGGCATCATGATGGCATCCGGAACCTGATGGCTGAAAAGAGAGTTAACATACAAACAAATTGTTGTCAAACAAACAAATTGTTGACCAACGATGAAACTAAAGGCTGGAATAGTACAGATGAGGAGTTGGGGGGTCCTCCATTTTGTAGATAGCTAGTAGGCATATTTTAGTTATATTCCAAAGGGCCTGTGGCTATACTAGGTTTTTTTTTTTTTTTTGCCCTTGAACCTGAATTCTGATATACAGGTGGATCCAAGTTATTGTCTGGGGAGATGATGTCATGGCTGGAAAAGGAACTGAAAGCTAGATCAGGGAAGAGAGTAGCTCCCTAATATGGGAAAGGGGTTTAAATATTGTTGACGGTAAACCCCATCTATTTGATTTGGTCTGGCACCCATATTCAGTTTAGGAGCCTATGTGACTTCTGCATCCCTGTAGATCTGAGCTCACATTCTGTGGTCATGAGTAGGAACATTCCAAGCTGCCCCAATATTGACCCATAGCATAGAGTATGTTGTTCATCCTCCCTTAAGAGGATGAAACATTCTCTACCATTGTTGATCCAAATTGAGGGCAAGGTCCTATTGGGGGCCCACAAAGGAGTCTATTTTGTTGTTCCTGATACAGATGACTGGTAACAATAGAGAGAGGGATTTATTTGAGGTCTAAGCCCAACATGTCTGTTTGGGAATCACAGGACTCTCCAAATAGGGCCCCAGCTGATGGGATGGCCTGACAGTGACTAAAGAGTCATCATTAAAGTATGCCAGTCTCTTGCCCTTATTCAGCTTTTGTAGTCCTTGCTTTGATAAGGTTAACTTTGGAGTGAGTGAGAGAACTGTAACAGGAAGTAGGTGAGGAGGGTATCTAAGTCTAATTAGATACTATTTCATTATGAACTTTACACTGACTCACTGCAGACTATTGTGTGCTTTTGCTTTCAGGTATATATTTTGCTCTAATTTATGGATACATGTGAACTTATGCTCTATCTCATGGGAACTGGTCTATATCTGGGTTTTGGGCCTTTGTTAGGGAGTGAACCTCCTGGAATGGAATTAGAGAATACTATGAAAGGAAAAATCTCGCACGAGTAATGAGGCTGAAGGGTTGACATTCCACACCTGAAGTCTCTGGACGCAGTTTGAAGTGAAGCATGCTGAGGTGGTACTCGTTGAGTTGATTAGGTTGGGATCAGCGGATGCAACATCATTTGGTATGAATTGAGAGAAGCATGCAGGAAAGTGAGCCCCACCCTAGAGGTTCTGGGACTGGGGTAACTATAGGCTCTATAGAGGAAGCTGAAGGTTCCTGCTGTCTTTGGGTTAAGAAGACAATAGGTAGTTATTGCTATAGTCACATTATTTGGCAATTGGGTTAACTTTGAAAAATCCCTTTGTTAGGATTTGCTGTATCATACACAACATCACCATAATTTATGTCCTTTGACATTATTTGTCTACAGCTATAGCTGTGCCACTGGTTGCTTCTGTTTTCCCTGGTCTAAGCTTTTAAGAGAGTCAGTATATCAAAGACTCAGCCTATGTATTAAAAAGACTCAGTCTGTACTTTAAAAAGTTTGAGACATTCAATCAATTTTTCCCCTCTCATATTAATTAAATAGTGGTTTATATGACTACAAATTAATAGGAGTGTACATAAACACCATTCCAACTACCAAAAGACTATGTTCCATACCACCCACCCCCCATCGCCATCCTGAGAAGCCGAACATCCAACCTCACCCTCACTCCAGTGTTTTACTTCGGTGCCCTACTCCAGATTAAAAAAAAAAAAAAAGAAATGAAGGAAGGAAGGAAAGAAGGAAGGAAGGAAGGAAAGAAGGAAGGAAGGAAGGAAAGAAGGAAGGGAGGAAGGAAAAAGAAATAGAAAATTTCTGGCTTCTAATGTCTGTTCTGGTTATGCCAAAGAGTGACATAATGTAGTCTGGGAGATGGTGCAGTGGATAAAGCATTGGACTCTCAAGCATGAGGTCCCGAGTTCAATCCCTGATAGCATATGTACCAAAGTGATGTCTGGTTCTTTTTCTCTCTCCTCCATCTTCCTCATTAATAAATAAAATAAAATAAAAAAAGACTCTCATACCTGTGGCTCTGTTGTCTTACGTACATTCCCCAGCACCATCATAAGCAGGAGCTGATCAGTGCTCTGGTCTTCCTCTTTGTATCTGTATCTCTCTCTCTCTCTCTCTCAGATGCAACAAATAAATAAAATTATTCCTCTTGGTAGGGAGTTGATTTTTTTTTTTTATGAGCACACATGTCCCAATACACAAGGACCCAGGTTTGAGCCCCTGGTCCCCACCTTCATGGGGAAAGCTTTGTGAGTGGTGAAGCATTGTTGCAAGTGGAGAGTGGAACCCACTCTTGTGCATGGTAATGTGTGTGCTCAACCAAGTGCACCACCATCTGCCTAAGTATGATTTTTTAATGGGAGAGTACTGTTGAGTGAGTGTTAGAGTTGGGTACTTGAGGACTTTGGAAAGATTGGAAAAAGAAATGTTAATTGACAGGTAGAGATGTTAGCTAGCCCCAGCGACTGCTAGACGTATTACATTAGGATGATCAAACATAATTTTCAATTTTTTTTTTTTGCTTTCAGATGACCTGATGCAGCTAATAAAGTTATGCCCACAAAGTGAATTAATTCAGTGTCTCACTAAAGAATGGAATGGAAAACCACCATCCTTATCTTTTGGACTTGCTATTCTTTATCTGTTCTCTATAGATATGAAGAATGTTGGCATGAAGCTACTGCAAGAAGTAAATAAAGAAGGAAAAAGTAAGTAGAGTAAGATGTTGTTGTGGGAAAATAGGAATGGGCCAGGTGGTGGCACACCTGGCTAAGCGAGTACATCACAGTGTGCAAAGATCCAGGTAAAGCCCCTGTTCCCCAATTTCAGGGGGAAGTTTCATGAGTGGTGAAGCAATGCTGCAGGTGTCTCTCTGTCTCTTTCCTTCTCTGTCTCCCCATCTCCTCTCAACTTCTCTCTGTCTCTATCCAATAATAAATATGTATATTTTTAAAAAAGAAAAACATAGGGAGTTGGACAGTGCAGCGGGTTAAGCGCAGGTGGCGCAAAGTGCAAGGATTGGTATAAGGATCCCGGTTCGAACCCCCAGCTCCCCAAAGGCTCTGTAAAATCTCATGCCTGAGACTCCAAAGGACTTGTATAAGAAACAAGTTCTATAGATACATCTTTATAAGGATCGATACAATTGACTTTCCGAAGTAAATAGTATCAATGTTTTCTTTTAAAAAGTTATTTATATGAAGTAGAGAGTTTCACATGAGAGAGTGAAATAGAGAAAAAGAGGCCAGGGACCTGGTGATGGTGCACCTGGTTGAGTGCATTTTTGTTACACTGTGCAAGGACCCAGTTTCCCCACCATTAGGGGGAAAGCTTTGTGAGTGTGAAGCAGTGTTGCAGGTGTCTTTCTGTCTCTCTTTTCTTTATCACCTCCATCCCTCTCGATTTCTGGCTATCTCTATCCAATAAATAAATGATGATAATAAAGAGAGAGAGAGAAGTCAGAGCACCACTCTGGAAATCACACGTGGGACTTCAGGCATGCAAGTCCTGTGTTTTCCCAGCTGAGAAAATTTCCCAACCACCTTATTTTCTTTAACAAATAAAATTCTATCTTGTTACAGAAGTCCCATCATTAGGAGAGGCCTGTAACTTGAAGTTAAATGGAGAGTTTGCTTAAAGAGGGTTTTCTTTTTTAACTTTTGGGTCAGCACAACTATATTAGTTATACATATTTGAAGGATCATGAAAACTAGGTGTATAAGCTCTCATTTATGTGTTTATTTCTGGTGGTACCTTTTTTTTTTTTTAAAGAAAATGCTTTTTTAAATTATTTTATTTATTTATTTTCCCTTTTGTTGCCCTTGTTGTCTTTTTATTGTTGTTGTAGTTATTATTGTTGTTTTTATTGATGTCGTTGTTGTTGGATAAGACAGAAATGGAGAGAGGAGGGGAAGACAGAGAGGGGGAGAGAAAGATAGACACCTGCAGACCTGCTTCACCGCCTGTGAAGCGACTCCCCTGCAGATGGGGAGCCGGGGGCTCGAAACGGGATCCTTATGCCAGTCCTTGTGCTTTGCGCCACATGTGCTTAACCTGCTGCACTACCGCCCGACTCCCCTTATTTTGTTTTTAAAGATTTTATTTATGTATTAATGAGAAAGATAGGAGGGGAGAGAGAGAGAGAGAGAGAGAGACAGAGCGAGAGAGTGAGAGAGAGAGAGAAGGAGTACATGTGCTGCCGGGGATTGAACTCAGGACCTCATGCTTGAGAGTCCAGTGGCTTTATCCACTGCACCATCTTCCGGATGAGTGGTGGTACCTTACAGATACTAAATAAACCTAAACATCTATTCTCTACTTCCTGAGCTCCCTTCCTATATCCTTCAACTCCTGCTAACCTTATCAAGGAGATGACTCTAGAGTAATGGGGAATGTGAGAAATGGTAGAGGGTTAAATTAAGATATGAAAAGGTTAGTGGAAAAGGAGGAGGAGAAGGAGCAACATTTGAGCACTTTGCCATGAGTTGGACTAAGAACTCTATATTGAACTTATAAAAATCAGGTTTAGGGGCCACACAGTGGCACATCTGGCTAAGCACACACATGACAGTGTGCAAGGACCCAGGTTCAAACCCCTGGTCCCCACCTGCAGAGGGAAAACTTGATGAATGGTGAAGCAGGTCTGCCGGTGTCTATGTCCCCTCCCCTCTCAGTTTCTGTCTCTCTTCAGTAATAAGTAAATAAAAATATTTTAAAGTCAGGTTTATTAATAACTAAATCAAAATGATATACCCTTCTGTCTCTTTCATAATTACAAAAAAGTGACTCGGGATCTGGGGGTCCCTCACAGGACCTGGGAGCCCCTCGCGGGACCACCCTCCATTGGAATTAGCAGTAAAACCTGTGGCCAGAAGCCAGCTAGACTAGAGCCTGGGCCTAAGACACCCATCAGTGGAATTTGAAGAAGAAAAAACCTGTGGCCAGAGGCCAAAAGGAGTGGTAGAGAGTTGGCCTAGCTAGCATTCCAAACATCCAATAACCATATAGGTCAAGAAGTAAAGAATGAAGGATGCCTGCATCCTCCAAAGAGCCCTCCAGGCATTTGGGGTGTCTCAGCTGGCCTCCCTGCTCGAGAGGTACCTGACCTGGACTGGCAATCAGGAAGGGCTTCCTGTAGGAGAGGACAGCTGAGCTGAACCTTAAAGAGCAGCTGGGTGGCCCAGGGGGAACTCGATGGAAGGTGAAGTGGTGCAGTGATGCATCTCCTTTCTGTCTGTCTCCTATCCCTTTCTCACGTTCTCCATATTTCACTCTAAATAATAAAGCTGGAGAGAGCATAATGGCTCTGTAAAATCTCATGCCTGAGACTCAAAGGACCCAGGTTGAATTTCCCACACCACCGGAAGGAAGGAAGGAAGGAAGGAAGGAAGGAAGGAAGGAAGGAAGGAAGGAGGGAAGGAGGGAAGGAAGGGAGGGAAAAAAAAGTGAATCATCAAATAGGAATAAATACCTGACTGAACTTTTGTACCCTTCCCCCCCAGGTGCAGTTGAATATATTATGGCCAATGACCCATTTTGCTCTCTAGAAGGCTGGCAAAAAATGGCAAATATATGTTTACAGAATGGCTTTGACAAATTATCTCATGATATCATATCTATTCTTCGATCTCAGGCTGGAGTTACAGAAATTTCTGAAGAGGATGATACTGTCAACTTAATGGATCATGTCTTTTGGTAGTTCTCTATCTTAACCAGCTGAGGGAGCTTATATGTTAGTGACTGGGGAAACTAATTTTAGTACAATTAGGGTGAATCAGTCTAGGGTATTGGCACTCTCAAAAATAAACACACACTTATTATAAGGTCATTTGATTCTTCCTTGAGACATCTACACACTGTTTCCTTTCCCAATTTACTTTTCATATATTCTTATATTAAATCTTGATAAAATTCCAGAAAGAATTGTTTAAGAATCATTTAGGCATTCTATATAAATGCATAAGCTAATGGCCAGGTAACATTCCTTTTTGGTGATAATCTGATAATAAGAACTGAAGAAGGTGTGAGTACTAACTTTCTTTGTTAGATCATTTACTTAAATATCAAATACTATCAGATTTGACTTGTACAAGAAAAGTAGAATGTTTTCTGATGAAAACTTAGCGTAGTAATTTTGGACTGATTTAAAAATGTGTCCTAGGAGGCCAGGTGGTGGTGGTGCACCTGGTTAAGTGCACACATTACCATGCGCAAAGACCCTGGTTCGAGTCCTTGCTCCCCACCTGCAGTGGGGATGCTTCACAAGTAGTGAAGCAAGTCTACAGGTGTACAGGTCTTTCTCCATTTCTCTCTCCCCTTCCCTCTGAATTTCCTTCTATCCTATCAAAACAAAAATAGAATTTTAAAAAAGGAAAATAAATGGCCACTGGGAGCAGTGAATTTATAGTGCCAGCACCAAGCCCCAGCAATTAAAAAATAATAATAAGTAAAAGGAAAAAGAAGTTCCCTATACTGCATATAGCAGTGCTTAGATTTCTGCTCTAAAAGCTGAGGATTTTTATCATTTTTAAATCTATTTTATTTCTTTATTAGGGAATTAATCATCTACAGTGGACAGTAAAATACAATAGTTTGTACATGCATAACATTTTCCAGTTGATTTTTATCTTTTATTACCTAGAGAGAAGACCAAGTACATTTTGCATAGAAGTAGACCTGTAATACCTGTAGGCATGAAAAAATGTCATAAGAAGTAATTTTGGGGGATCGGGCTATAGCACAGCGGGTTAAGCGTACATGGCACTAAGCGCAAGGACCAGTATAAGGATCCCGGTTCGAGCCCCTGGCTCCCCCCCACCTGCAGGGGGTTACTTTGCAAGCAATGAAGCAGATCTGCAGGTGTCTCCATCCAACCATCTTTCTCTCCTCTCACCATTTCTCTCTGTTCTATCCAACAACAATGATATTGATAACAACAACAACAATAATAACCACAACAACAATAAAACAACAAGAGCAACAAAAGGGAAAAAATAGCCTCCAGGATTAGTGGATTCATAGTGCAAGCACCGAGCCCCAGCAATAACTCTGGAGGAGAAAAAAAAAGTTCTAGAGCAATGCTGTAGGTGTCTCTCTTTCTCTATCTCCTCCTCCTCTCTCAATTTCCCTATCTATCCAAAATAAATAAATAAATTATTAAAAATAAATAATTTTAAAAAATATTTAAAATTTAATTTGAAAATTAATGTTTTAGAAGAAATATGTGTACAATTTAAAATGAATATATTATTAAAAGATTTATACTACATAATACTGTTTTTTTTTAATTTGGCCTTCAGATTAGCTGTTGCTTTTTTTGTGGTTCTTTTTTTATTTTTAATTGTTTTATTTTTTTTAATTGGGGAATTAATGTTTTACATTCAACAGTAAGTACAATAGTTTATACGTGCATAACATTCTCCAGTTTCCCATATAACAATACAACCCCCACTAGGTCCTCTGAATCCTTCCTGGACTTGTAGCTGTTACTTTCGAAAAAGAAAAAACATAGTGTGGGGGAGGTAGCATAATGGTTATGCAAAAAGGCTTTCATGCCTGAGGCTCCAAAACCCCAGGTTCAGTCTCCCATGGCACCAAAAATCAGAGCCGAGCAGAACTCTGGACTCTCTCTCCCTCTCTTTTTCTTTTACTCTTTGTCCCCTTTCCCACTCTCTTTTCATTTCTCTCATTTAAATAAAGCCAATAAAGTATATATTTTAAAAGATAAAAGAAAAAGAAAGGCTAAGTGAAAGGATATTTTATCAGCATTCATTCCACTTTTTAAAGATATATTTTTATTGGGGGATGAATGGTTTACAGTAAATACAGATGTTGATACATGTGTAAGACTTTTCAGTTTTCTGCAAAACATTTTCATCCCCTAGGCCCTCCTCCTCCATCATGCACCAGGACCTGATTCCCACCCGTAGAGTCCTTAGCTTTGGGGCAATAAAGCAAACTCAGTACAAATTCTGCTTTGTGCTTCCTCTTCTGTTCTCATACTCCACTTCTGTACATAATAAGATCATCCCGTATTCATCCTTCTCTTTCTGGGTTATCTCACTTAACATGTAAGCTTTGTCCAAATTAAGTGAAGAAGGTGAATTCAATCGTTCCTAATAGCTGAGTAATATTCCATTGTGTATATATACCACAATCTTCCTTTTTTTTTTAATTAGTAATTTAATACTGATTTAAAAATTATAATAGGCATTCTATACCATTCCTACCACCAGAGTTCTGTGACCCCATCCCTTCCATTGGAAACTGCAGTAGTTCTCCCAAGGTCACAGATATAGGTTAACTTTACATCTATATAACTATATATTTTTCCCCATTTTTTTTCTATGGTCCTGCTTTCACTTCCTGTCTAAGTTATACCTATTACTACTGAGTGTCCTTTACTTTTTTCTCTTCTCTCTCAGGTAAGAGAAACAGTGCTTGGCTTATAGATATGTTTCCCTTTCAGTGATGGTATAAAAACAAAATTTCTGGGGCACGGGTGGATAACATAATGGTTACACAAAGAGACTCTCATGCCTGAGACTCTGAAGTCCCAAGTTCAATCCCTGGCATCACCATAAGCCAGAGCTGATCAGTGCTCCGGTAAAAAAAAAAAAAAATTCTAGTGACAGATGCTTTCAGTCTTGGTGGAATTGGGGTTCAGAGCCCTCTTATCATGTTCTATCATTTGCCTCTCTGGGAGTATGGGCCAAAATTCTTCTGGGGGTACAGAAGGTGGGAGTTCTGACTTAATTTCTTCTCCACTGAACATGAGTGTTGGCAGGTGTATCCATAACCCCATCCTGTTTCTATCTTGCCCTAGTGGGGCAGGGCTCTGGAGAGGTGAGGTTCCAGGACACATTAGTGAGATTGTCTGCCCAGGGAAGTCAAGATGGAATCATGGTAGCATCTGTAACTCTGTGGCTGAAAGGTGGTCAGATATAAAGCAGGATAGTATGTTTAGTAAACAGGAGCCAAAAATTAAGAATAAAGCAAATGAGAATGGGGCCCTAGGGTGGGAAAAAGCTAGGAAATCTGTTTTAGATATGTTCCTAAGGGGCCTATGACTTTAGTAATATTTGTTTGATAGCTAACATAGAGGTGAACTAGAAATACTGTCTGGGAAGATGGTGTTAAAATTGAGAAAGGAACTAGAACGCCAGATTAGGACAGAGAGCTGTTCCCAGACTTGAAGAAAATATATAAATACAATTAACTGTTTACCCCACTGATCTGATCCAGGGCCCATATATAGTCACATTCAGCACATGAGCCTTTGTAAACTCTGATTTCCTGTCAGTCTGAGCTCACAATCCATGGTCACAGCTAGGAACATTCTAGGCTGCACTCATTTCAGGGCCAGTTTTCCTTGAGTAGCAGAGTAGGATGACCCAGCCCCTTTGGAGAGTGGGACAGTCCTTACCATTGCTACTTTATAGTGAGGACAAGGTCCTGGAGAGTCTCACACAAGGGCTTATGATGATGTTCCTGATGGAAGTGACAGTAATAGTGGAGAGGGATCTGCTAGAGGTCTAGGCCCATCATGTCTATGGGAGAATCCAAGAATTCCCTGGCTAGGACCCCAAGTGATGAGGTGGCCTATTATTGGTTATAAAGGCCATCATTAAGTGAGCCATTCTCTTGCGCTTTTCCAGCTATTGTACTTCCTTTTACATACCACAACTTTCTTAGCCATTCATCTGTTGTTGTACATCTAAGTTGCTTCCAAGTTTTGGCTATTACAAATTGTGTTTCGAGGGTCAGGTGGTAGCACACCTGGTTGAGTGCACAGATTCCAGTGCACCCTGGTTCAAGACCCCACTCCCCACCTGCAGGGGGCAAGTTTCACAAGTGGTTAAAGCAGGGTTGTAGGTGTTCTGTATCTCTCCCTCTCTAATTCCTCCTCCCTTCTCAATTTCTCTCTGTCCTCCCCAATAACACAAATATACAAAATTTAAAAATATATAAATTAGTATATATATATATATATATAATTTAGCAAGATATTTTTTTCATTTTCATTATTGGGGAATTAATGTTTTACATTCAATGGTAAATACAGTAGTTTGTACATGCATAACATTTCTCAGTTTTCCATATAACAATACAACCCTCACTAGGTCCTCTGTCATCCTTCTTGGACCTGTATTTCCCCCCCACCTCCACCCCCATCACCACAGAGTCTTTTACTTTGGTGCAATACGCCAATTCCAGTTGAGGTTCTACTTGTGTTTTCTCTTCTGAACAAGATTCTTTTTTTTTTTTAATTTAATTTTATTTATTTTCCCTTTTGCCCTTGTTGTTTTTACTATTGTTGTAATTATTATTGTTGTTGTCATTGTTAAATAGGACAGAGAGAAATGGAGAGAGATGGGGAAGACAGAGACGGGGAGAGAAAGATAGACACCTACAGACCTTCACCGCCTGTGAAGTGACTCTCCTGTAGGTGGGGAGCTGGGAGCTCGAACCCAGGTCCTTATGCTGGTCTGTGCGCTTTACCCGCTGCGCTACCACCCAACTCCCACAAGATCTTTTAAAAAAAAAAAAATACTGTGCTGCTATCAACATGGGTATACACAGATCTTTTTGGATGAATGTGTTTGATTCCTTAGGATATATCTCCACAAGAGGAATTGCAGGATCATAGGATAGGTCCATTTCTAGCCGTCTTAACAGTTCTCCAGACTGCACTCCACAGGTTTTGGATCAATTTACATTTCTACCAGAAGTGCAGGAGGATCTCTTTACTCCCACAACCTCTCCAGCATTTACTCATTGTTATGAGTCTTTATTTGTATTTCTCTGGCAATCAATAACTTGGAACTTTTTTTCATATGCCTGTTGGCCTTTTGGATCTCTTCTTTGATGAGTATTATGTTCATATCCTCTCCCAATTTTTGAGTTTTTAAATTTTTTTTTCTGAGTTTGGTGAGCTCTTTATATCAGTCTTTATATCAGCTCTTTATATTTATATTTGGCTATTGTTGGATAGTATGCCAGCTCCCCCTGGATTCTGCTTAACCATATGCCTATATAGGGATAGATTTAATCCCATTCAAAGCTTTGGTCTATTTACATATCACTTTTGCATTTACTTAAAGCACTCCCTCCAGGGCATTGGTGGTTCAGTGATAGGATTCTCGCCTGCTCCGCCCCCTCCTTGTCACACTCTGATTTTCACCAGTCACATTTCTCTCCACCCTCTCTATATCACATCCTGTTTCCACCCTACTTGGAGAGTATAAAAACAGCTGCTCTTCTGATTAAAGACACTTGGAAATTGCTTTCTGGCTCCGAGAGTTCCAGAGTGTATCTCCTGCGAAGTTAGTGAGGCACGAGTTCCTGATCCCTCTCCCACGCAGCAGCCTAGATCGGCTCCAATTGAGTTCTCTCCAACCCAGAGAGCACTAGCTCGGGAAGAAGTACCCTCAGGCTATCCCAGTATCTGGCGCCCGGAACAGGGACACGTAAGCAGCAGATTTACAAGAAGACATCCTAGATAAGTACACACCTTTTGGGTATCTGCAATATTGTGTTAAGGCACTGTGATTTTTTTTCTTTCTTATTGTTTTCCTGAGATCTCTCCACCATGGAAAATCTTTTCCAAATTCTGCATTCTTTTTCCAGTATACAATTTTTATGTATCTGGGACATTTTTCTTGGGGCTGCACCTTATATCCTGTTGATCATCATAGCAGCTTTTAAGGGATATATAGGGCAACCTCTCAAAAGGCTTAAGGACCTAGAGGCTGAGGTCCAAGAGATAAAGGAAGTGATCATAGAACTTAACCAGCACCTTAAAAACAAGAAGAAGCAAAGGCCTGTCGTGATCTTGACCCACCCTAATTCCTCTGCATCTTGCCCTGAGGCCCCTATTTTGGCAGACACGTGTCCGAATTCTCCCTTGGACTCCACAGCCACTTCTTCGGCCACCCCCATTTTGGCAGACACGTGTCCAGAACTTCCTGCTGCCTCCACGGCTGCTTCTTCACCCACCCCTGTTTTGACAGACATATGTCCGAATTCTCCTGTAGCCTCCAAAACCACTTCTTCGGCCACTTGTCCAGAAGTTTCCACTTTGGTGACTCCTCCTACCACTACACACTTATCAGAGCAAGTCCACACATTTCCGGTCAATGTTGCCCCCAATAGACAAAAACCTCAGGCCTGGTATCCATATTCTGCCACAGACCTGAAGGAACTACACCAGGCTATCAAGGATGACGGTGTTCATGCCCCATGGACCAGGTCCATTTTACAAGGCCTGCTTCAGAACCTTAATACCCCCCAAGCTTGGAGGGATGTAACTCGCGCTATGCTCCCAGGCCTCCTCTTCCAGATTGGGAGGCATTCTTTAGCGACGAATGTTTACAACAATCACGGAAAAATATTCAAAATCAGCCAGAGGGGAATTTTGATGCATTGTTTGGAACAGGCCAATTAGAAACAGGGATGCCAATTGGAAACAGGCAGAAGCCAAGTTTCCACTGGGGTATTTTGATCAGGTACGCCTGTGTGCATTAAAAGCATGGGAGAGATTAACACCACCCATGGGAGTGGCCTCAGCCCCCATTCTCTCCCTTCAACAAGAACCTGATGAATCCCTCGCTAAATTCATTGCCAGGGTCCAGTCGAGTTTGGAAAGGAAGATTTATAATCCTGACGCTCATTTTCTCCTCCTGCGATCCATAGTCTGAGATGGAATGCTTCTGCATTTTCGACAGGCCTGTATCACTCTTAAAAACGAACACCCAGATACTTGGATTATAGCTACACAGGATCTCAGATCAAGCTCTTTTCAAGGACCTATGTTACAGGCCTATGCAGCTACCTTACATAAGCAAAAAGGGGCTTGCTTTCAGTGCGGTCGCCAAGGGCATTGGCGTAACCAATGTCCAGAAAATAGACCGAGACCCCGCCTCCAGTCAGGGCAACCCCGCCTCCATACAGGGAATCAGAGACCACGAATGCCTTGTCCCAGATGCCAGAAAGGATTTCACTGGAGGAGAGATTGTTGGTCAAGGTTCCATAGGAACGGCATGCCTCTGCCAAATGTAAACAGGGATTTAAACTAGGTGTGGGGCTTCCCTTAGCCCCACCCCCAAGAGGGAAGGAAGCAGGTTGCCCGCTTGGTGCTGTGCCCTTCTTCCACAAACAGAAGCCCAGCTTGGGACCCAATCCGTCACTACACCCACCACACCAAGTAACAATAACAGAGGGTGAGCAGAAGGAGGAACCCGCAGTATGTGGGAATGTCCAGCATAGAAATAACCGGCTGGAGCAAGAGAACAGCTCGAATTCGGAGCCTGAGATTTTATGGACCACCCCTGTTTTAGAAAGGGGTCACCCAACTATGACAGTAAAGATTGGTAATATTCCTTTTAAGTGTTTGATTGACATGGGAGCAGATAAGACAATATTAAGACAAGCAGAGGTTCCCCAGAGTTGGGAACTCCTCCCAGGACCACGCTTACATGGTGTTGGAGGATTGACTCAGGCATTCCGCACACAAGATTCCCTTGTGTGGGAAGATCCAGAAGGGACTACCGGACGCTTTCAGCCTTTAATAGCTGATATAAGCACCAATTTATTGGGAAGAGACTTGCTGGAATCTTTAGATGTAGTGATATCCTCAGACACCTCTGCAGGACACCACACTCACTCCTGTGAGACTGCTAGACCCAACCAGCACTGCCACTGTTCGTAACAGAACTCCCCGCTTAGATTGGCTTTCTAATGAGCCTGTCTGGGTGGAACAGTGGCCTTTGCCTAGGGAGAAGCTAGAAATTTTAAAAGAACTCGTCCAAGAGCAGTTATCTTTGGGACACATTCGTCATTCTCGGAGCCCATGGAATACTCCAGTCTTTGTGATTAAAAAGCGCTCAGGAAAATGGCGCCTTCTCCAAGATCTTCGTGCAGTTAATAAAACCATGCAAGTTTGGGGCTCCCCCCAAAGGGGTTTGCCTCTTGCTTCTGCGATTTCCACAGGAATTCCAGTCATAGCTATTGATATACAGGATTGTTTTTTCTCTATTCCCTTACACCCACAAGATTGTAAACATTTTGCTTTCTCTGTTCCTTCTATTAATAATGCCAGCCCTGCTGATAGATTTGAATGGGTGGTACTGCCCCAGGGCATGGCTAATAGTCCTACTATTTGTCAAGAGGCTGTTAAATCTGCCCTTTTTCCATATATTCATAAGGGCCTTAAGGTTTTTCATTATATGGATGACGTGTTAATATGGGGAGAATTAGATACAGATCTCTCCGCCCTACGTGATTTTCTAATCCCTGCCTTAAAGAGAAGTGGACTTAATGTAGCTCCTGAGAAGATACAGCTAATCCCTCCAATATCTTTCTTAGGCTCAGAGATTTCCCTAACGCAGATTCGTCCTTTAAAACCTTGTGTTACTTTTCCTTCTAATCTCACTCTTGCTTCTTTACAAAGTTTTCTTGGAAATTTGAATTGGCTTAGGCAGTATCTTTATCTGCCTACGAGCTGCCTGCAACCACTGTTCAATCTGTTAAAAGGAAACAAACAGCCCTCCTCAAAGCGTATGTTAACCCCCGAAGCATCCTTGGCTCTGGAAAAGGTTAACCAGGCTCTCCAGGACATGCACCTTGTTCGGTTCTCCCCCTCCTCTCCAGTAAATCTTCTAATCTTTAACTCCACCCCCACGATAGTGGGGGCATTGTGGCAGAAACATGGCGTTCTCGAATTGCTTCATACGCCAGTCGGCGGAGCTCCAAGACTCCTTACCGAGATTGATGCCTTAGCATTTATGGTTCACCAAGGAAGAAACAGATCAGTTCAGGTCTTAGGAAGGGAACCAGATTCAATCATTCTTCCCTTTTCTCTCACAGATACAGAATGGCTCATACACCACCATTCTCGTTTTGCCATAAGCTTAATGGGTTTTCCAGGACAATTAGATAATCATTTTCCGGGGGGAGGGGAAAAAAAAAAAAGATAATCATTTTCCCTCTAATAATTTGATAGCTTCTTTACCTCTGTTGCCTCTACTAGTACCTAAACTTTTCTCTCGAGATCCCATCCCCTCTGCTCCTACAGTCTTCACTGATGGTGGAAAAAAGGGAGCTGCTGCCCTTATATATTATCCAGACCAGCAATACCCCAAACCTCTCTTTACTGAACTTCCTGATAATTCCCCTCAGTACAAAGAACTTTATGCTGTTTTCCTTGCATTAAAAGCTGTACCAGAATCCTTCAACCTTTTTTCTGACAGTGTGTATACTGTTAACTTACTTCCATGGCTTGCTCGATCTTATGTAAGAATTGATGACAACCCACTTTCTCCTCTTTTAATTCAGATTGCCTCTATGCTCAGTTCTCGAACCCAACCACTGTATGTTCAGCACCTACATTCCCACAGCCCTCTTCCTGGTCCCCTGTCTGAAGGGAATGCTGCAGCCGACCACCTTGCCTCCACAGGAATTCTCCTAGCCTCTGTCTCTAATCCTGCTGACTTTCATTCTCTAACCCATGTTAATCTTAAAGGTCTTCGAGCTCGATTTCCTGATATTCCTCTGCCACAGTTAAAACGTATTCTTGCTACATGTTCCTCCTGTGCAGGTCTAATCAAAACACCTGCTATTCAAACTCTGGGGGTTAATCCTCGAGGTTTAAAAGCCAATGCTCTTTGGCAAATTGATGTTACCCACATACCCAACTTTGGCAAACAAAAATATGTGTTCGTCTCAATTGATACCTTCTCTAAGTTTATGTGGGCTACAGCTCAGACTGGAGAAAACTCAAAAAAGCTTATAAGCCATATGCTCTCCTGTTTTGCTGTAATGGGCTTACCTCTTCAACTTAAAATGGATAATGGACCTGCTTTTACCAGCAAACAATTTAAAGATTTTTGTTCCCTCTGGAACATTACTCATACTACAGGCATTCCGTATAATCCACAGGGACAAGGCATTGTTGAGAGGGCCCATCAAACTCTTAAGGCTCTAAGAAAAAGGGGAAATGTACCCCCCCCAATATCCAGCTGGCAAAAGTCTTAACTACATTAAATCTCTTTAATATTTACAAAAACTCAGACCAACCTCCTATTATTCTTCATTGGCAAACACCACCCACCCTCCCAGCTATTAAATTCAAATGGAAAGACCCACTTGATAAAATCTGGAAAGGACCTGACCCCCTGTTGACTATGGGGAGGGGTTTCGCATGCATTTTTCCACAAAATTACTCCAAGCCTGTCTGGGATCCTGCCCGCTGTGTCCGGCAATACCCACATGATGGCACTGATATCCCTGAAGAACAAGAAACACTGCAAGAAGACTGGCTGCAAGAGGACTGGCTGCAGGATGCACCCCAGGATCCATAATACAGCATGGCAGAATCAAAAAAAAAATCAGATTCACAGAACTCTCCCCGCCCCCGAATGTCTTATGCTATGACTGGCCAGTTGTGTTTTGTGAGTGAGTGAGTAAAAAAAAAAAAGTTGAGTGAGTTGAGTGACCAAAATTTTTGTACGACCCATTGTGCTCAGAGTACTCTGAAAGTTAACTGACTTTATATAAAATGGCTGGATTCAGCCATGGTTTCTGGAGACGTCCAGAAACAGTCCAAAAATTGTTCATTCCTCTTTTTGATTTCTTTTTTAAGTCTTGATATCAATATGAAATGTTTAGTCTTAAACTATGTGAGTAAAGATGGTTCAACTATGACAGTAGATCTAAATTCGCATTTGAAATGATATGTCTTATTTACAAGTTTTTCTCCTCCTGTGTGTTATAAACTATATGTTTAATATGCGTGTTTCAAGTTTAGTAAACATTAACTTAACGGTTAAATTGTAACTTCGAAGCTACATTCTTACGAGAAGAGGTAAAATCAATTCATTAAAGTAACTGAGTGTTTAAGGTAAAACTCTAAATATTCAATGTGACAATTCATCATCTCCTAAGTTAAAATACAAATCCTCTATACAGGACATTTTTGGAGGGCCCCCCAAAATGTCCTGTAAGCTATCTTGTGGAAATTAATCCACAACAAATTTGGCATCAATCTGATATTGTAAATGTACCAAAAAAAAAATTGTCACTAAAATGTGTTAACTCTAGTAACCTGAGTTTGCTTAAAAACCCAATGTAAATATAGTTAAGAATCAATATATGTGACTTAAATTCGGTATGAAAATTTTGCTATATAGAGACTGCTACATGAGGTCACATAAGATGACCTTTACACGAAATTATAAAGATACCTAAACCAATTATAATCATTGAGTTATCAATTGTAGTAAATTTCTAATTTGTTACAAAGTTTTTTCATAAGTAATTGACTACAGCTATGACAAGCCTTCGCATAAAGAAGCATCTGCTCATATAGAATCCCTAGAAATCCATCTTGGACCCCTGACCTCTGACATCACCCACAATTACAGCCATCCCCCGAAACCCATGATGTGACCTGACACGATCTGGAGAACCTGATTCACAGACTCCAAAGGACAAGACTTTCCTACTGCCTTTCTCTCAACCATCGGTGTCTGCTCTTCCTGCTTCTGTTTCGCCCATCATGTTTTGGCGGTTCCAGGTCACTCTCTACAGAGAAGAAAAGTTCCAGTGGCTGTCCTCCTCCATCAAGATAGACGTGTGGCATTTATTTCCTGGCTGTTGACATTGGACTGATGCTTCTATAGAACTTGCTGGACACTCCCTTTATACTGCTGGACTTCTTGAAGAATGACTGTAGCAGTTCATAGAACTTTCCGCCAGCTGACTCAGGATTTTGCAATGCCAGATCACCCCTCTAGCCCCTCGGCTTATCAGGCCCCCACTCCTCCACCCATCAGGCTCACTCTGTCTCTTGCTACTCTTACTTATCCCTCCCTGTCTTGTGCTAGTTCTTTTTGAAAACACTTACACGCTATCATTCTGCTTTCTTCCCAACAGGTTTCTGTTCACCCCTACACTGATATTCCCCTGAGAGAGATGAAGCCTTTTACAGACATTGACCCAGTTATATATGGCCATTAAGTAAGAGGGAGATGTAGGGGAATTGTGAGGATATGGTTGAGCTTGGAAGGGCTTGAGCTTGAGGGGTGTGTCAATCCTGTTAGTCTCTCTCTCCACGGAGAGGTTGAGCAAGGAGAGACAGTAGAACCCCAAAAAGGTGTGCCTCTTATCAGTCTCCCTGCCTCACAAAGTGCCCCGCACTCCTGATACTATGGCAAATAGTTAAAAAGAAAGGGGGAGATGTTGGATAGTATGCCAGCTCCCCCTGCATTCTGCTTAACCATATGCCTATATAGGGATGGATTTAATCCCATTCAAAGCTTTGGTCTATTTACATAAATCACTTTTACATTTACATAAAGCACTCCCTCCAGGGCATTGGTGGTTCAGTGATAGGATTCTCGCCTGCTCTGCCCCCTCCTTGTCACACTCTGATTTTCACCAGTCACATTTCTCTCCACCCTCTCTATATCACATCCTGTTTCCACCCTACTTGGAGAGTATAAAAACAGCTGCTCTTCTGATTAAAGACACTTGGAAATTGCTTTCTGGCTCTGAGAATTCCAGAGTGTATCTCCTGCGAAGTTAGTGCGGCACGAGTTCCTGATCCCTCTCCCACGCAGCAGCCTAGATCGGCTCCAATTGAGTTCTCTCCAACCCAGAGAGCACTAGCTCAGGAAGAAGTACCCTCAGGCTATCCCGGCAGGTTATCAGTCTCTTTTCTGATGCATGGCATGTAAAGACCTTCTTCTGGGAGTCAGGTGGTAGTACAGCAGGTTAAGTGCACGTGGCGCAAAGCACAAACACTGACTCCCGGCTCCCCACCTGCAGGGGAGTCGATTCACAGGTGAAGCAGGTCTGCAGGTGTCTGTCTTTCTCTCCCCCTCTCTGTCTTCCCCTCCTCTCTCTGTCCTATCCAACAATGATGACATCAATAACAATAGCAATACTAAATACGACAATAAAACAACTAGGGCAACAAAAAGGGAATAAATATTTAAAATTTTTTTTAAAAGATCTTCTCCCATTCTGTGAGGAGTCTGTGTTTGGGTGGTTCTTTTGCTGTGCAGAAGTTTTTCAATTTGATGTAGTCCCATTGGTTCAATTTTATTTTTGTCTTCCTTATGACTGACTTGAGTCATTGAAGGTGTCTAGAAAACTTAGATTAAAAGAGTTCTGTCACTATTTTCCTCTAAGCATTTGATAGTTTCTGATCAAAACCAGGTCCTTGATCCATTTGTAGTTGACTTTGGTTTCTGGTGAGATAAATTGATTCAGTTTCATTCTTCTGCATGTTTCAACCCAGTTTTCTCATTATTTGTTGAGAATTTTCCTTCTCCACCTAATATTTTGGGACCACTTTTCAAAAATTTTATGTCCATAGATGTGGGGGGGTTATTTCTGACCTGTCAATTATATTCCACTGGTCAGTGTGTCTATTTTTGTTCCAGTGCCAGGAAGTTTTGATTACAGTGGCCTATAACATAGTTTGAGATCTAGGAGCATGATACCTCCAGTTCTCTTCTTCTTTTCCCTCAAGATGAATTTGGCAATTCTAGGTATTTTCTGGTTTCAGATAAAGTTTTGTTCTATTCTTTTAAAAATTTTTTTTTGATGGGATCTTGATAGGCATTGCATTACATTTTTTTTTATTGGCTAAAGACAGAAATTGAGAGGGGCGGGGGAAATAGAGATGGAGAAAGACATAGAGACCCCTGAAGCCCTGCTTCACCACTTGTAAGCTTTCCCCCATGCAGGTGGGGACCAGGGGTTTGAACCTGGGTCCTTGCACACTATAATGTGTGTGCTTAAGCCAATGTGCCACTACCTGGTCCCTAAGAGTGATTTTTGTTCTATTTTTCCATTTTGTTTTTTGGGTTGTTTATGTATATTTCATACATGAATGAAATCATGCAATAATTATCTTTCCCCTCTTGACATTTTACTTAGAAAAATAATCACCCATGTTGGTGCAAAGTGGATGATTTCATTTTTTTAATAACTACTGAGTGTATAGACCACTATTTCTTTCAATCATTCACTGATGGACATTTAGGACTCTATGTTTTGCCTCATGTGAATAGTACTGCTATGAGTATTAGCAGTGGCAAATATTCATTCACAGTAGTGTTTATGGGTGGGGGTAGGGCAGTGGCACACCTGGTTAAGCACAAACATTACCATGTGCAAGGACCCAGGTTCAAGATCTTGGTCCCCATCTTCAATGAAGGAGTGTCATGAGCAGTGAAGCAGAGCTGTGGGTCTAGGTGTCCCTTTCTTTCCCTCTTTCTCTCCCTCTGCCTTCCTCTTCCTTATTGTTTTTATTTATTTTATTTTATTTATTATTTACTTAATATTATTTATTATTATGGTCTTGCTGGATTGTATGATATTTCCATTTTGAATTTTTAAAATTCAGAAATAAGGTTTCCAGATTCACTAACACACGATCAAGGAAATGTTGATCAACAGAGCCATCACCTTTCCCCAAGACTGCTTGTTTGTATTAAGGAAGCTCCATCCCAATGCACTGAAGCTGTATCGATTAACATTCCTATCAGTGTTGGACACCTTTTCCTTTTCCTCCACATTCTCATCAGCATTTACTGTTCTAATTTTTTTTTTTTATTTAAAAAAGGAGACATTACCAAAACCATAGGACAAGAGGGGTACAACTCCACACAATTCCCACAACCAGATCTCTGTATCTCATCCCCTCCCCTGATAGCTTTCTCATTCTCTATCCCTCTGGGAGTATGGACCCAGGGTCATTGTGGGTTGCAGAAGGTGGAATGTCTGGCTTCTGTAATTGCTTCCCCGCTGAACATGGGTGTTGACTGGTCAGTCCATACTCCCAGTCTGCCTCTCTATTTCCTTAGTAGGGTGGGTCTCCAGGACACATTGGTGGGGTCGTCACTCCAGGGAAGTCTGGTCAGCATCCTGCTGACATCCGGGACCTGGTGGCTGAAAAGAGAGTTAATATACAAAGCCAAACAAATTGTTGAACAATCATGGACCTAAAGTCTAAAGTTTAAAATAGTGCATAGTCTAAAATAGATGAAGTGTTGGGGGGCACTCACTGCAGACTACAGTGTACTTTTACTTTCAGGTATATATTTTGCCCTAGTTTATGGATACCTGTGAACATATGCTCTATCTCAGGGGACCTGGTGTATATCTAGGTTTTGGGACTTTGTTAGTGAACTTTGGTTCACTACTCTAGGTTTGGGACTTTGAAGTGAACCACCTGGAATGGAATTAGAGAATCCTATGAAAGGAAAGGCCTCACCCGAGTAATGAAGCTGAAGGGTTGTTATTCCACACCTGAAGTCTCTGGACACAGTCTGAAGTGAAGCATGCTGAGAGTGTACTAGTTGCTTTAATGAGGTTGTGATCGGTGGATGCAATATTATTTAATATGAATAGAGAGGATCATACAGGAAAGTGCGCCCCACCATAAGGTTCCAGGACTGGGGGAAATATAGGCTTTATATTGGAAATGTGAAGTTCCTGCTGTCTTAGGGTTCAAGAAGACAATAGATAGTTATTGTTATTATCACATTATTTGGTAATTGGGTTAACTTTGAAAAGTCCCTTTGTTGGGACTTGCTGTATAATACCCAACATCTTGTATATAGCTGTGCCATGGGTTGCTTCTGTTCTCCCTGGTCTAGGCTTTTGAGAGTCAACATATCAAAGACTCAGCCTATGTATTAAAAAGATTTAGTCTGTGCTTTAAAAAGTTTGATACATACAATCAATTTTCCCCTCTCATGTTAATTAAATAGTGATTTATATGACTAAAAGTTAATAGGAGTATACATAAACACTATTACCACCACCAAAGACTGTGTCCCATCCCACACCCCCCCCACCTCCACTCCACCCCACTGCCCCAGGAAGACGAATGTCCACCCTCACCCTCATCCCAGTGTTTTTACTTTGGTGCCCTACTTCAGATTTAGTCAAATCCTGCTTTCAGTTTCCCTTTCTGCTCTTCTTTGTCAACTTCTATAGATGAGTGGAATCATCCCAAACTCACCTTTACCTTTCTGATTTAGCTCACTTAACATAATTCCTTCTAGCTCCATCCAAGACAGGTCAGAGAAGATGGGTTCATTGTTCTTAATAGTGGCATAGTATTCCATTGTGTATATATACCACAGCTTTCTCAGCCACTCATCTGTTGTTGGGCACTTGGGTTGCTTCCAGGTTTTAGCTATTATGAATTGTGCTGCTATGAGCATAGGTGTACACATCTGTTTTTGGTTGGGCATTATGGAATCCTTGGGGTATATCCCCAGGAGAGGAATAGCTGGGTCATATGGAAGGTCCATGTCTAGTCTTGTGAGAGTTCTCCAGACTGCTCTCCAGGGAGGCTGGACCAATTTACATTCCCACCAGCAGAGCAGATGGGTTCCTCTGTCCCTACAACCTCCCCAGCATTTGTTTCTGCTGTCCTTTTTGATGTATGTGTTTGTTGGCCTTTTGGACCTCTTCAGTAGTGAATGTTTTGTTGATATCATCTGCCCATTTTTGGATGGGGTCATTTGCTTTTATGGTGCTAAGTAAGGTGAGCTCTTCATATCTTTTGTTTATTAGTCTCTTGTCTGATGTATGACATGTGAAGGTCTTCTCCCATTCTGTGAGGGGTCTCCTTGTTTGTGTGACAGTTTCTTTGGCTGTACAGAAGCTTTTCAATTTGATGTAGTCCCATGGATTTGTTTCTGCTTTAGTCTTCCTTGCAATTGGGCTTGTTTCATCTGGCATGTCCTTAAGGTTTAGGTGGGAAACTGTTCCACCAATATTTTCCTCTAAGTATTTGATAGTTTCTGGTCTACCATCAAGGTCCCTGGTCCATTTGGAGTTGATTTTTGTTTCTGATGAGATAAGGTGGCTCAGTTTCATTCCTCTGCATGTTCCAACCCATGTTTCCCAGCACCATATATTGAAGAGAGCCTCCTTCCTTCATTTAATACTTTGGGCCCCCTTATTGAAGATTAGATGTCCATAGGTTTGGGGATTTAGTTCTGGGCTTTCAATTCTGTTCAACTGGTCTGTGTGCCTATATTTGTTCCAGTACCAGCCTGTTTTTATCATGATGGCCTTATAACATAGTTTGAGATCTGGGAGTGTGATGCCTCCATTTCTATTTCTTTTCCTCAAGATTTCTTTGGCAATTCCGGGTGTCCTCTGGTTCTAGATAAATGATTGCAGTTAATGTTCTCATCTCTTAAGCTTGGTGGAACTTTTATGGGTATTGCGTTAAATTTGTATATGGCTTTGGGGAGAATATTTGTTTTGATGATATTAATTCTCCAATCCATGAGCATAGGATGTCTTTCTATTTTTGGTATCATTTTCTATTTCCTTGAATAGTGACTCATAGTTTTCAGTATACATGTCTTTTACTTCTTTACTCAGGTTTATTCCTAGGTATTTTATTGATTTTGCTGCAAGAGTGAATGGGAGTGATTTATAGATGTCTTCTTCTTCAGATTTAGTGTTTGCATAAAGAAATGCCACTGATTTTTGTACCTTGATTTTGTAGCCTGACACCTTGCTATATTGCCTAATAACTTCCAGTAATTTTCTGCTGGGTTCTTTAGGTTTATCTCTGTATACTATCATATAATCTGCAAATAGTGAGAGCTTGACTTCTTACCTTACAATCTGTATTCCTTTGATTTCTTTCTCTTGCCTGATTGCTATGGCAAGAACTTCCTATACTATGTTGAAGAGTAATGGTGATAATGGACAGCCCTGTCTAGTCCCCGATCTGCAGCGGAATGCTTTCAACTTCTGTCCATTGAGTATGATGCTGGCTGTGGGTCTCCTATATATCAACTCCACTATCTTGAGGAATTTCCCATCTATTCCCATTTTTTGTAGTGTTTTGAGCATGAATGAGTGTTGGATTTTGTCAAAGTCTTTGTCTACATCTACTGAGATAATCATGAGGTGCTTGGTTTTGCTTTCATTGATGTGGTGAATGACATTGATTGACTTCTGTATGTTGAACCAGTCTTGCATTCCTGGGATAAATCCCACTTGATTGTGATGAACAATCTTTTTGATATACTGCTGTATCTGTTTGTCCAGGATCTTGTTTAATATTTTGGCATGTATATTCACCAGATATATTGGTCTGTAGTTTTCCTTTTTTGTTGTGTCCCTATCTGCTTTTGGTATCAGGGTGATGTTGGCATCATAGAAGGTAGAAGGGAGTGTTCCTGTTTTTTTGATCTTGTGCAAGAGCTTTAGAAGTATAGGTATTCACTGTTTCCTGAAAGTTTTGTAGAATTCGTTTGTGAAGCCATCTGGTCCAGGATTTTTGTTGTTGGAAAGATTCTTAATAACTGTTTCAATTTCTTTTTCTGTGATTGGTGCATTTAGGTTTTGTAGTTCTTCTTGGTTCAGTTTTGGAAGGGTATATGTTTGCAGGAATTCTTCCATTTCTTCCAGATTCTCTAGCTTGGTGGTGTATAGTTTTTCATAGAAGTCTTGCATGATTTTTTGGATTTCTGTGGTGTCAGTTGTGATATCTCCTCTATCACTTACAATTCTATTTTTTTGGATCTTCCCCCCCCTTTTTAAAAAGTGAATCTGGCTAGGGGTTTGTCAATCTTGTTTAATTTTTCAAAGAACCAACATTTGGCTTCACTGATCTTTTGTATGGTTCTCTTATTTTTATTTATTTATTTATTTATTTTTGCGTTTCTACTTCTTTTTTTTTTTTTACATGCATAACATTTCCCAGATTCCCATTTAGCAATACAGCCCCCACTATTTCATTCATCATTTTTCATGGACCTGTATTCTCCCCACCCACCCACCCACCCCAGAGTCTTTTACTTTGGTGTAATACTCCAATTCCATTTCAGGTTCGACTTGTGTTTTCTTTTCTAATCTTGTTTTTCAACTTCGGCCTGAGAGTGAGATCATCCCATATTCATCCTTCTGTTTCTGACTTATTTCACTCAACATGATTTTTTCAAGGTCCATCCAAGATCGGCTGAAAACGGTGAAGTCACCATTTTTTACAGCTGAGTAGTATTCCATTGTGTATATATACCACAACTTGCTCAGCCACTCATCTGTTGTTGGACACCTGGGTTGCTTCCAGGTTTTGGCTATTACAAATTGTGCTGCCAAGAACATATGTGTACACAGATCTTTTTGGATGGATGTGTTGGGTTCCTTAGGATATATCCCCAGGAGGGGAATTGCAGGGTCATAGGGTAGGTCCATTTCTAGCCTTCTGAGAGTTCTCCAGACTGTTCTCCACAGAGGTTGGACCAATTGACATTCCCACCAGCAGTGCAGGAGGGTTCCTTTGACCCCACATCCTCTCCAGCATTTGCTGCTGTTGCCTTTTCTGATGTGTGACATTCTCACAGGAGTGAAGTGATATCTCATTGTTGTCTTGATTTGCATTTCTCTGACAATCAGAGACTTGGAGCATTTTTTCATGTGTTCCTCGGCCTTTTGGATCTCTTCTGTGGTAAATATTCTGTCCAATTCCTCCCCCCATTTTTGGATGGGGTTATTTGATGTCTTGTTGTTGAGTGTGGTAAGCTCCTTGATTTGGGTAGTGGTTTCTTTTGCTGTGAAGAAGCTTTTTAATTTGATGTAGTCCCATAGGTTTATACTTGCCTTAGTCTTCCTTGTAATTGGATTCGTTTCATTGAAAATGTCTTTAAAATTTATGCAGAAAAAAGTTCTTCCAATATTTTCCTCTAAGTATCTGATAGTTTCTGGTCTAACATCCAAGTCCTTGATCCACTTGGAATTTACTTTTGTATTTGGTGAAATACAGTGATTCAGCTTCATTCTTCTGCATGTTTCAACCCATTGTTTCCAACACCATTTGTTGAAGAGACTCTGCTTTCCCCATGTAATAGTCTGGGCCCCTTTGTCAAAGATTAGATGTCCATAGGTGTGGGGCCTCATTTCTGGGGTCTCAATTCTATTCCACTGGTCAGTGTGTCTATTCATGTTCCAGTACCAAGCAGTTTTGATGACAATGGCCCTATAATACAGTTTGAGATCTGGCAGTGTGATGCCTCCGGTTCTGTTCTTTTTTCTCAAGATTGTTTTGGCAATTCTAGGTCTTTTCTGGTTCCAGATAAACATTTGTAGCATTTGTTCTATTCTCCTAAAAAATGTGCTTGGGATCTTGATGGGGATAGCATTAAATTTGTAGATGGCTCTGGGTAATATATTCATTTTGATGATGTTAATTCTTCCAACCCATGAGCATGGAATATCTTTCCACTTCTTTGTGTCTTTTTCAATTTCTTTGAGTAGTGACTCATAATTTTCAGTATACAAGTCTTTCACTTCTTTGGTTAGGTTTATTCCTAGATATTTTATTGTTTTTGTTGCTATAGAAAAAGGAACTGATTTCTGGATTTCAATTTCTTCTAACTTAGTGTTTGCATAGAGGAATGCCACTGACTTTTGAATGTTAATTTTATAGCCTGACACATTACTGTATTGCCTGATGATTTCCAAAAGCTTCTTGCTAGATTCCTTAGGTTTTTCCATGTATACTATCATGTCATCTGCAAATAAGGAGAGTTTGACTTCTTCTCTTCCAATCTGTATTCCTTTAATTCCTTGCTCCTGCCTGATTGCTATGGCAAGAACTTCCAACACTATGTTGAATAGTAATGGTGATAGTGGGCAGCCCTGTCTAGTACCTGATCTGAGGGGAAATGCTTCCAGTTTTTCACCATTGAGTATGATGTTGGCTGTAGGTTTGCTATATATAGACTCCACTATCTTCAGGAATTTTCCATCTATTCCTATTTTTTGTAGTGTTTTGATCATAAAGGGATGTTGTATTTTGTCAAAGGCTTTCTCTGCATCTATTGATATGACCATGTGGTTTTTGGTCTTGCTTTTGTTGATGTGGTGGATCACATTGATTGATTTACGTATATTAAACCAACCTTGCATGCCTGGGATAAACCCCACTTGGTCATGATGAACAATTTTTTTGATATACTGCTGTATCCGGTTGGCTAGAATTTTGTTCAATATTTTCACATCTATGTTCATCAGAGATATTGGTCTGTTGTTTTCTTTTTTGGTTGTGTCCCTGTCTGCTTTTGGTATCAGGGTGATGTTGGCTTCATAGAAGCTGGCAGGGAGTATTCCAGTGTCTTCAATCTTCTGGAAGACTTTTAAAAGTAGAGGTATTAGTTCTTCTTTGAAAGTTTTGTAGAATTCATTTGTAAAACCATCTGGTCCAGGACTTTTATTTTTGGGAAGATTTTTGATAACTGTTTCAATTTCATTAGCTGTGATGGGCCTGTTCATGTTATCCACTTCCTCTTTACTTAGTTTTGGAAGTTGGTAGGTATCTAGGAAATCATTCATTTCTTCCAGGTTCTCTAACTTGGTGGCATATAGTTGTTCATAGAAGCCTCGCATGATATGTTGAATTTCTGCAGTGTCTGTTGTGATATCTCCTCTTTCATTTACTATCCGATTTATTTGGGTCTTCTCCCTTTTTTGTTTTGTGAGTCTGGCTAAAGGTTTGTCGATTTTGTTTACTCTTTTGAAGAACCAACATTTACTTTCATTGATCTTTTGTATGGTTTTCCTATTCTCAATGTTATTTATTTCTGCCCTAACTTTAGTAATTTCTGTCCTTCTGGTTGCTTTAGGGTTCCTTTGTTGTTCTTCTTCTAGGTCTTTAAGATGTGCAATCAGGCTGTTTATTTGTGCCTTTTCTTGTTTCCTAATGTGTGCTTGTATAGCTATGAACTTCCCTCTTAGGACTGCTTTAGCTGTGTCCCAAATATTTTGATAGCTTGTGTCTTCATTTTCATTGAACTCTCGAAACATTTTGATTTCTTCCTTGATTTCCTCTTTGACCCAGAAGTTGTTAAGAAGTGTACTGTTGAGCTTCCACATTTTGGCACTGTTACTAATCTTTTGTTGATTGTTAAGTGTTAGTTTAATTCCACTGTGGTCTGAGAAGATGCTTGGGATGATTTCAGTGCTCTTGAATAGGCTGATGCTGTCTTTGTGGCCTAACATATGGTCTATCCTTGAGAATGATCCATGTGGATTTGAGTAAAATGTGTATTCCAGTTTCTTGGGATGAATGACTCTGAAAATGTCCAATAGTTCTAGTTTATCTATCTCTTCATTTAGCTCCCTTATGTCTTTACTGATTTTCTTCCTGGATGATCTGTCAAGTTGAGAGAGTGGGGTGTTGAAGTCCCCTACTATGATTGTGTTACTGTTAATATATTGCTGTAGCTCTTTCAGTAGAAGTTTGATGTATTTAGATGGCTTCTCATTGGGTGCATAGATATTAATAATTGTTAAGTCCTCTTGATTGACTGATCCTCTGAGCATTAAGTAGTGTCCATTCCTATCTTTTTTAATCTTATCTATTTTAAAGTCTATCATGTCAGATATGAGAATAGCTGTTCCTGCCCTTTTTTGTGGGCCATTGGCTTGAATGATAGTTTTCCATCCTTTCACTTTAAGTCTGTGTTTGTCTTGTTGCGTTAGGTGAGTTTCCTGTAGACAACACATTGTTGGGTTGTGTTTTCTGATCCATCTTCCTACTCTGTGTCTTTTAATAGGTGAATTCAGGCCATTCACATTTATTGATATCAAAGATTGAAGATATTTTAACGCCATTCTTGTAGAGTTTTAGAGTGTTTTGATATATGTTCTATTTGTGGTGGTCTGGTTGTTTATAGGAAACCTTTCAGAACTTCTTTCAAGGCAGGCTTGGTGATGGTTGCTTCCTTCAACTGTTGCTTGTCTGAGAAGGTTTTGATGCTTCCATCTAGTCTGAATGACAATCTAGCAGGATATAGTATTCTTGGCTGAAAGCCTTTCTCATTGAGCACTCGATAGATATCTTGCCATTCTCTTCTGGCCTATAGTGTTTGTATGGAGAAGTCTGCTGCTAATCTTATGGGTTTTCCTTTGTAGGTGACTCTTTGTTTTTCTCTTGCAGCCTTGAGGATCCTTTCTTTATCCTTATTCCTTTCCAATCTAAGTATGACATGTCTTGGTGTCTTTAGGTCTGGGTTAATTCTGTTTGGGACCCTCTGCACTTCTTGAATCTTTATGTCTTTGGTGTTGTCTAGACTAGAGAAATTTTCAGCTATTATGGCCTGGAGAACGCTTTCTTCCTCCCCTTCTCTTTCTTCCTCTGGTAAGCCAATAATGCGTATATTGTTTCTTTTGAAGTCATCCCATAGGACTCTGTTGTTGTTTTCAGCATCTCTTAATCTCTTTTTGAGATCTCTTACTTCTTTTTTAGTTGTCTCTAATTCATCCTCAATCTTGCTAATTCTGTCTTCAGCCTCATTGATTCTATTCTCTCTGCCCTCTACTGCTTTCTGGAGTTCATCTATTTTGTTGCCCTGCTCTGATACTGTTTTAGCTTGTTCAGCTAGTTGCCTTCTTAGCTCAGCAATTTCAGCTTTCAGCTCTCTAATAACCATGAGATTATTAGAATTTTCTTCCATATTCTCATTTGTTGTTCCTGCAGTTCTGATTACAATTTTTTCAAATTCTTTACTCACTCCTGTTATTATTTCCTTAGCTAATGTTTGGATGTTGAACTCGTTGTTTTGTGCTTCACCCTCTGGAGGACTTTTAGCTGGACTCTTGTTCTGGTTCGAGTCTCCATTATTTTTTCTTGTTGTTTTAACCATTTTATATAAGTTAACAGTTTTTTCAATCCCTGAGTTGGAGTTCAGTGGTGTAAAAGCCTTTTTATTTTTCCCCTGTAGGCTATGGTAGCCTGAGGGCTTTTAAACTATCAATAGGCTTCTTGGCTTAATCAATGACTCCTGACCAAGAGATAAAGCAGGGTGTGGCAGAGATAATCCAGTGGTTATGCAAAGAGACTTTCACAGCCCTTCAGCTATGCCACCGAGGTATAGGTCTTCTCCTGAGTTTCCCGGTTAGATCTCTGTGCCCTGGTGTCCCTCCCTGTTGCTGCTCCAGATTCTGAGGGTAGTAGCAATGGAGACTCAGAGTTGTATTTGGTGAGTCTCTGGGGAGTCCTTTCCTCCCTTCAGCTGTCCCCTTGTTGGTGGATCAGACTGGAGGTGGTGTCTCCACTGACAGACTGTCGAACTGTTAGCAGTCACTTAATCTCTCCTTAGGCCCCTCTCTCCTCTCTGTCACCAGCCACGCGTGTTTGTACTCACGGGTGATTTACTGGGTTTCTGTGGTCATTCTAGTCCTGTCTTGTTTTGGTCCGGGTGGTCTCCTTTGGTATTCCTAGTTGATCCGGGAGAGGAGAGGAGAGGAGAGGAGAGAAAGCGATCTGCTGCTCGTAGCTCCGCCTCCGGAAGTCGAATCTGGTTCTCTTATTTTTTATGCTGTTTATTTCTGCTCTAATTTTAGTGATTTCTGTCCTTCTGGTTGTTTTAGGGTCCCGTTGTTCTTCTTTTTCTAAGTCCTTATGGAGTGCAGTAAGGTCGTTTATTTGAGCTCTTTCTTGTTTTCTAATATGTGATTGTAAGGCTATGAGTTTCCTCTCAATACTGCTTGAGCTGTGTCCCAAATATTTTGATAACTTGTGTCTTCGTTTTCATTTGTTTCAAGGGACATTTGAATTTCTTGCTTGAGTGCCTCTCTGACCCAGTGGTTCTTAAGCAGTATCTTGTTGAGTTTCCAAATTCTGTGAACTTTAGTAATTTTCTTTTTTGTTTTTGAATATTAGCTTTACTGCACTGTGGTCTGAGAAGATACTTGGGACGATTTCAGTGTTCTTGAATTTGTTGATACTGTCTTTATGGTCTAATATGTGGTCTATCCTTGAGGATGTGCTGTGTGGATTTGAAAAGAATGTGTATTCCAGTTTTTTGGGGTGAAGGACTCTGAAAATGTCCAGGAGGTCTAGTCTGTCTATCTCTTCATTTAATTCTCTTGTTTCTTTGTTGATTCTCTGCTGTGTTGATTTAAGTGTGAGAGTGGGGTGTTGAAGTCTCCCACTATTATTGTATTAGTATTGATGTATTTTTTAATTCTTTCAGTATGTGTTTGATGTATTTAGATGGTCCCTAATTGGGTGCATAGATGTTAATAATTGTTAAACCTTCTTGGTTGATTGATCCTCTAATCGTTATGTAATGGCCTTGCCTATCTTTTATTTCTTTATTTAACTTAAAGTCTATTGTGTCAGAGATGAGAATGACTGTTCCGGCCTTTTTTTTGTGGTCCAGTAGCCTGTATGATAGTTCTCCATCCTTTCACTTTAGTCTGTGTTTGTCTTGTTGGGCCACGTGGGATTTTTGCAAGCAGCATATGGTTGGCTTGTGTTTTCTGATCCATATTCCCATTCTGTTCCTTTTTGTGGGTGAATTTAATCCATTGACATTAACTGATATTATGGATTGAATGTATTGTAGTACCATTATTCAACAATTCTTTATTTGCTCTGATATATGGCAAATATTATTGTGAAGTTCTTTTTTATAAGAGGTCTTTTAGTACCTTTTCAGGGCAGGCTTTGTGATGGTTGCCTCCTTTAACTGTTGTCTGTCTGAGAAGGTTTTGATATCTCCATCTAGTTTGAATGAATGTCTAGCAGGATATATTATCCTTGGTTGAAACCCTTTTTCATTCAGGGATTGATAGATATCTTTCTATTCTCTTCTGGCTTTTACAGTTTGAGTGGAGAAGTCTGCTGATAGTCTTGTGGCTTTTCCCCTGTATGTGACTTTTTGTGTTTCCCTTGCAGCCTTTAGGGTCCTTTCTTTATCCTTGCTTCTTTTAATTGTAACTATTATGTGTCTTGGTGTCTTCAGGTCTGGGTTGATTCTGTTTGGGAATCTCTGGGCTTCTTGAATCTTAATGTCCTTTCTGTTGTTCAGGTCTGGGGAGTTCTCTTCCATTATTTCCTCTAGAATATTTACTTCCCCTTCCTCTCTTTCTTCCTCTGGTTGGCCAATTATAGGAACATTACTTCTTTTGAGATCATCCCATAGTCTCTGTTGTTGTTTTCAGTGTCTCTCAATCTCTTTTTGAGCTCTTTTACCTCTGTCACATCTGCCACCTTGTCCCCTCAGGCTTTCCCACTTCCCACGATATTCTCACAGTGCCTTTTTCACGTCACTCCTGGTTGTTGCCCTATAAAGCCTTCTTCTTCTGCCCCTCTTGTCTCTTGCCCGCTTTTCACATTGGTGATTAGACACAAGGGAGGGTGGTCTGGGAGGCGGCCATTTTTGCTATCTCCTAGTGGCCTGAACCACTGTGCTCTCACCCAACTCTGAGGTGCCTGTGAGAATAAAGATTTGTGTTCCCTCTTTGCTCCGGATCTCCTCTCTCTTCTCCATGGCGCAGCTTGACACCTGGCTCCCAGAATGGGGCTTGATCTGCCCAGATGCAGGTAAGTATACAGCCGCTTGACTCTCTGCACCCCCATGTTCCTCTCCGCCATGGGATTCCTTCCATTTTATGAAGAGGCTTCCCAAACTCTCTACTTTTTTCTTATGGGACAGGCTTTCTATCTCGGAGATGTTTTACTTGGGGCTGCACCGTAGATCCTCTTGGCTATGTTTGCAGCTTTCGGGATATATATAAGGCACCCTGCCAAAAAGTTAAGAGACTTTGAGACTGAGATATAAGAGTTAAGGGATATTGTCTTGGCGCTTACCCACCCTAAGCCCTCTGCATTTTGCCCCAAGAGTTCCATTTTGGCAGATACGCATTCAGTTTCTCTGGCTGCCACTGCCACTCCTCTGGAGGCTTCCACTTCCATGACTCCTCCCCCTGCTGCTACCTCGTTATCAAAGCAAGTCCACACCTTCCCAGTAAATGTGGCCCCCAATAGACAAAACCCTCAGGTGTGGCATCCATACTCCTCCAAAGAACTTAGGGAGCTCAGACAGTCAATTAAGGATGATCGAGTTCATTCCCCATGGACCAAGTCCATTTTATGAGGCTTTCTCCAGCACCTTAATAGCCCCCAAGATTGGAGGGACGTAGCTCATGCTATACTCCCAGACCCCCTCTACCTGCAATGGGAGGCATGTTTTCGTGATGAATGCTCAAAACAATCCCAGAAAAATAGTCAGAATCAGCTGGAGTGGAATTTTGATGCACTGTTTGGAGAGGGAGAGTTTGAAACCGGAATTCTACAGGCAGAAGCCAAGTTTCCAGCAGGTTATTTTGAACAGGTATGCATCTGTGCATCACAAGCATGGGAAAGGTTAACCCCACCCACAGGAGTGGCCTCAGTCCCCATTCTCTCCCTTCGCTAAGAAACCAATGAATCCATAGCTAAATTCATTGCCAGGGTGCGGTCAACCTTAGAGAGAAAGATTTATAATCCTGAAGCCCGTTATCTCCTTCTGCGTCCTCCTGTGTTCTATTGTCTGGGATGGAATGCTACTGGAATTCCGTCAGGCATGCTTCAGTCTTAAACACCAACACCCAGATAATTGAATTTTAGGGACACAGGAACTTAGACCAGGCTCTTATTATGGCACAGGCTTATACAGCTACCCACATAAGCAAAACAGGGCCTGCTTTCAGTGCGGTCACCAAGGGCATTGGCGTAACCAATGTCCAGATAAGCTGCGACCATGCCTCCAGTCAGGACAACCACGCCTCCTGTCAGGACAACCATGCCTCCAGTCAGGGCAACCCCACCTCCAGTCAGGGAGCCAGAGGCCACGAACACCTTGTCCTAGATGCCAGAAAGGTTTTCATTGGAAGAGAGATTGTCCAAGTTTCATAAAAATGGCACGCCCCTCGGGAGTCGGGCTGTAGCGCAGCGGGTTAAGCGCAGATGGCGCAAAGCACAAGGACCGGCATAAGGATCCCGGTTCGAACCCCGGCTCCCCACCTGCAGGGGAGTCGCTTCACAGGTGGTGAAGCAGGTCTGCAGGTGTCTGTCTTTCTCTCCTCCTCTCTGTCTTCCCCTCCTCTCTCCATTTCTCTCTGTCCTATCCAACAACAACAACAACAATAATAACTACAACAATAAAACAACAAGGGCAACAAAAGGGAATAAATAAATAAAATAAATATTAAAAAAAAATTTAAAAAAATGGCACGCCCCTGAATGGTGCAAATTCAGAGCCTGAGATTTTGTGGACCACTCCTGTTTTAGAACGAGGTCACCCTACTACGACAGTAAGGACTGGCAGTATTCCTTTTAAATGTTTGATTGACACGGGGGCAGAAAAGATGATTTTAAGGCAAGCAGAGGTTCCCCAGAGTTGGGAACTCCTCCCAGGGCCCCATTTACACGGAGTTGGAGGGTTGACCCAAGCCTTTCTCACATGAGATTCACTTATGTGGGAAGACCTGAAAGGGACTACCGGACACTTCCGTCCTTTGGTAGCTGATATTAGCACCAACCTGCTGGGCAGGGATCTTCTGGAATCTCTTGATGTTATAATATCCACAGATGCCTCTGCAGAGCACAGCACCCGCTCCTGCGAGACTTCTAGATCTAATCAGCACCCCCAATACTAACTGCCACTGTTTGTAATCAAACTCCCTGTTTAGACTGCTTTCTAATGAGCCTGTCTGGGTGGAACAGTGGCCTTTGCCTAGGGATAAGCTAGAAATTTTAAAAGAGCTCATCCGAGAGCAGTTGTCCTTGGGACACATTCGTCATTCCCGAAGCCCATGGAATACTCCTGACTTTGTGATTAAAAAGTGCTCGGGGAAAAGACTGCTGGAGGTGGGGCTACGAGCAGCAGCAGATCTGTTTCTCTCCTCTCCTCTCCTCTCCTCTCCTCTCCTGGATCAACTAGGAATACCAAAGGAGACCACCTGGGACTGAAACAAGACAGGACTAGAACAACTACAGGAACCCACCAAATCACTGGTGAGTGCAAACACACATGGCTGGTGACAGAGAGGAGCCTAGGGAGAGACTAAGTGGCTGGTAACAGTCCGATGGTCTATCAGTTGAGACACCACCTCCAGTCTGTTCCACCAACAAGGGGACAGCTGAAGGGAGGAGAGGACTCCCCGGAGGCTCACCAAGTGCAACTCTGAGTCTCCATTGCTACTGCCCTCAAAATCTGGAGCAGCGGCAGGGAGGGACACCGGTGGACAGAGATCTAACCAGGAAATTCAGGAGAAGACCTACACCTCAGTGGCATAGCTATGGGGCTGTGAAAGTCAATTTGTATAACCACCGGACTATCTCTGCCACACTCTTCCTTATCTCTTGGTTAGGAGTCAGTGATTAAGTTAAGAAACCTACTTATAGTTAGAAGCCCTCAGGCTCCCATAGCCTATAGAGAAGAAAAAAAAAGAGGCTTTTAAGCCACTGAGCTCCAACTCAGGGATTAAAATACTACTGAAACAACTGTTAACTCCCACCACTGTGAACCCTTTAATTAACTTACTTAGACACAGGAAATAGTGATCAGTAATTTGAAAAGTACTAAGAGAGGGAACTCATAACATAATATATAAAATGGGTAAACCAACAAGAAGAAATATTGGAGAAACGAACCAGGACAACAGTACAGCTAAAAGTCCCCCAAAGGGTGAAGCACAAAATAGCAAGTTCAACATCCAGACATTAGCTAAGGAAATAATCACAGGAGTGAGTAAAGATTTTGAAAGAATTGTAATAAAAAATACAGGAACAACAAATGAGACTCTGGAAGAAAAAGTGCTTGGGAAAATGGCGCCTCCTCCAAGATCTCCACGTGGTTAATAAAATCATGCAGGTCTGGGGGCTCCCCCCAAAGGGGTTTGCCTCTTGCTTCTGCAATTTCCACAGGAATTTCAATCATAGCTATTGATATACAAGATTGTTTTTTCTCTATTTCCTTGCACCCACAAGATTGTAAGCGTTTTGCCTTCTCTGTTCCTTCTATTAATAATGTCAGCCCTGGCGATAGATTTGAATGGGTGGTACTACCCCAGGGCATGGCCAATAGTCCTACAATTTGTCAAGAGGCTGTTAAATCTGTCCTTTCCCCATATATTCATGAGGGCCTTAAGGTTTTTCACTACATGGATGACGTCTTAATATGGGGAGAATTAGATACAGATCTCTGTGCCCTATGTGATTTTCTTATTCCTTCCTTAAAGAAAAGCTGCCTTAATGTAGCTCCTGAGAAGGTACAGCTAATCCCTCCAATATCTTTCTTAGGTTCAGAAATTTCTCTATTGCAAATTCATCCCTTAAAACCTTGTGCTACTTTTCCTTCTGATCTCACTCTTGCTTCTTTACAAAGTTTTCTTGGAAATTTAAATTGGCTTAGGCAGTATCTTTATCTGCCTACTAGCTGCCTCCAACCACTGTTTAACCTGTTAAAAGAAAACAAACAGCCCTCCTCAAAACTTATGTTAACTTCCGAAGCCTCCTTGGCACTGGTAAGGGTTAACCAGGCCCTCTGAGACATGTACCTTGTTCGATTCTCCCCCTCCTCTCCAGTAAACCTTCTAATCTTTAAATCCACCTCCACAGTAGTGGGGGCACTGTGGCAGAACCATGGGGTTCTCAAGTGGCTTCATATGCCAGTAGGCGGAGCTCCAAGACTCCTTACCAAGACAGATGCATTAGCATTCATGGTTTGCCAAGAAAGAAATAGATTGATGCAAATCTTAGGAAGGGAGCCAGAATATTCTTCCCTTTTCTCTCACAGATACAGAGTGGCTCATATAACACCATTCTCATTTTGCCGTAAGTTTAGTGGGGTTTCCAGGACAAATAGATAACCCTTTTCCTTCTAATAAATTGATAGCTTCTTTACCTCTTTTGCCTCTACTAGTACCTAAACTTTTCTCTCGAGATCCCATTCCCTCTGCTCCTACAGTCTTCACTGATGGTGGAAAAAAGGGAGCTGCTGCCCTTATATATTACCCAGAAAAGCAATCCCCTAAACCTCTCTTTACTGAGATTCCTGATAATTCCCCTCAGTACAAAGAACTTTATTCTGTTTTCCTTGCACTAAAAGCTATACCAGAATCCTTCAACCTTTTTTCTGACAGTGTGAATACTGTTAACTTACTTCCATGGCTTGCTCGTTCTTATGTGAAAATTGATGACAACCCACTTTCCCCTCTCTTGGTTCAAATTGCCTCTATGCTCTGTTCTCAAACCCAACCACTGTATATTCAACACCTTCGTTCCCACAGCCCTCTTCCTGGTTCCTTGTCCAAAGGGAATGCTGCAGCTGACCGCCTCACCTCCACAGGAATTCTCCTAGCCTCTGTCTCGAATCCTGCTGACTTTCATTCCCTAACCCATGTTAATCTTAAAGGCCTTCGAGCTCAATTTCCTGATGTTCCTTTAGCACAGTTGAAACATTCTTGCTACATGGTCTTCCTGTGCAGGTCTCATAAAAACACCTGCTATTCAAACTCTTGGGGTTAACCCCCAAGGCTTAAAAGCCAACACTCTTTGGCTGTTGCCTTGAGAGCTATACAATGCCAAATAGCCCCTCCGTTTGGCAGGCCATGCCCTCCTGCCTACAGGTCCTGCCCTTTGAGGTAGGAAACTCCCCCTCATTACAAAGCCTTACCTCCCCAGGGACAGGAGATGCCCCCAGAGGCAGAACCCCCCACCTCATTACTAAGCCCTGCCCCAGAGGCAGGGGATGCCCCCAGAGACAGGAAATGCCCCTTTGCGCACCAAGCCTTCCCTTGGCATCACACTGGCTCTTACTGCTCCCCTACTTGTCCCTTCCTGTTTTGTTATAGCATTCAGGTTTATGCCCAAAAGGTTTCTGCTCACCCCTACACTACTATTCCTCTGTCACAGATAGAGTCGTTTACAGACATTGAACCATCTTAATGCTATGACTAGATAAAAAGATAGAAAAAGATGTTAAAAAAATTTTTGAGTAGATGGTGGAGCCTGGCCGAGCTTAACCTACGAGATGAGTCCCTCCAGGTAAGTCTCTCTAAAGAGTGGTTGAGCACAGGGGGGACACATGACTTCCCACCTGAGCATGGCATTCCTTAAAAACATTTAAGCCTGCTCCACTCTATATTTCCTATACTGTGTCCATTAGATATAAAGGAAATGGGGAAGATGCTGGGGAATTATGCAGATGCAGTCACATCTGCCAAGCTGTCCCCTCAGGCTTTGCCACTTCCCGCAATATTCTTGCAGTGCCTTTTTCAACCAATCCTGTCCTGACACATCACTGCTGGTTGTTGCCCTATAAAGCCCTTCTTCTGCCCCTCTTGTCTCTTGCCCATTTTTCACATTGGTGATTAGACACAAGGGAGGGTGGTCCAGGAGGCGGCCATTTTTGCTACCTCCTCATGGCCTGAACCACTGCGCTCTAACCCAACTCTGAGGTGCCTGTGCAAATAAAGATTTGTGTTCCCTCTTTGCTCCAGATCTCCTCTCTCTCTTTTCCGTGGCGCAGCCTGACACCATTGCTTGCATACTTTTCTTATGTATGGTTATTTCTGACTGATTTGGAGTTTCTTCTGGACTCCTGTCCTGATTCCTTGTGGTAGCAGTTTTATTTGCTTTTTTTTTTATTGATGTGGTTTTTATTTTTCAGTTCTATCGTTCTTCAGTTGTTGTGTTTTGAGTACAAACCACACTATACTAAAGAACTTTATGAGAAGTTCAGTCACCAACCTCATAAATAACAGAAATAGTAACTGAGGCAAGTATTGATGCAGTTCAACCATTCCCATTTAGTCAAACAACACCTACAGTCCAAGGAGAAATAGCAACCAAACAAAAGAATAAGAAAGAGGAAAAAAGGGAAAGCAAGAATAGAAAATTATGCAAATCTACTGTCCACTATAAATTCTAGGGATAGAAAGCAGAGAAAGGGAAGTAGAGAAGACACACACACACACACACAGAGTCCACTCTGAGTCATATTTCTTTCCCAGAATAATTCACATGTCAGTATCAGTGAATTCAGAAAACAAAAGGAAGAGGATGGAAGAAAAGAATAAAACAAAAGGAAGGAAGGATGAAAGAAAGAAGAAAAAAGGAAGAGCAGTGAAAAGAGTTGTTTTTTTGTTTTTTTTTTTACATTAGCTAGGAGCAGGGAAAAAGGAGAGTGGAGAGCAGAGGTAGAGAGAAACAAGTTCCACTCATAACAGATAGGACACCCAGTCGCCTAGCAATGGAAAAAACAACAACGGTTAATTTTGGTCATCCTGAAGAAAGTGGACGGAAAAAGGACACGTGTATAGAGTAATAGTAGTAGAGCATAAAACCCCTAACAGTGAGATTGCAGCTTCAACCGCTCTGGGTTGGCTGCAGGCAGCCTGAGCAAAGACAGCCAATTATAAGAATTATCCAAAAAAAAAAAAAAAAAAGCCCTCCAGATAGTCTTTCCCAGCCAGGGAAGAGGCTCTGATTGGTCAGGTATTTTGTAACTCAAATAAAGCTCCAGTCACTTAAAAAAAAAAAAAAAGAGATGTTAAAGGAATGATACCCCTGGTAAGCCAGGAATCTTGGTAAAGACAGTAACTTAGCAGTGAGCCTACTAGGAGCTGCTGTGCTGCTGCCCTTGGGGGATGGTACTGTGGGATGGGTGGGTGAGCTCAGAAATAATCAAAGGATTTAACTTTGTCCCCCTGACCTCCGTTTGTCAGCCCAAGAGAGAATATGGGACTGTATTTTGGTGTCGCTCTGACCAGCCCGTGTTCACCCTCCTACAGACAGCCCAGTACCTACTCTATGCAGCTGAGGATCCGGGTTGGGAGCTGCTGCCTCTTGGAGCTCACTGCAGCTCCCAAAGTCGCCACTTGGCTGGGCCCCCCAGTATCCAGGTCCTCCATTTTTTTAGATAGCTAATAGGCATATTTTAGTTATATTCCAAAGGGCCTGTGGCTATACTAGTTTTTTTCTTTTTTCCCCTGAGCCTGAAATTTGATATGCAGGTGGATCCAAGATACTGCCTGGGTAGATGATGTCCTGCTGGAAAAAGAACCTCTAAGCTGGATCAGGGAAGAGAGTAGCTCCCTAATATGGGAAGAGGGTATTGTTAATTGTTGCTATGCTTCACATTGGTTTGGACTCCCCCATCCCCGCCTCTGGGAGATTGTGGTTTGGCCCCTGGTAGTTTCGCAGGCCCCCTCCCCCCTAGGACTTCGAGAGTTCTTGCTGCTGCCTCCAGAGGAGAAAGATGCAGGACAGATCTGTGTGGTGATTAGTTTAGGTTAGTTTTTGAATCGTTGCTCATGAATAAAGAAATACAGCTTATCTGCCCAGCCGTGTGTCTTCGAGTCTGTCTACCGCAGCGAAGCTAGCCTGGCCTACTGGAGCCCCAAACTTTAACGACATTAACCGTAAACCCCATCAATTTGATGTGATCTGGGGCCTATATTCAGCTTAGGAGCCTATATAACCTCTGCAGTTGGGAGCAGTGCATTGTCTTCCATATTTCTTTTTAGATGTTTTTTTATTATCACCATAGTTATCCCTGGGGCTCAATTCCTGTAGGACAAATCACTATCCCAGGCAGAAATTTTTTATTTTTATTTTTCATTTGATATTTTATTTTGAACATATCAATATTCTGCTCTTGCTATGTTCATGCTGAGGACTGAACCTTGGTCATCTTATGTTTCAGGTATGTGGAACTTTCTACATTTGGTAGGAGAGAGAGAGACCCTAAAGGGAACAGAGAGAGAAGTGAAAGAGAGCCAACCTGCAGACCTGCTTCACCTCTCACGAAGTATTCCCCCTGTAGATGGGTACTGGGAGTTTGAACCCTGGCCCTTGCACACTATACTGTGTGCACCCAACCAAGTGTGCCACCAACTGGCTCCTGTATTTTCTCTTTATATATATATTTTTTTTCTCGTCTTTTTATTGTTGTTGTTATTATTGACGTCATCGTTGTTAGGTAGGACAGAGAAGAATAAGAGAGAGGATGGGGAGACGGGGAGAGAAAGATAGACACCTGCAGACATGCTTCACTGCCTTGAAGCAACTCTCTTGCAGGTGGGGAGGGGGAGAGGGAGGCTCGAACTGGAATCCTTATGCTGGTCCTTGTGCGCTTAACCTGCTTCACAACCGCCCAACTCCCCTTATTTTCTCTTTTATCTATGTAAAACATTGATGCTACCATAAATTTAGTAGAAAGCAAGCTTAGTTAGTGATAGAAAGGGAGGCTTCTGTACTGTATTCTGTAGTGGTTAAGTGATATTGCTAACCCACAGAGGTTAAAACAGACAGGATCATTACAGCAATTCATCTGCTAAGTAGCCAACCGAACAAAACAGGAAACTTCCCTGATCAGATGTATGCATGCCCAAGTTCATCACAATGCTTGGTACCAGATTTGGAAAACCATCCAAATGTCCAAGCACAGATGAGTGGGTAAGGGAATTGAGCAGATATCCAGAAGGGGGCACTTCCGCCCAGTAGAGTCTCTGCTCACACGGAGCTCGGGTGCCCCTGAGGCGACTAGGAGGAGCAGGAGAGAGGCACCTGGAGTGCAGGCACAGAGACAGAGTTTCAGGCTTCCGCCGCGGCCCCAGGCGCAGAGCTGAGCTGAGAGGCGCAGGTGCAGGGAGGCCCGCAGACGCCCCCGGAGCCCCGCTCGGAAGTGAGAGGGCGGCGGGGCTCCCTGGGCGGGCGGCTTGGGGCCCCGCACCCCGCGGAGCGCACCGCGGGTGCCGCCCCTTCTCTGTCTCCGAGAGAAAGGCGGGAGGCGGCGGCGGAGGGGCCGCCCGGGCGGGGCGGGAGCGAGTCTCCTCGGGGCTTCGGACCCGGGGCCGCCGCTCCCGGGACCCGCACGGGCTGCGGCTGCGCCCGGCTCTGAGCTGCGGAGACGTGGAGCCGAGGAGCGGGAGCGGCACCGGGCACGGCCTCGCCGCGCGTCCTCAGCCGCGTCTACACGGGGCGAGGCGGGTTTCGACCCGGAAAGGCCGCGAGCCGCGGGGTCTGCGGGCGTCTGCACCCCGCTGTCCCCGCAACGCCACCCGGCGCCGTGTCCGCTGAGGCCGCTGCGCCCCAGCCCCGCACCCGGGGCCCCCAACCCCCAATGTGGGCGCCTTGGCGCGGCGGCCTCTCCCTTCACTCTGTGCCCTAAACCCGCATTCGAGCGGCTCCTTCAGGGCTAGCCCCTCTGCTCTGCGCAGAACATGTTGGAACATGTTGGTGGAGGATGACTTAGATGGGGGGTGGAGTGTTAATGTGCAAAACTGAGAAAATTTACACATTTAGTAACTACTGTATTTTACTGGAGACACAATCATTAATCCCCTAATAAAAGTGATTATGAATATAAATACAAATAGTAATATTTCAATGTTATATGTATCTTAATTTCCTCTCTGATCATCTTTCTTTTTAGATGTGTCTCTGTCTCTACCCAGCACATAAACATAAATATGATATGGCAATGAGTATGAACATACGTGTACTTGTAAATTTAAATATAAAAGTATTATAGATATTTCCATTTTTTTCTCTGCTCCTCTACCTTTCCCTGTCGATGTTATTCTGCCTCTAGTCAATATATATACACGAGTATTATAAAAAAAATAAGAAGAAGATATCCAGAAGGGATGCTACTCAGCTGTTAATAAAAAATGGCATCTGCTCTCTTGTGAATGGCATCGGAGGGGGTCATGATCAGTGAATAAGTTAGAGGGAGAAGAGCAGATATCAGATGAGCTGGCTCAGAGGTGGGTCTAAGAAGGAAAGCAACAGAAGGGTGGATGCTCAGTCAGCTGTGGGCTGTCTCAGTAGATCCCTGGATTCCCAACGACAGAGGGTGATTTATGTTTTTGTTTAACAGAGGGGACCAACATAACAGAGGGGCTCTTTCTGGATCCTGCCCAGATTCTAGCTATGGAGGAGGCATCAGTTTCCTCACTGTTAGAGAAACAAACAAAATGAGAGTAAGTCAGAGGGCACAGCACTGTTGCAGTACTCACAAAACTTCCCTTCCATCCAGGTCTTCCTTGAGGGTCAGGTTAATTTCTAGTAAAAAAAATTGTTTTTAGATGTTAGAAGTGTAATTTTTGGTTCATTTGTTCTGATGTCAGTACACATTTCTGACTCATCTCTGAGAAGACACGCCATCATTTGAAATACGTGAATGCCAGCCAAAGTGGATTTTTATTTAGTATTGGACAGAAGGAAAGTGAGGTCATATGAGTGGTGGTGATTATGTGGAATATGTACCCTTCCAGTATTGCTCTCAACTCCATTATGTCACATTTCTCTCTGGGGAGATAGCCTAATGGTTCTGCAAAAGGTATTCATCTCAGGGAGTAGGGCGGTAGCGCAGCAGGTTATGCGCAGGTGGCACAAAGCGCAAGGACAGAGGTAAGGATACCAGTTCGAGGCCCCAGTTACCCACCTGCAGGGGAATCACATCACAAGCGGTGAAGCAGATCTGCAGGTCTCTTATTTTTCATTACTTCTCTATGTCTTCCCCTCCTCTCTCTACTTCTGTCCTATCCAGCATCAACAACATCAATAACAACAACAATAATAACTACAACAATAAAACAAGGGCAACAAAAGGGACTAAATAAATAAATAAATTTTAAAAAGGTATTCATCCCAGACCCTCTGGGGTCCCAGGTTCAATCTCTCCTACCACCAGCTCTGGTCTGTCTCTCTCTGTACATCATTCTTTTACAGATCTATTTTCTCATTAAAATCAATATTAATGGAATAGATTTATTTCCTTTCTTCTTCAAAAGTATATTTTCGGGGGTCGGGCGGTGGCACAGTGTGTTAAGCACATGTGGCGCAAAGCGCAGGGACCGGCGTTAGGATCCCGGTTCAAGCCCCTGGCTCCCCACCTGCAGAGGAGTCACTTCACAGGCGGTGAAGCAGGTCTGCAGGTGTCTGTCTTTCTCTCCCCCTCTCTGTCTTCCCCTCCTCTCTCCATTTCTCTCTGTCCTATCCAACAATGAACAACATCAACAATGGCAATAATAATAACCACAACGAGGCTACGAGGGCTACAAAAGGGGGAAAAGATGGCTTCTGGGAGCAGTGGATTCATGGTGCAGGCACTGAGCCCAACAATAACCCTGGAGGGGGAAAAAAAAGTATATTTTCTTTGTTGGAGTTTAATGAGAGAGTGAGGTCCAGGTTATTTTGTAGTGCAGGAGAGCATGTCTCTGACCCTCTCTGCAGCCTCTCCCCAGCCACCTTCTCTGTGTAGAGGACTATTGCCTGAGATGAGCAGGACTGTGAGTAAGCACCTGAGCAGGGTTCTTTCCTATTCCCTGGTGCCTCTGACCAGGAGCCACAGGGCCATCTACAATCCCCCTGCTGAGTCAGAATGTCTTGCTTTGTTGCTTTTGTATGGATCAGGCAATAGAATTCATATGTGTGCTTTGTGTGTGGCAAGGCCACTCTCAAATCAGGGGGAGAAGCTGGGTGGGAGAGAGAAATGAAGGTACAGATACTTTGACTTGGGGTTGCCTGATCTTGATGGCTGCCTACTCTGGATTAGCATTCTATGAAAATGTGGTAATGGTAGGCTGGGAGCACACAGTACAATGGGCCAAGTTCGGTGACCCCATCCAGTGACACTGGAGTAGACAGGATGGGGACCTGTGGTGTCTGAGGACATATTTGTGTAGGAAAGCCACTTGGTTCCTTGTAAGGGAGACTGTCAATAAGCTCAACAGGAAAATATTGGGCTTTGGCAGTTGACCACAAAGCCAACACTTTGAGCTCCACTAGACTTTTGAGAGGAACATGTGGGAGAGGATAGTGTCTTCTGTCTAGGGCTAGGGACTTGTTCTGTTAAATTTTGCTGCTGGGCCAAACAAAGGTGTGCCAGGCTAGTGTGGGGGTGCCTCTTCTCGGGCTCCTACTCCCTAGGTTGGAGAGAATGCGACTTGAGCCAGCCTGGGCTGCTACTTACTCAGTGATGCGAGAGAGATGACTCAGGAACAGAGCTCGTGGTGGCGAAGGAATTCAATTCTTTATTGATCAGAGACCCAAGGCTTTTAAAAGTCAGACCTGGAAGTGGCATGTTGGAAATGGGCATGGTTAGGAAAGGAGCAGAGAAAGGCAAAGGGGACTGGAAAGGTAGGAACTTCCTTAGCAACTGTTGCTAGGGTTTGAACTGGTAGGATAAATAATACCCTGCAGGCAGGGAGGGTCTTGAGGGTAGAAAGAAGATAGATCAAAGGAATGGAATGGGTGGGGATCTTTCAGGCAAAACAATGATTCTATAGATAATAAGGGAGCAGGCCCTAGTATCAGGAATGCAGGGTGCTTTGTGAGGCAGGGAGTCTGATAAGACAAGGCAAACCTTGGGGGGGGGGTTTTGGCCCTCCTTGCTCTACCTCTCAGTAGAGAAAGAGAGACTGACATGATGGATGTCCCCTCAAGTCAAGCCCTGCCAGGCTCAACCACATCCTCACAATTTCCCGACATTGGTGCTGTCTGAAGGGTGCCAGAAATGGGGGTGGTGTTTGGTGCAGTGGCTATGGGAGACTGATTCCCTGTCTTCTGGGATTCCCACCAGGGCAGTGGGGGGAGGTGAGTGCCTAGGTGCAGTCAAGGAGGGAAGGCAGCTATGGTGGGTTGAGTGTTGGTTCAGGGGTTGAGCCTTCATCCTGGGCAGTTTGCTGAAGATTTGAGTCATCCTGGGAATCTGAACCTTCCTTGGATATGCCATCCTTGGAATCTTAGCTGTCCTGGCAGTCAGAGTCCTCCAAGTGTTTGAGCCTGAGGTTCTAGGGTGTTGAACATTTGTGGACCTTTTTGTGTTGACATGAGCTTCCTATGGGACCAGGCCATGCTGGGGGTTGAGTTTTTGTCTTCTGGGGTTCACAAGAGTTCTGGTCAGGGTGTTGTTAGTCCTCCAGGTTCTGCTGGAAGGTGACCATCTGGAAGCTGGAGAGCTCAGACTCTCCTCAGGCTCCATCTGTAGCTCTAACCCAGGGCTTCCTCATCCAGTCCCAGCTAGGAAGGTTCAGTCTAGGTTCTCCTAAAGGGACCCCTCCCTCAGAGAAGAAGACCTGGGGTACCCCTGCCTCTTTGTCTGCACACTGCAGGTCTCACACTGATGGCTACCTCTTTCTCTCCTGACCAGCTCCTCCTCCACCAGGACTAAGCCTCTTCTGCCACTTCCAGGAGCCTCAGGATGTTGGGGTGCCAGAAGGTCCCCAGCACCTCTAGCTCCGGGAGGAAGTGCTGGAGTTAGGGCTGGGTCAGAAGATTTTGATCTGCAAACCTGATCTTGACTGGGACCCCAGCCAGCCTATGGTGACCTCCACACATGCCAGATTCTACTGCTTATAGGTCACCTAGTTGTCCAAGAGGGGCAGGTGAACTACTGACCCCACTGAAGCTGTCACGGTGCGATCTCACTACTCTGAGTAAGGCAGCTGGTGAAGGAGGCAGAAGTCTGGGTTCTGCAGCTCAGTGAAGTAGGCTTCTTTCCTGGCTTGAGGTTCAATTTTTTGTTTGTTTGTTTTTATAAATTTGGAGACAAAGAACCAAATAGACCAGTGGAAATGCTTATGGACATGAGGGGAGCTGGCCCAGCACCCACATTCCCTGTTGTCAATCTCCCCTTCTGTGACCCTCTTTTCTGCTTCTTGTGGACAGACCCAGGCATTGGGGTCCCTCTCTGAGGGGGAGCTAAGGCCCTGCTCTAACATTCCTGTCAGAGAACTCAGCCTTTCAGCCCCCTCTCCCAACCCTGCATTCACATGTGAGGTCAACCATCTCACAAGGGGTTAGAATTCACCATCTCCCCAGACAATAACTTGGGTCCACCTGTGTACTAGATGTCAGGCCCAGGCAAAAACTAGTAAAGTCATGGTCCCGTGGAATATACCTAAAAGAGACCTACTAGCTTTTTCCAAATTAGAAACCAAATATCTTTATCTGAAATATTCTTGCCTTTAGGTTCATGACTCATCACCAATTTGTTCTACTTTATACCTTAACTTTTTTTTTTAGCCATCAGGTTCCAAATGCTACCGTGATGCCAACCTGACTTCCCTGGGCAGACAACCTCACCAGTGTGTCCTATAGCCCTTCCTCCCCTGAGCCCTGCCCTACTAGGAAAAGAAAGAGACAGGTTGAGAGTAACGTTTGACCTACCAACACCCATGTTCAGAGGGAAAGCAATTCCATAAGCCAGACCTTCCATCTTCTGCACTCCATAATGACTCTGGGTCCATACTCCCAGAGGGATAAAGAATAGGAAAGCTAACAAGGGTGGGATGGGATATGGAGTTTTGGTGGTAGTGACTGTGTAGAATTGTACCCCTCTTAGCCTATGGTCTTGTCAATACCTCAATTTTATTTAAAAAAAAATTTTAGTCTGCAATGTGATCAACAGCCACCTGAGAAGTGTGGTCATATCATACCATTTTTGCCTCTTGCCTTGCAACTTGGCTCCCATACTGCTCTCTGTAACCCCAGTGTTACCACAGAATCCCCAAGATAACTATTCAAAGGCCATTGCCACCCACACACCACCCGCCCCGTCCCCCAAGACTCATATGGGCCTAACACACACAGAAAAAAGAGATGATTTTTCAAACCATCAGTGATTTAACAATTTACTAAAATAAAAATCTGAAATATATAAAACAAAAATAAATACAAAATAAAAATCTAGATTTTAGAGTCCAGTATTCTCAACATATCAATTGGGGCTGGCATTCAGTCCTGGTTTCCTCATTGCATTGAAGTGGCTGGGAAGGATTCCAAAGGGGCCTGTGGGAGGGGACCCATTTTCTGCACTGGGGTGTCGGCTGCTTGGGAGCAACCTTGTTGCTGAGCACCCAGGGGAAGCAGAAGAGGCACAGTATGGCTCCGCAGAACTCTCTCTTCCAAAATCAGACAGATGAACGGGGTGTTGCAGTGGCTCTGGGAGGCTGTCCAGCTGCTTCCCGGACTTCCTGGGTCCCCTCCCGAGGAGGGGTGAGGCTGGAGTGGCTGGGTGGAGGTGATAGGGAGGGCAGCTCTGGGGCATTGGATCTAGAAGTTCTGGGGTTGGAGTAAGGACTGAGTTGCGGTCTTCTGGGGTTGCTGATGTTGAAGACTCCACCCCCGGCTGGAGCTCCATCTCTGTGTCTTCTTCCGTGCTGCGTTCACTTTGCATTGGAGTCCCCACTGGAGAGCCAGATTCTGCGGGGCACCTCGGACCATCCTCCTCCTGGGGGCACCCTTTGGGCCTCACTCTGATCATAACAGATTCTTGGTGTGAGGTCCAAGGGTGCCTCAGGATATCCTAGGTGCCTCATGATATACCGCTGCCTGGGGTCCTGGTGGAGTAGTCGGCTGAGGAGGTGTCGCAAGATAAATGGGGTGGAATAGGGGATGTGGAGGGCCCCTCGTCGGACTTTGTCCTCCTCCACCTTGAAGTCTTTCCCCAGGAAGGGGAGGGTTCCCAAAGTCATCTGGTAGAGGAGGACTCCCAGGCACCAGAGGTCACTGGCGGTTGAGGGGCGCTGCCCCAGCAGGACTTCCGAGGCCATGAAGACGGGCTGCCCCCAGGCCACGTCCAGAGCCATTCCCACACTGCCCATCAGCGCCTCCACGACAGAGAGCTTCACTCTCACCTCCTCTGTCACCAGCACATACTTGGCGTTCAGGTCCCCGAGGCTGAGGTCCTGGTGGTGGCAGCACTGGACGGCGAACATGATCTGCCTCAGCAGGCTGCGGGCCTTGGCCTTGGCCAGGACGGGGTGCTGGAGCAGGAGTGTGGCCAGGTCCTGCCCCTGGGCCAGCTCCTCCACTACAAGGAGGCAGTGGGCCTCCTCCACCACGCCCAGGAGACTCAGGATGTTGGGGTGCTGGAAGGTCCCCAGCACCTCTAGCCCCTGGAGGAGCTGCTGGACCTTGAAATTGGTCGGTTGACTCTTGTCAACCGCCCAGATCTTGACCTGGGCCTCAGTCAGCCTATGATGACCTACAAGCAGGCCAGATGTCACTTGTAGGCCACCATAGTTGCCCATTGTCGGCCGCTGACTGCCAGGCCTCACAGAAGCTGGCATAGTGAGAGCCCAGTCTACTCTCTCTAAATAACACCTCAGGGAGAGGGACTCTAACACTAACCCAAGAACCCAAGAACCACCCCCAACCACAATCTAGTATCCCGCAACAACAACAATAATAACTATAACTAATATGATAACCACCCACCCCAAAATATGTATATAAACAGCTAAACTCTACTCAAAAAACAAACATATATAGCTATCTACATAAATATGAGCAAGGGAGAGGGAGCAGAGGGGAAGAGAGGAGCAGGACGGAGGGCGGAGAAAGGAGGAAAGAGGGAGGGGGCAGGAGGTGGAGAAATAGGGAGAGGGCAGGGGGGTAGGGAAAGGGAAGGGAAGGGAAGGGAAGGGAAGGGAAGGGAAGAGAAAGGAAGGGGAAGGGAGTAGGGAGAGGAGGGCAAGGGGACAGAAAAGAAAGAGAAGGAAGAGAGAGGTGGAGATAGCGGAAGAGAGAGGAGACAAGAGTGGAGACAGGTAGGTGCGGAGTGGAAAGTGGTGGTGCGAAGGTGAGCTTGCTCTGGTCCTGGTCAACTGCAGGTCACTATGACACCTTCCTGAGTGATCAAGACCAAAGGCTCAGCCTGCTCAGGGCCTTATATAGGGTTCAGCGGGCATGACATCACAGTGTCTCTTCCTGAGCGTGTGGCCCGCTGTGGACCAATCCCAGAGAGGCTTGAGCTGCAGTGACATCTCATTGGTTCACAATGTTGGTGCAGTTGCTCTTCAGGGGGAGGAGCCTCAGAGAGCTGCCTGCTGATGGCACTAAATGGTCCTGACTCCATTCTAAGCCAGGGAGGAAGGACCTGTGCACTGTTTCCAAGACACCCCTTAGTTAAAATCCACTGCCCTCAGGAATTACCCTTCAAAGAGTTATTTCATCATCTAGTATTCAAAGATGATGATTTGCAGGGCCATCCTGGGCACACGCAGGAGAGCACATGCTTGCCAGTGGGCAAGGACCATGGTTCAAGCCCAGGTCCCCATCTGTAGGGCGGGGGGAAGCTTTGTAGTACGGAGGCATAAATGCTGCATATGGTTTTTGCCAGGATAATGAAATAAATCTGTTTAATAAATCTGTTTAAAGAGTAAAGCAGAGCAAAACCTCAGCCAGTAGACCTTGGTTGAAGACATCAGCAATGGAAGGGCTGGGTGTGTAGCTGCCAGCCTCCCTTATGAGGAATATCAGCAGAAGAGCTGGGACAGTGGCACACCCTGTTCAGTGCACACATTCCCATGCACTAGGATCTGGGTTGAAGCCCCCGGTACAGACTTGTAGGGAAGAGGCTTCAAAATTGGCGAATCAGTGCTACAGGGCTCTCTCTTTCTCTCCCCCTCTTTATCTGCCCCTCCCATCTCAATTTCTTTCTGCTCTATCAAATAAAGAGAAGAATATTGAAAAAAGAATATCTTTAGAGAAGGGTTTTTCTCTGGGTTCCTCTGTGCACAGCCAGCCAGATTCTGTACAAACATGTTCATGTGGTGGCCTGGACTGGGCTGGGCCATGAATGAGGGGGCGACAATGCCCTCTCATTCTCTGCTGTCACTCCTGTTCTCTCCTGTCCTCTCTTGTCTCTGCTGCAGGCTTTCCAAAGTCATTGCAGATCTGCTATGAACTACCTCGTCTACTGAGAGAGGAGACCACCCTGCTCTCTGTACCTCACTCTACCAGAGAGGAGGACAGAGAATCTGGGAGGATTTTTTTTTCTTTCCAGTTGTAATTCTGGTTTTTTGTTTGTTTGCTTTTGAGGGTGTTAATGTTTTACAGAACAGTCATTGACATATACATACAATTTCATTATATGCCTGGCCCCCAAAGTTTTTATCTTCTCCTGACCCCTTCCTTCCCCTGAGTCGTTTACTTTGGTGCAATATGCCATGTCCAGTCCATGTTGTACTTTGTGCTCCCCTCCCACTCCCACTCAACCCAGAGTCCTTTAATTTTGTGCAATACACCAACTCCAGCCCAAGTTCTACTTTGTCTTTTCCCTTCTGTTCTTATTTTTCAACTTCTGTCTATGAATGAGAAGATCCCATATTCATCCATCTCTTTCTGGCTGATCTCACTTAACATGATATCTTCAAGCTCCATCCAAGATGAGGTGAAGTAGGTGAATTCACCATATTTTTAAATTTTATTTATTGGGGAATTAATGCTTTACATTTGACAGTAAATACAATAGTTTGTACATGCATAACATCTCCCAGGTTTCCACATAACAAAACCCCCCACTAGGTCCTCTGTCATCCTTCTTGGACCTGTATTCTCCCCCACCCCCACCCCACCCCAGAGTCTTTTACTTTGGTTCAATACACCAATTCCAGTTGAGGTTCTACTTGTGTTTTCTCTTCTGATCTTGTGTGTCAACTTCTGCCTGAGAGTGAGATCATCCCATATTCATTTTTCTGTGTCTGATTTATTTCACTTAACATGAATTTTTCAAGGTCCATCCAAGATTGGCTGAAAACAGTCAAGACACCATTTTTTATAGCTGAATAGTATTCCATTGTATGCATATACCACAACTTGCTCAGCCACTCATCTATTGTGGTGTACACAGATCTTTTTGGATGGGTGTGTTGAACTCCTTAGGATATATCCCCAGGAGAGGAATTGCAGGATCATAGGGTAGGTCCATTTCTAGCCTTCTGAGAGTTCTCCAAACTGTTGTGCACAGAGGTTGGACCAATTGGCATTCCCACCAGCAGTGCAGGAGGGTTCCTTTGACCCCACAACCTCTCTAGCATTTGTTGTTGTTACCTTTTCTGATGTAGGACATTCTCACAGGAGTGAAGTGGTATCTTTTTGTTGTCTTGATTTGCATTTCTCTGACAATCAAAGACTTAGAGCATTTTTCATGTGTTTCTCGGCCTTCTGGATCTCTTCTGTGGTGAATATTCTGTCCATGTCCTCCCCCCATTTTTGGATGGGGTTAATTTGTTTTCTTGTTGTTGAGTTTGGCAATCTCTTTATTTATTCTGGTTATTAGCCTGTTGTCTGATGTATGGCATGGAAAAATCTTCTCCCATTCTGTGAGGGGTCTCTTGGTTTGGGTAGTGGTTTCTTTTGCTGTGCAGAAGCTTTTAATTTGATGTAGTCCCATAGGTTTATGCTTGTGTTAGTCTTCTTTGTGATTGGATTCATTTCTTTGAAGATGTCTTTAAAATGTATGCAGAAAAGAGTTCTGCCAATATTTTCCTCTAAGTATCTGATAGTTTGTGGTCTAACATCCAAGTCCTTGATCCACTTGGAATTTACTTTTGTATTTGGTGAAATATAGTGGTTCAGTTTCATTCTTCTGCATGTTTCAACCCATTTTTTCCAACACCGTTTGTTGAAAAGACTCTGCTTTTCCCATGTAATAGTCTGGGCCCCTTTGTCAAAGATTAGATGTCCATACGTGTGGGGGCTTACTTCTGGGCCTCAATTCTATTCCACTGGTCAGTGTGTCTATTCATGTTCCAGTACCAAGCAGTTTTGATGACAGCAGCCTGATAATACAATTTGAGATCTGGGAGTGCTATGCCTCCAATTCTGTTCTTCCTTCTCAAGATTGTTTTGGCAATTCTAGGTCTTTTCTGGTTCCAGATAAACATCTGTAGCATTTTTTCTATTCTCCTCAAAATGTGGTTGGGATCTTGATGGGGATAGCATTAAGTTTGTATATGGCTCTGATTGGAAGACTTCACATTTTGATGATGTGATGTCTTCCAACCCATGAACATGGAATATCTTGCCACTTCTTTGTGTCTTTTCAATTTCCTTGAGTAGTGACTCATAATTTCCAGTATATACAAGTCCTTCACTTCTTTGGTTAGGTTTATTCCTAGGTATTTTATTGTTTTTGTTGCTATAGTAAAAGGAATTGATTTCTGGATTTCAACATCTTCTAACTTAGTGTTTGCATAGAGGAATGCCACTGACTTTTGAATGTTAATTTTATAGCCTGACCCCTTCCTGTATTGCCTGATGATTTCCAAAAGCTTCTTGCTGGATTCCTTAGGTTTTTCTATGTATACTGTTATGTCAGCTGCAAATAGAGAGAGTTTGACTTCTCTTCCAATCTGTATGCCTTATTTCATTTGAAGTCATCCCATAGGTCTCTATTGTTTTCAGTATCTCTTAATCTCTTTTTGAGATTTTTTTTTGCTTCTTTTTTAGTTGTCTCTAATTCATCCTCAATCTTGCTAATTCTGTCTTCAGCCTCATTGATTCTATTCTCTCTCCCCTCTACTGTTTTCTGGAGTTCATCTATTTTGTTCCCCTCTTTTGATACTGTTTTAGCTTGTTCAGCTAGTTGTCTTCTTAGCTCAGCTATTGCAGCTTTCAGCTCTCTAATAACCTTGAGATAATTAGTGTTTTCTTCCAGAGTCTCCTTGGTTGTTTCTGCATATCTGATGACAATTCTTTCAAACTCTTTACTCACTCCTGTGATGATTTCCTTACCTAGTGTTTGGATGTTGACCTCATTATTTTGTGTTTCAACCTTTGGGGGGCTTTTAGCTGGACTCTTTGTTCTGGTTCATTTCTCCAATATTTCTTTTTGTTGGTTTAACCATGTTAAATAGGATGTTATGAGGTCCCTCTCTCAGTACTTTTCAAATTACTGATCACTCTTGCCTGGATTGACTTGTGTCTAAGTAAGGTAATTAAAGGGTTCACAGTGGTGGAAATTGACATTTGTTTCAATAGTGTTTTAATCCCTGAGTTGGAGCTCAGTGGCTTAAAAGCCTCTTGGTTCTTTTTCTTCCCTGTAGGCTATGGGAGCCTGAGGGCTTTCAAACTATAAGTAGGCTTCTTAACTTAATCATGACTCCTGACCAAGAGATGAAGCAGCGTGTGGCAGAGATAATCCAGTGGTCATGCAAAGATACTTTCACAGCCCCACTGCTAGGCCACTGAGGTATAGAACTTCTCCTGAGTTTCCTGGTTACTTCTCTGTCCCCTGGTGTCAGCACAGGGCCTCCCTGCCACTGCTCCAGATTCTGAGGGCAGTAGCAATGGAGACTCAGAGTTGCATTTGGTGAGTCTCAGGGGAGTCCTCTCCTCCCTTCAGCCGTCTACTTGTTGGTGAAACAGACTGGAGGTGGTGGTGTCTTAACTGGTAAACTGCTGGAATATTACCAACCACTTAATCTCTCCCTAGGCTCCTCGCTGTCCATGAGCCACAGGTGTTTGAACTCACTGGTGATTTTGGCACATCTCTGGACACAGTCTGAAGTGAAGCATGCTGAGGTGTTACTCGTTGCATGGATTAGGTTGGGATCAGCGGATTCAATATCATTTGGTATGAATTGAGAGACACATGCAGGAAAGTGAGCCTCACCCTAAGGTTGCAGAACTGGGGGATGAACAGGCTCTATAGAGAAAGCGGCAGGTTCCTGCTGTCTTATGGTTTAAGAAGGCAATAGATAGTTATTGCTATGATCACATTATTTGGCAATTGCCTTAACTTTGAAATATTCCTTTGTTAGGATTTTCTGTATCCTACACAACATCACCAAAATTTATGTTGTTTGACATTATTTGTATATAGCTGTGCCACCGGTTGCTTCTGTTTTCCCTTGTCTAGGCTTTTGAGAGAGTCAACATATCAAAGACTCAGCCTATGAATTTAAAAGACAGTCTGTGCTTTAAAAAGATTGAGACATTCAATCAATTTTTCCCTCTCAAATTAATTAGTGATTTATATAACTACAAATTAATGGGAGTGTACATAAATACCACTCCCACCACCAAAAGACTGTGTCCCATCTCATCCCCACCCCCCACCCCCACCCTGTGAAGCTGAACATCCACCCTCACCCTCAACCCAGGGGTTTTACTTTGACATACATCAAAACCACAGCAGCAACAACTGCTGGAGAGGCTGTGGGGACAGAGGAACCCTTCCGCTCTGCTGGTGGGAATGTAAATTGGTCCAGCCTCTCTGGAGAGCAGTCTGGAGAACTCTCACAAGGCTAAACATTGATTCCATATGACTCAGTAAATCCTCTCCTAGGGATATACCCCAACGACTCCACAACACCCAACAAAAAAGAGATGTGTACACCTAGGTTCATAGCAGCAAAATTCATAATAGCTAAAACCTGGAAGCAACCCACATGCCCAACAACAAATGAGTGGCTGAGAGAGCTATGGTATGTATACACAATGGAATACTATGCAGCTATTAAGAGCAATAAACCCACCTTCTCTGACCTGTCTTGGATGGAGCTAGAAGGAATTATGTTAAGTGAGCTAAATCAGAAAGATAAAGATGAGTATGGGATCCCACTCATCATCAGAAGTTGAGAAAGAAGAACAGAAAGGGAAACTAAAAACAGGATTTGACTAATTTTGGAGAGGGCACCAAAGAAGAAAGCTTTTTGAGTGGTGAACAGGGCTGCAAGTCTCTCTCTTTCTCTCTCCCTCTCCCTCCTCTTCTCCCTCTCCCTCTCCCTCCTCTTCTCCCTCTCCCTCTTCCTCTCCCTCTCCTTCTCCCCTTCCCCCTCCCTTCCCTCTCAATGTCTGGTTGTCTCTATCCCACAAATAAATAAAAATAATTAAAAATTTTTTAATTAGAAAAGATAATAAAAATAAATAAAATTTTAAAATCTGATCAAAGTAACCCTTATCTTTTACTCAGCTCCCTCATGGATTGTCCCTTCTTGAATTTGTCATCCCCCAAAACATAACTCCCCTCTCAGCAGTGATAAGATCTTTTATAATCTACCTTCTTAGGGCCCTTGCACACACTCACCCACATTGTAAATAATCAAGCAGTGTTGAATCTGAATGGTAGAGAAACAAAATAATCAGTCTGAGGAGACAACAGTTACAAAGATCTGTGTCCAGAGAAGCAGGCTTATGTTTCTGTGTGTCTTACCATTTATTAAAGGGAAGAAAACTGGTGGAATTATGTTGGTACCAAGCCCTAGTAATACCTGGTGGCAAAATAAATAAATATCTTTTAAAAATTAAGTTGATTCATCCTTTTTTAAAAAATTATTTATTTATTTATTCCCTTTTGTTGCCCTTGTTGTTTTATTGTTGTAGTTATTATTGTTGTTGTCGTCGTTGTTGGATAGGACAGAGAGAAATGCAGAGAGGAGGGGAAGACAGAGAGGAGGAGAGAAAGATAGACACCTGCAGACCTGCTTCACCGCCTGTGAAGCGACTCCCCTGCAGGTGGGGAGCCGAGGTTCGAACCGGGATCCTTATGCCGGTCTTTGTGCTTTGCACCACCTGCGCTTAACCTGCTGCGCTACAGCCCGACTCCCTGATTCATCCTTTTTTAAAAAGTACTCCAAGTTGTCTCTAGTATGTGTCCAGCTCCAACTCCTTGCAGTGTTCTGCTGTGTCCTTTTTTATTTTTTTTAACTTTTATTAGTCATTTCACATTGATTTAAAAACTTGTAAGATAACAAGGGTATAATTCCATACCTTTCCCACCACAAGAGTTTTGTGTCTCTATTCCCTTCTTTGGAAACTGCAGTAATTATTCCACGGTCACAGGTATGGGTTGTCTATTACGTCTATAAATATATATATTTATTCATGGTGTGTGCTCAAGCTGGGTACAGTCCAGCCCCTCCTGACCATTTTTACATTGGGTTGTTTGCATTTGAATTGTAGAGCTGCACAATTTACCTATATATCTTGAGTGATAAGCCCTTATTAGATGTGTGATGTCCAATACCTTCTCCCAGTCAGTAGGCTGCTTTTCATTCTGTTGCTAATTTGTTTATCTTCATGGACGATTTTTGCACCTTATATATCCTCTATTGTTTATTGTTGCTCTTTCCTATACCCTAAGGTCCAAGTTCACAAAGACATAGTTAATGTGGATATCATGGAATCAATAACTTTTGTTGTCTCCTCTGTGGTTTATAATTGCAAATTTTACATCCAAGCATTGGAACTTTTTTGAAATTATTTTCTCTATGGATCTACAGGGTGATACACTTTCCTACTTGCACATGTCTGACTTCTCCTACAACACTTGTTGAAAGAACTTTTCTTTGTTTTATGGCCGGGAGTCTTCTGGCTTAGATTCAGTATCACTATTGGTGTGGGTTTCCTTCCAGACTCTCAGTTCTGTTCCAGCCATCTGTGTGGCTGGCTATCCAATAGTATATTAGCATATTTTCAATCCCTGTTGCTTTGGGATGTAGTTTGCAGTTGGGCGATTTGACACCTGACTTTTGTTCATTTTTCCTCAGAATGGCTTTTGGTATTTGGGATCTACCATGGTTTATATAAATCTAGTGGGTTTAGTTTCATTTCTTAAAAATATATATCACTGAAATATTCAAAATAATTTTAAATCTGTATACATTGCTGTATTGATATATTTATATCAATATAGAGAAACATAACATTAATTATTTTATTATCTTTATTTATTGGCTAGAGAGAGCCAGAAAAATCACTTTAATTTTTACCATGTATGGGGTGTCTGTGTTAAAATTTCTTTTTATATTTCAGTTATTAGTGGATCAAGATGACAGAATTTAAGAGGGAAGGGAGAGAAAGAGAAAGAAACAGACACCTACAGCTCTACTTCACCACCCATGAAGCTTTCCCCCTGCAGGTGCAGAATAGGGACTTGAAACTGAGTCCTTGCACACTTCAGTGTGTGCACTTAACCAGGTGCAGCAGTACCTGGCCCCTGTGATGACTTTTTCAGGAGAGAGAGAGAGAGAGAGAGAGAGAGAGAGAGAGAGAGAGAAAGAGAGACCGACCACAGCACCGATGCATCCTCTAGTGCTATGGGGTGGTGCTCTCACCTGGGCTGTCTGGTGGGGTGAAGCCTCACCTTGTGCTTGGCCAAGCCCTTAAACTATCTAGGTGAGCTCTACTGCTGCTCAGGGGAGGGACATGCACTGTACATCGTGATCAGGAGCAATTAGCTATGATGGGGATCAGTTCACAGTATCAGCAGAATACTAAGCACTATGTGGTACACCTGAAGTGATGCAATGACCCTTGCTAGTTATAGCAAAAGAGAAATATTGGGTGGTAGAATAGTATTCCTGAATGAATGACTATTTCTCTTCAAAGTAACCATTAAATTCTTCTCTGCTTATGTCAAATAAGCTGCTTTGATTTCTGGAAAAACAAAGCAAAATCTTTCCCGTTCTGACAATCATAGAATGCTATGATTGCATAAACTCTGCAGATTAAAACAGCTTTAAAGGGCAACAGTAAAACAAGCAGAAATACCTCAACAACAACAATAACTATTACTACTACCCACTTCTCCTCCTGGAAAAAAACAATTAACAAGCCAAAGCAATATCTCAAAACAGAACCCTAGACGGTAGATACTGGAGTAAAATCTGTCCTAACCAGGACACAGGTCCTGAGACAGAGGAATTCTGGGTGTTATCCCTCCCCACCACCACAAGCTGCCTTCTGAGAGCCAGGACCAACTGCCACTCATCCAGGGGGGAGGGGGGATTTCAGGTAGAAATGGCAGTTTGGCTGCAGGGAGAGAAGTTGACTCTGAGCCCAGCAGACTGAGTGGCTCTCCAGGTAGGATCACTGAGGAGGTCGAGGCCATAAGTGAGAGAAAGGGAAAAGGACCAAGTCAGCATTTACAAGGTGAGCAGGGAAAGAGGACAAGATGGGGGGCAGGTGGAGAGGATGGGTGCCAGTGCTCTTAGAGGGGGTCAACAGGCCTTGTCAGACTTGGGGGCCTGTCTCTGCACAGGCCTTGCAGCGGCAGAAGGACTCTTCCTGCAGGAAAAGGAACCAGAAAGGGCTAGAAGAGCCCTCATCACAGGACATTAGCCTGTCCCTGGCACAGCACCTGTGGCTGGAGACTGTGGTGCAAAGGCTGTGGAAACCTTTCTGCACCTTAAGCACAGAGAGGGTCCCCAAATCACCACAGCATGCTGAGGTGGTACTCTTTGCATTGATTGGGGTAGGATTCGCGGATGCAATGTTTTCTGGTATGAATTGAGAGAAACATGCAGGAAAGTGCGCCCCAGCCTAAGGTTCCAGGACTGGGGGAAATATAGGCTCTGTAGAGGAAGCAGGAGGTCCCTGCTGTCTCAGGGTTTAAGAAGGCAATAGATAGTTATTATTATCATCACATTATTTGGTAATTGGGTTAACTTTGGAAAATCCTGTTGTTAGGATTTGCTGTATAATATCCAACATCACCATATTTTTTGTCCTTTGAAATTATTTGTATGTAGCTGTGCCACCAGTTGCTTCTGTTCTCCCTGGTCAAGGCTTTTGAAAGAGTCAACATATCAAAGACTCAGCCTATGTATTAAAAAGACTCAGTCTGGGAGTTGGGCAGTAGCGCAGTGGGTTAAACGCAGGTGGCACAAAGTGCAAGGACTGGCGTAAGGATCCCGGTTCGAGCCCCTGGCTCCCCACCTGCAGGGGAGTCGCTTCACAGGCGTCTGTCTTTCTCTCCCCTTCTCTGTCTCCCCTCTTCTCTTCCCCTCCTCTCTCCATTTCTCTCTGTCCTATCCAACAACAACCACATCAATAACAACAATAATAATAACTACAACAACAATAAAAAGACAACAAGGGAAACAAAAGGGAAAATAAATAAAGTTTAAAAAAGAATTATTAATAAAAAATATTCAGTTTGTGCTTTAAAAAGTTTGAGGCATACAATTAATTTTCCCCTCTCATATTAATTAAATTGTGACTTATATGACTACAAATTAATAGGAGTGTACATAAGCACTGTTCCCACCACCAAATGACTGTATCCCATCTCACCCACCCACCACCCCTGGATGCCACCATGGGAAGCCGAACATCCACCCTCATCCTCACCCTCACCCCAGGGTTTTTACTTTGGTGCCCTACTCCAGACTTAGTCAAATCCTGCTTTTAGTTTCCCTTTCTGTTCTTCTTTCTCAACTTCTGTTGATGAGTGGGAATATCCCATACTCACCTTTATCTTTCTGACATAGCTCACTTAACATAATTCCTTCTATCTCTATTCAAGATGGGTCAGAGAAGGTGGGTTCATTGTTCTTAACAGCTGCGTAGTATTCCGTTGTGTATATGTACCACAGCTTTCTCAGCCACTCATCTGTTGTTGGGCACCTGGGTTGTTTCCAGGTTTTAGCTATTATGAATTGTGCTGCTATGAACATAGGTGTACACATCTCTCTTTTGTTGGGTGTTATGGAATCCTTGGGGTATATCCCTAGGAGAGGAATTACTGGGTCATATGGAAGGTCGATGTCTAGCCTTGTGAGAGTTCTCCAGACTGCTCTCCAGAGAGGCTGGACCAATTTACATTCCCACCAGCAGTGCAGAAGGGTTCCTCTGTCCCCACAGCCTCTCCAACATTTGTTGCTGCTGTCCTTTTTGATGTATGCCATTCTCACAGGAGTGAGGTGGTATCTCCATGTTGTCTTTATTTGCATTTCTCTGACAATCAGCAACCTGGAGCAATTTTTCATGTGTTTGTGAGTCTTTTGGATCTCTTCTGTAGTGAATGTTCTGTTCATATCCTCTGCCCATTTTTGGATGGGGTCATTTGCTTTTTGGTTTCTAAGTTTGCTGAGCTCTCTGTAGATTTTGGTGATTAATCTCTTCTTTGATCTATGGCATGTGAAGATCTTCTCCCATTCTGTGAGGGGTCTCCTTGTTTGTGTGATAGTTTCTTTGGCTGTGCAGAAGCTTTTCACTTGGATGTATTCCCATTGATTTGTTTCTGATTTAGTCTTCTTTGCAGTTGGGTTTGTATCTTCAAAGATGTCCTTGAGGTTTAGGTGGGAAAGTGTTCCACCAATGTTTTCCTCTTAAGTACTTGATAGTTTCTGGTCTAACATCCATGTCCTTAATCCATTTGGAGTTGATTTTTGTTTCTGGTGAGATAAGGTGGTTCAGTTTCATTTTTCTGCATGTTACAATCCAGTTTTCCCAGCAGCATTTGTTGAAGAGAGCCTCCTTCTTCCATATAAATACTTTGGGGCCACTTATCAAAGATTAGATGTCCATAGGAGTGGGGGTTTATTTCTGCACTTTCAATTCTGTTCCACTTGTCTGTGTGCCTATTTTTGTTCCAGTACCAGGCTGTTTTGATGATGATGGCCTTATAATATAGTTTGAGATATGGGAGTGTGGTGCCTCCATTTCTGTTTCTTTTCCTCAAGATTGCTTTGGCAATACTGACCAAAAATGGACCACAAAAATGCTGTGGTGTATTTCCTTCTCTCTCTCTCTCTCTCTCTCTCTCTATATATATATATATATATATATATATATATATATATAGTCATCTTTTCATTGTTATTGATATTATTGATTTTTTCATTGTTAGATAGGACAGAGAGAAATAGAGGATGGGGGGACAGAAAGGGCAAGAGAAAGATAGACACCTGCAGACATGCTTCACTGCCTTTGAAGTAATTCCTTTGAAGGTGGGGAGCCGGGGTTCGAACTGGGATCCTTATGCTGGTCCTTGCATTTCACACCACGTGGCTTAACCTGCTGTGTGACAGCCCAACTCCCCTGTATTTTCTCTTTTATCTATGTAAAACACTGATGCTGCTATCATAAAATGAGTAGAAAGCAAGATTAGTTAGTAATAGTAAGGGAGGCTTCTGTACTCTATTCTGTAGTGGTTAAGTGATATTGCCAACCCACAGAGGTTAAAACAGACAGGTTCATCATGACCATTCATCTGCTAAGTAGGCAAACAAACAAAACAGAAAACTTCCCTGATCAGATGTGTGCATACCCAAGTTCATCACAATGCTCGGTGTCAGATTTGGAATACCATCCAGATGTCCAAGCACAGATGAGTGGGTAAGGAAATTGAGCAAATAGGCAGAATGGATGCTACTCATCTGTAAGAAACCATGGCATCTGCTCTCTTGTGACGGCATTGGAGGGGGTCATGATCAGTGAATAAGTTAGAGGGAGAAGAGCACATAGCTGATGAGCTGGCTCAGAGGTGGGTCTAAGAAGCAAAACAGCCGAAGGGTGGATGCTCAGTCAGCTGTGCGCTGTCTCAGTAGATCCCTGGATTCCCAAGGGCAGAGGGTGGTTTATGCTTTTGTTTAACAGAGGAGACCAACATAACAGAGGGTCTCTTTCTGGATCCTGCCCAGATTCTAGCTATGGGAGGCATCAGTTTCCTCACTGTTGGAGAAAAAAACAAAATGAGAGTAATACAGAGGGCAGAGAGCACTGTTGCAGCACTCACCGAACTTCCCTTCCATCCAGGTCTTCCTTGAGGGTCAGACTAGTTTCTAGGAGAAATTTGTTTTTAGATGTTAGAAGTGGGATTTTTGGTCCATTTGTTTTGATGTCAGTACACATTTCTGACTCATCTCTGAGAAAACATGCCATCATTTTAAATACACGAATGCCAACCAAAATGGACTTTTGTTTAGTATTGAGCAGAAGGAAAGTGAGGTCATATGAGTGGTGGTGATTATGTGAAAACTGAACCCTTCCAATATTGCTCTCAACTCCATTACAACACATTTCTCTGGGGAGATGGCATAATGGTTTTGCAAAAGGCATTTAACCCACAGAGTTGGACAGTAGTGCAGCAGGTTAAGCACAGGTGGCACAAAGCACAAGGACACAAGTAAGGATCCCAATTTGAGCCCCCGGTTCCCCACCTACAGGGGAATCGCTTCACAAGCGGTGAAGCAGATCTCTATTTTTCTCTACTCCTTGATGTCTTCCCCTCCTCTCTCCATTTCTCTCTATCCTATGCAGCAACGAGGACATCAATAACAACAATAATAATAACTACTATAATAAAACAACAAGGGCAACAAAAGGGAATGTATAAATAAATAATATTAAAAAAACAAAAGTTATTCATCCCAGACCCTCTGGGCTTCCAGGATCAGTCTCCCATACCACCAGCTCTGGTCTGTCTCTCTCTGTGCATCATTCTTTTCACAGATCTATTTTCTCATTAAAATCAATATTAACAGAACAGATTTATTTCCTTTCTTCTTCAAAAGTATATTTTCTTTGTTGGAGTTTAATGAGAGAGTGAGGTCCAGGTTATTTTGTAGCGCAGGAGAGCGTGTCTCTGACCCTCTCTGCAGCCTCTCCCCAGCTGCCTTCTCTGTGTAGAGGACTATTGCCTGAGATGAGCAGGACTGTGAGTAAGCACCTGAGCAGGGTTCTTTCCTATTCCCTGGTGCCTCTGACCAGGAGCCACAGGGCCATCTACAATCCCCCTGCTGAGTCAGAATGTCTTGATTTGTTGCTTTTGTATGGATCAGGCAATAGAATTCATATGTGTGCTTTTGTGTGTGGCAGGGCCACTCTCAAATCAGGGGGAGAAGCTGGGTGGGAGAGAGAAATGAAGGCACAGATACTTTGACTTGGGGTTGCCTGACGTTGATGGCTGCCTGCTCTGGATTAGCATTCTAGGAAAATGCGGTAATGGTAGGCTGGGAGCACACAGTACAATGGGCCAAGTTCTGTGAGCCCATCCAGTGACACTGGAGTAGACAGGGTGGGGGCCAGTGGTGGTGTCTGAGGATATATTGTGTCAGAAAGCCATTTGATTCCTTGTAGGGAGACTGTCGCTAAGCTCAACAGGGAAGTACTGGGCTTTGGCAGTTGACCACAAAGCCAAACTTTGAACTCAACTAGACGTTTGAAGGGAATATGTGGGAGAGGACAGTGTCTTCTGTCTGGGGTTAGGGACTTGTTCTGTTAAATTTTGCAGCTGGGCAGCTCGCCAAAGGCGCTGTCTGCTGGGTGTCAGAAGTGGGGGTTGATGCAGTGGCTTTGGGAGGCTGTTTCCATGTCTTCTGGAATTTCCACTTGAGGATTGGGGGTGGGGGAAGGTTGAGTGCCTAGGTGCAGTCAAGGAGGGAAAGCAGCTCTGGTGGGTTGAGTGTTGGTTCAGGGGTTGAGCCTTCATCCTGGGAAGTTTGCTGCACATTTGAGTGATCCTGGGAATCTGAACCCTCCTTGGGCATGTCAACCATCCTTGGAATCTTAGCTGTCCTGGGAGTCTGAGCCTTACTAGGGTTTGAGGCTAGGGTTCTAGGGTGTTGAACATTTGTGGACATTTTGTGTGGACATGAGCTGCCTCTGGGATCAGATCTTCTGGGGTTCACAGGAGGTCTGGTCAGGGTGTTGTTAGTCCTCCAGGTACTGCTGGAAGGTGACCATCTTGGAAGCTGGAGAGCTCAGATTCTACTCAGGCTCCATCTCCAGCTCTGACCCAGGGCTTCCTCACCCAGCCCTAGCTGGGAAGGTTCAGTCTAGGGTCTCCTCAAGGGACACCTCAGAGGAGAAGACGACCTGGGGGACCCCTGCCTCTTTGTCTGCACACTGCAGGTCTCACCCTGATGGCTACCTCTTTCTCCCCTGACCAGCTCCTCCTCCACCAGGATGGAGTAGGCCTCCTCTGCCACTTCCAGGAGCCTCAGGATGTTGGGGTGCTGGAAGGTGCCCAGCACCTATAGCTCCTGGAGGAAGTGCTGGAGTTAGGGCTGGGTCAGAAGGTTCTGATCTGCAAACCTAATCTTCACTGGGACCCCAGCCAGCCTGTGGTGACCTCCACGCATGCCAGTTTCTACTGCTTATAGGTCACCTAGTTGTCCAAGAGGGGCAGGTGAACTACTGACCCCACTCACTGAAGCTGTCACGGTGCGATCTCACTACTCTGAGTAAGGCAGCTGGTGAAGGGGGCAGAAGTCTGGGTTCTGCAGCTCAGTGAAGCAGGCTTCTTTCCTGGCTTGAGGCTCAATATTTATTATTATTATTATTTTGTAAAATTGGTAGACACAGAACCAAATAGGCCAGTGGAAAAGCTTATGGACCTAAGGGGAGAAGGCCCAGCAACCACATTCCCTGTGGTCAATCTTCACTTCTGTGACCCTCTTTCTGCTTCTTGTGGTCAGAGCCAGGCATCGGGGGTCCCTCTCTGAGGGGGAGTTAAGGCCCGAGAACTCAGCCTTCCAGCTCCCCCCTCCCAGCCCTGACTTCACATGTGGGGTCAACCATTTCACAAGGGGTTAGAATTCACCATCTCCCCAGACAATAACTTGGGTCCACCTGTGTACTAGATGTCAGGCCCAGGCAAAAACTAGTAAAGTCACGGTCCCGTGGAATATACCTAAAAGAGACCTACTAGCTTTTTCCAAATTAGAAACCAAAAATCTTTATCTGAAATATTCTTGCCTTTTGGTTCATGACCACTCATCAATTTGTTCTACTTTATACCTTAACTTTTTTTTTTTAGCCACCAGGTTCCAGATGCTACCGTGATGCCAACCTGACTTCCCTGGGCAGACAACTCCACCAGTGTGTCCTGGAGCCCTTTCTTCCCTGAGCCCTGCCCCACTTGGGAAAGAAAGAGACAGGTTGGGAGTACTGTTTGACTTACCAACACCCATGTTCAGAGGGAAAGCAATTACAGAAGCCAGACCTTCCACCTTCTGCGCTCCATAGTGACCCTGGGTCCATAATCCCAGAGGGATAAAGAATAGGGAAGCTAACAAGGGAGGGGATGGGATATCGAGTAGTGGTGGTAGTGACTGTGTAGAATTGTACCCCTCTTAGCCTATGGTCTTGTCAATACTTCAATTTTATAAAAATTAAAAACAAAGAATTTAGTCTGCAATGTGATCAACAGCCACCTGAGAGCTGTGGTCACATCATACCATTATTGCCTCTTGCCTTGCATCCTGGCTCCCAGACTGCTTGCTCTCTGTAACCCCAGTGGCACCCGAGAGTCTCCATGATAACTATCCAAAAGCCATTGCCACCCACACAACACCCGCCCTGACCCCAAGTCTCATATGGGCCTGACACACACAGAACAATGAGATGATTTTTCAAACCATCAGCATTTTAACAGTTTACTAAAATACAAATACCAAATATATAAGACAAAAATAAATACAAAATAAAAAACTAGACTTCAGAGTCCAGCATTCTTAATATATATGTATTGTGGCGGGTATTCAGTCCTGGTCTCCTCACTGCATTGAAGTGGCTGGGGAGGATTCCATAGGGGCCTGTGGGAGGGGACCCATCTTCTGCAATGGGGTGTTGGCTACTTGGGAGCAACCTTATTGCTGAGCACCCAGGGGAAGCAGAAGAGGCACCTTATGGCTCTGCAGAGCTCTGTCTTTCAGGATCTGGGTGTTGCAGTGGCTCTGGGAGGCTGCCCAGCTGCTTCCCGGACTTCTTGGGTCCCCTCCTGAGGAGGGGTGAGGCTGGAGTGGCTGGGTGGAGGTGATGAGGGAGGGCAGCTCTGGGGCACTGGATCTGGAATTTCTGGGGTTGAAGTAAGGACTGAGCTGTGGTCTTCTGGGGTGACTGATGGTGAAGACTCCACCCCAGGCTGGGGCTCCGTCTCTGTGTCTTCCTCAGTGCTGCTTCCCAGCTCTGGGGTGGGGGTTTGGGCCTCCATGCCAAGCTTGGCCTCCATCTCTGTGTCCTCCTCATTCCAGCTACCCAGCTCTGGGGTGGGAGTTTGGGACTCCATCCCAAGCTCAGCCTCCATCTCTGTGTCCTCCTCATTTCAGCTACGCAGCTCTGGGGTGGGAGTTTGGGACTCCATCCCAAGCTCAGCCTCCATCTCTGTGTCCTCCTCATTCCAGCTACCCAGCTCTGGGGTGGGGGTTTGGGACTCCATGCCAAGCTCAGCCTCCATCTCTGTGTCTTCCTCATTGCAGCTACCCAGCTCTGGCATGGGGACTTGGGACTCCAGTTGGGGCTCCATCTGTGTGTCTTCCTGAGTGCTGCTTCCCAGCTCTGGGGTGGGGGTTTGGGAGTCCACCCAGCTGGCTTCTTCTACCCACCTCCAGCTGTTGATGGTGGGTTCACTTTGCATTGGAGTCCCCAGTGCAGACCCAGATTCTGCGGGGCACCTCGGACCATCCTCCTCCTGGGGGCACCCTTTGGGCCTCACTCTGATCATAACAGATTCTTGGTGTGAGGTCCAAGGGTGCCTCAGGATGTCCTGGGTGGTGCCCCGCTGCCTGGGGTCCTGGTGGAGTAGTCTGCTGAGGAGGTGGCGTAAGATAAAAGGGGTGGAATAGGGCATGTGGAGGGCCCCTCGAAGGATTTTGTCCTCCTGCACCTGCAAGTCTTTCCTCAGGAAGGGGAGAGTTCCCAAAGTCATCTGGTAGAGGAGGACTCCCAAGCACCAGAGGTCACTGGCGGTTGAGGGGCGCTGCCCCAGTAGGACTTCCGGCGCCATGAAGATGGGCTGCCCCCAGGCCACGTCCAGAGCCATTCCCACACTGCCCATCAGCACCTCCACGACAGAGAGCTTCACTCTCCCCTCCTCTGTCACCAGCACGTACTTGGCGTTCAGGTCCCCGAGGCTGAGGTCCTAGCGGTGGCAGCACTGGACGGCGAACGTGATCTGCCTCAGCAGGCTGCGGGCCTTGGCCTCGGCCAGGACGGGGCGCTGGAGCAGGAGTGTGGCCAGGTCTTGCCCCTGGGCCAGCTCCTCCACTACAAGGAGGCAGTGGGCCTCCTCCACCAAGCCCAGGAGACTCAGGATGTTGGGGTGCTGGAAGGTCCCCAGCACCTCTAGCCCCCGGAGGAGCTGCTGGACCTTACAATCGGGCAGTTGACTCCTATCAACCTCCCAGGTCTTGACCTGGGCCCCAGTCAGCCTATGGTGACCTACAAGCGGGCCAGATGTCACTTGTAAGCCACCGTAGTGGCCCCACGTCAACCGCTGACTGCTAGGCCTCACAGGAGCTGGCATAATGAGAGCCCTGTCTGCTCTCTCTAAATAACGGCTCAGGGAGAGGGACTCTAACACTAACCCGAGAACCCAAGAACCACCCCTACCTACTAAATCTAATATCCCACAACAACAACAACAATAATAAGTATAACTAATATGATAACCACCCCCACCCCCCCAAGAAAGTATGTATAAACAACTAAACTCTACTCACTCTACTCAAAAACAAACATATCTACATAAATATGAGCAAGGGAGTGGGGGTGAAGGGGAGGAGGGGAGCAGGACGCGGAGGGAGGAGGTAGAGAAGGAAGGAGGGAGGGGGCAAGAGGTGGAGGAATGGAGGGAGAGGGGGGAAGGGATAGGGTGGGAAGGGGAGGGAAGGGAGGTAGGGGTAGGGAGAGGAGGGTAAGAGGACAGAAAAGAGAGGGAAGGATGGGAGAGAGGTGGAGATAGAGGAAGAGAGAGGAGACAAGAGTGGAGACAGGTAGGTGCGGAGTGGAAGCGGTGGTGCGAAGGTGAGCTTGCTCTGGTCCCGGTCAACTGCAGATCACTATGACAGCTTCCTGAGTGATCAAGACCAAAGGCTCAGCCTGCTCAGGGCCTCATAAAGGGTTCAGCGGGCATGACATCACAATGTCTCCTGAGCATGTGGCCCGCTGTGGACCAATCCCACAGAGGCTTGAGCTGCAGTGACATCTCATTGGTTCACAATGCTGGTGCAGTTGCTTTCAGGGGAGGAGCTTGAAAAAGCTGCCTGCTGATGGCGCTAAATGGTCCTGACTCCATTCTAAGCCAGGGAGGAAGGACCTATACAATGTTTCCCAGGCACCCCTTAGTTCAAAATCCACTGCCCTCAGGAGTTAGCCTTCAAAGAGTCGTTTCATCATCTAGTCTTCAAAAAGGATGATTTGCAGGGCCAGGCAAAGACACACGCAGGAGAGCACACGCTTGAGTATGGGCGAGGACCAAGGTTCAAGCCCAGGCCCCTATCTATAGGGGGAGGAGGGATGGGGAAGCTTTGTCAGTGCGGTGGCATAAATGCTGCATATGGTTTCTGCCAGGTTAATGAAATAAATCCGTTCCAAGAGTAAAGTACAGCAAAACCTCAGCCACCAGTTTTTGGCTGAAGACATCAGCAATGAAACGGCTGGGTGTGTAGCCTCCCTGATGAGGAGTATCAGCAGAATTCTGACCTTGGCCGGTGGCACACCCTGTTCAGTGCACACATTCCCATGCACTAGGATCTGGATTGAAGCCCCCAGTACCGACTTGTACAGAAGAGGCTTTGAGATTGGTGAAGCAGTGCTGCAGGGCCCTCTCTCCCTCTTTATCTGCCCCTCCCATCTCAATTTCTTTCTGCTCTATCAAATAAAAAGAAAAAGATTGAAGAAAGAATATCCTTAGAGAAGGGTTTTTCCTCTGGGTTCTTCTGTGCACATATGGAAGGTCTATGTCTAGCCTTGTGAGAGTTCTCCAGACTGCTCTCCAGAGAGGCTGGACCAATTTCATTCCCACCAGCAGTGTAGAAGCATTCCTTTGTCCCCACAGCCTCTCCAACATTTGTTGCTGCTGTCCTTTTTGATGTATGCCATTCTCACAGGAGTGAGGTAGTATCTCAAGTGTTGTCTGTATTTGCATTTCTCTGACAATCAGCGACCTGGAGTAGTGTTTCATATGTTTGCTAGCTTTTTGGATCTCCTCTGAAGTGAATGTCTTGTTCATATTCTCTGCCCATTTTTGGACGGGGTCATTTGCTTTTTTGGTGCTAAGTTTGCTGAGCTCTTTGTATATTTTGGTGATTAGTCTCTTGTCTGATGTATGGCATGTGAAGATCTTCTCCCATTCTGTGAGGGGTCTCTTTGTTTGTGTGATAGTTAATTTGGCTGTGCAGAAACTTTTCAATTTGATGCAGTCCCATTGGTTTGTTTCTGCTTTAGTCTTCCTTGCAATTGGGTTTGTTTCATCAAAGACACCCTTGAGGTTTAGGTGGGAAAGTGTTCCAGTAATGTTTTCCTCTAAGTATTTGATAATTTCCTTGTCTAGCATCCAGGTCTGATCCATTTGAAGTTGATTTTTATTTCTGGTGAGATAAGGTGGTCCAATTTCTTTCTTCTGCATGTTACAACCCAGTTTTCCCAGCACCATTTGTTGAAGAGAGCCTCCTTCTTCCATGTAATGCTTTGGGCCCCCGTTATCAAAGATTAGATGTCCTTAGGTGTGGGGGTTTAGTTCTGGGCTTTCAATTCTGTTCCACCGGTCTGGGTGCCCATTTTTGTTCCAGTATCAGGCTGTTTTGATGATGATGGCCTCATAATATAGTTTGAGATCTGGGACTATGATGTCTCCATTTCGGTTTCTTTTCCTCAAGATGGTTTTGGCAATTTTGGGTGTTTTCTGGTTCCAGATCAATGATTGTAGTTTTTTTGTTCTATTCTCTTAAAGAAGCTTGGTGGAACTTTGATGGGTATCGCATTAAATCTGTATATGGTTCTGGGGAGAATATACATTTTGATGATATTTATTCTTCCGATCCATGAGCATGGATGTCTTTCCATTTCTTGGTATCAGTTTCTATTTCCTTGAATAGTGACCCATAGTTTTCAGTATACAGGTCTTTCACTTCTTTGGTCAGCTTTATCCCTAGGTATTTTGTTGATTTTGCTGCAAGAGTGAATGGGAGTGATTTCTGGATGTCTTCTTCTTCAGTTTTAGTGTTTGCATAAAGAAATGCCACTGATTTTTGTACATTGATTTTGTAGCCTGACACCTTGCTATATTGCCCGATAACTTCCAGTAATTTTCTGCTGGATTCCTTAGGTTTGTCTCTGTATACTATCATATCATCTGCAAATAGTGAGAGCTTGACTTCTTCCTTTACAATCTGTATTCCTTTGGTTTCTTTCTCTTGCCTGATTGCTATGGCAAGAACTTCCAATACTATGTTGAAGAGTAATGGTGATAGTGGACAGCCCTGTCTAGTCCCCGATCTGAGGGGGAATGCTTTCAGCTTCTGTCCATTGAGTATGATGCTGGCTGTAAGTTTGCTAGATATGGATTCCACTATCTTGAGGAATTTCCCGTCTATTCCCATTTTTTGTAGAGTTTTGAGCATGAATGGGTGTTGGATTTTGTCAAAAGTTTTCTGTCTGATTATCTCTCTTGAGATAATCATGTGGTTTTTGGCTTTGCTTTTATTGATGTAGTGAATGACATTGATTGACTTATGTATGTTGAACCAGCCTTGCATTCCTGGAATAAATCCCACTTGGTCATGATGAACAATCTCTTTGATATACTGCTGTATCTGTTTGGCCAGGATCTTGTTTAATATTTTGGCATCTATGTCCATCAGAGATATTGGTCTGCAGTTTTCCTTTTTTGTTGTGTCCCTGTCTGCTTTTGGTATCAGGGTGATGTTGGCTTCATAGAAGTTGGATGGGAGTGTTCCTGTTTCTTCGATCTTATGGAAAAGCTCTAGAAGTATGGGTTGGGTATTAACTGTTTCCTGGAGGTTTTGTAGATTTTGTCTGTGAAGCCATCTGGTCCAGGACTTTTGTTGTTGGGGGGATTCTTAATAACGGTTTTGATTTCTTTGTCTGTGATCAGTGCATTTAGGTTTTGTAGTTCTTCTTGATTTGGTTTTCGAGGGGCATATGTTTCCAGGAATTCTTCCATTTCTTCCAGATTTTCTAGCTTGGTGGCATATAGTTCATCATAGATGCTTTTCTTCGCATGCTTTTCTGTATTTCTGTGGTGTCAGTTGCGATATCTCCTCTATCGTTTACATTTCTATTTATTTCGGTCTTCCCCACCCCCCCCCCTTTTTTCTTAGTGAGTCTGGCTAGGGGTTTGTCAATCTTGTTTAATTTTTCAAAGAAGCAACATTTGGCTTCATGGATCTTTTGTATGTTTCTCTTATTTTCGATGTTGTTTATTTCTGCTCTAATTTTAGTGATTTCTGTCCTTCTGGTTGCTTTAGGGTTCCTTTGTTCCTCTTCCTCTAAGTCCTTAAGGTGTGCAGTAAGGTCATTTATTTAAGCTTTTTTTGTTGTTTAATATGTGATTGTATGGCTATGAGTTTCCCTCTCAATACTGCTTTAGCTGTGTCCCAGATATTTTGGTAGCTTGTGTCTTCATTTTCATTAGTTTCCAGGAACATTTGGATTTCTTGCTTGAGTGTCACTCTGACCCAGTGGTTCTTAAGGAGCATGTGGTTTAGTTTCCAAATTCTGTGTCTTTTAATAATTTTCTGTTTGTTGTTAAATGTGAGCTTTACTCCACTGTGATCTGAGAAGATACTTGGGATGATTTCAATGCTCTTGAATTTGTTGATGCTGTCTTTGTGGCCTAACATGTGGTCTACCCTTGAGTATGTGTTGTGTGGATTTGAAAAGAATGTGTATTCCAGTTTTTTGGGGTGAAGAACTCTGAAAATGTCCAAGAGGTCTAATCTGTCCATCTCTTCATTGAATTGTCATGTGTCTTTGTTGATTCTCTGCTTTGTTGATCTGTCTAGCTAGGTGTGAGAGTGTGGTGTTAAAGTCTCCCACTCTTATTGTATTACTGTTGATGTATTTCTGAAGTTCTCTGAGTAGGTGCTTGATGTGTTCAGATGGTCCCTCATTGGGTGCATAGATGTTAATAATTGTTAAGTCTTCTTGGCTGATTGATCCTCTAATCATTATGTAATGACCCTGCCTATCTTTTATTACTTTATGTAATTTAAAATCTATTGTGTCAGAGATGAGAATGGCTGTTCCTGCCTTTTGTGGTGGTCCATTATCCTGTGTGATAGTTTTCCATCCTTTCACTTTAATTCTGTGTTTATCTGGTTGGGTCAAGTGGGATTCTTGCAAGCAGCATATGGTTGGGTTGTGTTTTCTGATCCATCCTCCCACTCTGTGCCTTTTTGGTGGGTGACTTTACTCCACTGGCATTTATTGATATTAGGGATTGAATGTATTGTAGTGCCATTATTCAACAATTCTTTATTTGCTCTGATATGTGGTAAGTACTACAGTGATGTTCTTGTTTATAAGAGGTCTTTTAGAACCTCTTTCAGGGCAGGCTTGGTGATGGCTGCCTCCTTTAACTGTTGTCTGTCTAGGAAGGTTTTCATCCCTGCCTCTAGTTTGAATGAAAGTCTAGCAGGATACATTGTCCTTGGTTGAAACCCTTTTTCATTCAGGGCTCAATAGATATCTTGCCAGTCTCTTCTGGCTTTTAGAGTTTGAGTGGAGAAGTCTGCTGATAGTCTTATGGCTTTTCCCCTGTATGTGACTTTTTGTGTTTCCCTTGCAGCCTTTAGGATCCTTTCTTTATCCTTGCTTCTATTCATTGTAACTATGATGTGACTTGGTGTGGGTGACATCCAGTCTGGGTTGATTCTGTTTGGGACTCTCTGGCCTCTTGAAGTTTAATGTCCTTTCTGTTGTTTAGGTCTGGGAAGTTTTCTTCCATTATTTCCTCTAGAATATTTACTTCCCCTTCCTCTCTTTCTTCCTCTGGTTGGCCTATTCTTATCAATGTTACTTCTTTTGAGATCATCCCATATGTCTCTGTTGTTGCTTTCAGTGTCTCTCAATCTATTTTTGAGCTCTTTTACCTCTTTTGTAGTTTTCTCTAGCTCATCCTCTGTCTGGCTAATCCTGTTTTCTGCTTCTGTTAATCTGCTTTCCCTTCCCTCAGTTTCTTTGTTCAGGTCAGTTACAGTATTAGCTTGTTCTTCTGGTTGGCCTTTTAGCTCAGCTATTTCAGCTTTCATTTCTCTAAGCCACCTCGTGGTAGCTTGTGTTTTCTTTGAGGTTCTCCTCTGTTGTTTCCCTAATTCTGATAGCCCTTTCCTCAATAGTTGTCTTCATCTGTGTGACTATTAGGTTCACTATTGCTAGCATACTTTTCTTATCTATGGTTACTTCTGACTGGATTTGGAGTTTCTTCTGGGCTCCTGTCCTAGATTCCTTGTGGTAGCAGTTTTATTTGCTCTTGATTTAACCTTTTTTTTTTTTTCATTGATGTGGTTTTTATTTTTCGGTTCTGTCATTCTTCAGTTGTTGTGTTTTGAGTACCAGCCATGCTATACTAAAGACCTTTATGACAAGTGCACTCACCAACCTCAGAAATTACAGCAATAGTAACTGAAGCAATGTTTGAGGCAGTTCAACCAGTCCCATGTAGTCAAACAACACCTCCAGTCCAAGAAAAAATACCAACCAAACAAAAGAATAAGAGAGAGGCAGGAAAAGAGGAAAAGCAAGAATAGACAATTATGCAAATATACTGACCACTATAAATTCTAGAGATGGAAAGTAGAGAAGACACACAAACACACACACACACACAGATAGAATCCACTCCTAGTCATAATTCTTTCCCAAAATAATTCACAAACAAGTATCACTGAATTCAGAAAACAAAAGGAGGAGGAAGGAAGAAAAGAATTTAAAAAATAAGAAAGGAAAAAAGGAAGAAAGAAAGAAAGAAGAATAAAGGAAAAGCAGTGCAAGGAAAGTTGTTTTTGTTTTGTTTTGTTTTGTTTTTTTAATTAGCTAGGAGGTGGGAAAAAGGAGAGTGGAAAGAAGAGGTAGAGAGAAACAAGTTCCCCTCACAATAGATAGGACACCCAGTCACCTAGCAATGGAAAAAACAATAATGGTGAATTTTACCAGACATGGCACTGTGCACAAAATGAAAAAAGATAAGAAATGAACACCCACTGGTTTTCTTGGACACTTTGAATGGCTTTAGGGTGTACTCTCTAGTAACACAATACTTAGTAAGGACACAAGAAACAGGTGAGAGTAGTTGAGAGCAGTGCACTGTCTTCCATATTTCTTTTTAGGTGTTTTTTATTATCATCATAGTTATCCCTGGGGCTCAATTTCTGTAGGATAAATCACTACCCCAGGGAGAAATGCTTTATTTTTCATTTGATACCCCAGAGAAATGTGATGTAATGGTTTTTCAAAAGGCATTCATAGAGAGTTGGGCAGTAGTGCAGCAGCTTAAGCACAGGTGGCAAAAAGCACACGGACAGAGGTAAGGATGCCAGTTTGAGTCCCGGGTTCCCCACCTGCAGGGGAATCGCTTAACAAGCAGTGAAGCAGGTCTTTATTTTTCTCTACTCCTCTGTATTTCCCCCTCCTGTATCCATTTCTTCTGTCCTATGCGGCAATGGTGACATCAATAACAACAACAATAACTACAACAATAAAACAACAAGGGCAACAAAAGGGAATGTATAAATAAATAAATAAATAAATAATACATAAAAAAAAAACCAAAAGATATTCATCCCAGACCCTCTGGGGTTCCAGGATCAGTCTCCCGTACCACCAGCTCTGGTCTGTCTCTCTCTGTGCATCATTCTTTTCACAGATCTATTTTCTCATTAAAATCAATATTAACAGAACAGATTTATTTCCTTTCTTCTTCAAAAGTATATTTTCTTTGTTGGAGTTTAATGATAGAGTGAGGTCCAGGTTATTTTGTAGCGCAGGAGAGCGTGTCTCTGACCCTCTCTGCAGCCTCTCCCCAGCTGCCTTCTCTGTGTAGAGGACTATTGCCTGAGATGAGCAGGGCTGTGAGTAAGCACCTGAGCAGGGTTCTTTCCTATTCCCTGGTGACCAGGAGCCACAGGGCCATCTACAATCCCCCTGCTGAGTCAGAATGTCTTGATTTGTTGCTTTTGTAGGAATCAGGCGATAGAATTCATATGTGTGCTTTTGTGTGTGGCAGGGCCACTCTCAAATCAGGGGGAGAAGCTGGGTGGGAGAGAGAAATGAAGGCACAGATACTTTGACTTGGGGTTGCCTGACGTTGATGGCTGCCTGCTCTGGATTAGCATTCTAGGAAAATACGGTAATGGTAGGCTGGGAGCACACAGTACAATGGGCCAAGTTCTGTGAGCCCATCCAGTGACACTGGAGTAGACAGGGTGGGGGCCAGTGGTGGTGTCTGAGGACATATTGTGTCAGAAAGCCATTTGGTTCCTGTAGGGAGACTGTCGCTAAGCTCAACAGGGAAGTACTGGGCTTTGGCAGTTGACCACAAAGCCAAACTTTGAACTCAACTAGACGTTTGAAGGGAATATGTGGGAGAGGACAGTGTCTTCTGTCTGGGGTTAGGGACTTGTTCTGTTAAATTTTGCAGCTGGGCAGCTCGCCAAACAAAGGCGCTGTCTGAAGGGTGTCAGAAGTGGGGGTTGGTGCAGTGGCTTTGGGAGGCTGTTTCCCTGTCTTCTGGAATTTCCACTTGAGGACTGGGGGTGGGGGAAGGTTGAGTGCCTAGGTGCAGTCAAGGAGGGAAAGCAGCTCTGGTGGGTTGAGTGTTGGTTCAGGGGTTGAGCCTTCATCCTGGGAAGTTTGCTGCACATTTGAGTGATCCTGGGAATCTGAACCCTCCTTGGGCATGTCAACCATCCTTGGAATCTTAGCTGTCCTGGGAGTCTGAGCCTTACTAGGGTTTGAGGCTAGGGTTCTAGGGTGTTGAACATTTGTGGACATTTTGTGTGGACATGAGCTGCCTCTGGGATCAGATCTTCTGGGGTTCACAGGAGGTCTGGTCAGGGTGTTGTTAGTCCTCCAGGTTCTGCTGGAAGGTGACCATCTTGGAAGCTGGAGAGCTCAGATTCTACTCAGGCTCCATCTCCAGCTCTGACCCAGGGCTTCCTCACCCAGCCCCAGCTGGGAAGTTTCAGTCTAAGGTCTCCTCAAGGGACCCCCTCAGAGGAGAAGACGACCTGGGGGACCCTTGCCTCTTTGTCTGCACACTGCAGATCTCACCCTGATGGCTACCTCTTTCTCCCCTGACCAGCTCCTCCTCCACCAGGATGGAGTAGGCCTCCTCTGCTACTTCCAGGAGCCTCAGGATGTTGGGGTGCTGGAAGGTGCCCAGCACCTGTAGATCCTGGAGGAAGTGCTGGAGTTAGGGCTGGGTCAGAAGGTTCTGATCTGCAAACCTAATCTTCACTGGGACCCCAGCCAGCCTGTGGTGACCTCCACGCATGCCAGTTTCTACTGCTTATAGGTCACCTAGTTGTCCAAGAGGGGCAGGTGAACTACTGACCCCACTCACTGAAGCTGTCACGGTGCGATCTCACTACTCTGAGTAAGGCAGCTGGTGAAGGGGGCAGAAGTCTGGGTTCTGCAGCTCAGTGAAGCAGGCTTCTTTCCTGGCTTGAGGCTCAATATTTATTATTATTATTATTATTATTTTGTAAAATTGGTAGACACAGAACCAGATAGGCCAGTGGAAAAGCTTATGGACCTAAGGGGAGAAGGCCCAGCAACCACATTCCCTGTGCTCAATCTTCACTTCTGTGACCCTCTTTCTGCTTCTTGTGGACAGAGCAAGGCATCGGGGGTCCCTCTCTGAGGGGGAGTTAAGGCCCGAGAACTCAGCCTTCCAGCTCCCCCCTCCCAGCCCTGACTTCACATGTGGGGTCAACCATTTCACAAGGGGTTAGAATTCACCATCTCCCCAGACAATAACTTGGGTCCACCTGTGTACTAGATGTCAGGCCCAGGCAAAAACTAGTAAAGTCACGGTCCCGTGGAATATACCTAAAAGAGACCTACTAGCTTTTTCCAAATTAGAAACCAAAAATCTTTATCTGAAATATTCTTGCCTTTTGGTTCATGACCACTCATCAATTTGTTCTACTTTATACCTTAACTTTTTTTTTTTAGCCACCAGGTTCCAGATGCTACCGTGATGCCAACCTGACTTCCCTGGGCAGACAACTCCACCAGTGTGTCCTGGAGCCCTTTCTTCCCTGAGCCCTGCCCCACTAGGGAAAGAAAGAGACAGGTTGGGAGTACCGTTTGACTTACCAACACCCATGTTCAGAGGGAAAGCAATTACAGAAGCCAGACCTTCCACCTTCTGTGCTCCATAGTGACCCTGGGTCCATAATCCCAGAGGGATAAAGAATAGGGAAGCTAACAAGGGAGGGGATGGGATATGTAGTAGTGGTGGTAGCAACTGTGTAGAATTGTACCCCTTTAGCCTATGGTCTTGTCAATACTTCAATTTTATAAAAATTAAAAACAAAGAATTTAGTCTGCAATGTGATCAACAGCCACCTGAGAGCTGTGGTCACATCATACCATTATTGCCTCTTGCCTTGCAACCTGGCTCCCAGACTGCTTGCTCTCTATAACCCCAGTGGCACCCGAGAGTCCCCATGATAACTACTCAAAGACCATTGCCACCCACACACCATCGCCCTGTCCCCCAAGTCTCATATGGGCCTGACACACACAGAACAATGAGATGATTTTTCAAACCATCAGCATTTTAACAGTTTACTAAAATACAAATACCAAATATATAAGACAAAAATAAATACAAAATAAAAAACTAGACTTCAGAGTCCAGCATTCTTAATATATATGTATTGTGGCGGGTATTCAGTCCTGGTCTCCTCACTGCATTGAAGTGGCTGGGGAGGATTCCATAGGGGCCTGTGGGAGGGGACCCATCTTCTGCAATGGGGTGTTGGCTACTTGGGAGCAACCTTATTGCTGAGCACCCAGGGGAAGCAGAAGAGGCACCTTATGGCTCTGCAGAGCTCTGTCTTTCAGGATCTGGGTGTTGCAGTGGCTCTGGGAGGCTGCCCAGCTGCTTCCCGGACTTCTTGGGTCCCCTCCTGAGGAGGGGTGAGGCTGGAGTGGCTGGGTGGAGGTGATGAGGGAGGGCAGCTCTGGGGCACTGGATCTGGAATTTCTGGGGTTGAAGTAAGGACTGAGCTGTGGTCTTCTGGGGTGACTGATGGTGAAGACTCCACCCCAGGCTGGGAATCCATCTCTGTGTCTTCCTCAGTGCTGCTTCCTGGCTCTGAGTTGGGGGTTTGGGCCTCCATGCCAAGCTCAGCCTCCATCTCTGTGTCCTCCTCATTCCAGCTACGCAGCTCTGGGGTGCGGGTTTGGGACTCCATGCCAAGCTCGGCCTCCATCTCTGTGTCCTCCTCATTTCAGCTACGCAGCTCTGGGGTGGGGGTTTGGGACTCCATCCCAAGCTCGGCCTCCATTTCTGTGTCCTCCTCGTTTCAGCTACCCAGCTCTGGGGTGGGGGTTTGGGACTCCATGCCAAGCTCAGCCTCCATCTCTGTGTCTTCCTCATTGCAGCTACCCAGCTCTGGCATGGGGGGTTGGGACTCCAGTTGGGGCTCCATCTGTGTGTCTTCCTGAGTGCTGCTTCTCAGCTCTGGGGTGGGGGTTTGTGAGTCCACCCAGCTGGCTTCTTCTACCCACCTCCAGCTGTTGATGGTGGGTTCACTTTGCATTGGAGTCCCCAGTGCAGACCCAGATTCTGCGGGGCACCTCGGACCATCCTCCTCCTGGGGGCACCCTTTGGGCCTCACTCTGATCATAACAGATTCTTGGTGTGAGGTCCAAGGGTGCCTCAGGATGTCCTGGGTGGTGCCCCGCTGCCTGGGGTCCTGGTGGAGTAGTCTGCTGAGGAGGTGGCGTAAGATAAAAGGGGTGGAATAGGGCATGTGGAGGGCCCCTCGAAGGATTTTGTCCTCCTGCACCTGCAAGTCTTTCCTCAGGAAGGGGAGGGTTCCCAAAGTCATCTGGTAGAGGAGGACTCCCAAGCACCAGAGGTCACTGGCGGTTGAGGGGCGCTGCCCCAGTAGGACTTCTGGCGCCATGAAGACGGGCTGCCCCCAGGCCACGTCCAGAGCCATTCCCACACTGCCCATCAGCACCTCCACGACAGAGAGCTTCACTCTCCCCTCCTCTGTCACCAGCACGTACTTGGCGTTCAGGTCCCTGAGGCTGAGGTCCTAGCGGTGGCAGCACTGGACGGCGAACGTGATCTGCCTCAGCAGGCTGCGGGCCTTGGCCTCGGCCAGGACGGGGCGCTGGAGCAGGAGTGTGGCCAGGCCCTGCCCCTGGGCCAGCTCCTCCACTACAAGGAGGCAGTGGGCCTCCTCCACCAAGCCCAGGAGACTCAGGATGTTGGGGTGCTGGAAGGTCCCCAGCACCTCTAGCCCCCGGAGGAGCTTCTGGACCTTACAATCGGGCAGTTGACTCCTATCAACCTCCCAGGTCTTGACCTGGGCCCCAGTCAGCCTATGGTGACCTACAAGCGGGCCAGATGTCACTTGTAGGCCACCGTAGTGGCCCAATGTCAACCGCTGACTGCTAGGCCTCACAGGAGCTGGCATAACGAGAGCCCTGTCTGCTCTCTCTAAATAACGGCTCAGGGAGAGGGACTCTAACACTAACCCAAGAACCCAAGAACCACCCCCACCCACTAAATCTAATATCCCACAACAACAACAATAATAAGTATAACTAATATGATAACCACCCCCACCCCCCCAAGAAAGTATGTATAAACAGTTAAACTATACTCACTCTACTCAAAAACAAACATGTATACAGCTATCTACATAAATATGAGCAAGGTTGCGGGGGTGGAGGGGAGGAGGGGAGCAGGACGCGAAGGGAGGAGGTAGAGAAGGAAGGAGGGAGGGGGCAGGAGGTGGAGGAATGGAGGGAGAGGGGAGGGAGGGGAGGGGAAGGGAGGGGAGGGGAAGGGAGGGGAGGGGAGGGGAGGGGAGGGGAGGGGAGGGAAGGGAAGGGAAGGGAAGGGAGGTAGGGGTAGGGAGGTAGGGCGAGGAGGGTAAGGGTCAGAAAAGAAAGAGAGGGAAGGAAGGGAGAGAGGTGGAGATAGAGGAAGAGAGAGGAGACAAGAGTGGAGACAGGTAGGTGCGGAGTGGAAAGTGGTGGTGCGAAGGTGAGCTTGCTCTGGTCCGGGTCAACTGCAGGTCACTATGACAGCTTCCTGAGTGATCAAGACCAAAGGCTCAGCCTGCTCAGGGCCTCATATAGGGTTCAGCGGGCATGACATCACAATGTCTCCTGAGCATGTGGCCCGCTGTGGACCAATCCCACAGAGGCTTGAGCTGCAGTGACATCTCATTGGTTCACAATGTTGGTGCAGTTGCTTTCAGGGGAGGAGCTTGAAAGAGCTGCCTGCTGATGGCGCTAAATGGTCCTGACTCCATTCTAAGCCAGGGAGGAAGGACCTATGCAATGTTTCCCAGGCACCCCTTAGTTCAAAATCCACTGCCCTCAGGAGTTAGCCTTCAAAGAGTCGTTTCATCATCTAGTCTTCAAAGATGATGATTTGCAGGGCCAGGCAAAGGCACACGCAGGAGAGCACACGCTTGAGTATGGGCGAGGACCAAGGTTCAAGCCCAGGCCCCCATCTATAGGGGGAAGAGGGACGGGGAAGCTTTGTGAGTGCGGTGGCGTAAATGCTGCATATGGTTTCTGCCAGGTTAATGAAATAAATCCGTTCCAAGAGTAAAGCAGTGCAAGACATCAGCAATGAAACGGCTGGGTGTATAGTTGCCAGCCTCCCTTCTACTTCTAGCGTTTGCCCTTCTTCTGTAGCCAGTCAACAGCGTCAGGTTGAGCCTGATGTCTGCTTGTTGCTGGCTTTGAAAGTGACTGGGATCCATGTGGATTCAGTCGGCTAGGAAGGATCGTCAGTTTCCCCAATAAATGGGTACTCACGGGATGCACCACGAGAAGGTCGATCCAATACATCCTGATGAGTATCAGCAGAATTCTGACCTTGGCCGGTGGCACACCCTGTTCAGTGCACACATTCCCATGCACTAGGATCTGGGTTGAAGCCCCCAGTACCGACTTGTACAGAAGAGGCTTTGAGATTGGTGAAGCAGTGCTGCAAGTCTCTCTCTCCTTCTTTATTTGCCCCTCCCATCTCAATTTCTTTCTGCTCTATCAAATAAAAAGAAAAAGATTGAAGAAAGAATATCCTTGGATAAGGGTTTTGCTCTGGGTTCCTCTGGGCACAGCCAGCCAGATTCTGCACAAACATGTCCATGTGGTGGCCTGTACTGGACTGGGCCATGAACTAGGGAGCGACAATGCCCTCTCATTCTCTCGTGTTACTCCTGTTCTCTCCTGTCACCTCCTCTTTTCTCTTCTCCAGGCTTTCCAAGTCATTGCAGATCTGCTATGAACAACCTCGTCTACGGAGAGAGGAGACCCCCCTGCTCTCTGTACCAGAGAGGAGGACAGAGAATCTGCCAGTATATTTTTTCCTTCCAATTGTAATTCTGGTGTTTTTTTTTTTGAGGGTGTTAATGCTTTACAGAACAGTCATTGACATATACATACAATTTAATTCTATGCCAAGCCCCCAACTTTTTTATCCTCTGACCCCTTCCTTCCCCTGAGCAGTTCGCTTTGGTGCAATATGCCATGTCCAGTCCATGTTGTGCTTTGTGTTCTCCCTCCTCGTAGGTACTTAAGTCCCACTAATAAGGGAGATCATCTGATATTCATTCCCTTTTTGTCTTATCTCACTGAGCATAATATCATCAAGTTTCAGCCATGTGGATGCAAAGGAGACTATTTCATTTTCTTTCCAGACTTTTAAATTTTAATTTCTAAAAAGGAAACACTGACAAAAGCTATAGGATAAGAGGGGTACAACTCCACACATTTTCCAACACCAGAACTCCATATCCCATCCCCTCCCCTGATAGCTTTCCTGTTCTTTATCCCTCTGGGAGTATGGACCCAGGGTCATCTGGGGTGCAATAGGTGGAAGGTCTGGCTTCTGTAGTTGATTCCCTGCTGACCATAGGTATTGGCAGGTTGATCCATACTCCCAGCCTGTCTCTCATTCTTTAATGGGGTGGTGTTCTGGGAAAGCGGGGCTCCAGGACACATTGCTGGGGTCATCTGCTCAGAGAAGTCCAGTTGGCTTCATGTTAGCTTCTGGAAGCTGGTGGCTGAAAAAAACAGTTAACATATAGACAATCAGGAGGCAGGGTTACTGAGCAGCAGTAGCAGCAGCAGTAGCAGCAGCAGCTGTGTTTCTCTCCTCTCTTCTCCTCTCCTCTCCTCTCCTCTCCTCTCCTCTCCTCTCCTCTCCTCTCCTCTCCTCTCCTCTCCTCTCCTCTCCTTCTCCTCTCCTCTCCCAGGTCAACTAGGAATACCACAGAAGATCAGCTAGAAGTCCCCGGTAAGGACCAGACCTGGTTGGGTGCAGTTGAACTTCTGGGTGGTTATTTTTTTCCATGAGTTGAGTTATACCCTGTTTCTTGGCTCTATGTGATGCAGTAGCATATATCTTGGGAAATATAACCTCCTGCAGTGTAACAGGTTTCCATTAGCCCACACTTCTGGGGTCACCTTCCTTACGGTGTCATCCAGAACACTTAGTGGGTTTTACTTTAGTGGAACCTGAATATCTAATTTTCCTGGAGTGAAGATAATCTGTGTGTGTAGTTTGGTAGTGAATCTCAGTCCACAAAGGTATGGGGCATTCAGGGATATAAAAAAAAAAACTAGTTTAAGGTGAGTTTCTCCTATGAGACAATCTTGGCTGAACAAGAGGCCTATTTGAAGCAATTCCTGATACCCCAGTAACAGAGTCCTTGTCTATCCAGATGCATTCTGCAGTTTGTCCACAAGGCACAAGGCGGCAGAAAACCACCAGGAAGCCGAGCTTTCTAAGTATTTCCAGGAATTCGGAATCTCAGATTTTGCACTGTTAATTTTATTTAACATGTGAAATGCACAAATTATTGAGAAAAATGTTCTTTTTCCTATGAGATGTTGACTGACTTGGTATAGAAAGGTTTTTATTTAATCATTTGTTTAGTATTTTTTTTTTCCCATAGTATAGTGAGTTGAGTGTAGGTATCTGCAGGGTTCCTGATCCTCTTTGCCATTTCACTTGGGTAGTGGGCGTGTTTCAGGAAGGGGGTGGGATTGAGCAGATGTATTTTGAAGGAGATAAAGAGACAGAGACAGAGAAGTAAGAACGCTACAGCACAGCTCTCCCTCTGGTGAATCTCCCAGTGTACAGGTGCTCTCCTCTGGTGGCCGGGTGTCAGCCTGAGCACCTCCATGGTGGCTCTATTGTTCTCTCAAATGAAGTTCCACGAATATTTCTAATGTCTAAAGGAGAGAGTGGGAGTTTATGACTCTCTCTGTTCAGATGCTTAGTGTGGCTTGAGGCAGCAGCAGACCACCACCATATGCCTGGGTATTTCTAAGCATTTTATGGACTATGATGAGACTTGGTACAGTGGATTTTGAAAAGTGAATCACACAGAGTTGTCACAAAGCCAGTTTCTCCTGTGGTGTGTTGAATGATTAGGCATTTAGAATTATTAGTTACTGATTCAATTAACCATTGATTTGTTTTTCCATGATCCTATTATTATTATTATTTGTCTATTCATGTTCCAATACCAAGCAGTTTTGATGACAATGGCCCTATAATACAATGTGAGATCTGGGAGTGTCATGCCTCCTGTTCTGTTCTTTCTTCTCAAGATTGTTTTGGCATTGTTTAGGTCTTTTCTGGTTCCAGATAAACATTTGTTGCATTTGTTCTATTCTCCTAAACAATGTGGTTGGGATCTTGATAGGGATAGCATTAAATCTGTAGATGGTTCTGGGTAGTATGTTCATTTTGATGAAGTTAATACTTCCAACCCATGAACATGGAATATCTTTCCACTTCTTTGTATCTTTTTCAGTTTCCTTGAGTGGTGACATACTTTTCAGTATATAAGTCTTTCACTTCTTTGGTTAGGTTTATTTTGAGATATTTTGTTTTTGTTGCTATAGTAAAAGGAATTGATTTCTGGATTTCATCTTCTTCTAATTTAGTGTTTGCATAGAGGAATGCCACTGACTTTCATTTACTTATTTATTTATTTATTTAAATTTATTTCTTTATTGGAGAATTAATGTTTTACATTCAACAGTAAATACAATCGTTTGTACATGCATAACATTCCCCAGTTTCCCATATAACAATACAACCCCCACTATGTCATTTATCATCCTTCATGGACCTATATTCTCCCCACCCACCCGCCCCAGAGTCTTTTACTTTGGTGCACTAAGCCAATTCCAGTTCAAGTTCTCCTTGTGTTTTCTTTTCTGATCTTGTTTTTCAACTTCTGCCTGAGAGTGAGATCATCCATATTCATCCTTCTGCTTTTGACTTATTTCACTTAACATGAATTTTTCAAGGTCCATCCAAGATCAGCTGAAAACAGTGAATTCACCATTTTTTACAGCTGAGTAGTATTCCATTGCATATATATACCACAACTTGCTCAGCCACTCATCTGTTGTTGGACACCTAGGTTACTTCCAGGTTTTGGCTATTACAAATTGTGCTGCCAAGAACATATGTGTACACAGATCTTTTCGGATGGATGTGTTGGGTTCCTTAGGATATATCCCCAGGAGAGGAATTACAGGGTCATAGGGTAGGTCCATTTCTAGCCTTCAGAGAGTTCTCCAGACTGTTCTCCACAGAGGCTGGACCAATTTACATTCCCACCAGCAGTGTAAGAGGGTTTCTTTGACCTCACACCCTCTCCAGCATTTGCTGCTGTTACCTTTTCTGACGTATGACATTCTCACAGGAGTGAAGTGTTATCTCATTGTTGTCTTTATTTGCATTTCTCTGAAAATCAGAGACTTGGAGCACTTTTTCATGTGCTTCTCGGCCTTTTGTATCTCTTATGTGGTGAATATTCTGTCCATGTCCTCCCCCCATTTTTGGAAGGGGGTATTTGTTGTCTTGTTGTTGAGTTTGGCAAGCTCTTTATATAGTTGGTTATTAAACTCTTATCTGATGTATGGCATGTAAAGATCTTCTCCCATTCTGTGAGGGTTCTCTTGGTTTGGGTAGTGGTTTCTTTTGCTTTGAAGAAGCTTTTTAATTTGATGTAGTCCCATAGATTTATACTTGCCGTAGTCTTCTTTGTAATTGGATTCGTTTCATTGAAGATGTCTTGAAAATTTATGCAGAAAAGAGTTCTGCCAATATTTTCCTCTAAGTATTTGATAGTTTGTGGTCTAACATCCAAGTCCTTGATCCACTTGGAATTTACTTTTGTATTTGGTGAAATACAGTGATTCAGTTTCATTCTTCTGTATGTTTCAACCCATTATTTCCAACACCATTTGTTGAAGAGACTCTGCTTTCTCCATGTAATAGTCTGGGCCCCTTTGTCAAAGATTAGATGTCCATAGGTGTGGGGGCTCACTTCTGGACTCTCAATTCTATTTCACTGGTTAGTGTGTCTATTCATGTTCCAGTACTAAGCAGTTTTGATGACAATGGCCTTATAATACAGTTTGAAATCTGGGAGTGTGATGCCTCTGGTTCTGTTCTTTTTTCTCAAGATTGTTTTGGCAATTCTAGGTCTTTTCCAGATTAACACTTGTAGCATTTTTTCTATTCTCCTAAAAATGTGCTTGGGATCTTGATGGGGATAGCATTAAATTTGTAGATGGCTCTGGGTAGTATATTCATTTTGATGATGTTAATTCTTCTAACCCATGAACATGGAATATCTTGCCACTTCTTTGTGTCTTTTTCAATTTCCTTGAGTAGTGACTCATAATTTTCAGTATACAAGTCTTTCATTTCTTTGGTTAGGTTTACTCCTAGATATTTTATTGTTTTTGTTGCTATAGTAAAAGGAATTGATTTCTGGATTTCAATTTCTTCTAACTTAGTGTTTGTGTAGAGGAATGCCACTGACTTTTGAATGTTAATTTTATAGCCTGACACCTTACTGTATTGCCTGATGATTTCCAAAAGCTTCTTGCTGGATTCCTTAGGTTTTTCCATATATACTATCATGTCATCTGCAAATAAGGAGAGTTTGACTTCTTCTCTTCCAATCTGTATTCCTTTAATTCCTTGCTCCTGCCTGATTGCTATGGCAAGAACTTCCAACACTATGTTGAATAGTAATGGTGATAGTGGGCAGCCCTGTCTAGTACCTGATCTGAGGGGAAATGCTTCCAGTTTTTCACCATTGAGTATGATGTTGGCTGTAGGTTTGCTATATATAGACTCCACTATCTTCAGGAATTTTCCATCTATTCCCATTTTTTGTAGTGTTTTGATCCTAAAGGGATGTTGTATTTTGTCAAAGGCTTTCTCTGCATCTATTGATATGGCCATGTGGTTTTTGGTCTTGCTTTTATTGATGTGGTGGATCATATTGATTGATTTACATATATTAAACCAACCTTGCATGCCTGTGATAAACCCCACTTGGTCATGATGAACAATCTTTTTAATATACTGCAGTATCCGGTTGGCTAGAATTTTGTTCAATACTTTCGCATCTATCTTCATCAGAGATATTGGTCTGTAGTTTTCTTTTTTGGTTGTGTCCCTGTCTGCTTTTGGTATCAGGGTGATGTTGGCTTCATAGAAGCTGGCAGGGAGTTTTCCAGTGTCTTCAATCTTCTGTAAGACTTTTAAAAGTAGAGGTATTAGTTCTTCTTTGAAGGTTTTGTAGAATTCATTTGTAAAACCATCTGGTCCAGGACTTTTATTTTTGGGGAGATTTTTGATAACTGTCTCAATTTCATTAGCTGTGATGGGCCTGTTCATGTTATCCACTTCCTCTTTACTTAGTTTTGGAAGTTGGTAGGTATCTAGGAAATCGTCCATTTCTTCCTGGTTCTCTAGCTTGTGTCAAGCTGCCCCATGGAGAAGAGAGAGAGGAGATCCGGAGCGAAGAGGGAACACAAATCTTTATTTGCACTGGCACCTCAGAGTTGGGTGAGAGAGAAGCAGCTTGGGCCACGTGGAGGTAGCAAAAATGGCTGCCTCACGCAGCAACCTTCCCTACGTCTAGCCACAGAAGTGAAGGGCCGGCAAGAGAGTGAGGTGTAGAAGAAGAAGGGCTTTTATGGGAATAGCTCTCGTGAGAATGGGAAGAGGGAGGAGTAACCATAGCACTCCAGGGTAGGATAATAACTCTCACAGGAATGGGAAGGGGGAGGAGTAACCAAAGCACTCCAAATATCACGGGGAATAGACAATGCCCTGAGGGCACAACATGGCAGAACAGGTGCTCCAAGAATGTCCCAACTCTCACAGGAACTAGCAATAGCCTGAGAGGACAACATTGCAGATGTGACTGCATCTGCACAATTTCCCAGCATCTTCCCCTTTCCTTTTATCTAATGGCCACAGTATAGGAAATTTAGAGTGGAGCCAGCTTAAGTGTTTTTAAGGAATGCCATGCTCAGGTGGGAAGATGTAGAACGTTTTTGTGGGGGAGGGAAGACTTACATGGCTTCCAACCTTGTGAGATTATGTGCCCCCCCTGTGCTCAACCCCTCTGTAGAGAGAGAGACTTAACTGGAGGGACTCATCTCATAGGTTAAGCTCTGCCAGGCTTACACCATCTCCTTACAATTTTTCTACATCTTTCCCTATCTTTCTATCTAGTCATCGCATTAAGATGGGTCAATGTCTGTAAAAGACTCCATCTGTGACTGAGGAATAGTGGTGTAGGGGTGAGCAGAAACCTTTTGGGCATAAACCTGAATGATATAATAAAACAGGAAGGGACAAGTAGGGGAGCAGTAAAAGCCAGTGTGATGTCAAGGGAAGGATTGGTGCACAAAGGAACATTCCTGTCTCAAGGGTTCATAATGAGGGGGCGTTTCCTGCCTCAAAGGGCAGGACCTGTAGGTGGGAGGACATGGCCTGTCAAGCAGAGGGGCTATTTGGCATTGTATAGTCCTCAAGGCAACAGTCTGTAAAGTCTATGAACTACTCATGGTCAGTCTATGAAAAACCAGTAGCATGAAGAGAAGGAAGCTGCTGTAAAATTGTCTAAAGTGTCCAAGGGGTATACCAGCAAATCCAATAGAAGTCTCAGTCCAAAGTAGGTGACTAGTGGGAGAAATGGCAGGGGATGAAATGCTGTATGAGGAAGGTCAGCTGCTGAAATTCTGCTTTTCTGTAGAGAGTGAGCTGGAACCGCCAAAACGTGACAGGCAAAGCAGAAGCAGGAAAGGCAGACAGGCAGGAAAAAGTTCTGTCCTTGGAGTCTGTGAATCAGGTTCTTCAGATCGCATCAGGTGACATCTAGGGTTTCAGGGGGTATGCCACTGTAGTCGTGCTGTCTAGTGAGTGACATCAGGGTGTGCAGGGGTCCAGATGGTTTTCTACAGGATTCCTGTGGAAGAAACACAAACAATCTGCTTCTCGTGGTTAGCAGGGCATCTGATTTGAATTTTTTATAGAAAAAGAGGTTTGGTGCCTTAGCCAACTGAGTATTGGGGGATGTATCTTTCATATTTATTTATTTATTATTATTATTATTATTTTAATTTTTTAACTTAATTGAGCCTAGGTATTTGGCAGGCCTTCTCAACAGCCATTTGTCTTTGTGGGTAGTAAGAGATGTCCGTGGCATGGGTGATGTTATAAAGGGAAATATCTTTAAATTGTTGGCTGACAAAGGCAGGCCTATAGTGGCAAGACGAGATACATCAGTTAAGTGTAGAAGAATATGTGAATGTTGTTCATTCACATAAGTTGTATATGGAGGAACTTTTTATAGTTTAATACCTTACCATATGAACAGATGATTCTTCAAATGAAGGCTTGTAATCACTTACTTGTGAAAAAAATAAAACTTGTAACAAGTTAGAGGTTTACTATAATTGATACCTCGATGATTATAATTGGTTTAAATATCTTTATGATTTTGTTTAAAGGTCATCTAATGTTACCTCTCGTAGCAGTCTCTACAGCAGGATCTTCAGACCAATTTTAGTTAAAATATATATTTTGATTTTTTAAACTATTTTTACTTTGGACTACAAACAGACTCAGGTTACTTAGAGAGTTAACGCATGTTAGTGACAATGGTTTTAACATTTACAGTGCCAGATTGATGCCAGATCTGTTGTGGATTAATTTCCACAAGATAGTTTACAGGGCACTTTTGGGGGCCCTCCAAAAGTGCCCTGTATAGAGAATTTGCATTTTAGTTTTGGGGATATATTGTCACGTTGAATATTTAGACTTTACCTTAAATAGTTAGTTACTTTTAGCAAATTAATTTTAACTTGCCTGGTAATAATGTAGCTTCAAGGTTACACTTTTAACCATTAAGTTAGTATTTACCAAACTCGAAATACACCTATAAACATTTAGTTATAACACACAGGAGGAGAAAAACTTTTGTTATAAAAACATATCATTTTAAAAACAAATTTATATCCATCTTTACTCACACAGTTTAAGACTAAGCACTTTACATATATACCAAGACTTATATATAAAAATAAAAAGAGAGAAAAAAAATTTTTTTGGAATGTTTCTAGACGTCTCCAGAAACTTTGGCTGCGTCCAGCATTTTTATATAAAGTCAATTACCTTTTAGAGTACTCTGAGCAGATGGGTCATACAAAAATTTTTGGCCATTCAACACACTGACTCACAAATCACAACTGGCTAGTCATAACATAAGACATACAGAAAAGGGTTAGGAGAGAGGGCTCTGTGAGCCAGATTTCCCAGATTCTGCCATGTCGTATCATGGGTCCTGGGATGTATCCTGCATCTAGTCCTCTTGTAGTATTTCTTGTTCTTCAGGGATAGCAGTGCCATCATGCGGGTATTGTTGGACATGGCAGGCAGGAACCCAGACAGGTTTAGAGTAATTCTGTGGGAAAACGCATGCGAAACCCCTCCCCATGGTCAATAGAGGGTCAGGCCCTTTCCAAATTTTATCGAGTGGGTCTTTCATTTGACCTTAATAGCTGGGAGGGTAGATGGTGTTTGCCAGTGAAGAATAATAGGAGGTATGTCTGAGTTATAAATATTAAAGAGATTTAATGTAGTTAAGGGTTTTTCTAGCTGGATATTGGGGGGTACATTCCTCCTTTATCTTTATTTAATTGATCCTTAAGGGTTTGATGGGCCCTCTCAACAATGCCTTGTCCCTGTGGATTATAAGGAATGCCTGTGGTATGAGTAATGTTCCAGAGGGAACAAATTTTTTTAATTGTTTGCTGGTAAACGTAGACTAATTGTCAGTTTTCAGTTGAAGAGGTAAGCCCATTACAACAAAACAGGAGAGCATATGGCTTATAAGTTTTTTAGAGCTTTCTCCCGTCTGAGCTGTCGCCCACATAAATTTAGAAAAGGTATCAATTGAGACAAACACATATTTTTGTTTGCCAAAGTTTGGTATGTGGGTGACATTGATTTGTCAAAGAGCATTGGCTTTTAAGCCTCGGGGGTTAACCCCAAGAGTTTGAATAGCAGGTGTTTTTATGAGACTTGCACAGGAAGAACATGTAGCAAGGATATGTTTCAACTGTGGTAAAGGAACATCAGGAAATCGAGCTCGAAGGCCTTTAAGATTAACATGGGTTAGGGAATGAAAGTCAGCAGGATCAGAGACAGAGACTAGGAGAGTTCCTGTGGAGGCAAGGCGGTCAGCTGCAGCATTCCCTTCGGACAGGGAACCAGGAAGAGGGCTGTGGGAACGAAGGTGTTGAATATACAGTGGTTGGGTTTGAGAACAGAGCATAGAGGCAATTTGAATCAAGAGAGGGGAAAGTGGTTTGTCATCAATTTTCACATAAGAACGAGCAAGCCATGGAAGTAAGTTAACAGTATACACACTGTCATAAAAAAGGTTGAAGGACTCTGGTACAGCTTTTAATGCAAGGAAAGCAGCATAAAGTTCTTTGTACTGAGGGGAATTATCAGGAAGCTCAGTAAAGAGAGGTTTAGGGGATTGTTTGTCTGGGTAATGTATAAGAGCAGCAGCTCCCTTTATTCCACCATCAGTTAAGACTGTAGGAGCAGAGGGGATGGGATCCTGAGAGAAAAGTTTAGGTACTAGTAGAGGTAAAGAAGCTATCAATTAATTAGAAGGAAAAAGGTTATCTATTTGTCCTGGAAACCCCAGGAAGCTTATGGCAAAACGGGAATGATGGCTTATGAGCCACTCTGTATTTGTGAGAGAAAAGGGAAGAATAATTAAATCTGGTTCTTTCCCTAAGACCTGCACAGACCTATTTCTTGCTTGGCGAACCATGAATGCTAACACGTCTATCTCAGTGAGGAGTCTTGGAGCTCCGCCTACTGGCGTGTGAAGCCTGGAGAACCCCATGGTTCTGCCACAATGCTCCCACTACTGTGGGGGTGGAGTTAAAGATTAGAAGGTTTACCGAAGAGGAGGGGGAGAATCAAACAAGGTGCATATCCTGGAGGGCCTGGTTAACCCTTTCCAGTGCCAAGAAGGCCTCAGGAGTTAACCTACATTTTGAGGAGGGCTGTTTGTTTTCTTTTAACAGGTCAAACAGTGGTTGGAGGCAGCTAGTAGGCAGATAAAGATACTGCCTAAGCCAATTTAAATTTCCAAGAAAACTTTGTAAAGAAGCAAGAGTGAGGTTAGAAGGAAAATTAACACTAGGTTTTAAGGGACGAATTTCCATTAGAGAAATCTCTGAACCTAAGAAAGATATTGCAGGAATTAGCTGTATCTTCTCAGGAACTACATTAAGGCCGTTTTTCTTTAAGGTAGGAATGAGAAAATCATGTAGGGCAGAGAGATCTGTATCTAATTCTCCCCATATTAAGATGTCATCCATGTAGTGAAAAACATTGAGGTCCTTATGAATATATGGAAAAAGGGCAGATTTAACAGCCTCTTGACAATTGCAGGACTATTGGCCATGCCCTGGGGCAGCACCACCCATTCAAATCTATTGGCAGGGCTGGCATTATTAATAGAAGGAACAGAAAAGGCAAAACGTTTACAATCTTGCGGATGCAAGGGAATAGAGAAAAAACAACCTTGTATATCAATAGCTATGATTGAAATTCCTGTGGAAATTGCAGAAGCAGGAGGCAAACCCCTTTGGGGGGAGCCCCAGACCTGCATGGTTTTATTTACTCACGGAGATCTTGGAGAAGACGCCATTTTCCTGAGTGCTTTATAATCACAAAGACAAGAGTATTCCATGGGCTTCAAGAATGACGAATGTGTCCCAAGGATAACTGCTCTCGGACGAGCTCTTTTAAAATTTCTAGCTTATCCCTAGGCAGAGGCCACTGTTCCACCCAGACACGCTCATTAGAAAGCCAATCTAAGCAGGGAGTTTGGTTATGAACAGTGGCAGTTAGTATTGGGGGTGCTGATTAGATCTGGTCTCGAAGGAGCGGGTGTTACGCTCTGCAGAGGCATCTGTGGATATCCTAACATCAAGACATTCTAGAAGATCCCTGCCCAATAGGTTGGTGCTAATATCAGCTACCAATGGGTGGAAGTGTCCAATAGAACCTTCGGGTCTTACCACATGTGCGAGTCTCGTGTGAGAAAAGATTGGGTCACCCCTCCAACCCCATGTATCTGGGGTCCCAGGAGGAGCTCCCAATTTGGGGGAACCTCTGATTGCCTTAAAATTATCTTTTCTGCTCCTGTGTCAATCAAAAATTTAAAAGGAATATTGCCAATCTTTACTGTCATAGTAGGGTGACCTCGTTCTAAAACAGGAGTGGTCCACAAAATCTCAGGCCCCGAATTTGTACCATTCAGGGTCATGCCATCTTTATGAAATTTGGACCAACAATCTCTCTTCCAATGAAAACCTTTCTGACATCTAGGACAAGGTGTTTGTGGCCTCTGGCTCCCTGACTGAAGGCGGGTTGCCCTGACTGGAGGCATGGTTGCCCTGACTGGAGGCATGGTTGCCCTGACTGGAGCTTATCTGGACATTGGTTACGCCAATGCCCTTGGTGGCCACACTGAAAGCAGGCCCCGTTTTGATTACGTGGCGTAACTGCATAAACCTGTGTTGTAATGGGTGCCTCATAAGAGCCTGATGTAAGTTACTGTGTCGCTAAAATCCAATTATCTGGGTGTAGGTGTTTAAGACTAAGGCATGCCTGACGGAATTGTGGTATCATGCCATCCCAGACATTAGAACGCAGGAGGAGAGAGCGGACTTCAGGATTATAAATCTTTCTCTCTAATCTTTCTTTCACCCTGGAGATGAAGTTCACTAAGGATTCATCAGTGTTTTGGTGAAGAGAGTTAATGGGGACTGAGGCCTCTACTGTGGTTGGGGTTAACCTTTCCCATGCTTGTGTTGCGCAGATGTGTACCTATTCAAAATAACCGGTTGGAAACTTGGCTTCTGCCTGCTGAGTTCCAGTTTCAAACTCTCCTACTCCAAACAATGCATCAAAATTCCATGCTATCTGTTTGTTACTATTTTCCTGAGATTGTCTAGAGCATTCATCACGAAAGCATGCCTTCCATTGCAGGTAGAGGGGGTCTGGGAGTGAAGCACAAGCCAGGTCTTTCCAGTCTTGGGGGTGATAAGGTGCTGGAAAAAGTTTTGTAAAATGGACTTGGTCCATGGGGCATGAAACCGGCCTCCTTCACTGCTTGCCTGAGTTCTCTGAGTTCTTTGGAAGAGTATGGATGCCACACCTGAGTGTTTTGTCTATTGGGGGCCACATTTACCGGGAAGGTGTGGACTTGGTTTGATGACGTGGGGGAAAGAGTCACAGAGGTGGAATCTGCCATAGTGGCCGCAGGGGAAACTGAACACGTATCTATGGGGACAGAGCTCTCGGGGCAGACTGCAAAAGGTTTAAGGTCTCTAAGCACTGAAAACATATCCTTTAACTCTTGTATCTCAGTCACAAGGTCTCTTAATAATGAGGTATCGGCAGAAGCTGCTGCAGGAGAAACCGAACACGTGTCTGTGGGGGCAGCGGGGGGAGGGGTCAAGGAAGCAGAAGCCACTGCAGAAGAAACCAAACACGTGTCTCTGGGAGCAGCGGAGGGAGGGGTCATGGAAGCGGAAGCTGCTGCAGGAGAAACCGAACATGTGTCTCCAGGGGCAGCGGTTTTGGGGCTGACTGCAGATCGCTTAGGGCATTCAAGTCTTAAGCACATATCCTTTAACTCTCGTATCTCAGCCTTAAGGTCACTTAACCTTTTGGCAGGAGGCCTTGTACATATCCTTAAAGTAGCAAATATAGCCATGAGAACCCATGGTGTAGTGAAAATTAAAGCGTCTCTGAGGTCGAGAGCCTGTCCCAGGAGAGAAGGATATAATGTCTGGGACACCTCTTCGTAAAATGGAAAAAAATCCCATGGTGGGGGGAAACGCAGGGCCGCAGAGTCAGGCGGCTGCTACTTACCTGTGTCTGGGTGGCTTTTCTGGACCTCAGGCCAGGCGTGAGTGCGGGACACGTCGGGGGCCAGGTGTCGTTCTGCGCTGTGGAAAAGAGAGAGAGGAGGTCCGGGGCGAAGAGGGAACACAAATCTTTATTTGCGCTGGCACCTCAGAGTTGGGTGAGAGAGAAGCAGGTTGGGCTGCGTGGAGGTAGCGAAAATGGCTACTTCATGCAGTAACCTTTCCTGTGTCTAAACACCGAAGTGGAGCACTGGCAAGAGAGAGAGGTGCGGAAGAAGAAGGGCTTTTATAGGAGTAGCTTTAGCGGGAATGGGAAGGGGGAGGAGTAACCAAAGCATTTTAACTATGGCGGGGAAATAGACAATGCCCTGAGGGCACAACATGGTGGAACAGGTGCTCCAAGAATGTCCCAACTCTCGTGGGAACTAGCAGTAGCCCAAGGGGACAACATGGCAGATGTGACTGCGTCTGCACAATTTCCCAGCACATAGTATTCTCTAATTCCATTCCAGGTGGTTCACTTCCTAACAAAGTCCCAAAACCTAGATATAGACCACATCCCCTGAGATAGAGCATATGTTCACAGGTATCCATAAACTAGGGCAAAATATATACCTGAAACCAAAATTACACTGTAGTCTACAATGAGTACCCACTAACACTTCATATGCACAATTTTAGACTTGAGATCCATAATTGCTCAACAATTTGTTTGGCTTTGTATATTAACTCTCTTTTCAGCCACCAGGTTCCAGATGCTAGCATGATGACGACCATACTTCCTTGGAGAGACGACCCCACCAATGTGCCCCAGAGCTCTGATTCCTGAGAGACCCACTCTACTAGGGAAAGAGAGAGGCAGACTGGGAGTATGGACCGACCAGTCAACGCCCATGTTCATCGGGGAAGCAATTACAGAAGCCAGACCTTCCACCTTCTGCAACCCACAATTATCTTGGGTCCATACTCCCAGACGGTTAAAGAATGAGCAGCAGACTGAATGGCTCTCCAGATAGGATCACTGAGAAGGTTGAGGGCATAAGTGGGAGAAAGGGAAAAGGACTAAGTCAGCATTTACAAGATGAGAAGGGAAAGAGGACAAGATGGGGGGCAGGTGGAGAGGATAGGTGCCAGTGCTCTGAGAGGGGTTCCCCAGGCCTTGTCAGACTTGGGGGCCTGTCTCTGCACAGGCCTTGCAGTGGCAGAAGGCCTCTTCCTGCAGGAAAAGGAACCAGTAAGGGTTTGGTATGAGTTAGAGGAGTGTGGCAGCCTTTAGAAGAGTCCTCATCACACAGCTGGTGTCCCCCAGGACATTAGCCTGGCCCTGGCAGAACACCTGTGGCTGGATACTGTGGTGCAAAGGGTGTGTAAACCTTTCTGTGCCTTAAGCACAGAGAGGGGCCCCAAATAACACAGTCAACATGTCAACTCTACCCTCCTACCCCTGCAGAGGTCAGGGTGCTGCTCACACCCATGAGTGCTGGGGAGCCCAACTGGCACTTGTCTGGGACTGGTCCCACCAGGATGTGGGAACCCAGACCCCACTGACTTCAGGTGCGCCTTCTGACAGAAAGGACTCAGAGCATCTGCTGATTCACATCCAGTCTGATGCCACATACTCTCTGGACTGGGGTAAAAACAGAACCCACTGTCTCATCAGTTCATGAAGTGGCAGCAGCATGGTGGAAACAGAATTGTGAAGAACATGGCTCCCAACCTTTGGGGACGTAGATAACAATCATGCCAACATGCATTCATGCTCATATATGCAATGTTATGTGTACACATACAGCTTGGTGACATATATGTTTGACAGCTATAGATGACCCCTTAATGCCTGTGATTATCTGTAGGTGTTCTTGAAGATCTGTTGTGAGGTATTTACCCATTCATTATTTTTAAATTTTTATTTATAAAAAGAAAACATTGACAAAACCATAGAATAAGAGGGGTACAACTCCACACAATCCCCACCACCAGATCTCCATATCCCATTCCCTCCCCTGATAGCTTTCCTATTCTTTATCCCTCTGGGAGTGTGGACCCAAGGTCATTGTGGGTTGCAAAAGGTGGAAGGTCTGGCTTCTGTAATTGATTCCCCACTGAACATGGGCATTGACTGGTTGAGCCATACTACCAGCCTGCCTCTCTCTTTCCCTAGTAGGGTGGAGATCTGGGGAAGCTGAGCTCCAGGACACATTGGTGGGGTCATCTGTCCAGGGAAGTCTGGTAGGCATCATGCTAGCATCTGGAACCCGGTGGCTGAAAAGAAAGTTTACATACAAAGCCAAACAAATTGTTGAACAATCATAGACCTAAAGGCAGGAAATATGCAGATGAAGTGTTGGGGGGAGGTGCTCCGTTTTGTAGATAGCTAGTAGGCATATTTTAGTTATATTTCAAAGGGCCTGTAGCTATACTAGTTTTTTATTTTTCCCTCTGAGCCTGAAATCTGATATGCAGGTAGATCCAAGTTATTGTCTGGGGAGGTGAACTGATTACTGGAAAAGGGACAGAAAGCTGGATCAGGGAAGAGAGTAGCTCCCTAATATGGGGAATGGGTATAAATATTGTTGACTGTAAACCCCATCAATTTGATGTGATATAGGGCCCATATTCATCTTACAAGCCTATATGACCTCTGCATCCCTGTAGATCTGAGCTCACATTCTGTGGTCATGAGTAGGAACATTCCAAGCTGCCCCAATATCAGGACTCCTCTTCCTCAGGTGTAGCATAGAGTATGTTGTCCTTAGTCCTTTCAGAGGATGGAACATTGTCTATTGTTGTTGATCCAAATTGAGGGCAAGGTCCTATGGGGGGCACACAAAGGGGTCCTTTTTGTTGTTCCTGATAGAGATGACCTGTAACAGTGGAGAGAGGGATTTATTTGAGGTCTAGGCCCACCAAGTCTGTTTGGGAATCTCAGGACTCCCTGAATAGGGCCCCAGCTGATGGGATGGTCTGATAGTGACTAAAGAGTTATCCTTAAAGTATGCCAGTCTCTTGCCCTTATTCAGCTTTTGCATTCCTTACTTTGCTAAGGCTCCTTTGGAGTGAGTGAGAGAACTATAATAGGAAGTAGGTGAGGAGGGTATCTAAGCCTAATTAGATACTGTTTTATTCGGAAATTTATACTTACTCACTACAGACTATTGTGTACTTTGCTTTCAGGTACATGTATTTATTTTTCCCTAGTTTATGGATACGTGTAAACATATGCTTTATCTCACGGGACCTGGTCTATATCTAGGTTTTGGGACTTTGTTGGGAATTGAAACACCTAGAATGGAACTAGAGAATACTATGAAAGGGAAGGTCTGTCTCACCAAAGTAATAACACTGAAGGGTTGTCATTCCACACCTAAAGTCTCTGGACACAGTCTAAAGTGAAGCATGTTGAGGTGGTATCGTTGCATTGATTAGGTTGGGATTGGCTGATGCAATATTATATGGTATGAATTGAGAGAAGCATGCAGGAAAGTGCGCCCCACCCTAAGGTTCCAGGACTGGGGGAAATAAAGGCTCTATAGTAGAAATGTGAGGTTCCTGCTGTCTTAGGGTTCAAGAAGACAGTAGATAGTTATTGTTATAATTACATTGTTTGGTAATTGGGTTAACTTTGAAAAATCCCTTTGTTAGGATTTGCTGTAAAATACCCAATGTCACCATAATTTAGGTGACATTATTTGACATTATTTGTATATAGCTATGCCACCCGTTGCTTCTGTTCTCCCTGGTCTAGGCTTTTGAGAGAGTCGACATATCAAAGACTCAGCCTATGTATTAAAAAAACTCAGTCTGTGCTTTAAAAAGTTTGAGGCATACAATTTTCCCCCTCTCATATTAATTAGAGATTTATATGACTACAAATTAATAGGAGTGTACATAAACACCATTACCACCACCAAAGACTGTGTCTCATTCCAACCCCCCAACCTCTCCACCCCAACCTCCCCCCCCCCCCCCCCCCCGCTTCCCCGGGAAGCTGAATATCCACCCTCAACCTCACCCCAGGGTTTTTACTTTGGTGCCCTACTCCAGATTTAGTCAAATCCTGCTTTCAGTTTCCCTTTCTGTTCTTCTTTCTCAACTTCTGTTGATGAGTGGGATCATCCCATACTCACCTTTATCTTTCTGATTTAGCTCACTTAACATAATTCCTTTGAGCTCCATCCAAGATGGGTCAGAGAAGGTGGGTTCATTGTTCTTAATAGCTGCATAGTATTCCATTGTGTATACATACCACAGCTTTTTCAGCCACTCATCTGTTGTTGGGCACCTGGGTTGCTTCCAGGTTTTAGCTATTATGAATTGTGCTGCTATGAACATAGGTGTACACATTTCTTTTTGTTTGGGTGTGATGGAGTCCTTGGGGCATATCCCCAAGAGAGGAATTACTGGGTCATATGGAAGGTCCATGTCTAGCCTTGTGAGAGTTCTCCAGACTGCTCTCCACAGAGGCTGGACCAATTTACATTCCCACCAGCAGTGCAGAAGCATTCCTTTGTCCCCACATCCTCTCCAGCATTTGTTGCTGCTGTCCTTTTTGATGTATGCCATTCTCACAGGAGTGAGGTGGTATCTCAGTGTTGTCTTTATATGCATTTCTCTGACAATCAGCAACCTGGAGCAATTTTTCATGTGTTTGTTAGCCTTTTGGATCTCCTCTCTAGTGAATGTTTTGTTCATATCCTCTGCACATTTTTGGATGGGGTCATTTGCTTTTATGGTGATACGTTTGCTGAGCTCTTTGTATATTTTGGTGATTAGTCTCTTGTCTGATGTATGGCATGTGAAGATCTTCTCCAATTCTGTGAGGGGATCTCCTTGTTTGTGTGATAGTTTCTTTGTGCAGAAGCTTTTCAATTTGATGTAGTCCCATTGATTTGTTTCTGCTTTAGTCTTCCTTGCAATTGGGTTTCTCATGAATAAATAAAGTCTTTTAAAAAATAGACCATTGGGACATCTGTTTTTTTAGGAAGTTGATTCATTATTTTTATTTGTTATTCTTACCATTATTATTATTTTAATGAGAGAAAAAAAAGGAGGAGAAAGAGAATAGACCAATTCACTGCTCAGCTACTTAGGCTGTTTTATTTTTGTCTATCTTGGTTTTATGGGGATCAACCCTAGAAATTCATATTTGCAAGGCCCTGTGCTTTACCTCTGAGCTACCCCTCCCACTGGAGATGGGCCCTGTAAAGAAAAAATGCTATTCTATATCTAAACACATTACAATTGGAGTAGGTTGATGTCGAGTTGCGTTGCAGGGGAGAGAGAAGAGACCAGAGCAGAGCGGGAACACAAATCTTTATTCACAGGGACGCCCCAGAATTTGGTGTGGGGACAGCCATTCCGGCCACGTGGAAGTAGCAAAATGGCTGTCTCCCACTATGTGCAGCAGCCCTTCTCTGGGTCCCCGAAAAAGGGGGAAAAGGCAAGAGAGAAAGGCGGGAGTGCTTTTATGGGAGAAATTCTGTAAGTGGCAAAAAAGGGGGTGGAGAAAACAAGGCACTCTGGGAAGCTAGGGTTTCAGCTCTTGCCCGAATAGGAATAGGTGATACCCTGAGGGTATCTGCACAATTACCCAACAGGTTTTCTCTTCAGTTTTTTTTTTTCCCCAGCAGAAGAAGAGATGAGGGTGGAATGAGTAGGGGAGCCTGGGCTGAGGAAGGAGGGCTTTGTTTTCAAGACAGAAGGTTTCTTTTCAAGACCTGTCAAAGGCCTTATTGTAGCATGACGTGTCCTGCAATACAGCACACCCACACAGCTATCAGCTCGAGCATACCCTTGTGGTCTGGCTTTCTTTCCTGTCTCTACCTTGGCTTGGCCTACACACTGTCCACATAGTGTTGTTTATACCACAACTGCAACTTAACAAAAGCTCTGGGTCTGGTTCATAGAAAAGTAAGACATGAATACATAAAACTAAACTAGGAAGCAATTCTGAGAATATCTAGTTTCTAGCCAGACCCACCCACTCTCAGATCCCCATCTTACACAGAGTTTTTGAATGGGGCTCATGAAGCAACTCAGGCATGTTTCCACTGCACAGTGGGGGTGGGGGTGGGAGTGGGGGTGGCTCTGCCTGCATCAGGCTACTTACAATTTCTTCAGGCCATGTGGGTGTCTCCAACGGGAAAAGCAGCAATACCCAAAGCTTTCTGAAGAGGTGACTGTATTTAGGAGAGCATGGCATTAATTTATTTTTTTTATTCTTTTTCTTTTCTTTTTCTTTTTGATTTTCTAATATTTATTTTTTTTTAATTTTTAAAATTTTTTAATTGGGGAATTAATGTTTTACATTCAACAGTAAGTACATTGGTTTGTACATGCATAACATTCCCCAGTTTCCCATATTACAACCCCCACTAGGTCCTCTGAATCCTTCTTGGACCTGTATTCTCCCCACCCACCCACCCCAGAGTCTTTTACTTTGGTGCGATAAATTTTTTAAATTATTTTTCAAAAGGAAGTTAACTTTCCCCTTTTCTTTCATTTGCTTTTCTTTCTTTCTTTTCTCCTTTTTTTCCCATCAGGGTTCCCCCCCCCCCCCCGGGACTGGATTCTTGCATGACAAATTCATAGCTCTTGGTGGCCTTTTTAAAATTTTTATTTATTAGTGATTTAATTATGGTTAACAAGACTGTAAGGTAACGGGGTACAGTTCCATATGTCCCCACCACCAGAGTTCTGTGTTCCATCCTCTCCATTGAAAACGTCCCTTTCTTTATCCCCTCTGGAAGTATGGACCAAAATTCACTTTTTTCCTCCAGAGCAATGCTTAGCTCTGGTTTATGTCTCTATCCATAGGTGGTGCAGGGACTGAACCTGGGACTTTGGAGCCTCACGCATGAGAGTCTCTTTGCATAGCCATTATGCTATCTATCCCCACTCCCAATATTCTTTATGGGGTACACAAAGTGGGAGTTCTGGTTTCTTGCTTCTCTGCTGGACATGGGCCAATGTTGGCAGGTGGATCCATATCCCCAGCCTGTTTCTATTTTTCCCTAGTGGGGTAGGGCTCTGGAGAGGTGAGGTTCCAGGATACATTGGTGAAGTCATCTGCCCAGGATGGTAGCACCTGCCACTTGGTGGCTGAAAGATGCTAAAATATAAAGCAGGACAAATTGTTTAGTGAAAAGGAACCCAAATGTAGGAATAGAGTAGATAAAATTAGGAGTCTTTGTAAAAAATACCTGCAGCTCTGCTCTACCACTCAAGAAACTTCCCAAACCCCTGCAGGTGAGGACTAGGGGCTGAGCCCAGGTCCTTGTGTGTGTGCTCTCCTAGGTGCATCTGGCCCCATGGAATTATTTTAAATCAAGCTTTCTCAATTACACCACTATTACTATCTTGAACAAGGTTAATTATTTGTGTGTCCTGAGCAGCATGGGCTGTTGGCTGTTATTCTAGTGCTCTCCACTAGAGGACACTGTTGCTCCCTCCTACACTGTCCATGATGACTCAGGTGTCCAGCCTTTGCCAAGCGGTTGACAACCACTCACATCAGTTTTCATAATGAGTGCAAAAACTCACCCATTCCAGTGAGACCTAACCACTGAATGGTTCTTCTGGAAAGAGGGTCAAAAGCAGCAAGATAAGTGAGTGTACCACTTGAATTTCTTGTACCAAAGTTAGCATGTGGATCCAGAAAGCATCCTAAGCTAAATGCAAGGAAACAAAACAGGGCTTCCCTTCCTTAAAGTTTGTAACTCAGGAATAATCATATCTCAAGGGGTCTTGGCAGGCAGGAAGTAATTACAGTGCTGAGCTCTCTGTGAAATGTTGGCCTTTGGCTGAGTTCTTGCTTCTCCTCCTCTTTCTCCTTTTTTTTTTCTTTACTAGTGATTTAATATTGATATACAAAATTGTAGTAGTGGCATAATTCCATACAGTTCCCACCACCAGAGTTATCTTTCTCTCCATCCCCCCCCCCCACTGGAAAACTGCAGTAGTTCTCCCAAGGTCACAGATAAGGGCTGATTCCATATCTATATTTTTTTCCAATTTTTTCGACAGTCCTGCCTTCATTTCCCTTCTAAGTTGACCCTTCACCTGTTACTATCTCCAGGTGTCTTTCCTTTTTTCCTCTTCTCTCTCAGTTAAAAGAAATAGTGCTTGGCTTCCTCCGGTGTTTTCCAGATTTACTTCCATTTCATTGTTGGTATAAAAACAAGATTCCTTCCCAGTTCAAGCCCCCAGCTCCCCACCTGCAGGGGTGTCACTTCAAAAGCAGTGAAGCAGGTCTGCAGGTGTCTATCTTTCTCTCCAACCCTCCCCCCCGTCTTCCCCTCCTCTCTCCATTTCTCTCTGTTCTAACAATGATGACATCAATAACAACAACAATAAAAAAAAAACAAGGGCAACAAAAGGGAAAATAAATAAATAAATATAAAAATTTTTTAAAAGATTCCTGGTGACAAACATTTCAGGTCTTGGTGGAATGGGGGTACAGAATCCTCTGGTTTACTTCCCCTATCATTTACCCCTCTGGGTATTCCTTTTGGGATGCAGAAGGTGGAAGTTCTATATTCTGTAATTGCTTCTCTATCAGACATGGGTATAGGAAAATTGGCCCCCACCCTTTAGTTATTTTGCCACCAGAGTTATTGTTGTGGCTCAATGCTGGCACTACAAATCCACTGCTCCTTGTGGCCATTCCCCGCCCCCCCTTTTTTATGCCTCCAGGATTATCACTGGGGCTCAGTGCCAGCACTATGAATCCATTGCTGCTCCCAGAGACTATTTTTTCCCTTTTTGTTCCCCTTGTTTATCTTTGTTGTTATAATTATTGTTACTGCTGTCGTTGTTGCTGGGTAGGACAGAGAGAAATCGAGAGAGGAGGGGAAGACAGAGAGAGAAAGGAAGAGAAAGATAAGACACCTGCAGACCTGCTTCAACACTTGTGAAGAGACCCTCCTGCAGGTGGGGAGCCAAGGGCTCAAACCAGAATCCATATGTCGGCCCTTGCACACTTCACACTATGTGCACTTAACCTGCTGTGCTACTGCCCACCCCCCCTTTTTTTAGATAGGACAGAGAAAAATTGAGAGAGGACGGGGAGGTAGAGATACCTGGAGATAGATACCCGCAGACCTGCTGCACTGCTTGTGAAGCATCCCCCTGCAGGTGTGGAGCGAGGACTCAAACACCCTTCCTTACCCTTGGTAATATGTGCTCTTAACTGAGTGTGCCACTGCCTGTGCTCCCTTAAGCTTTCTTCTTCACACCTCTTGATTCCTTCCTACCTCTGTAGCTTGAGACCCTTTCAGAGCCTCCAGGCTGCAGGAATGCCTGTTCTGAAGAGTGCATTGAGGAAAGTGCCCTTGGCAACTTGTTGATGGAGACTCACTGTGCTTGAGGGCCATTTGCCACACAGGATGGTAAAATTGATGCTAACTGGTAAGGAACTGGCATGAGTCTCAAACTGACCAGTATTCAAATTAAGGTTTGAGGGGCCAGGAGACAGTTCACCCAATACAGTATCCCAGTACAGTTCACCCAGTACAGTATTGCCAGACAAGAGGCCCTGGGTTCAAGTTCCAACACCATGAGGGAGGACTATGACACTAGGGAAAGTTCCATGGGGGGGGGGGGTGTAGCAGTGTTGGGACATCTCCCTCTCTGCCTCTCATATTGTCTTCCTCAGAACTAAAAGCTTTAATTTTTAAATTTATTTATTATTATTTATTTATTACCCCCAGGGTTATTGCTGGGGCTCAGTGCCTATATACTATGACTCCATTCCTCCCAAGAGCCTTTTTTTTCCCATTTTCTTCTTGTTGTTGTTGTCATTATTGTATTATTGTTGTCATTGCTGCTGCTGTGGTTGTTGCGTAGGACAGAAAGAAATGGAGAGAGGAGGGGAAGACACAGAAGGGGAGAGAAAGATAAACCCCTGCAGGCCTGCTTCACCGCCTGTGAAGCGACCCCCCCCTGCAGGTGGGGAGCTGAGGGCTCGAACTGGGATCCTTGTACTTAATCCAGTGTGCTACCACCTGGACCCCAAATCATGCACCCTACCCAGTCAGCTATCTCTGTGGTGTACATATAGTTGAAATAAAAGGAATGAGGAATGAGAGGTGGCACACCCAGTGGAGTACACACGTGACTATACACAAGCACCCGGGTTCCAGCCCCTTGGCTTCCCATCTACAGGGGGACGTTTCACAAGCAGTAAAGCCGGTTGGCAGGTGTCTCTCTGTCTCTCTCCCTCTCTATCTCCCCCTCCCTTCTCTATTTCTGACTGTCTCTACCCAACATATAAATAAAGATAATTAAAAAATAAACAAGGGAGTCGGGCTGTAGTGCAGCGGGCTAAGCGCAGGTGGCGCAAAGCACAAGGACCGGCATAAGGATCCCGGTTCGAACCCCGGCTCCCCACCTGCAGGGGAGTTGCTTCACAGGCGGTGAAGCAGGTCTGCAGGTGTCTATCTTTCTCTCCTCCTCTCTGTCTTCCCCTCCCTCTCTCCATTTCTCTCTGTCCTATCCAACAACGACAACAACAATAATAACTACAACAATAAAACAACAAGGGCAACAAAAGGGAATCAATAAATAAAATAAATATTAAAAAAAAAATTAAAAAAAATAAAAAATAAAAAAAAATAAACAAATAAAAAAAGAAAGAAAGAAAAATAAAATGGGGAGTCGGGCAGTAGCACAGCGGGTTAAGTGCAGGTGGCACAAAGCCCAAGAGCCGGCATAAGGATCCCGGTTCTAGCCCCCCGGCTCCCCACCTGCAGGGGAGTTGCTTCACAGGCAGTGAAGCAGGTCTGCAGGTGTCTATCTTTCTCTCCCCCTCTCTGTCTTCCCCTCCTCTCTCCATTTCTATCTGTCCTATCCAACAACAATGACAACAGTAATACCTACAAGAAAACAACAATGACAACAAAAGGTAGTAAATAAATAAATAAATAAATAAACAAAAGAAAAAGAAAATGAATGAAGGGACTGGGCAACCATGCCCCAACTTAAGTGCACATAGTAGGAAGCACAAGGACCTGCGCAAGGATCCTTGTTCGATCCCCTGGCTCCCCACCTGCGGGCTAGGAGGTCACTTCATAAGTGGTGAGGCAGGTCTGCAGGTGTCTCTCCCTCTCTATCCCCCCACCATCCATTCTCAATTTCTATCTTTATCCAATAAATACAGAAAGGAAAAAAATGGCTGCCACTTCGTTGTGTAGACACTGAACCCCGGTGATAACCCTGGCAGCAATAAAAATGAAAGAAAGAAAAAGAAAGAGAGAGAGAGAGAATAAATAAATAAGGTCAGTCCAGGGATGATAGTATCACACATGTGATGCACCAACACAGAAAAAAAAAAAAGTTTGAAAGCGGTTTTTCAGTGGCTTTTACAGAAAGCTACAGAGATTAGGGTAGCATAGCATGATCACTTGCAGAGAAACTAGTGAAAATGGGATCATTCACTTTGAAGAAAAGTTTGAGAATCAACCAAAGAAAGACTTAATAAAAAGAAGCGAATACAGTGTTGGCTATTTAAATGCTTGTAGCAGAACCCTTCTCATGGTCAAGGTTCGTCAACTTCACAAGGAGTGCTAGTATTATGCAGCATGTGGGAATCTTCTATAAAGGTCTGGAAGGATTGTTAGGACTTGTTTCTCGCCGACTGATAGAGGTAGGGTGTGGTTCTGCAAGAGGAGGGGTAGCTATTCAGCCCTACTGCTCTGGCACTGGATGGTATGATGCTCATTTTATGATTGGTAGTGAAGCAATAGCCTGTGACCTAGACAGAGTTGTGGTTTTTGTTGGTGGTGGTGGTGTTTGTTTAAGAGAGTGCTGGCTTATAGCGGTACCAGGAATTGATGCTGGAACTTTGGATCTCAGGCATGAAAGTCCATTACATAACCCTTAATGTTATTTCCTGCCTCCCTCAACAGAGCTTCCTTCTGGACGTCAGGACTGAGTAGAAGTGGGCAAAAGGAAAAGTTAAGCTCTGAGACATTTCCAATAGAGAACTTGACTGACCACATGGGAAGCTATGATGTTGGGATGGGCTCTATGAGGTGTCCCATTGGGGCAAGAAGGCTAGTCCTTTGTCCACCTGATGGTGAGTCACAGAAGAAGCGATGGTGTCAGGAAGGACAGCTCCCTTTAACCCAAGCTCTTCCCCCAGTGGGTGATAGCAGAGGCAGCATTTCCATCACTAGGAGAGTTAAATCTTTACTTTAAAAAAAAAAAAAATTGTCTTCATTTATATATTGGATAGAGACAGTCAGAAATTGAGAGGAAAAGGGGGAGATTAAAGAGGGAGAGAGACAGAGAGACACCTGAAGCCCTGCTTCACCACTCTCAAAGCTTTCCCCTGCTGGTGGGGACTAGGGACATGAACCTGGGTCCCTGCTCACTGTAACATGTGCTCAGCCAAGTGCACCGCCACCCAACCAACCGCTCCTTTTCCTTTCCTTTCCTTTTTCTTCTTTCTCCCTCCTCTTTATTCCTTCCTTCCTTCTTTTCTTTCTCTTTTCCTTTCTTAAATTATCACTGGGACTCAGTGCCAGCACTACAAATCCACTGTTCCTAGCAGCAGCCTTTTTTTTTTTCATTTTATTAGACAGAACAGAGAGAAATTGAGAGAGGAGAGGGAGAATGAGTGTTCTGGGAGATTGGACTCTCAAGCATGCTGTCCCAAGTTCAACCCTCAGCAGCACATGCACCAGAGTGATAGCTGGTTCTTTCTATCCTCCTAGCTTTTCTCATTAATCAATTAATTAATTTAAAAACAGGGGGAGAGAAAGATAAACACCTGCACACCTGCTTCAACGCTTGTGAAGCTTGCCCCCCACAGGTGGGGATGCCGAGGGCTCAAACCCAGATCCTTGCGCTTAATACTATGTGCTCTTCACTGGGTGCACCACGGCCCAGACCCCTCTTTCTTTCTTATACAGAAACAGAGGCAGAGACAAAGTGAGAGAGGCCACAGCAGCAAAGCTTACTTCAATGCACTGGTGACCAGGTTTGAACCTGGGTCATGCACCTGGCAAAGTGGTACACTATTCAAGGGAGCTATTTTGCCTGCCCAAACTGTTTATTGTAAAAGAGCTGAGGACATGTGGCTGTGTTCACCACAAGCCACACCCCGGGCCTTCTACTGGCTCCAGAGGCTTGACTTACTGATACAGGAAGCGTTTTTCTCTCCTCCAGGAACACCATCCCTCACCCTCGTTCGTTCTAGCCCAGCCCTTCCCACCTTAGCACGTGGAGTAAATGCAGAGTCATGGCCTCTGCCTTGCATGCGACAGATCCTCCTCCCGCTTGATTCTCGCTTCTTCCTGTAGCTTTCATTAAGCAGTTTCACCTGCTTACAGTTTGTGCCTCGTGAAGCCAGCCTGGATGGTGAGCTAAATAGCAGATGCCTGTTTTTCTGTTTTTCTTTCCTTAAGAGTTTTTCCAGTATAATATTCCTTTAGAGAGCACAGTAGCCCTCCCCTCCCATCCCCATTGTGCATAAGTCCCCAGGGATTGGCACAGCTGACAGAATGCTTAACTAGAGAGAGGTAACCTTAGGCTGGACAGCTCCCTTTAACCCAAGGGCAGGCCTGAAGAGAAAAGACTGGCTAGTGGCAGCGTGGCCCTCCCTGGCTGTTGAGAAAGCCAGGCTGGATTCACCTGCAGAGTACCTCAGGTGTGGCTGTTTATGAAGCACGTTGCCTTTAAGATGTAGAAGACAGACTAGCCGTAAACCTCATGGCAGCCCTGTTAGATGAGGGCTCAGGAGGCTGTGGGACCCCACCCTCCTCCGTACCCCATCCTCGCCCAGGTACTCATGTTCACTCCCATAGTTTATTATTATTATTTAACATATTTTATTTATTTATAAAATGGAAATCATGACAAGACCACAGGATAAGAAGGGTACAATTCCACACAATTCCCAACACCAGAACTCCGTATCCCATCCACTCCCTTGAAAGCTTTCCTATTTTCTATCCCTCTGGGAGTATGGACCCAGGGTCATTATGGGGTGCAGAAGGTGGAAGGTCTGGCTTCTGTAATTGCTTCCCCACTCAACATGGGTGTTGGCAGGTCGATCCATACTCCCTGCCTTCCTCTCTCTTTCCCTAGTGGGGTGGGGCTTCCCAGAGCTTTTTATTCTTTCCTTTTCCCTGCTAAGCTGTGAGTTCCCAGACATTGCAAGCAGTGTTTGGTCACTGTTTTTTTTTTGTTTGTTTGTTTGTTTGTTGTTTTTGTTTTTTCCCTATGTTCAATGTCCCTGGCACATGGCAGGCCTTCAGTAAATAAATATGTAGGGAATCTGGGAGTTGGAGGGAGGGGAAAGTAATAGGAGAAGCCAGGTGGTGGTGCACCTGGTTGAGCACGCATACTACAATGCTCAAGGACCCCAGTTCGAGCCCCCAATCCCCAGCCCCCACCTGCAGGGGGAAAGCTTCAGGAGTGGTGATGCCTCTCTATCTCCCCCTTCCCTCTCAATTTCTGACAGTCTCTGTCCAATAAATAAATAGAGATAATTAAAAAAAAAATAGAAGAGGGGAGAGTATGGGTCTCCCAAAGTAGATACCCACCCTGACATGAGAGGAGGAATCTGTATTGGAACACTATTTGAAGAGAGGCCAGCTATGGACCTATGGCAGGAAAAAAAAATCCCAAACAAACTTGGCCTTCCAAGTACATGGTCTGACTCTCTCTGAGAACAAGGCAACTAACTCCCTTCGGAATTCTGTCCCTCCCCCACAGGAAAGGAAGAAGGAAAGAAAGAGAGAGAGAAAGGAAAGAAAAGAAAGGAAGGAAGGAATCTATACAGGAGCCATTCCTCTATACTCTAAGTGGTGCCCTAGTCACCCAGCAGCAAGAACAAAGAAGTGACTTAAGTATCTTGCAACTGCATTGCTTTTGCCAAACACCAGAGGATCCGCAGAATCATTAGATTCCAGAACATGCAGAACCTTGGAGGCCTCTGTATTCTTCCATCGTGCCATCAGATTGTTGGCAGCCCACGCTGAACTGCTTCAGAGGAATGTGCAGCAAGGCCACTGACTAGAAAAATGAGAGGCGGAGGAAGGGCAAGCTCACCTTGCATGGGATTGCAGGGCTCTGCAGTGAAGCAGCACTGCACACTGCAGGTCTCCTGCCCCTTGTGAAGAAGGGGAGAAGGTGGGCTGGCCCTTCCGGCTGATTTGACACAGATGTAGGTGGGTGTCTCTGCCATGATCAAACAGGCGTCTGGCTAGAAAACAGAATCTATTCCAGATGGTTCAAATAAAAAGACACCAGTGAACAGGGTAACCATGGTGCAGGCAGGTTTAAGGAAACACAGAGAATGTTGTGCCTGGAGACTTGCTTCAGCCCCCAGGGATTAAAGGGCAGAGAGAAAGAGGACAAGCATCTTGATGCCTGAGCCAGTAAGTCCTACAAACTGTGGAAGAAAGGCCCAGAGGCAGGGCTCCCAAGTAGGGAGGGCTTGGCTGTACCCAGGTTTTTTTCTTCAGGCCAAGCCAGAAGGCAGTTCAGAAACTCAGGATGCTGTCCTCCTCACGGTCAGACCTGGGAACCCAAGGAGGTGAGTCAAAGGGAGTTTGAGACATCTCCTGTAATTTGTGTTTGCTCTTTGAGTTTTCAGAATTCCCCACACCAGGGCTTCTCAGAACCACAGGCTAGGGGTGTTTGTTCATGCCTCTGGCACACTCAGTATAGTGGGGTGTGTGATAAAGCCCAACCACGGGAGTTTGCAGCAAAAGGAAGGAAAGGGGCCACCATGGGCTCAAGGACACTCAAACCTTGGTCCTTTCTCCACGGTGTTGCTTCTCCTCCTCCTGAATATTTCTTTTGTTGGCAGCTGCTACTCCAAAGTCACCATCTTGGCTCCACCCCCCATATTTCTTTTCTTTTCTTTCTTTCTTTCTTTCTTTCTCTCTTTCTCCCTTTCTCCCTTTTGTTTTTTAAACCAGAGCACTGTTAAGCTCTGGCTTATGGTGGTGTGGGGGAATTGAACCTGGGACTTCGGAGCCTCAGGCATGAGAGTCTCTTGGTATAACTATTATGCCATCTACCTCCACCTTCCTGAATGTTTCCAGAAGTAGGAAGACCATCTTCTGCCTCACAAGGTTGCTCTAGGGAGGGATGCTATGGAAAGAAGAGCAGGCCACTTCTCAAATGCCATTCTGGGTGCGGGCTGGGAGCCAGGCCTGTGCCCCATGTGGCTAGTCTCCTGCAGGTTCTGCTTCCCTGCTTGAGGGGTTGGGGGTTGGCGGTGGGGGGGACTGGCTGACTGTGGCTCCCAGGCAAGCTGGGGGCAGCAGACAGCAGACACTGAGGCGGGCCTGCTTTGTTGAAAAGTAATCCAGGCATGCACAGCCATCTGAGCTGAAGGGCAAGGTCTTATCACCACATTAATATTGCATTGTCTGAGTCCTCAGTGAGCCCTGGCACAGACAGGGCTTCAGTGTACAGCCGAGTCTCCTCCTCCCTCTTAGATGGCTAGTGGCTCTGACCCAGGAAGGGGGGAGGGGGAGCTATGCAAGGGGCTCCCACTGTGCGACCTGCCCAGAGATGCCAGGCCACTGAGCTAAGTCTCTTCTCTGAGCCTAAGTTCTCTCAGCCCCGAAGTGAAAACTGCCCCTCCAGTCCAGCTCCAATGCCCTTTCTCAGTGGCAGTGATCAAACTTGATAGGGTGTGAAAGCCAGGATGTGACACAGCAAATGAATCAACAACCCTCCTGCCCTCTTTGAAAATTCCCCTCAGAAAGCCTCAACTAAGCTCTTGTTCTTCATTTATCCACTTTAACAAATTCAGTGAGCATCTGCCGAGGTGTGCGTGCGTGCGTGCGTGCGTGCGTGCGTGTGTGTGTGTGTGTGTGTGTGTTGCTATTGTTGTTGGGTGGAGGGGGGAGAGCCTTGTTTGAGGCCTAAAGGTGGGGTTAAATGCTTTGTTCTTCTCAACTCACCAGTCCTGCCTTTGAGAGTTTTTTTTTTTTGTAATCACTTAATAATGATCCACGAGGGAGTCAGGCGGTAGCGCAGCAGGTTAAGTACATGTGGTGCAAAGCACAAGGACCAGAGGAAGGATCCCTGTTCGAGCCCCTGTCTTCCCACCTGCAGGGGAGTCGCTTCACAGTCGGTGAAGCAGGTCTGCAGGTATCTTTCTCTTCCCCATTCTGTCTTCCCCTTCTCTCTCCGTTTCTCTCTGTCCTATCTAACAACAATGACATCAATAACAACAATAATAACTACAACAATAAAACAAGGGCAACAAAAAGGAAAATAAGTAAATATTTAAAAATACTGACGATCCCATCCCCTCCACTGGAAGCTTCCCTATTCTTTATCCTTCTGGGAATATGGATCAAAGATCTTTATGGGGTACAGAAGGTGGAAGATCTGGCTGCTATAATTGCTTCTTCGCTTAATATGGGTGTTGACAGGTCAATCCATATGCCGAGCCTGTCTCTGTCTTTCCCTAGTGGGGTGGGACTCTGGAGAGGTGAGGTTCTGGGACACTGATGAGGTCCTGTGCCCAAGGAAGTCAGGCTGGTGTCATAGGTTTTGTTTTAACCCCTGCTTTCTAGGATGACAGGGAGTATGCCAGAGGAAACAAAGCTCTTGGGATTGAGGAGATCTCTGCTGATGAGATTCCCACCTCTGCTCATTAGCCCCTGTCTTATTGGCAGTCTGCTTTTAGCCGGAGGAGCTGCAGGCTGGATGGCAGGCAGAGGTGGCTGAGTGGCCCTGTAGGGTGCGCCATGGCAACCAACAGCACAGGGCTGCCCCCAGGGAGTTCATGGCAGGCTGTGACTGGAAGCTGCGGGCTCAGCAGAAAAGCAACCCTTCCCCAGCCTGTACAGTAGAGAAAAGAGGAAGAAAGGCCAGTGTGGTCTTGGCAGCCCAAGTTTGGAGGACACTGTCATCTCAGAAAGGACGTTTCATTCTACTGGGGCCCTTTGTTTACTGGGGGCCTGGGAGGCCAGATCCCCAGCAGGGAGAAAGACACCCTGACCAGCTACCATAATTACATAGGGTATGGCCCCTCAGGGGGCTGGTTTCAGATCGAGGAGTATGGAGGACAGCCCCCCAACACACACACACACACACACACACACACACACACACACACACACAGCAGACAGTTCAGCCAGTCCCAGATAAACTATATACAAACCCCAGGTCTCAGGACCCAGCCTCATCACATTAGGTTGCTGTTCATTTCTCTTCCTTCTTTTCTTTCTCTCTCCCCCCTCACTATCCCCCCTCTGCCTCTCTCCCCTTCTCTTTCTTCCTTCCTTTCTTTCTTTCTCTCATTATTTCTTTCATCCTTCTTAAGAGGGTTTTATCTTATTCACTTTATGAGATAGAGAGAAAAGAGAGAGAAACCAGAATAGCACTCTGGTATATGGGATGCCGGGAATTGAACTCAAGACTTCATGGTTACAAGTGCAAAGTTCTACCATTAATCCTCCTCCCAGGTCACGTTGTTTGTTTCTTTCATGAATGGATCAACCTTCCTACAACAGTCATTTACTAGGAGGATGTATGGGTGGGAATCAAGTACTTGCTTGGATTGGACTCATGGATGAAATCAGCTGGTGGTCTGCCAAGCATCACTAAGTGAGCATGTAATAGCTTCCTTGCAGGAGTGGAAGAGGAAAAGAAATATGGGATCTTGGTGTGCCTTGGTCCTTTCCAAATAGTCTCCAACTCAAGAGTCTCAGGGAAAAGAGTGGTGACAGAACAAAACCCATTTTGCAAGGCCAGCCCAGCACCTCATGCTTCCTGCTGGAAGGTCAGAGGGACAGTAAGGAGTCTGATTTGTTTGTTTGTTTGCCTCCAGGGTTACCACTGGGATTCAGTGCCTGCACTAGGAATCCACTGCTCCTGGAGGCTATTTTTTCCTTTTTGTTGCCTTGTTGTTTATGGTTGTTGTTGTTATTAGTGTCATTGTTATTGTATAGGACAGAGAGAAATCTAGAGAGGAGGGAGAGATAAAGACAGATACCTTCAGACCTGCTTCACCATCTGTGAAGCGACCCCCGCCCTCACAGGTAGGGAGCCGCGGGGCTTGAACCGGGATCCTTATGCTGGTCCTTGTACTTTGTGCCATGTTCACTTAATCCACTGCGCCACCACCCAGCCCCCCGGATATTTGGTAGTAACCTTTATCTAACTAGGAGTTTGTGTTAGTACATCTATCTCCTGCTATTATTGTATGTGTGTGTGTGTGTGTGTGTGTGTGTGTGTGTGTCAGAGAGAGAGAGAGAGAGAGATTCATTTATTTATTTGGATAGTGAGAAAGAACCAGAGCATCAGTCTGGCACATAGGATGCTAGGGACTGAACCCATGGACTTCATGTTTTGCAGTCCAACACCAAACATCTTATCCACTGGAATTCCCACGTCACTGTTCTGCTTTTTTTTGTCATTCTCAAATCAAACAACATTTTTTTTTTTTCTGGAGCCATGACCTGCCTGCACAATTTCACTAATCCTTAGCCAACATCATCATCATCATCATCATCATCATTATTAATCTCATTCAGACTAACAGAGAGGGAGAAATTACACCACAGAGCTTCCCCTGGCACTGCGGTATCCCCATGTGGTTCTGGGATTCTAACCCAATTCGCACTTTTGGCAGGACATATAGCTGACCCAATAGCATCCCCCACCCCTAGCATCAACAGATCTGGACTTCCTATTTTTCTCATCAGCCTTCAGGCAGCCCCCAAAGCTGGTAGTTGATGTGCTCAGTGGTGGGAGGGCAACGTTGGGTATGATACAGGCGCAGGCCTCCCTCTTGTCTCTCTTATGAGATGACTGGGGCCATACTGGTGAGGAGGAAGCTAGCCACCACTTCAGGGGCACTGCTCCTCTCTTTGACTTTCTATTTGCAGAAGTGTTCTGAAACTTTACAGCAACCCACCTGTCATCCCCTTTCCTTGTTGCCTTGGTTTTTAGCCCCAGGATCCTCTCTCCTGCTTGTGCTGCAGGGCCTGGTGCTTGCCAGGTCCTCAGGAGAGCAGACCCAAGGGTTGGCTGTTTCCATAGACAGACGCTGTGTTGGCTGCTCCTTGAGTATTGATTTTTAGACTGCTGCTTATCATCGCAGGGCATTATGTGGCCCTGGCCTGGGGGCTGAGCAGAAATCTTCACTGGAAGTGGCTTGGTTGAGTCTCCTGAAGCTGCTGACACTGTCTCCTTGGCTAACCCCACAAGGGCCGTTTGCTGGGACTTCTAACTTGACATTGGCATTGACATCCCCCTCACAGTAAGTTTGGGAAGGAGAGCGCCCACACTCCCAGTTTGCTGGGCTCAGCAGTTTAGCTGCAGCTCTGAATATCACTTCAGTCTCAGAATGGGGCGGGTGGGAGAGGCCGAGTCAGGACATTCTTAAAGCAATATCACATGCTCACATGAGAAGTCTGCGGGCTTTGGAAACACCCGAGAAGGCAGAGGACTATACTTGGGGATAGAAATAAGAGACAGTAGTATCTCCAATCTTCTTTGCAAAAGAAGCACTTTGAGCAGGCCACTGAAGACATTAAAGGGACAAGCACTGTGATAATTAAGTAAAAGGGGGTGCAGAAGGGGCCCCTGTGCTCCCTCCACACGATCCACAATGCTCCCTCTATGCCTGCTCCCAAAACAATTGGTGCTGTACTTTTGTTTGTTTCTGGCCCACCAGGGTTACTGCAGGGGCTCAGTGCCTGCACAACTCCACTGTTTCCCCTTTCCTTTATCTAAAGGAAAATGGGCGGGAGATAGGGAGGAGGAGAGACACCACAGCGTCCTACCTCACTTTATCCCTGCAGGTGCATCCCTGTGGTGGCGTGAGCATGATAGATAACATGCATACCCTTAAGAGTGAGCCATATGTCAGCCTCCTGGTGTTTGTTTGTTTGCCTCCAGATTTATCACTGGGGCTTGATGCTGGCACTGTGAATCCACTACTCCTGGCAGCCATTTTTTCCCCATGTTATTGGACAGGGCAGAGAGCTATTGAAAGGGGAGGGGGAAATAGAGAGGGAGAGAGAAAGAGATACCTGCAGACCTGCTCCTCTGCTGCTTGTTAAGTGTCCTCCCTGCAGGTGTGAAGTCGGGGGCTTGAACCCCAATTCTTATGCGGGTCCTTGCACATGTACTACGTGCACTTAAGCGGGATAGTTTTCAAAGGTGTCTGGAGACACCTAGTATCTGTAAGAAATGCTTAGATAGATAGGTGTTTGTTAATAATATGTGCAGAACAGCTAAGCTCTGGGAAGGGGGTCAAGGGAGCTATGGAGAATTGAGAGCAGTGCTTTTGAGTTTCAGAGAATACTGAAATGGATGTGGAGCAAGATCTAAGAGAACCTGAGGCTACAGGACAACTGGGGATCCTGCTGAGAGGAAAGGCTGGATTCAGCCTTTTAGTTGAGTGCCCCACTGTACTAGCAGACTCACAAATTTCTAACTGAATTACCTATGTTCTTTGGAATAGATGTCTCAGTCTCTTTATATTGCAGGACTCCACCTCCTCCTCTCCAGGCTTGTGTTGCTGATACCTTCCCCCACCCCCCAATCCCACCCCCCAGTGGGCTCAGGGGCCAGGCAGTGGGAAGTGGTATGTCTGCCTCCTCCCCAGCTCCACCCCAAAAGGGACAAAGGAGCTGGGCCACAGCAGCCTTGCTCTTGCACCAGAAGGGCTGAGGTCACTCTTATCCTGGAAACTTTGAACTTGTATAGCAGTGTGGACTTACAGTTGCCCCTGACTCCTCTCTTGCTCACTCACTTACTCTTCCTCCCTCCAGGGATTTGGTGGCCAGAAGCCCAGTCTCTGCTGATCCAGCACAGACAAATTTCCTAAAATAGGAGGACTTGTTTCCCCTACCCATTCTTTCACTCTGGCTAAGCAGGGCGGGTCCTCTTGAGCACAAATTTCTCTACAACTTCATTTTGCCAGAAGAAGAAGCTTTGGCATCAGAGCCTTCGCTGGAATAGTGAGGAAGGTTGGGGGTGGGGCAGAGAGGAGCCATTGCTCTCACATCCTGCTTCAGAGAGCTGAAAGAAGCCCAAGGAACCTCAGACTCCCCACCTGAGTTCCTTTCCCATCTGTAGAGCCCCAGGGTCTCATGGGACAGGCTGAGAGCACCAAGCCTGGCTTTACGATTTACTATCTTGAGAAAGAGACCCAAAGCATTCCGTAGCGATGTGTATTGCCAGGGATTGAACGCAAGACCTCATGCTTTTAAGTCCCCATGATCTAGCCACTGTGCCACCTCCTAGGCTACACATACTCTCTTTTAAAAATAATCTTCCTTTTAAAAAATAGTTATTTATCAGTGAGGGATGGGGGAGGAAGAGAGAGAATCAGAACATCACTCTGACATGTGCAGTGCCAGGAATAGAACTCAGGGCCTCATGCTTGTGAGTCTAACACTTCATCCTCTGGGCCACATCCTAGGCTGCTTAACTATTTTAAATTTTTATTAGTGATTTAATAATAATTAGCAAGATTGTAAGATAATAGGGATATGGGAGTCGAGCTGTAGTGCAGCAGGTTAAGCGCAGGTGGCGCTAAGTGCAAGGACTGGCGTAAGGATCCGGGTTCGAGCCCTGGCTCCCCACCTGCAGGGGAGTCACTTCACAAGCGGTGAAGCAGGTCTGCAAGTGTCTATCTTAATCTCCCCCCTTTCTGTCTTCCCCTATCTCTCTCCATTTCTCTCTGTCCTATCCAACAATGATGACAACAACAATAATAATAACTACAACAATAAAAAGCAACAAAAGGGAATAAATAAGTTAAATAAATAAATAAATAAATAAATAGATAATAGGGGTACAATTCCACACAGTTTCTACCACCAGAATGTTGTGTTCCATCCCCTCTATTGAAAATTTCCCTGTTTTTTTAAATTTATATTTATTTATTTTCCCTCTTGTTGCCCTTGTTTTTTTATTGTTGTAGTAGTTAGTATTGTTGTTGTTATTGGTGTTGTCATTGTTAGATAGGACAGAGAGAAATGGAGAGAGGAGGGGAAGACAGAGAGGGGGAGAGAAAGATAGACACCTGCAGACCTGCTTCACCGCCTCTGTAGCGACTCCCCTGCAGGTGGGGAGCTGGGGCTCGAACCGGGATCCTTCCGCAAGTCCTTGCACTTCGCACCGTGCTACTTCCCTGTTCATTATCCCTCTGGGAATATGGACCAAAATTCTTTATGGGGTGCAGAGGGTGGGAGGTCTGGCTTCTGTAATTGCTTCTCCACTGGACATGGGCATTGGCAGATGGGTCCATACTTCCAACCCGTTTCTGTCTTTCTCTAGTGGGGAAGGGTTCTGGGGAGGTGGGGCTCCAGGACACATTGGTTAGGTTGTCTGCCCAGGAAAGTCAGGATAGAATCATGGTAACATCTGCAACCTAGTGGCTGCATATATATTTTTTTTTCTGATAAGGTCTAGCACAAATATTTCTGGAACTTGGCTTTCTCGAATCTGTCTAGTGAGTAACTGTCCTTCTGTCCAAGGCTATTGTCTACATACAGAGAGGGGAGGCTGTGTGTGTACCTATCATTGGCTCATGGCAATGTGCTGTCACTCCACACTGGCTGATAAGAGACACATTTTTGTTGGCTTAGAGATGGCTCACAGGCCCTGGGTCGCCTCTGCACTCAAACAGCTGCTCCTCTGCTCTTCCCAGTCATCCTGCCTCTTTGATACTCATGAGGAAAAGAACTCCTTACCTTCTCAGTGTTACTGTTTGGGGTTTGCTTGACTTCACTTTTCCTTCTACATTCCATTAATCTCAAGCCACCTCATGACTCTATCTAATGAGACAGCACAGATTTCCTAAAATAGGAGAACTTGTCACCCTATTTTTCTTCCCTTTGTAAGTTTTTTTTTCTTTATTGGGGGGATTAATGGTTTACAGTTGACAGTAAAATACAATAGGTGGTACATGTGTGACATTTCTCAGTTTTCCACGTAACACTCTAATCCCCCACTTAGGTCCTCCTCTGCCATCATGTTCTAGGACCTGAACACTCTCCCTGCCCCAGAGTCCTTTACTTTGGTGCAGTACACCAATTGTTAGGGTTTTTTTTTTTAATATTTTATTTATTTATGAGAAAGATAGGAAGAGAGAGAAAGAACCAGACATCACTCTGGCACATGTGCTGCCGGGGATCAAACTCAGGACCTCATGCTTGAGAGTCCAAAGCTTTTTCACTGCACCACCTCCTGGACTACAATTGTTAGGCTTTTTATACAGTTTGGAGACCTGACCCAGGGTCAGTCTCATAGCTGAGCTTTACCGTTAAGCTGCCTCCTAGGCCCAGCTTTTTTTCCCCCTCAATTTTTAGAGAGAGAGAGATGAGAGATATAGAAGATGGCATAGCACCATCCCACCGTCCATGGACTTCTCCCTGCTGCTTTCATATGGTACCAGGGATGGAACCCAAAGTTTCACATATGAGATGGTGGTTGCCCTGCTGCTGAGCCAATTCCCTAGCCTTGTTTGTTTGTTTATTTATTTATTGAAGATTTTTCTCTTTGGGAGGTGGGAGGGTGGGAATACAGAATTCTGGTGGTGGGTGTGATGTGGAACTATAAACTGTAGTCTTACAATCTTGTAATTTGTTATTAATCACAAATAAGGAAAAAATTTTAAAAGATTTATTTTAAAATATATTCATTTATTAATGAGAAACAGAGAGAATCAGAGCATCAGTCTAGCACATGTAATGTCAGGGATTGAACTCAGGACCTCATACTTGAGGGTCCAATAACTTTATTCACTGTACCACTTCCTTGGCCACATATGCATTTATTTATTCACAAGAGAGAGGATAGAGAACCAGAGGATGACTCTGGCACATATGAAGCCAGGGACAGAACTCATGGCCTCATGCTTACAAGTCCAAAATCTTATCCAGGATGCCACTTTATGGGCCACACCCTGGATTTTTTAATTCTAGCTTTTATTGCTTGGAATTCTCCTGATACACTTAGTTCTCAAACCTCACACATGATTAGAGGAAGAGGCCACAGTTAAGAACAATAGTATAATAGTAACTTCCTCTTCCCCTGGGCATGATTGATTCTGCCTGGACAGATAGGCAGGAGGAAGACAGGGAGACCCAGTGTCAAGGTCAAGTCATGCATCCTTCTTGGTGCACTTGGCAATGGTGAGGTAGACATGGAGCAATAAAGGGGTATAGGGTTCAGCTCTGTGCCTCTGCCTGGAGTTCTCTGTTCATAGAGGTGCCCCACTGCCCTTGGTTAGGGCACTGCTTTGCCATATGTGTCACCCAGGTTTGAGCCCAGTCCTCAGCACACTGAAGGAAGCCTTAGTGTTGTAGTCTCTCCCACTCTCTGCCTTCTCTGTCTCTATCTAGAATAAATAGATAGATAGATAGATAGATAGATAGATAGATAGATAGATAGTTAGATAGGAGGTGGGGTATTAGAGCAGTTCAGGGTGACCCTCCATGTCTATTCTAGAAATCAGAACCAAAACCTGCCCCCCCCCCAATTTTGTTTTACTAGTGATTTACAAGATTACAAAATAACAGTGGTACTTTTCTCACCATTCCCACCACCAGAGTTCTGTGTCCCCATTCCTTCCATTAGAAACTGCAGTGGTTCTCCCAAGTTCACAGATAAGGGCTGACTATTATTTCTTTAACTATCTATATATATTTGTCCATTTTTCTATGGCCTTGTATTCCCTTCTTTCTTTTCTTTTAATATTTATTTATTAATGATAGGGATAGGAGGAAAGAGAGAAAGAACTAGATTATCACTCTGGTATATGTGCTACTGGGAATTGAACTCAGGACCTCAAGCTTGAGAGTCCAACGCTTTATCCACTGCACTACCTCCCGGACCACTATTCTCTTCCTTTCTAAGTCACACCAACACCTGTCACTACTTCTGAACATCCTTCTTTTTTTCCTCTTCCCTCTCCGGGACTTGATAGAATTGGAGTTCAGAGCCTTCTGGTCATCTTCCCCTGACACTTCTCCCCCTCTTAGAGTATGGACCAAAATTCTTATGTAATGTGTGCACTCTACCAGGTATTCCACCACCCAGCCCCCAGACACCTGTTTCTCAATGGTGCTTTCACAAAAGAGAAGATAGGACAGGGTAGATAGCATAATGGCTATGCAAAGAGACTCTCACACCTGAGGCTCCTACATCTCAGGTTCAAGCCCTGTCCCATCCTGTTGGGCTAGCGTGGGGGTACTTCTTCCCCGGGTGCGTGCTCTCTGGGTTGGAGAGAACTCGACCAGACTCATTCTGGGCTGCTACTCACTCAGGGACGCAGGAGATAGATGACTGAGGTACTCGTGGCAGTGTGGTAATGCAAAAGGATCTATTGATCAGAGAGCCAATGCTTTTATAGGATAAAACTGGAAGTGGCAAGTTGGAAATGGAAATGGCTAGGAAAGGGGGTGGAGAAAGGCAAAATTACACTGGGAAGGTAGAAGCTTCCTTAGCAACTGTTGCGAGGGTTCTAACTGGTGGAATTAATGTTACCCTACAGGCAGGGCAGGTCTCGAGGTAGAAGGACGATAGATCAATGGGATGGGTGGGGATCTTTCAGGCAAAACAATGATTCAGCAATGCAGGATGGAAGGGGGGGGCTGGCTTAATTCCCGACACCATCCCACCCCCCCTCCACACACACCACCATCATAAGCCTGAGATGAGCAGTGCTCTGATTTAAAAAGAAAGAAAGAAAAAGAGAAAGAAAGTAAAAGGGAGAGAGAAAGAAAAAGAAAGAAAGGAAGGAAGAAAGAGAAGAGAACATCTCAAGGCTTGGGAGGTGACGCAGTGGACAGAACCTTTGATTCTCAGGCATCAGGCCTTGAATTCAAACCCTGACACCAAATGTGCCAGAGTGATAGTCTGGCTCTCTCTCATAAATAAATAAATCTTAAAAAGAAAGAGAATGTGCAGTGTACAGATACTTGAGGAACTCACAATGCCCCCCCCCCCAAAAAAAACAGATTAAAGCAACTCCACAAAGCATTAACAGTGGTGCAGTTATGACAAAGCAAGTGCGAGGGTGTATATAAGAAGGGCTGGGAGTCCTGCGGTAGCACAGCGGGATAAGCACAGGTGGCGAAGCAAGGACTGGCGTAAGGATCCCGGAGTCCCTGGCTCCCCACCTGCAGGAGAATTGCTTCACAGGCAGTGAAGCAGATCTGCAGGCGTCTATCTTTCTCTCCAGCTCTCTGTCTTCCCCTCCTCTCTCCATTTCTCTCTGCCCTATCTGACAAAGACAACATCAATAACAACAATAATAACTACAACAACAATAAAAAAACAAGGGCAACAAAAGGGGAAATAAATATATATAAAAAACTTAAAAAAAAAATAAGGGCAGTGATCTGGGCTTGCTTTCAACTCCTGAACTGGTTGATGGGTGGGAACTAACCACTGTGCTTCCTCTTCCCTCTCATTTTTCCTGGCAGGAAGGAACCCTTCTGCTTGTAGAACACTGGGCTAGGTTTGGGGTAGGGTTGGCTTGCCCATGCCAATTAGGGAGTCCGTAAGCATTCCTGCTTAAAGGGGACTCCCCTTTTCCCTAATTTTTTTAATTGAGCAAGAAGTACCTTTATTTTTATTTATTTTTAATTTTTACAAGTGATTTAATAATCATTAGCAAGATTGTACAAGAGGTACATTTCCATACAGTTCCCACCACCAGAATTCTGTGTCCCATCTACTCCATTAGAAGCTTCCCTATTTTTTATCCCTCTGGGAATATGGACCAAAATCCTTCATGGGGCGCAGAAGGTAGAAGGTCTGGCTTTTGTAATTGCTTCTCCACTGGACATGAGCATTGGCAGGTGGGTCCATACTTTCAGCCTGTTTCTGTCTTTCCCTAGTGAGGTAGGGCTCTAGGTAGGTGAGGTTCTGGGACACATTGGTAAGGTCATCTGTCCACGGAAGTAAGGGTGGCATCATGGTAGTGCCTGCAATTTGGTGGCTGAAAGATGGTAAGATATAAAGCATGATAACTTGTTTAATAAACAGGAGCCCAAAGGTAAGAACAGAGCAGATGACACTAGGGGTTTCATGTATGGGAAGAAGCTAGGAGTGGATTTTAGGTATATCCCAAGGGGCCCATGACTTTAGTAATTTTTGCCTGAGCCTAATAGCTACCATGCAGGTGGACTAAAATTATTGTCTGGGAAAATGTTGTAAGAGTTGAGACTGGACCTAGAAAGCTGGATTAGGACAAAGAGTAGCTCCCAAACATGAGGAAAGTATGTAACTTCCATTGACTATAAACTCCAGCGATCTGACTTAGGGCCCATTTCTTTTCATATTTAGCACAGGAGTCTGTGTAACCTCTGCATCCCCATCAGTCTCAGTTAGGATTCCATGGTCATGGCTAGGAACATTCTAGGCTAAACTCATTTCAGAACCCATCTTCCTCAAGTGTCAGTGTGTTGATCCAACCTCCATCTGCAGAGTGGGGCAGTTTCTGCCATTGCTGCCACCAAGGTCACTGCTAGTTTCTATGACTGCACAACTCCATGCTCCTGGCTATCATCATCATCATCATCATCATCATCATCATCATCATCATCATCATCATCATCATTTTGGATAGAGAATGAGAAAAAGAGAGAGACAGCCTTTCAACAAGGAAGCAAAGCTAAAGGGGTGTTATTTCATGTCTAGAGGGCTCTAGTAATGTTAAAAACCATATTTAAAAAGTCATAAACATGGTCTGCAGGTGTCTATCTTTCTCTCCCCCCTCTGTCTTCCCCTCCCCTCTCCATTTCTCTCTGTCCTATCTAACAACAATGACATCAATAACAAAAACAATAATAACTGCAACAACAATAAAAATACAACAAGAGCAACAAAAGGGAAAAACAAAAAAATATATTAGAAAGAAAGAAAGAAAGAAAGAAAGAAAGAAAGAAAGAAAGAAAGGAAGGAAGAAAGAAGAGAAGAAGCTAGAGCACCACAAGCGTGCTGTGCTGGGAATGAGCTGGCTACCTCAGACATGCATACCTGATGCTCCACCAGTTTCCTGGCCACTGGTTTCTCCCTGCCCGTCTAAACCATTTTCTGTTGCCATGTGGGCATTTTCACTTGTTATTTCAGTGCCTGATTTGTGACAATCTCTGCTATCAGCCCCACAGCAAAGACTCCGTGCTAGGTTATGTTTCTCACCTTGACCAGCATACTTACTGGTTTTTGTTCTAGCAGCTGGGTCCAACCCAGATGGAACAACATTCAGATTAATTGAGGAGACAAGACCTAGACACACGCAGATGCAAAATGCAGTGTATTCATTGCCAAGAGAACAGGGTTCTGCAAGGTCTCTGAGGACTCACCCAGCCCCCAAGGGACTATCAGTAGTTACACAGATGGAAAGAAGCAGGAAGTGCCTTCTTGGCAGGGGGCAAGGCTTCAGTGAGAGCTGAGAGCTGGAAGATGATAATACACATAATGAGTCCAGGGAGTGAAGAATAGACTAGACTGGTTGACTAAAAATATTTCTCCCCTGTGTGAGACATAGAAAGTTTAAGCCGTGACAGTGACCTTTGCCTGTAAGGACCCAGTAGGGCTCTGATTCTGAAATGCCTCCAGTTCAGACAGAAAGGCCTAGAAGGAGCCTGAGAACTATAGCTAAAGGCAGTGACCTAGAGGATGGCAATAAAAATGTGTGCTCAGGACATAATCTTAGTAAAGCAAACATTTATGAAGAGGATCAGCGGGAGGAATGTGCTGGGAGAGGGGCCAGTTCTGGCTTGCAGAGTTTCTGAATTGCTCCAGGAGAATTTAGTGGTAGTGGTGGTGGTGCGGGAGGGGGGGGTAAGAAGGGCCAGGCATGACTTCTTTTTGGGATCTCCTGTCTACTGTGCTACAGAACCAGGTAGGAATACCTTTAAAAAAATGTATTTATTTATTAATATGACACAGAGAGAGAGAGAGGACCAGAGCATTACTCTGGCACATGTGATGCTGGGGAATAAAGGACCTCATGCTTGAGATTCCAATACTCTAGCAACTGCACCACTTCCCAGGCAGCTGGGTGTATTTTAACCCATTTTCTGTTTACCTGGAGAATGCTTACCTGCAGGCTTTGGGCTGCAGGTTTTACTCTAAGATAATTCTGAAAATACAGTACTAACCTTACCCCCAAAGTATGCCATGAAATACCTTGCTTTTATTATTGTATACCTGCACACAAAATCAAATACTGATCAGTGTGTGTGTGTGTGTGTGTGTGTGTATTTTTTATTTTAATTTCTTTATTGGGAAATTAATGTTTTACAATCGACAGTAACTACAATAGTTTGCACATGCACAACATTTCCCAGTTTTCCACATAACAATACAACCCCCACTAGGATCTCTGTCATCCTTTTTGGGGTTTTACTTTGGTGCGATACGCCAATTCCAGTTCAGGTTCTACTTGTGTTTTCTCTTCTGATCTTGTTTTTCAACTTCTACCTGAGAGTGAGATCAACCCATATTCATCCTTCTGTTTCTGACTTATTTCACTCAACATGGATTTTTCAAGGTCCATCCAAGATCGGCTGAAAATGGTGAAGTCACCATTTTTTATAGCTGAGTAGTATTCCATGTGTATATAGACCACAACTTGCTCAGCCACTCATCTGTTGTTGGACACCTGGGTTGCTTCCAGGTTTTGGCTATTACAAATTGCTGCCAACAACATATGTGTACACAGATCTTTTTGGATGGATGTGTTGGGTTCCTTAGGATATATTCCTAGGAGAGGAATTGCAGGATCACTGGGTAGGTCCATTTCTAGCCTTCTGAGAGTTCTCCAGACTGTTCTCCATAGAGGTTGGACCAATTGACATTCCCACCAGCAGTGCAGGAAGGTTCCTTTGACTCCACACCCTCTCCAGCATTTGCTGCTGTTACCTTTTCTGATGTATGACGTTCTCACAGGAGTGAAGTGTTATTTCATTGTTGTCTTTATTTGCATTTCTCTGATAATCAGAGACTTGGAACATTTTTTCATGTGTTTCTCAGCCTTTTGGATCTCTTCTTTGGTGAATATTCTGCCCATGTCCTCCCCCCATTTTTGGATGGGGTTATTTGTTGTCTTGTTGTTGAATTTGGCAAGCTCTTTAAATATTTTGGTTATTAGCATCTTGTCTGATATATGGCATGTAAAGATCTTCTCCCATTCTGTGAGGGGTCTCTTGGTAATTTGGGTAGTGGTTTCTTTTGCTGTGCAGAAACTTTTTAATTTGATGTAGTCCCATAGGTTTATGCTTGCCTTAGTCTTCTTTGTAATTGGACTTGTTTCATTGAAGATGTCCTTAAAATTTATGCAGAAAAGAGTTCTGCCAATATTTTCCTCTAAGTATCTGATAGTTTGTGGTCTAACATCCAAGTCCTTGATCCACTTGGAATTTACTTTTGTATTTGGTGAAATATAGTGGTTCAGTTTCATTCTTCTGCATGTTTCAACCCATTTTTTCCATCACCATTTGTTGAAGAGACTCTGCTTTCCCCATTTAATAGTCTGGGAACCTTTGTCAAAGATTAGATGTCCATAAGTGTGGGGGGCTTACTTCTGGGTCCTTACTTGATAAGGTTAGCTTTGGAGTGACTGAGGAAAGTGTAATAGGAAGTAGGTGTGTGGATGGTATCTAAGTCTAAGTAGACACTATTTCATTAGGAACTTTATGGTGTCTTTTTAGGTCTTACTGCTTGCTTGCTACATATATTGACTCACTGCAGACTATTGTGCACTTTTGCTTTGAGATTTATATTTTGCTCTAATTTATGGATACATGTGAACATATGTCCTATCTCATGGGACCTGGTTTATGTCTAGGTTTTGGGATTTTGTTAGGAAGTGAACCACCCAAAATAGAATTAGAGAATCCTATGAAAGGAAAGGTCTCACCAGAGTAATGAGGCTGTTGGGTTGACAATCCATGCCTGACGTCTCTGGACACAGTCTGAATACCATTGCATTGATTATGTTGGGATCAGCAGATGCAGTATCATCTGGTATGAATTAAGAGGCATGCAGGAAAGTGAGCTGCACCCTAGAGGTTCCAGGTTTGGGGGAAATATAGTCTCTATAGAGGAAGCGAGAGGTTCCTGCAATCTTAGGGTTTAAGAAGGCAATAGATAGTTATTGCTGTAGTCAAATTATTTGGCAACTGAGTTAACTTTGAAAAGCCCTTTGTTAGGATTGTTGTATCATGTACATCACTATAATTTATGCCCTTTGACATTATTTCTATATAGCTTTGTCTTATAGAGTAATGTCACTGCTTCTATTCTCCCTGGTGTAAGTTTTTAGGAGCGTCAACATTTCAAAGACTCAGCCTATGGTCTCTATATTAAAAAGTTTGAGACATTGAATCAATTTTTCCCCTCTCAGATTATTTAAATAGTGATTTATATGACTACATGTTAATAGAGGAGTTTACATAAACACCATTCCCACCACCAAAAGTCTATATCCCATCCCATCCCCACCCCCCACCAATGAAGCCAAAGATCCACCCTAACCCTCCACCCAGAGACTTTTACTTTGGTGCCCTACTCCAATCATTTACATCTTTGACTGCCCCTATTATGTTTGAGCTACTCTGAGAGGCACAAAACCAAGTACTTATTTACAAACGTTCACACTTGTGGGGTGGCAAAACAGTGTGTGACTGAGTTTCAAATCTAGCCTCTATCTTATTGGAGGAGGCTTCAATGCTATAGACTGCCCCCCCCACGCCTTCTGTTTCTCTCTGGAAGAAGTCAGTCCAGTGTGATGAAACCCCAGAGATGATGAAAAGAAAGGAGAGGAAAGGGGGGCCAGGCAGTGGTACTCCTGGTTAAGCACACACATTACAGTGCACAAGGACCTAGGTTCAAGCCCCTGGTCCCTACCAGCAGGGGAAAAGCTTCATGAGTGGTGAAGCAGGGCTGCAGGTGTCTCTCTGTCTCTCTCTCTCTCTCTCTCCCTCTCTATTTCCCACATGCTTTCAATTTCTCTCTATCTCTATTAATAAATAGATAAATTATTGAAAAGAAAATAAAAAATAAAATGGAGAAGGGAGAAAGAGAAGGAGAAGGAGAAGCCACTGCCACACTTGCACTATCCTCTTCAATTCTCAAGATCAGGACATGATCTGAGTAAAACAACCAGGAATTGCAGACCCTACTTCCTCCAGTGGCTGAGTAGAACTGCCCATCTGTCAGTCAGGACATGGAGAGAGAAGGGAGCTCTGTAATAGTGTCTAGTGGCCATTTGGCCACAAGCTGCAGACTCATCTCTCTTGGATCTCTGTGAAGCAACACATTGCAGAAGGCCCTTGTCCAGAGGTGAGTGTGCAGGAGGCTTTATGTAGGCCAAGAGAGGTGAGAAAATTACCTCCACAGCAAAGAGGAAGCAGGGTAACATACTTTCTATCTACTGGACGCCCCCCCCACACACACACCTTTTTCATTTCTAATCTTAACCAATATGAATCGTTTGTCAACATAGTTTAGGTCCAAAGCTACTGGAGGCTGTGCTGGCCCTGGATTTGTTGTGGGAGGTGCCTCTGACTCACTCAGAGCACCAGGTGTTCTTTTGTCCCTCAGTTTCTCCTGCCTGAGGAGGAGACAGGATGAGACAGGCCCATCCATGAGCTCTCAAGTCTGCAAGGAAACTTACTTAAAGAGAACAAAGAAGAGGCTCTCTTGTGCTTTGAGTGCTTTTGAGGAAGGCAGGGTTGTGACCAGGTGAACTTTCCTGATGGGGAGTGATATGCATCATGGGGAAAAAAAACAGTCTTCACAAGGGAAACATAACTTCATTTTCATGCCAACTGCCCTGTTCTCCCTACTGTCTTCTAATTATCCCCACATAGTAATGAACCACATATGATGATTTATTACTAGCTGCTAATAATAGCTGCTGTGTATTGCAGCTCTTGCATGCTGATCACTCTGCTAGATTTATCATCTTGAATTCTTTTTCCCCCTTTATTGGGGGGAGATTAGTGGTTTACAGTCAACAATAAAATATAGTAGCTGGTATGTGTGTAACATTTCTCAATTTTCTCTTTTCTTTTTTTTAAATTTTATTATCTTTATTACTTATTGGATAGAGACAGCCAGAAATCAGGAGGGAAGGGGGAGATAAAGAGGGAGAGAGACAGAGAGACACCTGCAGCCCTGCTGCACCACTTGCAAAGTTTCCCCCCTGCAGGTGGAGACCAGGGCCTTGAACCTGGGTCCTTTCACACTGTAACATGTGCGCTCAACCAAGTGTGCCACCACGCGGCCCCACATTTCTCAGTTTTTCACATAACACTCACCCTCACACCCCAGTCCTCCTCTGCCTTCATGTTCCAGGACCTGCACACTCCCCCTACCCAGTGTCCTTTACTTTGGTACAATACACCAATTCCAGACCAAGTTCTGCTTTGTGTTTTCTCTTCTGTTCTTATTTTTTCAGCTTTTGTCTCACGATCATCCCTTATTTATCCTTCTCCTTCTGGCTTATCTCACTTCACATGATTTCTACAAGCTCCATCTAAGAAGAGCTGAAGAAAGTGAATTCATCCTTTTTAATGGCCGAGTAGTATTCCGTTGGGCACACAGACCACAACTTACTCAGCCACTCATCTGTTGTTGGACACATGAGTTGCTAGATATATTATCTTGAATTCTTAATGCAGAAAGGAAACATAGGCTTATGTGATTTAAAGGAAAAAAAAATCATTTTATAGTGATTTTTTTCAGACAGAGACAGAGGGACAGAGGAGAAAAGAAACCATAGTACTGAAGTTTCCTTCAGTGCTGTAGGGACCAAGTTTGAACCCAAGTCACTAGAACCTGAGTGCAGAGCAGCACACTATCCAAGTGAGCTACTTCCCCAAACTGAAAAATCTAGGCTTTATTTGGGGAACTTGTGGAAGCTGAGGCGTTGTTGTATCTTCTTGGTCTCCAGTAGTTTGGGGGATAGAGGTCAGAAAAGGAAAGAGTGAGATGGCCAGATAGCTCACATCAGTAGTGTGCTGACTTGCCACGCCCAAGACCAAGGTTCAAGCCCAGCCCCCAGCAGAATAGACGAAACTTCAGTGCCGTTGTCTCTTGCTCTCCCCGCCACCCCTGTCTGAGAATGTCAGCTCAGAGCAGTGATGAAAACAAGAAAAATGAAGTAAGGAGAGAAGGGAAGAAGGGAGGGAAGGAGGAAAGGAGGGAAAGGAATTTGTCTGCCGCAGACTCATTGCACAACGCCATCCTACTTGTCTCTTAAATTTGGGATGGTAGCAAGTCCTGTCCATTCCTCCTCAACCACTCATTCAGGGGATGAAGTCAGATGGTCTTCTGAGGTGCTGGGAACTGGGCCTTTGCTCAAGGGGTGCTTCCAGAAGGCCCCATTTTCTAGTCACACCGTTTACTTGGGAGCTGTTAACTTTACCCTAGTTCAGTTTATTGCATGCATTCTTAGTACACTCTCAGAAACGGGTGTGGTGACCGATGAGTTGAAACCTGCCTTAATTATGCAGCAAAGCCAACATGAGGAGTATTTCTTTCTGGCAGCAGCTTGCAAAAACAGTTTCTGTGGCCCCCTGTGCACCCAGGCCTGCACTCCCACCCGTCTGCTCCTGACAAGAGTTTGCCATTTGTGCAGGCAAGCCTTGGCCTTTGGCAAATGGCACCTGGCACGATCACTCTGGTGTTTGATGTCCTCCAAATGTCATTGTCTGGTGATGAGTAGTGATTTTAGTGACTCTCTTTGAGGCTGAGCTGGAAGCATCCCATGTGGGGTAGGGGTGGGAGGGGCAGGGGGGACTTTGTCTTTCATACCTGGGAAACAGCTGCCAGTTTTATTGATGAATCCCAGGGTCAGGATTCCCCAGAGTCTATCATTAGTTCTTCGGAGGAGTCTTTGTTTACAACAGCCAGACTACTTGACAAGACTCTTTTACTATGCAATTACCATCAATATTGTATGTATAACTTTTTCCTTAACCAAGTGCACCACTGCCCGGCCCCCGGGTCTTCAGGCATGGTAATGTGTGTACTCTATCTCGTGAGTCACCAACCATCTCCCCCACCCATTTTGGTTTTTTAATATTTAGTTATTTATTACAATAAGAAAGAAGGGACTGGGCAGTGGTATACCCCGTTGAACCCACAACCAGATTCCAGCTCCCACTCTCCACCTACAGGTGTCTCTCTCTTTCTCTCCTCTCTTATTTCCCTCTCAATTCCTCTCTGTCCTATCAAATAAAGTAGAAAGAGGGGTGGGGGAGAAAAATAGCTGCTGGGAGTAATGGATTCATAGTGCTGGCCTCGAACTCCAGTGGTTACCCTGGTGGCAACAAACAAATAAACAAGAAAGAGAGATGGGGAGGTTGGGGACCTCAGGCTTTTAAAATTTTTTTTCTTTATTAGGGGATTAATGGTTTACAATTGACAGTAAAATACAGTAGTTTGCACATGCATAAAAACTCCCAGTTTTCAACATAACAAGTCAACCCCCACTAGGTCCTTCTTTGCCATCATGATCCAGTACCTGAACCCTCCCCCCCACACCCCAGAGTCTTTTACTTTGGTGCAACATACCAACTCCAGTCCAAGTTCTGCTTAGTGTTTTCCCTTCTGATCTTGTTTGTCAGCTTCTGCCTGTGAGTGAGATCATCCCATATTCATCCTTCTGTTTCTGACTTATCTCACTTAACATGATTTCTTCAAGCTCCATCTAAGATGGGCTGAAAAAAGGTGATATCACCATTTTTAATAGCTGAGTAGAATCATTGGGTATACAGACCATAACTTACTCAGCCACTCATCTGTTGTTAAACACCTGGGCTACTTCCAGGTTTTGGCTATTACAAATTGTGCTACAATGAACATAGGTGTACACAAAGGGATGGGTGTGCTGGGTTCCTTAGGATATACCCCCAGGAGAGGAATTGCAAGATCATAGGATAGGTCCATTTCTATCCTTGCGAGAGTTCTGCAGACTGCTCTCCACAAGGGTTGAACCAATTTCCATTCCCACCAGCTGTGCAGGAACTTCACTTTTAAGTCCAGTGCTGTAACTGCTGTGCCACCTCCCGAATGGCCATACTTGCTCATATTGCAAAGTCTTCACCCCAGTCTCCTCTAGTCAGCACAGAGGAAAATGCTAATTGCCCGAGGGAGTTAAAGTTTGCAGGGTTTGGATAAAACCAACTGTCCAGGGGACACAGGGCCATGACTACTGCTCAGGACATTCTTAAACCATGACACAGACTTTTTTAAAAAAAATTTTATTATCTTTATTTGTTTATGGGACAGAGACAGCCAGAAATTGAGTGGAAGGGGGGGATAGGGAGGGAGAGAGACAGAGAGACACCTGCAGTCCTGCTTCACCACTCATGAAGCTGTCTGCCTGCAGGTGGGGACTGGGGGCTTGAACCTGTGTCCTTGTGCATTGTAATGCATGCTTAACCAGGTGCACCACCACCCGGCCTCCCTTTTTTATTATTATTATTATTATTATTTTTTTTTTTAACCAGAGTACTGCTCAGCTTATGGTGGTGCTGGGGATTGAACCTGGGACTTTGGAGCCTCAGGCAGGAGAGTCTGTTTGCATAACTATTATGCTGTCTACCGAGATGCAGACTTTAATAGTGGTGTTGCAGAATCATCAAAGACCAAGGATAGCAGGAGTCATATGGATAACTAGGTATAGCTGCCCTCCTCTCCCACAGGATAAGATAAGATCTTGTCCCACTCCAGAGTCATGGAGCCATAGAAAGAGTCCCGGTCAAACAATTGATAGATAGAAGATGTCATACTCTTTGAAGTATAACCTCAAACTGTGATATTTTCTAGCTAGACTGGGCTGAGGCACTTGATTCTAGATCCCCTTCATGAAACAGAAAATGAAGCCATGCATCAAGCTGTAATCATTAGCAACACTTCAGAGCATATGGTGAAATCTTTCTCCTATATCAACCAGGCTAATAGGACAGCAGGCTTTGTTTGTTTGTTTGTTTTTCACCAGGCCTCTTGTCCAACTTCATTCCAGGAGGATTTTAAAAAAATATTTATTTATCCCCAACTCCCACTTTGTTTTTTATTTATTTTATTTTTATTTATTTTATTTTATTTTATTTTTAAATAAATATTTTATTTATTTTATTTTTAAATAAATATTTTATTTATTTTATTTTATTTTTATTTATTTTATTTTTATTTATTTATTTATTTACCACCCAACTCCCACTTTGTTTTTTTTTTGAGAGAGAGAAGGAGAGGCACCTGCAGTCCTGCTTCCCCTGTGTATGGGAACCAGGAACTTGAACCCACGTCCATGTGCTCTAGCAGGTGAGCCACCATCTGGTCCCAAAAGAAAAATCTCACCGGGGGAGGTTAAACATGTAAATTGGGGGGGGGGGGTGGCAGCTGAGTGATGACTCACCTGGTAGAGCACACGCATTGCCATGCCCTAGGACCCAGGTTCAGGTCTCTAGACCCTACCTGCTGGGGGAGGCTTCCAAGTGGTAGAGCAGTGCTGGAGGTGTCTCACCTTTTCTCTGTCTCCCTCTATCAAAAGAAAAAAGAAAAAAGAGGGAAGGGGCTGCCAGGAACTATGAAGTCATATAGACACCAAGCTCTAGTAATAGCCCTGGTGGGAGAAGAAAAGAGAAAGCAAACAAAGTGACTGAGTAGGAGAGAAGAAGGTCATGCTGGCATGTGACTTGTACTTGCAGGTGGATCTCTAGTATTCAACTGTCTTGACCAAGCTTGAGTGTAATGGCACCACAGGTCCAAGCTCCCCAGCTGGATCATGGGCTATCCCCACGGCTCCTAACATGGGATGAAGGGCTCCAGAAATCTTTTTCTTTGTTTCCCTCCAGGGTTATTGCTGGGCTCGGTGCCTGCACCATGAATCCACCGCTCCTGGAGGCCATTCCCCCCACCCCCTTTTGTTGCCCTTGTTGTTGTAGCCTCATTGTGGTTATTATTATTGCCATTGTTGATGTTGTTTGTTGTTGGATAGGACAGAGAGAAATGGAGAGAGGAGGGGAAGACAGAGAGGGGGAGATAAAGACAGACACCTGCAGACCTGCTTCACCGCCTGTGAAGTGACTCCCCTGCAGGTGGGGAGCCGGGGGCTCAAACAGGGATCCTTACGGCCGGTCCTTGCGCTCTGCGCCACATGCGCTTAACCCACCAGAAATCTTAATATGTTTACCTCTCAGTATGAGCTCAGAGTCGGTGTTCATGGGAGTGGGGACCTCACTTGGTAGAGTACACGTGTTGGCAGGTTCAAATCCCTGGACCCCACCAAGGGGGAGCTTTGTGAGTAGTGGAATGGTGCTGCAGGCATCTTTCCTTCTCTCTGTCTCTCTACCCTTCTCTATCTCTCTCTGTCTGTGATCCTCTATCAAAAAAGAAAGTAGGAAAGAGAAAGGGAGGAAGGAAGGATAGAAAAGGGGAAATATGGCCCCAGTGGAGCCATGAAATACAACTCCATCAATAACTCTGGTGGCAAAACAAAATCAAGCCAACCCCCCCCAAAAAAAAAAAAAACAGCAAGACTGGCAAAATAGTTCACTTGGAAAATGTACCTGCTATGTCATGTACATGACCCATGTTTGTGATAAAAAAATTACAATAATAATAATAAAGAAAAGAAAAGAAAATGAAAAAATGTTGCAGGGTTGGGATAGCATAATGGCTATGTAAAAAAAACTTACATGTCTGAGGCTTCAAGGCCCCATGTTCAACCTCCAGCACCATCATAAGCCAGAACTGAACAGAGCTCCTGTAATAAACAAACAACCAAGCACAACTTTGCCTGTGCATATGTTGGCAGGCATCTCTCTGATAAGGGCCGTTTCCCAGTTCCAGAAGCAAAGATGGCTGCAGCTACTCACAGGCCCAATCACCACCCTCAAGGAGCCCTAGCAGCATGGCGTGGTTTCCCAGGTGACAGTTTTGCAGACCCTCTCTAATTAGCACATAAGTCAGCTAACATTTGCACACTGTCAGCCTTCTCAAATCCTCTAAAGGCAAGTGTTGTGACTGAAGAGAGGAGGAGATAGTCTATACCCGATGGGAAAACAGGATATAAAATCCAGCCCCACAGATGTAGGCAGCAAACAATCATGACAACCTATATTTAAAGCACAGGAGCTTTGATCATCATCTCCTGTTGTATCTCGCTTCTCAAGCTAAAGACATCCTCAGGGTGTGAAACTATGCTGATTATTTAAGCACAGGAAAATGCTGGCAAGCTTGTAGTAAGTGGACACTGTGAGGACAGGATGTGCTGAGCGTTGTGCCAACTTCCCTGTGACCACCTCCCTTCCAAAAATGCAAAAATCTCTTCAGTCCTTACTTCTTAGCTATGAACTGTGAGGCAGTGACCAAAATGGTGTCAGGCCAGGGAGATGACATCATAGTTATGCGAAAGGATTTCCTCACCTGAAGCTCCAAGGTCCCAGGCTTCACAGATCAAACAAGCAAACATCTATCAACATGATTCTTACTATCACCAAGAGGTCATTTATGATTACTGTAACTATGGTACTCTCATGGTACAAATGGATGATAGTGACTAATAGACAGTATTTTCAAAAATTATTTATGAGAGAGATGAGTATCAGAACATTGCTCTTGGCATATGAGATGCTGGAAATTGAACTTGGATATTTGGTTCCCATGCTTGAGAATCTGATTCTTTATCTGTTGCGTCACCTCCCAGACTGCACTACATGTTACTTTCTCACACGTTATTATGAGGATCTGTTGGTTCATAGGCCCTCTGTAAGTGACAAAGTTTAATGTAAATATTAGAGTTCTTATTTTGATCACACATTCCTTGCTGCTTACTCTAAAGTTAGAGACCTTCTGGTCTTTCTTGACAAAAAGTCATTCTTCTTACTCACATAGCTTCAGTACTTTGTTAGCAGTGAATTGTGATCACAACCAACTAAAGCTTGGTTGAAAATGAACAATGATGGACCCAGGTGGTGGCTACACCTGGCTAAGTGCATGTGTTACACAAAGACCCAGGTTCAAGCCCCCAGTCTCCCCCCACCCCATACAGGAGGAAAGCTTCATGAGTGGTGAAGCAGTGCTATGTCTCTCTGTCTCTCCCCTTCTCTATCTCCCTCTTCCTCTTAGTTTCTCCCTGTCCTATCAAATAAAATACTTAAAAATAGGGAGTTGGGCTGTAGCGCAGCGGGTTAAGCGCAGGTGGCGCAAAGCACGAGGACCGGCGTAAGGATCCCGGTTCAAGCCCTTGCTCCCCACCTGCAGGGGAGTCGCTTCACAGGCGGTGAAGCAGGTCTGCAGGTGTCTGTCTTTCTCTCCCTCTCTCTGCTTCCCCTCCTCTCTCCATTTCTCTCTGTCCTATCCAACAACAACAACAACAATAATAACTACAACAATAAAAAAACAACAAGGGCAACAAAAGGGAATAAATAAATAAATAAATAATAAATTTAAAAAAATACTTAAAATAAAAAATAAAATTGGTATTGGCTTTTAGTGAGATGTTGTGTTTAAGATGTGGATGTTTTTAGAAAGAGCAAATTTGGTTTGAAGCACTGATTTTCCAAATGGGGTCCTCAAAACTCTTTATTCAGAGTTGTAGGTTCTTTGAATTTGAGGGAACCATAAAGTGACTTAAATTAGCCTTTCAAACTTTACAGAAATCCATGCCATAGCATTCTCGATAAATGTCATCTAGCTCTGGTTTGAATGTCTTTAGAGCTGGGTGAATTCATCATCTCACTAGTCTCTTCTATGGTTAGATATTCCTGGTTGTTAGAACACTTTAAGTGTTTGAGTCCTTTTATCTTAGATTTATTTTTTTATGAGAGAGAGAGAGAGAGAGAGAATAAGGAATAAAGGATGGAGTGGACCAGAACATTGTTCAGCTTTGGCATAAGCTGGTGATAGGGATTGATCCTGTAGCTTCTGGGACCTTAAGCCTGCAAGCTGGTGGTTTTACAGACTGAGTTAAATCTCTCCAGCCTCCATTTTCTTTAACTATTGTTTTTCAGAACTTGTACAGAAGAGGTATAGAAGGTTGTTCTTTCTTAGTAGGTCTTCTGCAATAAGAAAGGCACAGCTAGGATGCTTCACCAAATCACCTCAAATCCCCTACTCTTTGCTTTGTCCTTTGTGGATTTCCTGGACCACTTTATAATTCTGGTTCTGTATTCTGGATAAGGATGTTTATCCTTAGTGCTCATAAGAATGAACGCTTATTCCCCCTCAGATCAGGTACTAGACAGGGCTGCCCATAATCACCATTACTATTCAACATAGTGCTGGAAGTTCTTGCCATAGCAATCAGGCAGGAACAAGGAATTAAAGGCATACAGATTGGAAGAGAAGAAGTCAAACTCTCCCTATTTGCAAATGACATGATAGATACATAGAAAAACCTAAGGAATCCAGCAAGAAGCTTTTGGAAATCATCAGGCAATACAGTAAGGTGTCAGGCTACAAAATTAACATTCAAAAGTCAGTGGCATTCCTCTATGCAAACACTAAGTTAGAAGAAGTTGAAATCCAGAAATCAATCCCTTTTACTATAGCAATAAAAACAATATAATATCTAGGAATAAGCCTAACAAAAGAAGTGAAAAACTTGTATACTGAAAATTATGAGTCACTACTCAAGGAAATTGAAAAAGATATAAAGAAGCGGAAAGATATTCCATGTTCATGGATTGGCAGAATTAACATCATTAAAATGAGTATAGTACCCAAAGCCATATACAAATATAATGCAATCCCCATCAAGATCCCAAGCACATTTTTTAGGAGAATAGAACAAAAGCTATAAATGTTTATCTGGGATCAGAAAAGACCTAGAATTGCCAAAACAATCTTGAGAAGAAAGAACAGAACTGGAGGCACCACACTCCCAGAGCTCAAATTGTATTATAGGGCCATTATAATCAAAACTGCTTGGTACTGGAACATGATTAGACACACTGACCAGTGGAATAGAATTGAGAGCCCAGAAGTAAGCCCCCACACCTGTGGACATCTAATCTTTGACAAAGGCACCCAGACTATTAAATGGGGAAAGCAGAGTCTCTTCAACAAATGGTGTTGGAAAAAATGAGTTGAAATGTACAGAAGGATGAAACTGAACCACTATATTTCACCAAACACAAAAGTAAATTCCAAGTGGATCAAGGACTTGGATGTTAGACCAGAAACTATATTGGCAGAACTCTTTTCTGTATAAATTTTTTTTCTTTTTATTACCTTTATTTATTGGATAGAGACAGAAATCAAGAAAGTAGGGGGAGATAGAGAGGGAGAGAGACAGAGAGACACCTGCAGACCTGCTTCACCACTTGCAAAGCTTTCCCCTTCAGGTGGGAACCAAGGGCTTGAACCTGGGTCCTTGTGCATTATAGTATGTGCGCTCAACCAGGTGCGCCACCACCTGGCCCCCCTTCTGTATAAATTTTAAAGCCATCTTCAGTGACACAAATCCAATTATGAAGAAGACTGGAACAAAAATAAACCAATAGGGCTACATCAAATTAAAAAAGTTTCTGCACAGGGGCTGGGCGGTAGCGCAGCTGGTTAAGCACACATGGTGTGAAGCACAAGGACCAGAGTAAGGATCTTGGTTAGAGCTTCCAGCTCCCCACCTGCAGGGGGTAGCTTCACAAGCAGTGAAGCAGGTCTACAGGTGTCTTTCTTTCTCCCCCCCTCTCTCAATTTCTCTTGGTCCTATCTAGCAACAATAACAATGACAACAATAGCAATAACAACAACAAGGGTGACAAAAAATGGGGAAAATGGACTTCAGGAGCAGTGGATTCGTAATGCAGGCACTGAGCCCCAATGGAGGCAAAAAAAAAAAAAAAAACTTCCGCACAGCAAAAGAAACCATCATCCTTGCCATACATCAAACAAGAAGCTAGTAACCAAAATACATAAAGAACCAAATTCAGCAACAAGAAAACAAATGACCCTATCCAAAAATGGGGAGAGGACATGGGCAGAATATTCACCACAGAAGAGATACAAAAGGTCAACAAACACATGAAAAAAATGCTTCAAGTTATTTATTGTCAGAGAGATGCAAATAAAGACAACAATGAGATACCATTTCACTGCTGAGAGAATGTCATACATTAGAAAAGGTAGCAGCAACAAATGCTGGAGAGATTGTGGGGACAAAGCAACCCTCCTGCACTGCTGGTGGGAATGTCAATTGGTCCAACCTCTGTGGAGAACAGTCTGGAGAACTCTCAGAAGGCTAGACATGGACCTACCTTATGACCCTGCAATTCCTCTCCTGGAGCTATATCCTAAGGAAACAAACACAACCATCCAAAAAGATTTGTGTACACCTATGTTCTTAACAGCACAATTTGTAATAGCCAAAACCTAGAAGTAACCCAGGGGTCCAACAACAGATGAGTGTCCGAGTAAGTTGTGGTATATATACACAATGGAATACTACTCAGCTATTAAAAATGGTGATTTCACCTTTTTCCAGCCCATCCCGGATGGAGCTTAAAGAAATCATGTTAGGTGAGATAAGTCATAGAAAGAAGTTGAGGGTGAGGGTAGATAACATAATGGTTATGCAAAGAGATTCTCATGCCTGAGGCTCCAGCGTCCCAGGTTCAGTCCCCTGCACCCCCATAAACCAGAGCTTAGCAGTGCTCTGTAAAAAATAAATAAATAAATAGGGGGCCAGGCGGTAGCACAGTGGGTTAAGTACATGTGGTGCAAAGCACAAGGACCTGCATAAGGTTCCTGGTTTGAGCCCCGGCTCCCCACCTACAGTGGGGGGGTCGCCTCACGAGCAGTGAAACAGGTCTTTCTCTCCCGCCCCCCGTCTTCCCCTCCTCTCTCAGTTTCTCTCTGTCCTATCCAACAACGATGACAGCAATAACAACAATAATAGTAACAACAACAATGATAAAAACAAGGGCAAAAAAAAAAGGGGAAAAACGGCTTCCAGGAGCAATGGATTCGTAGTGCAGTCACTGAGCCCCAGCAATAACCCTGGAGGCAAAAATAAATAAATAAAAAGTTGAAAACAAGATTAGAAGGGAAAACACTAAGCAGAACTTAGACTGGAGTTGGTGTATTGCAGCAAAGTAAAAGACTTTGGGGGTGGGGGTGTGGGGAGCTGGGGGGGAGAGTTCAGGTCCTGAAACATGATGGCAGAGGAGGGCCTAATGGGGGTTGTTATGTGGAAAACTAGGATTTGTTACACATGTACAGACTATTGTATTTTACTGTCAAGTGTAAACCATTAATCCCCAAATTAAAAAGTAAAAAAAAAAAAAAAAAGAATGGCTGCTTATAATGTGATGGTTGGGATGATATGAACTAGAGGGAATGACTAGGCCATGGGTGGTCTTTGTAATAAGGCGAACTTTCTTCAGAATGGTTCCTGACTTCTCTCATGTTCTTATGGTGGCATACAACTACAAGAGCTTGTGTGTGTGTGTGTGTGTGTGAGAGAGAGAGAGAGAGGCAGGGGCAGGGCTTGATCCTGGGTCACACTGGGCAAAGCAGTGCACTTTCTTTTTTTAAAATTTTATTATTAGCGATTTGATATTGATTTACAAAATTACATGTCAACAGGAGTATAATTCCACACCATTCCCACCACCAGAGTTCTGAATACCAGTTCTCCCAAGGTTGCAGATATGGGTTAACTATCATCTCTACAGCTATCTGTCTACATTTGTGCATATTTGCCCCTTTTTCCTTCCAGGTCCAGTCCTCTCTACCCCTCCAAGCCACACATACCTCTATTACTACATCCAAATATTTCTCTTTTCATTCCCTCTCGTTGGGACCTGATAGAGCTAGAGTTGAGAACCCTCTTATCCTCTCCCCCCTATCACTTCTCCCCCACTGGGAGCATGAATCAAAGTTATTTTGGGGGTACAGAAGATGGAAGGTTTGGCTTTTGAAATTGCTTCTCCACTGGAATTGGGTGTCGAAAGGTTGATTCTTAGCCCCAGCCTGTTTCTCTTTCCCTAGTGGGGTAGGGCTCTAGAGAGGTGAGGTTCCAGGACACACTGGTGAGTTGGCTTAAACAGAAAGTAGCTCCCATTCTTGAAAAAAATTCCGTGGATAGAATGAACTATTTACCTCCATCCACCTGACCCAGGGCATATATATATAGCACAAGAGCCTGTGTAACCCATAGGCCCCTATTTGTCTGAGCTTGAAGCTCATGGTCAGAGCTGGGAACAGTGCAGGCTGCAGCAGTGCACTCTTCAAATGAGTTATTTCACCAGCTCTGACTGTAAGAATTCAAAAGGAAACCCATCAGTAGCTGAACCTCCAAGGTTACAAGGCTCCAAGGAATCAACACTGTGAAACTAGGTCACAGGGACAGGCTAATACAGTCTATTGTGCCAAGTCACTTGATAAAGTCCCTACCCGTGGTCTCTTTTGTCCAGAGTGGTGGCATACCCCTGTTAATTCTGCAAATGTGTGTAAGCACTTGGCAGCCAATGGGGTCAGTTGGGGGCCATGATGAAGCACACAGATAGGCACAGCGAAGTCCAGACATGGACTGCTGCTTGAGCAATTGCTGTACATTGCCAAGTCTGTCTTTTCTCATGTTCAAAATGAGCACGGCCATTACTTCACAAAATGATGGTGGTGGTGGTGGGGGTGTTATGCCTGGTGGAGTAAGTTAGACAAGGAAAGCCAAGTACTAATGATCTAACATGCCACAAGGAAGGCTCATTCCAGAATGGAGCCTGGATCCAAATAAGTGCCTCTGGTTACACAGTACACAGACACGTGAGCTTTTTGCCAGGGTTAATTCTTCTCCCTCTGCCGAGGCAAGCCAGTGTCTTGGAACATTCTGATATTGGTGATAAGAACATGGAGGGACCTATAGTGGAGTTTTTATTAGAAAGAGCCAAATGAGAGCAGGGACTTTTAAAAATGTCTTTGAAATCCATTTTCTTTTTTACGTACTTTAGCACCAGCAGGGAAAAAGGTAAGTAACAAAGCTTGTGGTCGTATAGTCACTTGGGCAATTCTTGAGGAGAGAATTTGTTGACCTCCACAGAACAGGCAGCTGAAGACCTGAACACATAAGACACTGGGAACGCTTCTGAGGTTCAGCCCAGGCTGCATCCTTGCTCACAGTTCAATAGAGTTAAAAAGACAAAAACAAATCAAAACCCTTCTGGTTTCTCTAGAGGGCATCGAGTGATTCTTCCCATGCAGGTGGGAAGAATGGGCTGGATGTGTATCAAGAGATATTGATGACAGGGGCCAGCTGATGGCGCATCTGGTTAATCACACATACTACAGTGCACAAGGACCCAGGTTCAAATCCCTGGTGCCCCACCTGCAGGGGGAAAGCTTCGAGAGTGGTGAAGCAGGGTTGTAGGTGTCTCTCTGTCTCTTTCCCTCCCTATCCCCCCTTCCTCTCCCTTCTCAATTTCTCTGTCTCTATTCAATTTTAAGTAAAAAAATATATATATTTTAAAGAAATAATGTTTTTAAAAGATTGATGACACAGTTCATTTTTTAACAGAAGGGATATCTTCTTTTAAAATATATTTTTTTATTTTACTATTTATTTTGAATGAGATACAGAGGGAAAGATAGATATATAGATAGATTGATAGATACCAAAGCACTGCTCAGATCTGATTTATAGTGATGCTGGGTATTGACTTAGCCATGAAAGTCTTTTGCAGAACCATATGCTATCTCCCCAACCTGGTGACATAGCCCTTTCCCTTGACTGCAGCACTTCAGCCATTTTGTCTCCACCCACAAGTTCTTGCAGTTCTGAATAGAGGCTCATTGTGGTGTCTTCCTCTTCTCCCTTTCCCTTTGTCTGAGTGCTGTAGCAATTTCAATAGTGGCCCTTAAAAAATATGTCTAGCTTCCCTGGACAGATGACCTCACCAATGTGTCCTGGAACTCCACTACCCCAGATACCAACCCTACTAGGGAAAGAGAGAGGCAGGCTGGGAGTATGGATCGACCAGTCAACGCCCATGTTCAATGGGAAGCAATTACAGAAGCCAGACCTTCCACCTTCTGCATCCCACATGACCTTGGGTCCATACACCCAGAGGGATAAAGAATAAGAAAGCTATCAGGGGAGGGGATGGGATACGGAGATCTGGTGGTGGGAATTGTGTGGTGTTGTACCCCTCTTGTCCTATGGTTTTGTTAATATCTCCTTTTTAAAATAAATTTAAAAAGGAAAAAGAAAAACATGTCTAGGGTGAGGGTATATAGCATAATGGTTAAGCAAAGAGACTCTCATGCCTGAAACTCTGAAGTCCCAGGTTCAATCCCCCACACCACAACAAGCCAGAGCTGAGTAGTGCTCTGGTAAAATAAATAAGGATAAGAAACTGTTGGTATGCTTCTGGATTCTGCTTGTGCGCTTGTGTTGCTTGCTATGTGTTCTGTTTGCACGTTGGCTGGGCACCCCCCCCACCCCCGCCTCCCGGATATTGGTTTGGTCTCCCCCCTTCACCTCTGGGACATTTGGTTTAATCATCGCTAGTTCGCATTTCTTTCTTCTCCCCGCCCCCTATCATACATATTTCCTTGGTGGCTGACTCTTCCACGGAAGAGAGAGATGGAGGAGAGAATTGTGTTGTAATAAGAAGAGATTAATTTGTTGTACCGGTCCCCGCTCATCAATAAAGAAATACTGCTTCTCCGCTCAGCCATGAGTCCCTGGTCATCTCTGTCTCCCACCCGCGAAGCCAGCCCGGCAAAAACAACAAGAAACATTAAAAAATAAAAAATATTTCTAAATTCCAATCCTTGTAACTTGTGCAATGGCCTTATTAAAAGAGAAAGGAAGGAAGGAAGGAAGGGAAGAAGGAAGGAAGGAAGGAAAAAAAATTTATAGTTAATGCATGGATCTCCAGATAAAACTGATTTTGCTAAGGCCAGCAAAATAGTTCACTTATATACAAAATAGCTCAAAATAGCTCACTATGTTCATGACCCAAGTTCAAGTCTGAACCCCACTACATTAAAGAAAGTTTCAGTGCTATGGTCTCTTTCCCTCTCTCTTTCTCTGCCTTCTCTGTCTACCTTTAACAAAAGAAAAAGTTTTTTTAAAATGTTGTAGTATATATACAGACTGGAATATTACTTACCTGTAAGAAATGATGGAGTCTTTTTCCTTTCCATATCTTGCATAGAGATTGAGTGAACTATGTTAAATGAAATAAGCCACAAGGAGGAGACTGAATCTCACTTCTAGGTGGTGCTGGTTGTGGTGTATTACAGCAGAGCAAAGGCCTCTGGAATAGGAGTAGTGTTGGGGAGAGACAGCATCAGGTACCTAAAATACAATGATAAAGAGAGACTTGGTGTGGTGGTGGGAGATATCATGAGGAGATAAACTGTATTCATGTATCAATAGTGTCCTGTAAGCCACTATTTCCCCAAGAAAATGCTTTGGAAAAAATATATATAAACATACACACAACAAATTTCTCCAAGGGCCAGATAGTGGCACACCTGGTTGAGCACACATTAACAATGTGCAAGGACCCAGGTTTGAGCCCCCTGGTCCCCACCTACAGGGGGAAAGCTTTGTGAATGATGAAGCAGGGCTGCAGGTGTTTCTCTGTCTCTCTCCCTCTCTATCTCCCCCTTCTCTCTTGATTTCTGTCTCTATCCAATAAATTAATATAATAAATAAATGTGTCCATCCTCTGTGCTCTCCTCATTTCTGTCTTTGGCTTGTCCCTTTCCCAGGCACCAGTCCTTCTGCCAGAAGTCAGAGCAGTGTGGTGGGAAGTGTCCACTGGGTGGAGCAGAGTGAAGCTTCATGCCTGTAGGAAAGGATCTCTGGAGGGCTGGTGTGTGTGTGTGTGTGTGTGTGTGTGTGTGTGTGTGTGTGTATTGGGGGGGTATGCACTCTGGCTGTCTTGGTTACTATCATTTAGAACTGTTGGAAGTTTACCTTGGTGTGGATGGGTAGTGCTCTAACTTGTTCTAATGAGTGAAAAGCATTGCCCTCTCATTCAGTGTGGAGAGAGATTTTTTTTGTTGTTGTTGCCTCAGAACATGGCTGTGCAATGTGTATCTACCACGTATAGTTGTTTTCATGATCTTTTTTGTTTCATTGGTAGCCCATGAGATAGGGAGAGCAAAGATTATTACCATTTCAATATAAGAGAACAATGTAGCCTAGGAGGTGGATCAAACTTTGGACTCTCAAGTATGAAGTCCTGAGTTCTGTCCCTAGCATTGCATGTACCAGAGTGGTATTCTATCTCTCTTCCTCTCTGTCATTAATAAATTTTTAAAAGTTAATTAAATGAGAGAACAATGACTTGGGAAATTACTCAAATGGTAAAGCATTGGACTTGCTTGTCTGAAGCTCCTCATTCACTCCCTAGAGTTGTATATATTGGAGCATTATTCTGGATCGAGTTCTCTCTCTGCTTCATGTAAAACATTCTGTCTCTCATATGTAATGAATGAAACCATCTGGCCATTCAGCAAAGTTCCTCTCCTCCTGTTTTGCCCTACAAATGCAGAATAGCGCAATTGTCTTTACCAGTCTATGAATATTAGTTCATATCTGTGTACCCTACTATGTCTTATTTTTCTTTCCAAATCACCTTGTTGAGGGGGTAGCTGTTTACAGTCCAGTTATTGCCACATGGGCACAATTTCTTTTTTTAAATATTTATTTATGTATTTATTTATTTCCTTTTGTTGCCCTTGTTGTTTTATTGTTGTAGTTATTATTGTTGTTATTATTGATGTCATCGTTGTTGGATAGGATAGAAAGAAATGGAGAGAGAAAGAGAAGACAGAGGGGGAAAGAAAGATAGACACCTGCAGACCTGCTTTACCACCTGTGAAGTGACTCCCCTGCAGGTGGGAAGTTGAGGGCTCAAACTGGGTCCTTACGCCAGTCCTTGGCTTTGTGCCACCTGCGCTTAACCCGCTGCACTACCGCCTGACTCCCTGGGCACAATTTCTTTTCTTTCTGTGATAGGTGTCAGTGAAGTAGCCTCTCAGACCAAGCAAGAACAGTATTGGTCATTATTGAGGGAGCAGGCACAAACATTTGGATGTGGGCATGGTGTCGAATCATACCCATGTAATCTTATAATCTCAAAGCCTTACTAAATCACTAGCAAAATAAAAAAAGTGAACAGGAATATGAGAAAATTTTACAAAAAAAAATCTAAGAGGACACAAATGGGCTACAGGGAAATAGTAAGGAATTATATGTGTGGGGCTGGGGTCAGGTGAGCTGAAAGGAATCTTCGTAAGAGGAGCAATCTAATTGGAGCACCTTAGAATCTGAAGCACTTCTTGGAGAGGAATATATGATGGGGAATGTCAACCCCATTGGAGAAAGAAAAAACAAATAAAACCAAAAACTATCAGGTGGGAGAGATAGCATAATGGTTATGTAAATAGACTTCAAGTTCAAACTTAGAATTTCAATTCCTTACACCACCATAAGCCCAAACTGAGCAATACTTTGGTAAATTAATAAAATTAAGTTAAAAGAAAAAGAGAGAAGTCCATGTATTGTAAGCAGTGGTCCCCTCCTAGAGTCTGAATGTTTAATCAGGGGTGAAATAAGCTGGGGAACATCATGTCTCTTCACCCCAAGTACAGCCAATTACTGTGATGTTGGTACAGTGAGTGAACTCACCAGAAAGTGAGAGCTGCCATGCTAGCAGGCTGTTTCACTCTAGGCTTAGCTGTTGATTGTGATTTCCCTCCATAAGCCAGTTTTTTGGGGAAGCTGACTCTCTTGAGTACCAGGAAACTAGGGCTGATCAAGGTGCCCGTTGGACCATCATCTGACCATGAGGAGCTGGAGAGGAGGAACTTGGACCTCAGCATCCTCGGCAGGAGGTCTGTTGTCAGCTGGCCTGACACACCACATTTGCTTTCTGCTGTGCACACAAAGAATGAAGCCCCCCCAAGCCCCTCTCCCCAGAGCCACATCAATTAGAACCACTTTTGTCTTTCGCCTCCTTTTGTTGACCAGCTTGGGGATGAGTTGGGAAGGAGAAGAAAAGGGAAGTTGTGTTTGCAGGCTATGACCCTGGAGGATTGGCCACTAATGAAGGAGGCCTGAATAGGGCCATTGTGCTGCTGTTTATATAGTTTTGATTTTAATTTGCATCCGTACCAGGCTCGGGGCCCCAAGAGTCATTCCACTGTATTTAGGGGCTTTTATCTCCTTCCATAAAGCCAAATCTGCCAGTTTATCTTAGCCTCGAAAGAAATTAATGTGGGTTCCACTCCCCACGCCCCCTAACCCCACACCACTTCTGTACTCTGATCATGTGCTACTGAATTGTTTATACATCCAGGGAGAGAAATAAAGACTCTGCAGAAGCCCAGAAGAAAGCTTCATTTCTTATGTTCTGTGCCAAGTCATCTGACACTCAGCTCGCTTGGCAAATGGTTACTAGAACCAGGATCTGGGAGAGCAAGGGAACATAGTTCAGAATTCAGTTTGGTCTCTTTAAGTAAAAAGTGAGGGAAATCACTCCACTTCCCTGGTCCCCAATGCTTGCACAGATGCATCTTCCTGACTTCCTTGTTTTTCTCCTGATGTGTCAGCAAACTTTGATTGAAGAACCAAACCTCAGGGGCCAGGTAGTGGCACACCTGGTTAAGCGTACACACTACAGTGCGCAAGGACCCAGATTCAAACTCCTGGTCCCCACCTGCAAGGGGAAAGGATCATGAGTGGTGAAGTACAACACCTGGTTGAGCACACATTTTACAGTTCAGAAGTATCCAGGTTGAGTCCCCGGTCCCCACCTGTAGGGGAAAAGCTTTTTGTGACTGGTGAAGCAATGCTGCTAGTGTCTCTCTATTTCTCTCTATATATCTCCCCCTTCCTTCTCAATTTCTTACTATCTCTATCTGATAAATAAATAAAGGTAATAAAAAGTTGAAAAATTAAAAGAAAACAATGAAAAATATCACTCCTTTTATTTTTAATATATCTTTATTTTGAATTTATTTTTTAAATTTTATTAGCTTTTTTTTAAAAAAAAAGAATTTATTTATTTATGAGAGAGATAGGAGGGGAGAGAGAAAGAACCAGACATCACTCTGGTATATGTGCTGCCGGGGATTGAACTTGTGACCTCACAGTTGAGAGTCCAATGCTTTATCCACTGCACCACCTCCCAGACCACATAAATTTTATTATCTTGATTGGATAGAGACAGTCAGAAATTGGGGGAGGGGGGGAGACAGAAAGGAAGAGGGGCCTGCAGCACTGCTTCACCACGTGCAGAGCATTCCCCCTGCAGGTAGGGACCAGGGGCTCAAACCTGGGTCCTTGTGCACTGTAACATGTGCGCTCAACTAGGTGTACCACCGCCTGGACCCCTCTTTCTTCATTTTTAAAAATGAATTTATTTATGAGAGAGAGAGAGGAAACCAGAACATCACTCTGGCACATGTGATGGCAGGAAACGAGAGTTCAGCACTTTATCCTCTGCATCTCCTCTCAGCCACTAGTAACAAGCATTTTTGTTGTTGTTATTATTGTTTTTATTTCTTTATTGGGGAATTAATGTTTTACATTCAACAGTAAATACAATAGTTTGTACATGCATAATATTTCCCAGTTTTCCATATAACAATACTGCCGGGCTGGGCTAGCTTCACGGGCGGTAGAGAGACGACCAGGGACTCATGGCTGAGCTGGGAAGCAGTATCTCGTTTATTAATCAGATATATCGCCTTTTATGCATCTCTTCACTGGAAGTGGCAAGCGAAAGGAAATGACTAGGAGAGGGGGCAGAGCATAAAAAAGAGTGCAAAAAGAACATAGAAAGCTTCCATCTAACCAGTGGGGATTAAACCAATACCCTGCAGGCAGGGCGGGACCCAGGTAAAACAGTGATTATGTAAATAGACCACATCATAAGTAATACAAGCGAACCTAATGTGATGATCAAAACAGAAGGTCTTATAAGCAAAATTTAGAAACATACCAACACAATACAACCCCCACTAGGTCCTCTGTCATCCTTTGTGAACCTGTATTCTCCCCCGCCACCCACCCACCCCAGAGTCTTTTACTTTGGTGTAACATGCCAATTCCAGTTCAAGTTCTACTTATGTTTTATCTTCTGATCTTGTTTTTTCAACTTCTGCCTGGGTGTGAGATCATCCCATATTCATCCTTCTGTTTCTGACTTATTTCATTTAACATGAATTTTTCAAGCTTCATCCCAGATCGGCTGAAAATGGTGAAGTCACCATTTTTTATAGCTGAGTAGTATTCCATTGTGCATATATACCACAACTTGCTCAGCCACTCATCTGTTGTTGGACACCTGGGTTGCTTCCAGGTTTTGGCTACTACAAATTGTGCTGCTAAGAACATATAAGTACACAGATCTTTTTGGATGGGTGAGTAACAATCATTTGTTAGAAGCAGACTTGCTGTGGGTCAGGAATTTGACAGCAGGTCTAGTTTTATAGCTCTAGTTCAGGATGTCTTCCTTTCTTTTTATCTTTATCTTTTTTTAACTTAATTTTTATTAAGGGGTTAGTGGTTTATAGTGTAGACTTTTTTCCCCTCGTAACTCTTGTCACCATAGATAACCACTATAGTTCTCCCACAGTCTTGGATATAGCTTGGCTTTTTCCCTCTTTCACATTCGTATGCTCAGTTCTCTATATTCTGCATATGAGTGAAACCATTCTGTGGTTGTTCTTCACCCCCTTACTTACTTCACTGAGCATCATCTTCTCCAATTCCATCCACTTTAATCTCAAAGGACATAACATCTTTTTATTGCTGAGGAATACTCCATTGAGTTGATGTCCCATACTGTCTTTATCCAGTCATTTAGCAAAAGTCATTTTGGTTGTTTCCATGTTTTGCACATATCTCTGAATCAGTGTTATTATATCTTTTGGGTTAATTTTTTCTCAATAGAGAAATATAGCTAACTTTGCCATAATCATGGTGCAGGTTTGAGCCCAGTCTTCACTTCAGTGGAGGAAGTTAGTGTCATAGCCTCTGTCTCTCTCTCCTCCCACCCCCTTTCTTTCTCTTTCTGTTCTTTCTATCTGAAAAAGTTGGTCCAAAGCAGTGGCAACAATAAAAAAGATTAAGTATACAATTCTATTTTTACATATGAGTACAACATGAAGCTGTCATCATAGTCAAGATATTCCCCAACCATTACCCCAGCAGATTTCCTGTGCCACTTTGTAGTTTCTTCCTTTCACCCCATCTTGAGGTAATAATCCACCTGTTTTCTGTTACTTTAGAAGAGTTCGCATTTCCTAGAATTTCTGGTAAATGGAATCATATACTATGTACAGTTTTTACTGCTCTCACTTTGTGTTGCTGCCGGTGTTAGGGGTACCTTACTTTTTACTGTTGAGTAGTACCCCATCATGTGACTACATCATGTCCTCTGTTAAGGGACATTGGCATTTCAAGTTCAGGACTATTGCCAAGAAAATAACTGTGGACCATGGTTTAACTTTTTCTTTTAACTTTTAAAAAAATATTTATTTATTTATTTATTCCCTTTTGTTGCCTTTGTTGTTTTATTGTTGTTGTTATTGATGTTGTTGTTGCATAGGACAGAGAGAAATGGAGAGAAGAGGGGAAGACAGAGAGGGGCAGAGAAACACACCTACAGACCTGCTTCACCGCTTGTGAAGCGACTCACCTGCAGGTGGGGAACCGGGAGCTCGAACTGGTATCCTTATGCCAGTCTTTGCGTTTTGTGCCACTTGCGCTTAACCTGCTGCACTACCCACCCGACTCCCCCCCCTTTTTTTTTTAATGTGACAAGCTTCTGAAGGTTTTAAATGTGGCTTATATTACATTTCCTTTTCTTTAAGATTTATTTATTAGTTTATGGGAGATAGAGAAGAAGAGTGAGAAAGGGAACCAGAACGTTGCTCTAGAACATGAAATGTTGGACACTGAACTTATGAATCCAGTGTCTTATCTATTGTGTCACCTCTCATGCCTCGCATTGTGTTTCTTTGGGACAGGGCATCCATCTGAATTCTCTCCAAGGCTCTCTACTTGCCTGACTCAGGCTGACTATCTACTTCAGTGATCACATAAGTCAACAAACTAGTGTTGTAGATGAGGTACAAAGCCACTGTGACAGAGATGAATGTTCAGAGAGAGGGGGTATTGAGTACATGTCCCTCTTAATCCTGCAGGCCTTTTCCAGGGGACCTTCAGAGCACTGGCTGGCTCAGAGTGGGAGGCAGATAGATAAACAGACACTGGAATTCTCCAAGAAAAGCCAGAGATTCTCCGTACCACCATAAGCCAGAGCTGAGCAGTGCTCTGGTAAAAAAAGAAAGAAAGAAAGAAAGAAAGAAAGAAAGAAAGAAAGAAAGAAAGAAAAGAAAAGAAAAGCCAGAGATGCATAAAGGACTCTGAGAAGGAAGGGGAGGACATACTTTTGTCTATTGGGGGGGGGGGGTGCTTGGAAAGGTTATGCTTGGGAGTGATATTTCTTTTTTTCTCTTTCTTTCTTTCTTTCTTTCTTTCTTTCTTTTTTTTTTTTTTTTCCAACCAGAGCACTGCTCAGCTCTGGCTTATGGTGGTGCAGGGGATTGAACCTGGGACTTTGGAGCCTCAGGCATGAGAGACTCTTTGCATAACCATTATACTATCTACCTTCCACCAGGAGTGATATTTCAATCAAGTCTTGAAGGAAAAGAATCCACACTGTAGAGTTGGGGGCAGGCTTTCTGACTGTTGGAGAAAGCTCTGGAATGCTCCAGGATAAGGCAGGTGCTGGGGACTGAAAAATCTAAGCAGAACAGAGGGGATGAAGTAGGGGTGTCAACCTGGAGCAGACAAGGGTCTGGCCATGCTGAGTGAGGGAACTGGGTCTTGTCCTCTGGGCAGCAGTTCTATGGAACCAGGGCTAAGAGCCAGGCCATACTACACTTCAGAAGAACACTGATGGGAGAAATGGGCCCTGGGTGAGGTCACTGGGGACTGACAACAGAGACCAGGTTCTGGCGAGTTCAGAAACAGATTAAGCAGGACTAACAAGCTGTGCAACTTGAAGAAGAGCATGGGGGGGGGGGTGGCTCCTGGCTGACACTCCTGGCCGAGACCCTTTCTGGCCTAGACTTTGGCTACAGTTCCTCACAGGTGTTTCTCTCTCTCTCTCTCTCTCTCTCTCTCTCCCAGGGTTTTTGCAGGAGTCTCAGGACCTGCATGACTCCACTGTTTCTGGGAGCTATTTTTATAGAGGGTAAGAGATGGAGAGAGATAAGAATGAGGGAGAGAGACAGAGAGGAGACACACCTGTAGCAGAGCTCCACTGCTTGTGAAACTTCCTCCCTGCAGGTGAGGACTAGGGACTTGAACCTGTGCCCAGTGCACAATGGCCCAGTCTCCCTCCCTCTCTCAACCACCCTGCCTGTACACACACACACACACACACACACACACACACACACACACCAAGTACAATGGCTCTTCTGCCTCATGTTCTCTTAGCTTGTCATGTGGCTTCACTTAGATAAACAGTGGACCTTCTGCTCTGCCAGGCCTGGTGTGAGGTCTCGTCTCTAGCTCCCCTGAAGTCCTCAGCTCCCCCAGCTTGTCCCCCTGTGCCCCCACTGTGAGCAACCTGCTATAACCCACATGACCACTCCTTAAGGATAATGTCTGAGTCTTCTCTCCTGGACCTAGAGTGCTGATGAGGGGTGGAGAGTCATTTGATGTAGACACTAACTGCCTTAGAAAGCTGAGATGGGTACAGTATGTGGAAGGGTGAGCATAGTGCCCCAAGGACAACACCACAGCACATACCAGAATGCCTGGCTTTACCCAGTGTAGACAAAGAGTCAGAGCAGGACAACTAAGATAAGACAGTTACTCTGGGCTCTGAACAGTCCTGAGGAATATTTGCATTGCTTGGGAGGGTTGAGCAGCTAGCTCTCTGTTAATTAAAAAATAGCTAGAGATTTCTGCCCATAGAAACAATTCAGGGGGAGGGCTAAGAGAACATGCATATACAAAGGCATGTCTAATCACTCAGTTCCTGATGTTTTATCTTATGCTTAAAAAAAAAATAATAACAATAATGGTCAGTGAAATAGCTCACATGATAGTCTGCTACTTCAGTATGTGAACAACCCAGGCTCGAACTTGGCCCCCCACTGCACTGAAGGAAGCTCCAGTGCTGTGTTCTCTGTGGGGTCTCTCTCTCTGCCTCTAACTGAGCTATTTTGCAGGCCCTAAATGCCATTTAATGAGAAGGAAGAATCTGGGTGGAGTCTGGAACTACCCTTAGGGGAGGGCAGAAGCCTTGAGGCCTGTGGTAAAGCATCCTGGGCTGCCCTTGAGGGAAAGGAAGGAAGGAAGGAAGGAAGGAAGGAAGGAAGGAAGGAAGGAAGGAAGGAAGAAAAAGGAAGGGAGGGAGGATGAATGGAAGGAAGGGAGGGAAAACAAATGAACCAAGGGTTCCTGGGAAAAGGGGGCCTGTAGAGGCAGGCAAAGGTGAAATTTACTCAGTCAAAGGATAACTCTCGGGTGGGGGTAGACAGCATAATGGTTGTGCAAAGAGACTCTCATGCCTGAGACTCTAAGGTCCCAGGTTCAATCCCCTGCACCAACATAAACCACAGCTGAGCAGTGCTCTGGTTAAAAAAGAAGGGGAAGAGGAAGAAGAAGAAGAAGAAGAAAAGTAAAAGGGATAACTCTCTTCAATAGACACATATTATCAACACAATGTCTATGCACTCAGAAGTTCTGTCTATCCCATTTCCATAGAGGAACAAGGTGACTTGAAATAAAGATAACTGGTTTATCTATCATTAGAGTTGGCTGGAGACTTGGCATATGGGCTGTCCTTTGCTTATAACCATCATATCCCTCCCTACAATGTCTTTATATGTAACTCACAAATTTGGGAACCAGGCGGTGGCACACCCAGTTAAGCACACATAGTACAAAGCTCAAGGATCCCGGTTCGAGCCTCCCAGTTTGAGACCCCGGCTCACCATCTACAGTGGGGATGCTTCACAAGCTGTGAAGCAGGTCTTCAGGTCTTTCTCTCTGCCTCTCTGTCTCCTCCTTCTTTCTCAATTTCCCTATGTCCTATCCAATAAAATGGGGAAAATAACCACCAGAGAGAGTGGGTTTGGAGTGCTGGCACAGAGCCCTAGTGATAACCCTGGAGGCAATTATCACCATGAGCAAGGATCCAGGTTAGAGCCTCCATTCCCTACTTGCAGTGGAGACACTTCACAAGTGGTGAAGCAGGTCTGAAGATGTCTCTTTCTCTCTCCCTCCCTCCCCTTCCTTCTCAATTTCTCTCTATCCTGTCAAACAAACTAAAATAAAATAAAATAAAATAAAATAAAATAAAATAAAATAAAAAGGCCATCAGGAGCAGTGGGTCTATAGCACCTAGCTCCAACGATAACCCTGGCTGGAAAAAAAAAAAAAAACAGAAGAGAGACTGACATTATTCAGGTAGACTCAGTAATCCAATCAAGGATTAGGGTGGAAGACTGGAAGGTGCAGGAAGGAGAATCTTAGGAAAGGTTCAGGCCAAAGGAAGTATTAGCAAGTCGGATTTATTGGCCTCTGGGTGGAGGCTGACACAAGGGAAAGAAGGAGGTGGTGGCTTTTCCCACTCCTCCTCCCTCTTCCCATATCCCAGTTCAGCTACAGGGCCACCAAGAGAAGGCAGGCCTAGTGCAACCTTGAGTCAATGGCAGGTCCATTTTTGAAAGTTTAAGGGATTTCGTTCTTTCTTTTTAAGGTTTATTTTATTTTAATGAGGGAGAGAGAAGAGATTCACCAGGGCACTTCTCTGGCACGTGGTGGTGCTGAGGACCTCAGGACATTAAGGTATGTCCTTAATTCTAGTGCAAAATCATTGTGCTTTTTCTCTATGCTTGGTAATTCTCTCTCTCCCTCTTTCTTTGTTTTTTGTGGGTTTTTTTTTATTGTTTGTTTATTTCTTGTTTGTTTTATGATAAGAGAGAGATATTGAATGGGAAGGGTGTGATAGAGAGGAAGAGAAAAACAGAGATTTGGAGCCAGGCAGTGGCGCACCCAGTTAAGCACACATAGTACGAAGCTCAGGGATCTGAGCTTTGATTCGAATTTGAGCCCCACCTCCACCCACACTGAAGGGGAGGGTCTTCACAGTCAGTAAAGCAGGTCTGCAGGTGTCTCTCTCCTTCTCTATTTCTCCCTCTTCTCTCAATTTCTCTTTGTCCTAGCCAATAAAATAAAAAAAATTAGCTGCCAGGAGTGGTCGATCCATAATGTTGGCACCAAGACCCAGCAATAACCCTGGAGGCAAGAAAAAAAAAAAGGAAAAGAAAAGAAAAAGAGAAACACTTGTAGCACTGCTTCACCACTCATGAAGCTTACCCCTGCAGGTGGGGATGGGAGATTTGAACCTGAGTTCTTCCAGTCTAAGAAAAAATAGCATCCAAATCCAAAAGAAAAAGAAAGAGAAAGGAAAAAAGGGAAAGCAAGATTAGACAATTATGCAAATCTACTGTCCACTATAAATTCTATGAATAAAGAGGAGAAAGGGAAGTAGAAAAGAGACACACACACAGTCCACTCTGAGTCAGATTTCTTCCCCAAAATAATTCACAAATGAGTATCAGTGAATTCAGAAAGCAAAAAGAATAAAGAAGAAGAAGAAGAAGAAGAAGAAGAAGAAGAAGAAGAAGAAGAAGAAGAAGAAGAAGAAGAAGGAGAGCAGTGAAAGAAAAGAGTTTTTTTTTTTTTAATTAGCTAGGAGGAGGGAAAAAGGAGAGTGGAGGGAAGAGGTAGAGATAAACAAGTTCTTCTCACAATGGATAGGACACCCAGTCACCTAGCAATGGAAAGTACAACAACAGTTAATTTTGGTCAACCTGAAGAAGGAGGACGGAAAAGGGACACACATATATAGTAATAGTAATAATAAAATAAAGTAGAGTAAAAACTGCTAACAGTCAGTCTGCTGTAGCTTGGACTGCTCTGGACTGGCTGCAGACATCCTGAGCAAAGACAGACAATTTTAAGAAGTACTGGGGGGGACCTCCAGGTGGTCTTTCCCAGGCAAGGATGAGGCTCTGATTATTCAGGTATTTTGTCACTCAAATAGAGCTCCAACCACTTAAAAAAAAAAAAGAAGTTATGGGAGTTGGGCGGTAGCACAGTGGGTTAAGCGCATGTGGCGCAAAGTGCGAGGACTGGCGTAAGGATCCTGGTTTGAGCCCCCGGCTCCCCACTTGCAGGGGAGTCGCTTCACAGGTGGTAAAGCAGGTGTGCAGGTGTCTTTCTCTCCCTCTCTGTCTTCCCCTCCTCTCTCCATTTCTCTCTGTCCTATCTAACAACAACAATAATAACTACAACAATAAAAAACAAGGGCAACAAAAGGGAAAATAAATAAATATTAAAAAAAACTAAAAAAAAAAAGAAGTTAAACAAAAAGGAAAAGGCTTGGAATGACACCCATGGTGAGCCAGGAATCTTGGTAAAGAAAATAGCTCAGCAGGAAGCCTGCTAGAAGGGGCTGTCCAGCCCCTGGGGGCTGGTTTTGGGGTAGAGGGGGAGGGATGAATTCAGAAATAATCAAAAGATTTTCCAGGGGCTGGGTGGTGGCACACCTGGTTGAGCACACATAACGTCATTTTGTGCTGCAGAGAAGAGAGAGAGGAGGTCCGGAGCAAAGAGGGAACACAAATCTTTATTTGCGCTGGCACCTCAGAGTTGGGTGCTAGAGAAGTAGGTTGGGCCACGTGGAGGTAGCGAAAATGGCCGCCTCACACAGTAACCTTTCCTGCGTCTGAACACCGAAGTGAAGCACTGGCAAGAGAGCGAGGTGCGGAAGAAGAAGGGCTTTTATAGGAGCAGCTTTCCCGAGAATGGGAAGGGGGAGGAGTAACCATAGCACTCCAGGATAGGATAATAACTCTCATGAGAATGGGAAGGGGAAGGAGTGACCAAAGCACTCCAAATATCGTGGGGAAATAGACAATGCCCTGAGGGCACAACATGGCGAAACAGGCACTCCGAGAATGTCCCAACTCTCGCAGGAACTAGCAGTAGCCTGAGGGAACAACATGGCAGATGTGGCTGCATATGCACAATTTCCCAGCACACGTACAATGTGCAAGGACCCAGGTTCGAGCCCCTGGTCCCCACCTGCAGGGGGAAAGCTTCATGAGTGGTGAAGCAGGGCTGAAGGTATCGCTCTGTCTTTCTCCCTCTATATCACCCCCTTCCCTCTTGATTTCTGCTGTCTCTATCCAATAAATAAATAAAGATAATTTTTAAATTATTAAAAAATTAAATAAAATAGAACAAATAAAATACATTTAAAAAAAGGATTTTCCTTTCTTTGTCTCCCTGGCCTCCGTTTGTCAGCCCAAGAGAGAGTTATGGGACTCTATTTTGGTGTCACCCTGACCAGCCTGTGTTCACCCTCCTACACACAACCCAGTACCTACCCTATCCAGAGAATCCCAGGTCGCAAGCTGCTTTTTGGAGCTCATGGCAGCTGCTGCTCCAAAGTTGCCATCTTGGCTCTGCCCCCTGAGCCTGAGTTCTTGTACATGGTAACATGCATCCTCTGCAGCTCTTTTTTCTTTCTCTCCCTCTCTTTTCTTCCCTTGCTTCCTTTTCTTCTTTCTCTCTTTCTTATTGCACAAATAATATACCTTCTTGTAAAAAAAAAAAAAATCAGCCAGTAGAACCATCATAGCAAAAGTCCCTCCACTGCTATGTCCCCCAAACCACTCCCTATACAGAGAGACTATTTTCTAGATGTATTTCTATCCAGTATACACATGTATGCATAAACAGAAATGTGTGGTTTCAAGGGATGTACATGTTTAAATGTAAATCAATTATCTTCTCTGTATTGTCAGACAATTCACTTTAGGACCCTGGTTCGAGACGCCAGTCCCCACCTGCAGTGGGGAAAGCTTTGAGGGTGTTGTAGCAGTGCTGTAGGTATCTCTCTGTTGCTCTCCCTCTCTATCTCCCACTTTCCTCTCAATTTCTGGCTGTCTCTATCTAATAAATAAAGATAATTTTAAAAGAAAAATTGTTTTTTTAAAAAATCACTTTTTCCGTGTGCCTTGGAAGTCATCTAAGACAGTGATCAAAGTTAAACCTATTCCATCTAAGAAAATGCTCTTCACTGTGACTGTCAGATGTCTCACTGAGTCAGGAGAAAATTTAGGCCCCAATGTTATGCTTTTCACAGTTAATTGCTATACTGTGGCAGTGGACATTTCTGTCTCTCTCTCCATTCACACTTTCAAGAGTTTCCATTAGCTGTTGGGAGTGGAATGCTGGGTCAGGGAACATGCACACTTCATAATTTGATGTAGTCAAATTGTTCTCTTAACAATGCAAATAAAGACAACAATGAAATACCACTTCACTCCTGTGAGAATGTCATACATCAGAAAAGGTAGCAGCAACAGGGAGTCAGGAAGTAGCATAGCGGGTTAAGTGCACGTGACAGTAAAGGTAGTAGCAACTAAAGCTGGAGAGGTTGTGGGGGCAAAGAGACCCTCCTGCACTGCTGGTGGGAATGTAAATTGGTCAAACCCCTGTGGAGAGCAGTCTGGAGAACTCTCACAAGGCTAGAAATGGACCTACCCTATAACTCTGTAATTCCTCTCCTGGGGATATATCCTAAGGAACCCAGTACACCCATCCAAAAAGATTTGTGTATACCTATATTCTTGGCACAATTTGTAATAGCCAAAACTGGAAGTAACTCAGGTGTCCAACAACAGATGAGTGGCTGAGCAAGATATATATATACAATGGAATACTACTCAGTATTAAAAACCGTGACTCCACCATTTTCAGCACATCTTGGATGGAACTTGAAGAAATCTTATTAAGTGAAATAAGTCAGAAACATAAGGATGAATATGAAATGATCTCACTCTCAGAAGTTGAAAAACAAAATTAGAAGAGAAAACACAAGTAGAACCTGAAATGTAATTGGCATATTGCACCAAAGTAAAAGACTCTGGGATGGGTGAGTGGGGAGAATACAGATCCATGTATTGCTATATGGAAAACTGGGAAATGTTATGCATGTACAAACTATTGTATTTACTGTTGAATGTAAAACATTAATTCCCCAATAAAGAAATTTTTTTTAAAAAGACTCTGGGGTGGGTGGAGGGGAGAGTACAGGTCCAAAAAGGATGACAGGAGACCTAGTGGGGGTTGTATTGTTATGTGTAAAACTGAGAAATGTTATGCATGTACAAACTATTTTATTTACTGTCGAATGTAAAACATTAATTCCCCAATAAAGAAATTTTAAAAAAGACATAAAACTTGTTCTCTTAGCTTCTAGTGTCAGAAAATCTTTTGCATAACCATTATGCTATCTCCCTGGCTATGATATCATTTTATGTATAGAACTTTAATTTATTGTAATTAAATATCTTTCTCTTTTTAAAAAAATTTTTATTAGCTTTATTTATTTATTGGATAGAGACAGCCAGAAATTCAGAGGGAAGGGGGAGATAGAGAGGGAGAGAGACAGACACCTGCAGCCCTACTTCACCACTCATGAAGCTTTGCCCCTGCAGATGGGGACCAGGGGCTCGAACCTGGGTCCTTGTGCACTGTAATATGTACACTCAACCAGCTGTGCCACCACCTGGCCCCCTCAAACATCTTTCTCATGTGGCTTGTGGTTTTTTTTTTTTTTTCTATTTTATTTTTGCTTCTTATGTTAGGTTTTTTTTTCTCATCTTGAATTTAAATTTTAAATAAATGTGCTCCTATATTTTGGTTTATAAAGCCTTAAGATTTCACTCTCTGTGATATAGGCATTTATTCCTTCTAGAATTTGTTTTGTTGTCTGGTAGGAGTAAGGAATTGAGTGGTATGTTACTCAAAAATTCCAACACTGTTTTATAGAAGTGCTTCCTCCACTGCCACTTATTCATTAGATAGGTATTCAGGGGCCAGGTGGTGGAGCACCTGGTTGAGCACACATGTTGCAATGCTCCAGGTCCTCGGTTCGAGCCCCTGGTCCCTACCTGTAGGGGGACAGCTTTGCAAGCGGTGAAGTAGTGTTGCAGGTGTCTCTCTGTCTCTTTCCCTATTAGCCCTTTCCCTCTCGATTTCTAGCTGTCTCTATCCAATAAATAAATAAAAGATAAAAAAGACAGGCATTCATGAAATGATTATATGTAGTGATCCTACTACATGCTTTGTATTGTTGTAGGTACTGGAAAACAGTGGGAAGGGATGAAAAGAACAGAAAGCAATCTCTGTCCTCAGGGCACATGTATTCTGATAGGGCAGGCAGATAATGAAGTACAGACTCAGGGAGTGACGTCATTTACGACAAGAAGTAAAGCAGAGGACAAGGGCTGTGCTTAGGATATTGCTGTCCTCAGTACAATGACCAGGCCAGGGAAGGTGTCACTGAAAATGTGACATGTAAGCAGAGACTTGAGGCAACTGAGAGAATGGGATGTGGATGTATGGTGGAGGGAAGTTCCAGGTAGAAGGCAAAAGAAGAGAAGAGGAAGTCAGGTAGGTAGGAACAGCTAGGTCATGTGGTATCTTGTGGGCTCATCAGTATTTTGACCTTTAGTCGGAGTAAGCTGGGAACCACTGCAGGGTTTTGATTGGAAGAGAGTATCTCCGGTCTTTTCTTTTCTTTTAATTTATTATTATTATTATTATTTTCTGCCACCAGGGTTCTTACTGTGGCTCAGTGCTCACACTATGAATCCACTGTTCTGGTGACCATTTTTTTCCTTCATACACACACACACACACACACACACACACATAGTATTATTGTTATTTTGCCACCAGGGTTATCTGGAGCTCTATGCCAGCACTATGAACCCATGACCATTTTTTCCTTTTTTTTTTTTTCTTTTTTTCTATTTTATTTTTATTTTGACAGGACAGAGAGAAATTGAGAGGGGATGGGGGATATATGATAGGTAGATACCTGCAGACCTGATTGACCCAGATAAATAGATAGATAGATAGATAGATAGATAGATAGACAGACAGACAGACAGATACCTGCAGACCTGACTGACCACTCATGAGACATCCTCCCTGCAGATGGGGAGTGAGGGCTCACAGCCAAATCCTTGCACACAGTACTATGTACGCTTAACCTAGTGTGCTCCCACCCTCTTCCCAGCCCTATCTTGTATTTTAAAAGCTTCTCCTAGAACTACTGCCATACCTGACTTGGATAGTGTGCTGCTTTGTCGTGTACCTGACCCAGGTTTGAGCCTGGCCCCACTGCCTTGAACAAAGCTATAATGCTGTGGTCTCTTTCACTCTCTTTCTGTTCCTCTGCCTCTGCTCTCCTTTTTCTGTCTTTGGAGTAGAGGCTAGCTAATGCACCTTCTGCTCTTAGCTGATATGGGGCAGCTTAGATGATATGTAAAGGGCTGACCTTCTGTGGGAAGAGGCTGGTGGTCATTATTACTGTCAGGGAAGAGTAAGAATAATGTCACATGATAACATGCTGATTAGTATGGCCTTCATGGATAAAGAGATCTCATCTGGCACACACCCCAGAAAACTCTGGATACTCTGATGGATGGCCTATAGTGATAATTATTTACTCCCAGAGCTTTATATTTAAGAGATCTGTAATGAAATAGAACAGGCTCTGGGGCCCGGGTGGTAGCGCAGCAGATTAAGCACACATGGCGCCAAGTATAAGGACTGGCATAAGGATCCCAGTTCAAGTCCCTGGCTCCCCACCTGCAGGGGGGTTGCTTCACGGGCAGTGAAGCAGGTCTGCAGGTATCTTTCTCTCCCCCTCTCTATCTTCTCCTCTCTCCATTTCTTTCTGTCCTATCCAACAACAATGACAGAAATAACAACAACAATAATAACAAAAACAACAATGGTAAACAACAAGGGTAACAAAAGGGAAAAAATAGCCTCCAGGAAGACTGGATTTATAGAGCAGGCACTGAGCCCCAGCAATAACCCTGGAGGAAAAAAAAAAAAAAAAAAAAGCAGGCTCTGGATGGGTAGATTCTTGCTGAAAGTCTAATTAGACAAAGAAGAAAAGAGTGACAGCCTTAAACAGTGCTTGGTAGACGCTACTAGTTTAAATGCCATGGCACCTCTCAGCGACACTTCCCCTATCAAGCCCATTTCTTGCCTTAAGATTAGGTTTCCCCTGCAATTGTGCTCTTGCTCCTTCCTGTCCAGAACCCCCTTGGTCACAATACTCACTTCCTAGTCAATTTTAATTGCAAGTGATTTCTTCTCAGACAGAGTTGGTGAACATATGCAGAATCGAATCTTCTCGGGCAACTGGACCATAATGTGGAATTCCCAGCTGGTGTGGGTTCTCAGGTTTCATCCACTGGAAAAGGGATGGAACTTTTCAGTTGGGGGATGTTTGCTTGGGTGGCCCAAGGGGAGCGTTCCCAGCTGTCCTGATGGGCTCCTGGGTCTCCCTATGGGTAGGATCAACCCTGAATAGAGACCCTGGGGTCTCTGCAGTTGGGTGTCATGTCTGGAGCAGCTGCTGCCTGTGACTGTGGGTGTGAGATGGAGACCAGGCTTGTTTAAATCTCTGTGCTCCACTGCTGACAATAAACAAACTCTCTTCCCAGCAGCTGTTGCGGAGACTCCCACACAACCCTCAGCCCTGCCCAAGATGGCATGATTTCCTCCTAGCTGCTCTAATAATACTGCTGTATTCTTAGTCGGTGCTCAGACACACACGTTTCTCTTGCAGTAGACTGGGAGTAAGATAACCCTGGGCAAGGACCCAGGTTCAAGTCCCAAGCCCCTTCCAGGAGGGGAGGAAGCTTCACAAGTGGTGGAGCAGTGCTTCAGGTATCTCATCTCTCTGCTTCTCTTTCTTTCCATCTCTCTCTGTCTCTCATACTAGAAAGAATGAAAGAAAGAAAGAAAGAAAGAAAGAAAGAAAGAAAGAAAGAAAGAAAGAAAGAGTGCCCCTGGAGGTGGTGCAGTGGATAAAGCATCGGACTCACAAGCACAAGGTCCTGAGTTCAATCCCCGACAGCACATGTACCAGAGTGATGTTCTTTCTCTCTCACCTCCTATCTTTCTCATAAATAAATAAATAAAATCCTTTAAAAAAAAAAAAAAAAAAGGAAGGAAGGAAGAAGGACAGGGGCCAGGCAATGGTGAACCTGGTTAAGTGCACATAGTACTAAATACAAGGACCCACACAAAGATCTGGGTTCAAGCCCCTGGCTTCCCACCTGCTGTTGGGTCTATCAGGTGTCTGTCTTTCTCTCCCCCCTCTCCTCTCAAGTTTCCTCTGTTCTATCCAATAAAATGGAGGGAAAAAAGATTCCCACCAGGAGCAGTGGATTCATAGTGCTGGCACTGAGCCCCAGCCATAACCCTGGAGAAAAAAGAAAAGAAAAGAAAGGAAAAAGAAATAACAAAAGACAGAAAGAAAGAAAGAAAGAAAGAAAGAAAGAAAGAAAGAAAGAAAGAAAGAAAGAGGAAAAGGAAAAATAAATGGCTACCAGGAATGGTGAAATTATGCAGACACTGAGCCCTAATGAGAATCCTGGTGGCAAAATAAAATAGCATAAAAGAATGATTAAAGATTAAACAAGATTAAAACACAGAGAAGACAGGGCTGGGAAGATAGCACAGTAGTTACACAAAACCCTTTCATGACCAAACCTCAGAGGACTTAGTTCAAGCCACATGAGCACCATCATAAGCCACAGCTGAGCAGTGCTCTGGTTAAAGAGAGAAGAGAGGGTCTGGCAAAGATCCTGGTTCGAGCCTCCAGCTCCCCACCTGTGGGGGGGGGGGGCGCTTCACAAGTGGTGAAGCAGGTTTGCAGGTGTCTATCTTTCTCTCCACCTCTCTGTCTTCCTCTCCTTTCTGGATTTCTCTCTGTTCTATTCAATAACAATAGCAATAACAGCAAGAACAATAACAACAAAGGGTAGCAAAATAGGAAAAAGATGGTCTCCAGGAGCAGTGGATTCATGGTGCAGGCACCTGGTCCCAGCGATAACCCTGGAGGCAAAAAAAAAAAAAAAAAGAACAGAAACAGAATTCATCCAGACATTTATTGAACAATTTACAAAGGTGATTTTTTTTTTTGGAATAAAATTCTAATCTCCATTCCCCAGCTCCCCAACCTGCTCCTCATTCCCACCCTCCCACCCTCCACCCCAGCCCCACCCCCCTTGCCTCCCTTGTCTGCTGAGCAGTGGGAAAAGGAATGAGGAGAGCCAAGGAACAGCGAGAGGCCTGGGTCTCTGCTCTTGGCTGCCAGAAAGTTTCCTCAGGAAACTTGGGGGACAGGAAGTCAGGGAGTGGGGGTGGGGAGCCTGGGCTTTCATTTCTCCGGGTCAGCTAGGGTCCCAAGAAGTGGGGTCTTCCTGTGTGCACAGGCACTGATGGGTGAGAGTGAAGGGCCTTCCTGCTGGGCCAAGCTGCCTCAAGAGAGGTGAGAACTTCTGCTCCCCTCTGCTGTGGTCTCCACTCTTCAGAAAGCAGACTGTGTGAGGCTCAGCATCTCTGAGTAGGTGTGGAGATGTGGGGATCCTTAATCACTTGCCTTTCAGTGACACAGGCCAGCCCAGGCCGCACCTCAGCCTGCATCTGGCCCACACAAAAGCATAGCTTCGGGATGGTTCACAGTTGCATGGACTAGAGGCACTTCCCCCCCTTCCCCCTTCATGAGAAGCACCAAGAGAGGAAGAGAGGTGACTTGGCTATTCCACTCACCTCCTTCCACCTCTGAGGCTGGTGAACAGCTGAGAGAAGAAATTAGCAGCCAGCTGTTCAGTGGCCTGTGTCATGTTGGCCACAAGTTCCACTGCATTTTCCCAGCATCTTTGGGGCCCAGGGAGGAAGAGAAGGAGGCAGCTGCTGAAATCACAAGGTCTGAGTCTGGGCACAAGACAGCTCCTGGGGAGGCAGCTACATGCTACTCCCCTACCCCCACTTAGTTTTTGCTTCCCCTTCCCTTTTCCCTTTTCCTCCTCCCCTCCCCCTCTTTCTCCTTCTCCTCTTCTTCTCCTCCTCCTCCTCCTTCTCCTCCTCCTCCTTCCTCTTCTTTCTTGACTCCTTGTAATACTTCCCTAATTTTCACTATGACTGAGTGAGATTTTGAGTTGGGTCAGTCTATACAGAGAATATAGAATTAGTGTGGTCCAGGAGGTGGTACAGTGGATAAATCTTTGGACTCTTAAGCATGAGGTCCCGAGTTCAATCCTTGGCAGCAACAACAACAACAATAACAGCAGGCACAGAGCCCCAGCAATGATCCTGGTTATAAAATAAATACTAAGAAAGAGAGAGAGATTGGAAGGAAGGAAGAAAGGAAGGAGAGAGAGAAAGAAAGAAAGAAAGAAAGAGAGAGAGAGAGAGAAATTCATTAAGACTATCCTAGTACTATTAAATACATATCATTACTAAGCCAGAAGACAGATTATACACTAACTCCAGTGTAGAAAGCTTTGCTCTTGAATGACTGCAGAAAACTCAGCTGCAGTTTACTGAGATGGTATTCTGATGACTAAGAAAACAATTCCAAAAAGTAGGTCAGCACACTCTTAGGAAACCCAAAACTCCCATCAGAGTTCTCTGCAGGTTTAATAGCCAGGTAGCCCAGGAAACCCCTACATCAACCTCCCTTTCCTTGAACTTCTCTCCCATGGTCTTCTCTGTGGCAGTTCAGGAAGGCTCACAGGGTGTTCACCCTTGAGTCTGACTCTGCACACATTGCTCTCGCCAGCACCTTAGCTTCTAATTTTACCTTCTGTTTTGCATTTTGTGTAGTTCACAAGGCAGTGTTATGCAGGATTTAGACACTCGAGAAGTCAGGCTGTTAGCTTCCTGATACCTTTGGTGTGGGTCACTACTGAGGACTGAAGGTTGATAGCAGTCAGAACAGAGAACAGTAGAATCTGTGTGCTCTTCTCTGAGTCAGGGAGCAACCTCATTTCAGGATCCCTGTGCATGACTTCAGAAAAATCACTTGACTTGCTCCTGGTAGCGGTTCAGACTGATGACTATATTTGATTATATTTGGAGTGAGACTGTGTGTTTGTGTATATGTGTTTGTGGGTGGCAGGGCAGGAAGAGTTATTCACAGAAGGGGAAAGTACATCTAAGCAAAGGACTCTGGGAAAGAGGACCTAAGTTGGGAGTGAGAGTGATTGGCAAACACCTGTCACAAAGATATGAGAAATTGTGCCCATGTGTCAATAGCCATACTGTGATCCATTAACCCCTCAATAAAGAAAAAAAAAAGAATAATAAACTAGAGGGCTTCAGAGATAGCATAATGGTTATGAAGGAGAGGGAGAGTTTCATGGCTTAGGTTCTGGGGTTCTAGGTGTAAGACCCAGAACCACCGTACAGCAAAGCTGAGCAGTGCTCTGGTAAAAAGGAGGGAGGAGTGGTCCAGGAGGTGGCACAGTGGATAGAGCACTGGACTCTCAGGCATAAGGTCCCAAGTTCAATCCCCGGCAGCACATGTACCAGAGTGATGTCTGGTTCTTTTCTCCTTCTATCTTTCTCATTAATAAATAAAATATTAAAAAAAAAAAAAAGGAGGAAGGAAAGAAAGGAAGGAAAGAAGAGAGGAAGTATTGTTAATTAAAAAAAATAATAAAACGACTTCTCGGGAGCACAGCTAGGCACTGGTTTAAAACAATCAAGGTTTATTACATGACAGTACAGTAGTACAGAATGGTATATTTTAGGTACAGTAAAATAGGCAGTTATTAGCAAGGGTAAGACTAGACCAGGCCATGAGTCCAAAAGTTAATTATCAGACTTCAGCTACATTTGTACACGTCCTGAGAGAAGCAGCCATGGCGGGCTCTGGGGGAGCCAAGCAGCATGGAAAGTAGGAGAAGGAGCCAGGGATAAAAGGGGCCGGACTTCTGGCTGCCTGGAAGTTAAATAACTTGGTTTATGTAAATTCATCAGCCTGATGTCAGCCATATGCTAATTATGTTCTCAAAGTTCAGCCTCAGCCATATGCTAATCAAGTCCCAAAGTCCTATTCATGGGCTGTGTCATAACAAGGAAGGAAGGAAGAAAGGAAGGAGAGAATATCACACCAAAGTAAAAGACTCTGGGGTGGGTGGGTAGGGAGAATACAGGTCCATGAAGGATGATAAATGACATAGTGGGGGTTGTATTGTTAAATGGGAAACTGGGGAATGTTATGCATGAACAAACTATTGTATTTACTGTTGAATGTAAAACATTAATTCCCCAATAAAGAAATAAATTTAAAAAAAAAAAGGAAGGAAGGAAGGAGAGAGGAAGGAAGGAAGGAAGGAAGGAAGGAAGGAAGGTCAAAAGAGAAAGAAAAATAAGGGGATAGATAGCAATAATGGTTATGGAAAAAGACTGTCATCTCTGAGGCTCCAAAGTCTCAGGTTCAATCTCCTGCAGATTAAACCAGAACTGAGCAGGGCTCTGGTAAAAAAAAAAAATAAGAGAGAGATAATAATAAGTTATATATAATAATTAGATTCAGTAATCTGTCAAAATTAGATAGGTCTTATTGACAAATAAGCTACCTTTTAAAGGATGAGGCAAACCTTTTGGAACAGACAAGATAGTTGCTGTTTAAAGTGTGGAGCTTGGTAGCATCAGATCCATTTGGGAGTCCACTGGGAATTCAGAATCTTGGGCTCCAGACTGTATCTTGAAATTTCAACCTCTGGACTGGATCCTCTATGGGATCTGAAATACATGCTTTACCATCAAGGTCTAAGTAGAAGTTGTTTAACTCCTATAGCTTTTCCTATGTCTTCTCAGGGAGGGTTGAGGTAAATCTATTTGGTGACAAAACTCAACCTTTGTTATTGTGAAAACTAATATGGAGGGGGCCGGGCAGTGGCATACTGGGTTAAGTGCACATGGTACAAAGTGCAAGGACCCAAGCAAGTATCTGAGTTCGAGTCCCCACCCCCCCAGCTCCCCACCTGCAGGGGGGTCTCGTCATAAGGCGTGGAGTAGGTCTGCAGGTGTCTATCTTTCTCTTTCTCTCTCCCTCTCCATCTCCCTTCCTCTCTCAATTTCTCTCTGTATTATCCAATAAAATGGGGAAAAATCTGGTTAAATGCATATAGTACAAAGTGCAAGGACCCACAGAAGGATCCAGGTTTAAGCTGCCACTCCCCACCTGCAGGAGGAAAGCCTCACAAGCTGTGAAACAGGTCTATAGGTGACTCTCTCTCTCCCCCTCTCTTTTTCCCTCTTCTCTCTCAGTTTCTCTCTGCCCTATCCAATAAAAAGGGGGAAAAAATGGCCACCAGAAGTAGTGGATTTATACTGCTGGCACTGAACCCCAACAATAACCCTTGAGACAAAAAAAAAGAAAAAGAAAGAAAGAAAGGAAGGAAGGAAGGAAGAAAAGAAAAGAAAAGAAAAGAAAAGAAAAGAAAAGAAAAGAAAAGAAAAGAAAAGAAAAGAAAAAGGAAGGAAGGAAGGAAGGAAGGAAAGTGTATAGCTAGGCTAAGGAAACCCTGCAAAACTAGATGGAAGTGTTATTACTGCCAGGAAGTCACAGTTCTAGGCTGAGGTTTTTTATTTTTATTTTTATTTTTTTTATAGAAAGTGGGAGATAGGAAATGAGAGGGAAAGACACCACAGCACCAAAGCTTCCTCCAATGCTGTGGGGACAGGGTTTGAGCCTGGGTTGAGCGCGTAGCAAAGCTTACACTATACAGGTAAAATATTTTGGTGGTCTGAAACTAGATGAATTTGCAATCGAAGTAAACCTTTGTCATCACCTGGGAGGTAGCACAATGTATAAAAGCATTGGGCTTTCAAGCATGAGGTCCTGGGTTTAATCCCTGGCATCTCATGTGCCAGAATGATGCTCTGGTGTTCTCTCTCTCTCTCTCTCCTAAGTTAATAAATCTTTTTTTAAAAAAATTGAAAAAGTAAATCATTGTGATTTTCACAATGATTGACTTTACAGGTCAAGTCACAGAACTGTATAAGTACTCTTAAGTCCCCTTCCAAGTGGTATTCCAGTGCCCTTCCCCACTCTCCTGGCTCCAAGGTTCCAGTTGTTGTTCCTTCTCTGTACTAGGAGACAGGGGACAGGAAATGGTCATGAAGTCCCTGGGGAAGGAGCACCTCTCTAAAGGAAATGTTCAGAGTCAATGACTCCTGAAACCTGAAAACCAGAACATGGCATTGGGTCAGGAATGGTATGATCCAGGGCTGTTTCAAACCAGCAAACCATGCTAGTATCATTTGCGTTTTCCCGCCCGTTTCACAGGTAACACCTGTATGCAATACATACGTTAAAAAGTGTGGATGGGGGGGACAGGTGAAGGCTCACCTGGTGGAGCCAGGCATTACTATGCATGAGGACCTGAGTTCAAGCCACCACCACTTGAACTCAGTTCAAGTCTTCACTAGCAGAAGGAAAGCTTCATGAAAAGTAGAGCAGTGCTACAGAAGTCTCTTTCTCTCTGTCTCTCTCGCTGCCTCTCACCCTTTATGAAAAATGGCTGCCAGGAGTGGTGGAGTTATGCAGGCACCAATTCCCTGCAGTAACCCTGATGACAAAAATTTTTTTTTTTTTAATTTAAGATATGGTTATGTTAGTCCTTCCCTCCCTAGATTCTTGCTCTGCACAGTTAAGAGTATAGTCATATATATATATATATATATATACATATATATTTATTACATATAAATACATATATATATATATATATATATATATGTATTTCTTTGGGCAGGGGTAGATAGCATAATAGTTATGCAAAGAAACTCTCATCCCTGAGGCTCCAAAGTCCCAGGTTCAATCCCCTGCACCACCATAAGCCAAATCTGAGCAGTTCTCTGATGAACAAATAAATGGATAATAAAATAAAAATTAAAAATACATATCTTAAATATTTTTATTTATTTATTATTGGATAGAGACAAAGAGAAATTGAGAGGAGAGAGAGAGAGAGACACTTGCAGCCCGGCTTTATCACTCGTGAAGTTTTCCCCCTGCAGGTGAGGACCAGGGGTTTGAACTCAGGTCCCTGCACACTGTAATGTGTATGCTTAACCAGGTGAGAGCATAGCCTTTTGAATCAGACAAACCTTGGTTCCAATCCTGGCTCTGCTACTTACCAGCCATGTGATCATTAGTTCATCTCTATCTTAAAAATAGAAATTATAAACCAAACAAGTGGATGGACTAAGTAAGACAAAAATAAGGTTTACAAAACAGAGATTATAATAATAGTACATACCTCATGGGGTTATTTTGATGATTGAGAAATTACTAAGAAATGTTTAGCATAGCATCCGGCTAATAATAATTCCGGCTAATGCTCAGTGACTGCTTCCAATGTGCCAGGTTCTGGAATGCTATAGGACTTGCTTCTGTTGCTAACCTCAATTTCAGAGAAGGAGACCAGGACACAGAAAGGTTAAGAAACTTGCAGGGAGTGTGGGGGGGGGGGTCAGGGAGTGGGGTGGTGGCACACCTGGTTGAGAACACATGTTATGGTACTCAAGGAGCCAGCTTCAAGCCTCCAGTCCACACCTGCAGGGGGTAAGCTTCACAAGTGATGAATCAGTGCAGCAGGTGTCTCTATCTCCCTTTCTTTTTTTTTTCTTTCTTCTTCTTTTTTTTTTTTTTTTTTTATAAAAGTAACCTATTTGGGGGGGAGTCGGGCTGTAGTGCAGCGGGCTAAGCGCAGGTGGCGCAAAGCACAAAGACCGGCATAAGGATCCCGGTTCGAACCCCGGCTCCCCACCTGCAGGGGAGTCGCTTCACAGGGGGTGAAGCAGGTCTGCAGGTGTCTATCTTTCTCTCCTCCTCTCTGTCTTCCCCTCCCTCTCTCCATTTCTCTCTGTCCTATCCAACAACAACAACAACAACAATAATAACTACAACAATAAAACAACAAGGGCAACAAAAGGGAAAAAATAAATAAAATAAATATAAAAAAAATTTTTTTTAAGTAACCTTTTTTTTTAAGGTTTTACTTATTTATTAATGAGAAAGATAGGAGAAGAAAGAGAAAGAACCAGACATTACTCTGGTACATGTGCTACCGGGGATTGAACTCAGGACCTCATGCTTGAGAGTCCGATGCTTTATCCACTGCACCACCTCCCAGACCACTCTATCTCCCTTTCTACCTCCCCATCTTCTCAATTTCTCACTATCCTATCAAGTAAGAAGAAAAGCAAGAAAGAAAGAGGGAGAGAAAGAAATGGAAGAAAGAAAGAGAGGAGGAAAGAGAGAGGAAGGAGGAAAGAAGGAAGGAAGGAAGGAAGGAAGGAAGGAAGGAAGGAAGGAAGGAAGGAAGGAAGGGAGGGAGGGAGGGAGGGAGGGAGGAAGGAAGGAAAGAAGGAAGGAAAAAAGGAAGGAAGGAAAGAAAGAAGGAAGGAAGGAGGGAGGGAGGGAGGGAGGGAAAGAGAAGTAAAGAGATTTGGGAGGTGGCACAGTGGATAAGATGCTGGACTCTGAAGCATGAGATCCTGAGTTTGATCGCTGGCAGCACATGTACCAGAATAATGTCTTGTTTTTACTCTCTCCTCCTATCCTTCTCATTAATAAATAAGAAGGAAAGAAAAAGAAACTTGTCAGAGCAGGGGGAAGGGTAGTGGTGGTGGTGGTGGTGGTGGTGGTGGTGGTGGTGGTGGTGGTGGTGGTGGTGGTGGTGGTGGGGTGGTGGCATAGCCAATAGAAAACACACATTACTATGCACAAGGACCTGGGTTCAAACTCCCAATCCCCACCTGCAGGGGCAAAGCTTCGGGATTGGTGCAGTAGTTGAAGGTTTTGTTCTGTCTCCGTCTCTGTCTCTCTGTCAAAAGAATGAAGAGAGAGCGAGCCACCGTGAATGTTGGAGTTATACAGCCACCAAAAACCCCAGCAATAACCCTAGTGGCAAAAGAGAGGAAGAGAGAGAGAGAGAAGTAAAGAAGCAAAGGAGGGAGGAGAGAAGGAAGGAAGGAACTTGCCTAAGACTGCCTGGTTGATATGTGGGGGAAACTGGTTCCAGTTTCTGCTCTTGACCTCTCTGTCATATAGCTCAGTCTATGGAATCATAGCTCTTGAAAGATATTCCCATCCAACCACCCCTGGAACCGATTTATTATGTTAAGTTGATACACAGGGGTCCTTTTAGTAGCTAGATTGTGTTTGTTTGTTTGTCTTGTTTTGTTTTAATGAGAAAGATACAGAAATACACAGAGAGATACCTGTGCATTCCTCAGCTCTGGCGTATGGTGGTGCTAGGGATTGAACCTGAGACCTGAAAACCTCAGACATGAATGTCTTTTTGCATAACCATCATGCTGTCTCCCCAGCCCTTCACAGGGGTCCTTTTAAGAGAAGAGGAAGACAAGAGAGTCAGTTTCACAGTGATACAATGTGAGAAAGCCCTGACCATTCCATTCCTGGTTTTGAAGGTGAAGTGAAAGTACTGTAAGATAAAGAGTAGAGGGGGCCAGGTGGTAGCACAGCAGGTTAAGTGCATATGACATGAAACACAAGGACTGGCATAAGGATCTCAGTTCAAGCCCCTGGCTCCCCACTTGCAGAGGGGTCGCTTTATAAGCAGGTCCGTGGGTGTCTATCTTTCTCTCCCCCGCTCTGTCTTCCCCTCCTCTCTCCTTTTCTCTCTGTCCTATTCAACAACAACAATGGAAATGACAACAATAACAAGGGCAACAAAATGAAGAAAATGGCCTCCAGGAACAGTGGATTTGTGGTGCAGGCACTGAGCCCCAGCAATAACTCTGGAGGCAGAAAATAAATAAATAGATAAATAAATAAATAAAAAGTAGAGCATCTCAGGAGGTGGCACAGTGGATAAACTGTTGGACATTCAAGTGTGAGGTCCTGAGTTCAATGTTCAGCATAGCGCGAGTCAGAGTAATGGCTGGTTCTCTCTCACAAACAAACATTTTATAAAAGGAGTGGAATGTCTCTAGAAATTGGCGAAGGCGAGAAAACAGGTTGTCTATAGTTTCCGGAGAGGCAAGCAGACCTGTGGACACCTTGATTTTAGCCCAGTGAGATTCACCTTAAACGTTTGGCTCACAGAGATAAGCTAATAAATAGATTGTTTTAAACTTTTCATATTTGTTGCAGAAACCATAGAAAGGGGATGGAAAACTAATTGTATGGATGGCCATAGACAACTAATCCACACAATTCAAACCATGTAACAAGAATATAATTTGGATTTATTTATTTGTTTGTTTATTTTTACTAGAGCTTATGGTAGTGAGGGGATTGAACCCATGACCTTAGAGCCTCAGGCATGGGATTCTTTTTGCATAACTATTATGCTATCTCCCTCTGCCAAGAATATAATTTGATATATGAATAGGTTGAATGGGGTCATTTAAGTTTGTTTGTTCTTGTCCTGGTTTCTATATTGTATGAGCATGAGATGTATGAGCCCAGGTATATATGTCAGTGTGGTATAAATAATGGTACCCATGAATAAGTTCTTGGATTTCTTTTCTTTATCTTTTTAAAAAATTTATTTGTTTTTTAACATGAGAATGGAGGAGAAAGAGATCCAGAGCATCATCCTGGCACATGTAATGCTGGGGATAAAATTAAGGATCTCGGGAGTCAGAAGGTAGCACAGCGGGTTAAGGCAGGTGGTGCAAATCACAAGGACCGGCATAAGGATCCTGGTTTGAGCCCCCAGCTTCCCACCTGCAGGGGAGTCACTTCACAAGCGGTGAAGCAGGTCTGTAGGTGTCTATCTTTCTCTCCCACTTTCTGTCTTCCCCTCCTCTCTCCATTTCTCTCTTTACTATTTAACAATGACGACAACAATAAAACAACAAGGGCAACAAAAGGGAATAAGTAAATAAATAAATATTTTTTTAAAAAAAGAATTAAGGATCTCATGCTCTTTGGTCCAACACTCTAGCTACTGTGTCAACTCCCAAACCTAGCCTCTCTCTCTCTCTCTCTCTCTCTCTCTCTCTCTTTCTCTCTCTCCCTCCCTCCTTCTCCCTCTCTTGCTCTCTCTCAGAGCACTGCTAAATTAATCCAGGCTATGGGGATTGAACCTGGGATGTTTGGTGCCTCAGGCATGAAAATCTTTTTGCATGACCACTATGCTATCTTCCCAGCCCGAGCCTCTACCTCTTAAATCATCCTTTATGCCACAGGTCAGCTGATATGCTCTTTAGTGTTCTCTGAGGTTGACCAAAGGGTGATGAGGACCACTGCTTTTCATGCTGTTTGCCACCCTTGAGTCTCTTTAGTAGGACCACTTTCCTTCCTGCCTGCTTGCCTTCCTTCCTCCCTTTATGTTTTGTTTGTATTTTATGTATTTTGGATGTATAGAGAAAAATTAAGAGGGCAGGGGAAAATAAGAAGGAAGAGAGACATACCTATAACACTGCTTCACCACTTGCAAAATTCCTCCTTCCCCTGGCAAGTGGGGACCAGAGTTGAACCTGGGTCCTTACACATTGTAGCATGAGTACTCCACCAGGAATGCCATTGCCCAGGCCCTCTTTTTTTTCCCTCTTTCTTATTTTTTTTTAAATTAACATGAAAGATGGGGTAGGTGGGGGTCGGGAAGAAACGAGAGAACCAGAGCATCACTCTGCTACATGTGGTGCCAGGGATCAAACTCAGGACCTCATGCTTAAGAGTCTCACATTCTGGGAGTTGGGCGGTAGCACAGTGGATTAAGAACATGTGGCACAAAGCACAAAGACTGGCGTGAGGATCCCGGTTCAAGCCCCCGATTCCCCACCTGCAGGGGAGTTGCTTCACAGGCAATGAAGCAGGCCTGCAGGTGTCTGTCTTTCTCCCCCTCTCTGTCTTCCCCCCCTCCATTTCTCTCTGTCCTATCCAACAACAACGACATCAATAACAACAACAACCACTACAACAATAAAACAAGGGCAATACAGCCCCACACCTATGGGCATCTAATCTTTGACAAAGGGGCCCAGACTATTACATGGGGAAAGCAGAGTCTCTTCAACAAATGGTGTTGGAAACAATGGGTTGAAACATGCAGAAGAATTAAACTGAATCACTGTATTTTGCCAAATGCAAAAGTACATTCCAAGTGGATCAAGGACTTGGATATTAGACCACAAACTATCAGATACTTAGAGGAAAATATTAGCAGAACTCTTTTCCACATAAATTTTAAAGATATCTTCAATGAAACGAATCCAATTACAAAGAAGACTAAGGCAAGTATAAACCTATGGGACTACATCAAATTAAAAAGCTTCTTCACAGCAAAAGAAACCACTACCCAAATCAAGAGACCCCTCACAGAATGGGAGAATATCTTTACATGCCATACATCAGATAAGAGTTTAATAACCAACATATATAAAGAGCTTGCCAGACTCAACAACAAGACAACAAATAACCCCATCCAAAAATGGGGGGAGGACATGGACAGAATATTCACCACAGAAGAGATCCAAAAGGCTGAGAAACACATGAAAAAATGCTCCAAGTCTCTGATTGTCAGAGAAATGCAAATCAAGACAACAGTGAGATATCACTTCTCTCCTGTGAGAATGTCATACATCAGAAAAGGTAACAGCAACAAATGCTGGAGAGGGTGTGGGGTCAAAGGAACCCTCCTACACTGCTGGTGGGAATGCCAATTGGTCCAACCTCTGTGGAGAACAGTCTGGAGAACTCTCAGAAGGCTAGAAATGGACCTACCCTATGACCCTGCAATTCCCCTCCTGGGGATATATCCTAAGGAACCCAACACATCCATCCAAAAAACACATATGTTCTTGGCAGCACAATTTGTAATAGCCAAAACCTGGAAGCAGCCCAGGTGTCCAACAACAGATGAGTGGTTGAGCAAGTTGTGGTATATATACACAATGGAATACTACTCAGCTGTAAAAAATGGTGACTTCACCGTTTTCAGCCGATCTTGGATGGACCTTGAAAAAATCATGTTGAGTGAAATAAGTCAGAAACAGAAGGATGAATATGGGATGATCTCACTCTCAGGCCAAAGTTGAAAAACAAGATTAGAAAAGAAAACACAAGTCGAACCTGAAATGGAATTGGAGTATTACACCAAAGTAAAAGACTCTGGGGTGGGTGGGTAGGGAGAATACAGGTCCATGAAAGATGATGAATGACATAGTGGGGGTTGTATTGTTAAATGGGAATCTGGGGAATGTTATGCATGTACAAACTATTGTATTTACTGTTTGAATGTAAAACATTAATTCCCCAATAAAGAAATAAATTATTAAAAAAAAAAACAAGGGCAATAAAAGGAAATTAATTAATTAATTAATTTTTTTAAAAGAGTCTCACATTCTATCATTTCACCACCCCAATGGATATAAGTTGATTTTCTGAAGTTCTCTGGAGTTACCTTAATCATCAGTCAGGGCCTGAACTTTGGGGCCTCTTGGTCCCCTTCCTGTTCACACCCCTGCTTACAGAAGGGGGTTTCCCCCCTGGGGTGACTCATTCTCTGGCTGCAGTGTGAAAGTGCACACTGCAGAAGGCAGAACAACTCAGTATCACCCTGTGCAAAAGGTTCACTGAACCCCAGAATAAAGATGTGGCCTCGGGGTCCAGGCGATAGTGCACCTGGTTTAGTGCATATATTATGTACAGGGACCTGGGTCTGAGCCCCCCACTTCCCACCTGCAATGGAGGGAAGCTTTACAAGTGGTGAAGCAGATCTGCAGGTATCTTTCTTTCTCCCTTTCTACTTCTCTTCCCCTCTTCTCTCCTCTCAATTTCTCTCTGTCCTATCAAATATAATAGAAAAGAAAAGAAAAAAATGGCCTCCAGGAGCAGTGGATCATAGTGCCAGCATTGAGCCTCAGCGATAACCCTGGAAGCAAAAAAAAAGAAAAGAAAAAAAGAAAAAGTTGCCTCTTCTTAACTGTACTTACTCTGCCTATCTCTTTATACAGATGAATGTGAAGCCAGATAATTCTCAAACTGGTGACTGGTTAAAAAAAAAAAAAGATATTTACTAACATATATGTATATATTATATATATTAGAGGAATTTGAGATATTTATTCACACAAGCACATAGAATAGTCAGTAAAAAGACACAGACTTACACAGGTAAAGATACAGGGGGTTCAGCTGAGACCTAGACACACGGGGTGGAGGGTGGTGTCAGCTGAGGAGCCCACAAGCCAGAATGCCAAGGAAGCCCCAATGCTTGTGAACTCCTAATATTTTCTATACATTGTATATTTGACTTATTTTTTGTCATCACTTTACTATTCCAGATGAACTTTTTCAAATACAAAAACAGAAACAGAGAGACAGACAGAAAGACACCAAAAAACACCTAGCTTTCACGTGATCTAGGAGGTGGCTCAGTGGCTAAGGAACTAGACTCTCAAGCATTAGGTCCTGAGTTCAATCCCTGGCAGCACATGTGCCAGAGTGATGTCTGGCTCTACTATTATCTTTCTCATAAATAAATAAATAAAATCTTTAAAAAAAAAAAAAAACACCTAGCTTTCTTCAGTGCAGTGGGGACTGGGCTTGAACTTGGGCCAGGCCTATGACAAAGCCAGCACATTATCCAAGTGAGCTAGCTATCTTGCTGATTTGGAAAACAAAACTTAGAACAAGTACAAAGAAAAACAAGTTCTTTTTTCTTATTGATTTACAAAATTACATGTCAACAGGGGTATAATTCCACACCATTCCCACCACCAGAGTTCTGTGTCCCCATTCCCTCCACTGGAAATTGCAGAAGTTCTCCCAAGATCACAGATATGGATTGATTATCATTACTATAAATAAATAAATAAATAAATAAATAAATAAATAAATGTGTCCCTATTCAGAGAAACAAGTTTAAAGGAAACCGTGGTTTCCTAAAGTTTGTAAAGCCATGTTAGGGACCTATATAGAAAAAAATTTTTTTTTTCTTCCACAATTGAGATGCTTAGGGTCCAGGATCAGAAGTAGTTGGTTTTTGAGGAAGAGGATAACCAAGAACATTTGCAGAGACAGAGAAGGTTCTACACTTGATTCCAGACCGCTAGGCAGGAGGCTCCTGGCCTTCTGGTTCCAGGTTCATCAGTCATGGGCCCTTCACACTGGTGGCACCTTCTCGTCATCTGTTCACACAGGTAGTGCCTGCCAGCAGTTCTGGGCTGGAGTGGAGCAATATGGCATCAGTCTGGGAGATGCAACCAGGCTGATGAACCAGTCCTCTGTTTGGGGAGTCCCAGATACTGCTCAGCCTTCTCTCCCCTCTGTGGATAGACAGTCTTTCCATAGCAGGAAAGGGCTGAGCAGTCAGGGAGAAGTCATTGCCTTCCCAATGAGAGGGAAGGCAGCATAGGTACTGAGGTCTTGGGCCATACTCTGTGAGGATTTGGTGTGGCTTCATCCCAGTGGTGACCGACAGCTATCTGGGAACATGGACTCTTCTAGAAGTAAGCAAGGTCCCCACTAACAAGGAAGCAAATACACTCCCCCCTCCCCAGCAGCAAGGCTTGGCACAAGCCAATTCCCCTTCTCCCAGAAGCTAACACACAATCCCCACCCCCCACCACCTTCAGCAGTAAGGCATTTTTTTTCTGGGACAGCACATGATAAAAATGGCTTCCAATGTAGGCAGTGTTAGATGCAGTAGTTTTAAAGTTTTAAGTATAGTTGCTTTTCTGCTTAGCGTGAGATGGAAAATTCCTTGCCCTTTCCTCTAGAAACAGGACCTAATCATTAAGCCACCGGTTGTTTACCAAGCATCAGTAAGCCACTGGTTGTTTACCAAGAATCAGTAAGCCACCAGTTGTTTACCAAGACCCTGCAAACAGGCAAGGCTTATCAGGGCCTTTGCACAAGGAAATTATTTTCTAGGAAGGGGCAGCTGATGGCGGGAGGATGTGGTGACCCTACCTGGCTAGATTCTATTGGTTGTGTGATTTTGCAATGTTTGAAACTAGCCCGCGCTTTGCTTTGAATGGATCATGCTTTTGCTAAGTTTGAAATGATTGGATTTTGCGTTTTCTATAGCCTGTTATTGGATATAGGTTGATAAGGTGATGTGTTCCCCCTCCCTGAGTATAGTCTGAATTCCTATAAATTGTGTGGTTTGAGCCTTGTTCAGGGTCGAGCTGGTGGACTGCTGTCAGTCACCACTCAGCCCGGAATCGAATTCATGAATAAACATCTTTTGCTTCCTTGCAGTGGATGGTGGTTTGATTTTAGCTCACTAACAGGCAGCCATCTTCCTCCTCCTCATGCCATTGCTGGGCTTCCTGGACTCTGGAAGCATGAGATGGTGGGGTTTGCCATCTGAGGACACACCAACTTTTGAGTATGCTTTGGGTGGCCTATATCATTCTGGCCCCCATCTTTTATTCAACAGTTGGTTCCTCCAGAAGTCAATTTCCTCATTTCTTTAAGCATCAGACTTCTGCTTTTTCTTTGTAGCTATTTTTTTTTTTTTTTTTTTTTGCCCCAGACACTTGCTCTTCCGTTGAGCGTTTGCAGAAGAAACCAAATAAGGAAGCAGGAGCCGAATGCTTCTGGGATGAATTCTTTAGTAAAGGACTTCAGTGCTGCTGGTAGCTGAGAGCTAGGGATTATCTGCTGTTCTAATTAGCCCAGTCACTTCTACCCCTCTTTATTCAGTGACAGAAACACAGGCCTATTTATGAACCTTTAAGATTTATCCATTTAAAAGTTTGTGTGCAGAAGATAGCCCAGGCTGCAGAGCTGGGCCCTGGGCCAGTGGCAACATGAAGGCAGGAAACTGCAGGGTCGGAGGAGCTTCTGAGGGGGCAGCAGACAGAGCCAGGCAGCCTGGCTCCTGGCTGGCTGAGGGGTGATGCCTGGGCAGATGCTGCTCTATAAAAACCACAAGGGGCCGGGTGGTGGCACACCAGGTTGAGCGCACATATTACAGTGCACAAGAACCTTGGTTCGAGCCTCTGGTCCCCACCTGCAAGGGGAAAGCTTTGAGAAGGGTGAAGCAGTGCTGCAGGTATCTCTCTCTCTCTCTCTATCTCTATCTCCCCTCCTCCTCTCAGTTTCTGGCTGTCTCTATCCAATAAATAAAGATAATAAAAAATTAAAAACCACAGATGTTAGGGGCTAGGGAGATAGCATAATGGTTCTGCAAAGAAACTCATATGCCTGAGACTCCATGCCTGAGACTGCCTGTACACCACCATAAGCCAGAGCTGAACAGTACTCTGGTAAAAATCAAAACCAAACACATACATACACACACACACACACACACACACACACACACACACACACACACACCCCATAGAAGTTGATTTGGGTTTGAGCCCCCAGTTCCCCACCCGCAGGAGGGTCGATTCACAAGCTGTGAAGCAGGTCTACAGGTGTCTATCTTTCTCTCCCCCTCTCTGTCTTCCCCTCCTCTCCTGGTTTCTCTCTGTCCCATCCAACACCAATAACAGCAGCAGCAACAACAACAATAACAATGGAAAAAAGATGGCTGCCAGGAGCAGTAGATTTGTAGTGCAGGCACCAAGCCCCAGCAATAAGCCTGGAGGCAAAAATAAAATTTAAAAAAAAAAGAAGAAGAAGAAGTTGTTGATTTGGGGCTTCCTACTCCTTCCTCTGCCCATGCTTAGATTAAAGCATATACAGAGCACAATCTTTCTTTTTTTTTAATTTCTTTTTTCTATTTTTATTTATTTATTTTAGAGAGACAGGTCAAGAGAAGAGTGAAAGAGACCATAGCATTAAAACTTCCTTCAGTGAGGTGAGGGCCAGGATTGAACATGGGTCATGCACATGGCAAAGTAGCACATTCTATCAGTAAATCCAAGAGCACTAAAGCAGGGCAGGCGTAGATAGCATAGTGATTATGCAAAGAGACTCATGCTTGAGGTTCTGAAGTCCCACGTTCAATCCCCCCGCACCACCATAAGCCAGAGCTGAGCAGTGCTCTGGTTAAAATTTAAAATAATAATAATAATAATAACATTTTAAAAAGATACAGCAGTACTAAAACATGCTTGGCAGCTTAACTCCTAACCCCCTGGGCCAATGTTCAAATCCTGCCTAACATCCACTCATACTTAGGCTCTGTGACCACTGGTTTCTTCATCTGTCTCTTCTCTTGTCTCCTCTCCTCTTCTTTCCTTTTCTTCTCTTTCTTTTTTCATTCCCTTTCTTTTTTTTGGGGGGGGGGGTTTGAGGTGGGGGTGGAACATAGAGTTTCACTACACCAGGCTGAGAGAGACAGAGATTACAGCACAGAAGTTTCCACTGATGTGGTGGAGGCCAGGCTCAAACCTGGGAGGCAAGCTTGGCAAAGCAGTGCACTATCCAAGTGAGCTACTGTGCAAGCCCTACTCTCTACTTTCTAGGGTTGCCATGGGGATATGTGAGTCAACCCATGCCAAGCAGTTAGCAGATAATAGGTGTTCAGGCAGTAGAGCCTTTATTAGTAGTATTATTTGTTACCACCACAGCCCATAATAGTAAGTTGACAGAGTGGGTCTGGCATAGTCCTAAGCAAGCTCCCCCAGCAGGCAGACTCTCTGAGTAAGTCCTCTGAACACCCCAAGGCAAGGCTAAGGCACACCAGGTCACATGCTTTGTTTCAGTATCATTTAATTGGAAGGTGCTTTCTGATTGTGCAACTCAAGCAGCTTCCTGGAGGTCAATGGCCATCAGCTGCTTCTGGGAGTTACAGCAATTGTGAGGTCTGTGCATGCCCGCAAAACTAGACTTTAGCTCGCTGAGTCATCCCTAAAAGGTCAGCTGGCTCGGCCTTCACCAAGACAAAAGGCAGGCATGGGAATCTTAGCCCATATCTCCATCATATGTGTCTGAGTGAAGGAGAATGGGAGTGGGCATTAACATCTATTGAACAACATTTACAGGCCACGAGACCCTCTTGAGAGGCTACTAAGTCTCAGAAATGCCAACGGCTGGAGAGAAGCTGTTGTGAAGGACATGTCACTTGTGCCACCTTGGATGAGAAATCATTCGCCCTGCCATTCCCTCTACCCTGCAAAAGCATTTGGAGGTGTATGGGGGGGGGGATTGGCTGACCAATTGTTCCCCAATATTTAAAACTTCGTCATACATAATCTCAAGAATTAAGGAAAGAGCATTATTTTCAGGAATTTTAACTTTATTCAGGAAAATTAGAACATTTACATGTTAGGCCAAGAGAGAAAAAGAGAGGAGCCCACTTATTCGCGTCTCATGGGAGCCCCACATAGGCAGAGATAGAGAGAAAGACAGAAAGAGAGAAGCCCCTCAGAGCTCTCTCTCTCTCTTTTTTTTTCCAGAGCTCTCTTACTCACATGTTGATGGGGCGCTCACCTAGGGCCGAGAGAGCTAAAGAGCCTCTCACAGGTTACTCACACAGTGACCTAGGCAGAGACAGAGAAGCCCCCAGAGTTCTTACATTTCCAACGGAAACTCACCTATCAGAGAGAGCCAGAAAAGAGGGAAAGACAACTTAATCATACGGTGACCTAGGCAGAGAGCAACCCAGGCCCAGTTCTAGTCTTTAACATCCAAGCCCCGCCTTCACCTTTCCAAGCCACACCTGTCACCACTCCCATTTTCTGGGCAGTACCCTCCAGGTACTTCCTGACCCTCAACAAAGGGAACCTGGAGATAGTACAGTGGATAGACCCATGGTCTCTCAAACATGAGGACCTGGGCATCTGCCAGAATGGTGTTCTGGTTCTCTTTCACTGACAAATATTTTTATTTTATTTATTTATTTATTCCCTTTTGTTGCCCTTGTTGTTTTATTGTTGTAGTTATTATTGTTGTTGATGTCGTCGATGTTGGATAGAACAAACAGAAATGGAGAGAGGAGGGGAAGACAGTGAGGGGAGAGAAAGACACCTACAGACCTGCTTCACCACTCGTGAAGGGACTCCCCTGCAGGTGGAGAGCTGAGGGCTCGAAACGGGATCGTTATGCCGGTCCTTGCGCTTTGCGCCACCTGCGCTTAACCTGCTGTGCTACGCTGACTCCCACTGACAATTTTTTTTTTAAGCATTTGAAGTGGGGTTATGGGAGCAAGAATAGGGTGTGTTTATTTCTGGCTGAGACTGAGTGAGGCCTCACAGCAGGAAGTGACTTGTAATAAAGACTATGTCATGAGCTCACTTTCCCACAGTTGCTAGGGGTATTTGGTTATTTATGTTAATGTCATAGTCTCTTTGAATCTAAGGTATCAGGCTGCCTCTGAAAAATATTTCACCCACTCCCCCTATACTTACTTTAACTTTAAAATGTTGGCAGGACAATGTTGAAGTGCTTTCTTTCATGCAAGCATTCTTTTGTTCTCTCAGAAAATACTAGAAAATAAAGAGCTTCTCAGTGAGTAAGTACATCTGAGTGCAGGCAAGTGGGTAGAGAGAAAGGTGATGCATTTGCAATCTAATTTTCTGATTAAAAAAAATAATCTGTGTTTTTCATGATTTGAGGATGACTTCTCATTTTTTTTTTTACTTGAGTGATTGAACTGGTCATTTATTTTATGAATAAGACAAATAAAAATAGGATCCAAGTGGATGTATTTGTCTCTTCAGAGATTGACGCTGGTCTACATTATTGATAAGTAATCAGGAAATGTTGCTGAGGGACATTTGATTTTCTTGTCAGCAAGAATTGTTTTTTGACTTTTTTTTTTTTTTTTTTGGCCCTGATATGCCACAAGGCATTCTGGTTTGTTCTGCTTCTTCTGATTTTATCAAAACCTTGGATAAATAACTTTCATTATAAAGAAGAAAAAGAGCAAAGTAAAAAATTTCTGACGGGGCTGGGCTGGGTGGTAATGCAGTGGGTTAGGCGCACATAGGACAAAGCTCAAGGACCCCCCACAAGGATCCCTCTTTGAGCCTCGGGCTCCCCACCCAGTAGCTTCACAAGCAGTGAAGCATATCTGCAGGTGTTTATCTTTCTCTCCCCCTCTCAATCCTCCCCTCCTCTCTCAAGTTCTTTTTATTTTATTTTATTATTTATTTATTGCCAGAGCACTGCTCAGCTCTGGTTTACAGTGGTGTGGGGGATTAAACCTGGGACTTCAGAGCCTCAGGCATGAGAGTCTGTTTTATGCTATCTAGCCCCACACCCTCTTTCAACTTCTCTCTGTTGTATCCAATAAAAAATGGAAAAAATGGCCACAGGAGCAGTGGATTCATAGTGCTGGCACTGAAACCTACTGATAATCCTGGAGGCAAAAAAAAATTCTAAAGGAGGACCATCTGGCCTATCTTTCTGCTTCATTTGCATCCATGGTTGTACTTTTTACTGAGGAGAGAAACTCTCTGGAGTTGAGATTCTAAACTTTGCTCATTTATGCCACCATTTCACAGCCCTCCAAAGTTTTCTTGTTTATCAGTGTGATTCAAGTATCTCTCTCTTCAATAAAGAAGAATAGCCTTATTTGGGAGAGCATGCTTAAGAGTCTTAACTAGTGGGCCCAACCTTTAAAAAAATTCTTTTTTTTTTTTTTTGAAACCTCAGTGTCCAGGGAGATGGTTTGTCAGGTAGTGCTTGCTTTGCATGTCGGAGACTCCAACTTTGATTCAGCATTGCAGTGCTCTGGCCAGTTTCTCCCTCTCTCTTTCTCTTTCAAATATATAATGCAAATTTTTAAAGTTCGGCTATTGTAAAAACAAACAAATATCTAGCTGTGCCATCTGGCATCTCCGATGGTATAAAAGAAATTTGAGAACTTTGCAAGCACAGTTAGTAGCAGAAGTAATTAATGAAATAGGAGCTGTATTTGACTTACCCTGAACAATTTATTATCTGAGTTGACATTTCTCTAACTTCACATCTATTATTAAAAGGGTTCAAGCCGTTCAGGGGCTATCTTCCATGTAAGCCTCACTTGATGGAATTTACGTTATAATTTGTGAGTTTGGTCATGAATTGCTTTTCTCAAAGAGATTTAGCACTCTCGTGTTGTATGTTTTGTTCTCATTTCAAGATTTTAGGTGTTTATATTTTCCAAGTCCTTCAAGAATTGTGACTTTAAGAGTTTGCAAGTGGGTGTACTTAAAGATAACAGCTGAGGTGGGAGGTTTAATGTTTTTATTATCTTTACTTATTTCTTAGATAGACATAGCCAGAAATTGAGAGGGAAGGGGAAGACAGAGAGGAAGAGAGACAGAAAGACACCTCTGTCTCTCAGGTGCAGCCCAGCTTCACCACTTGCAAAGCTTTCCCCCACAGGTGGGGACCGGGGGCTCGAACCTGTGTCCTTACGCATTGTAACATGTGCAGTCAACCAAGTACACCACCACCTGGCCCCAAGTGGCAGGTTTAAAGCAACTCTACTGCTTATCATTCAGACAAAGGACTTGGAGCAATAGCCATTTGAGCCAGCTGTCACTAGAAAAAGGCTATACACTTACAGATAATTCTGACCATAACTTTCTCTTTTACACAAGATTGTACTTCTCCAAAACAACAGAGACAGAATCAGAAAAACAGAGGGAAAGATAGTGTAGCACTGAAGCTATCCCTCAGTGCAGTGAGTGGGCTAGGGCTCAAACCTGGGTCATACACATGGCAAAGCAGACACCTTTCCATATGAGCTTGCTCACTGACTACTCTCAGCCATCTTTTTTTTTAAATTTTATTTTATATTTATTTTCCCTGTTGTTGCCCTTGGTTTTTTTATTGTTGTTTTTATTGATGTCATTGTTGTTGGATAGGACAGAGAGAAATGGAGAGAGGAGGGGAAGACAGAGAGGGGGAGAGAAAGATAGACACCTACAGACCTGCTTCACTGCCTGTGAAGCGACTCCCCTGCAGGTAGGGACCCAGAGGCTCAAACAGGCATCCTTATGCCAGTCCTTGCGTTTTGCGCCACGTGCACTTAACTTGCCACGCTACCGCCCGACTCCCTCTCAGCCATCTTAGCAATATGTTTAGCCCAGAGTTCTTAAAACTGTTCTCCAAAGAATATAGCTGAATCTAGGGGTAGGTGGCAGTATACCCTGTCAAGCATATGTTATCATGCTTGAGAACCTGGGTTCAAGACCCCAGTTTTCACCTGCAGTGGGGAAGTTTCACGAATGCTTGAGCTACAGATATCTATCTCTCTTCTCTGTCTTTCTCACCCTTTATCAAAAGATGGGGGGAAAGGATCAGAAACAGTGGAGTCATGCAGGCACTGAGATAAACCTGGTGGCAATTTTTTAAATCTTCCCTATACTTACTATGTTCTGATATTTTATTTATTTATTTGTTTGTTATCTTTATTTACTTATCGGAGACAAACAGAAATTGAGAGGAATAGGGAGACAGAGAGGGAGAGAGACAGAGAGACACCTGCAGCACTGCTTCACCACTTGTGAAGCTTTCCCCTTACAGGTGGGGACCAGGGTCTCGAACCCAGGTCCTCATTGTAACATGTGTACTTAACCAGGTGCACCACCATTGAGCGCCTGATTTTAGTCACAGAAGTTGGCCTATCATGCATTTTTTTCATCTTTATTTATTGTATAGAGACAGCCAGAAAATGAGAGGAAGGGGGAAATAGGGAGAGAGATAGAGATAGAGAGAGAGAGAGAGAGAGAGAGAGGCCTGCAGCACTGCTTCACCATTTGAAAAGCTTTTCCCCTGCAGATGGGGACCAGGAGCTCGAACTCAGGTCACTGTGCATTGTAACATGTGTGCTCAGCCAGGTGTGCTACCACTCAGTCCTCTAATTTCTTTGTGGACTTTTTATTTATTTTTTTAATTTATTTTACCAGAGCACTGTTCAGCTCTGGCTTATGGTGGTACAGGGGATTGAACCTGGGACTTTAAGGCCTCAGGCATGTGAGTCTATTTACATAACCATTATGCTATCTACCCTCTGCCCTACAAATTTTTTAATATATTTTTTTATTTTTAATTTTTTAATTTTAATTTTAATTTTTAATTTTAACCAGAGTACTGGTCAGCTCTGGCTTATGGTGGTACAGGAGACTGAACCTGGGACTTTGGAGAGTCTCTTTGCATAGCCATTATGCTATCTACCCTCTGCCCTTTTTTTTTTTTTAACCAGAGCATTGTTCAGCTCTGGCTTATGATGGTTCAGGACTGAATTTGGGACTTTGCAGCCTCAGGCATGAATCTCTTTGCATATCTGTTATGCTATCTCTTTCTGTCTTTCTTTACTGCAGTAGCGTTTAACTGAGATGTTGATTTATAAGATTGTTGTCAAAGATATATTTCCATATTTCTTGAAAAGAGAGAAAGGAAGGAAGGAAAGAGGAAAGGAAGGAAGAAAAAGAAAGAGGAAATAAAAGGTAAAACTTAAAAGGAAGGCAGAGAGAGTCCGGTGGTAGAGCAGCGGGCTAAATGCACATGGCGCAAAACGCAAGGACTGGCCTAAGGATCCTGGTTCTAGCCCCCGGCTCCGCACCTGCAGGGGAGTCACTTCACAGGTGGTGAAGCAGGTCTGCAGGTGTCTTTCTCTCTCCCTCTCTGTCTTCTCCCTCCTCTCTCCATTTCTCTCTGTCCTATCTAGCAACAACGACATCAATAACAACAACAATAATAACTACAACAACAATAAAAAAAGGAAGGCAGAGACTATAGAAACATGTAGGTGTTAGTAACAGATAAGTGACTGAGTAAGTTGTGGTCTATGTACACAACAGTACTTAGCTTTTAAGAATGGTGAATTCACCTTCTTCACTCTATCTTGGATGGAGCTAGAAGGAATCATGTGAAATGAGATCAGTCAGAAAGAGAAGGATGAGTATGGGATGATCTCAGTCATAGACAGAAGTTGAGAAATAAGATCAGAAGGGGAAAACACAAAGCAGAACTTGGACTGGAGTTGGTTTATTGCACCAAAGTAAAGGACCCTGTGGTGGGGGAGTGTTCAGATCCTGGAACATGATTGCGGACAAGGACCTAGGTGGGGGGTTAGAGTGTTGTGCAGAAAACTGAGCAAGTTTACGTATGTACCTGCTACTGTGTTTACTGTTAACTGTAAACCATTAGTCTCCCCTAATTAAAAAAAAAAAAGATAGGTGTTAGTATATATTAACCATCATCCTGTTCCACCCTAACCTACCTTAGTGCTCCTGCATTCATAAATTTCCTTAGTCCCCCACAGATCACAGTCCATTGAAGTTCCACCCTTTGTTGTCCTTTGTTTTGTTTCACAGATCCTACCTGTGGGTAATATTGAGAGATGGTTAGGTCTTCTTTTCAAAGGAACACAAATAGAACAACTCTTTAGTACAAAAATTATTATTTTTTTTTAAGATTTTCTTTATTTATTCATGAGAAGATAGGAGAGAGAAAGAACCAGACATCACACTGGTACATGTGCTGCCGGGGGTTGAACTCAGGACCTCATGCTTGAGAGCCCAGTGCCTTATCCACTGCGCCACCTCCCAGACCACCAAAAATTATTTTTATAAATTGTTATCTATACCACCTATGGCCAGTATTTTTGTATTTTTTTAAATATTTATTTATTTATTTTCCCTTTTGTTGCCCTTGTTGCTTTATTATTGTAGTCATTATTGTTGTTCTTGATGTCATCCTTGTTGGCTAGGACAGAGAGAAATGGAGAGAGGAGGGGAAGACAGAGAGGGGGAGAGAAAGATAGATAAGTCAGATCCTTGTAGTTCCTTGCAGTGCTTGCTAATCCTCCAGCAGAGACCCTCAGACTCTCTTCCTCCTGTCTTTATTTAGACAACGGGGAGATTGTGAGCTCTGAAGCCCAGCCCAGGGGTGGAGGAGACAGTTCTGCATCATGTATTAAAGATGGGAGAAGGGTGAGGGGGCCGCCCTGATGCCTAACATCCACTGTTGGTGGCACACCCTTTTGCAAAAAAAAACAAATGCCTTGCTTCAACTCCTTATTTTTTGCCTTGACAAGTAATTTTAATTGGACATCACTTACAACAGGAAGATTATCTGCTGTTTGTCCTTATAGCTTATTCCACTCAACAAGATTCTAAATCCAGCACAGTTTTTTTTTTTTAAGTCAGTTTTTATTGTCACTTCTTCTCCAACCCTTCCAAAGAGGTCATCTTGTTGGCTCTTTCCCCCACCCCCAAAACTACAGTTAAAACAAACCAAACCAAACAAAAAAAAACCCCTCTCAACCCCTAACTCTTCTGACCCCATAATTAACAAGGGACTCACTGCCCTCAGTGAATTTTTTTTTTTTTTTTGCCTCCAAGGTTATCACTGAGGCTTGGTGCATAAACTACAAATTCATTGCTCTTGGTAGCCACTTCCCCCCCCCCCATTGTTGTTGTTAAATAGGACAGAGAGAAATTGAAACACATATTCACACAACTGAATAGCATGTGACAGGAGGAGGGTACATGACAAAAGCCTAGTCTCTTAAATCCAATCTCTAAGATGTCATGAGGTTCTCCAAAATGTAGTTGATACTTGCCACATAAAGACATTCCCGGGAGTCAGGTGGTAGTGCAGCAGGTTAAGCGCACATGGCACAAAGCCAAGGACCGGCATAAGGATCCCGGTTCGAGCCCCCGGCTCCCCACCTGCAGGGGAGTTACTTCACAGGTGGTGAAGCAGGTCTGCAGGTGTCTATCTTTCTCTCCCCCTCTCTGTCTTCCCCTCCTCTCTCCATTTCTCTCTGTCTTTTCTAACAATGATGACATCAATAACAACAACAATAACTACAGCAATAAAACAACAAGGGCAACAAAAGGGAAAATAGATAAATAAATATTTAAAAAATATTTATTATTGTGGTCTGGGAGGTGGCACTGTGGTAAAGCTTTGGACTCTCAAGCATGAGATCCCGAGTTCGATCCCCGGCAGCTCATATGCCAGAGTGATGTCTGGTTCTTTCTCTCTCCTCCTGTCTTTCTCATAAATAAATAAAATCTTAAAAAAAAAAAAGAAAAAATTATTATTATTATTATTATTATTTTATTTGATAGTATAGAAAGAAATTGTGTGTGGAAGTGGGAGAGATAGAGAGAGATGTGGTCCGGGACGTGGCGCAGTGATAAAGCTTTGGACTCTCAAGCATGAGGTCCTGAGTTCGATCCCTGGCAGAGTGTCTGCCTGAGTGATGTCTGGTTCTTTCTCTTTCCTCCTATCTTTCTCATAAATAAATAAAATCTTTTAAAGAGAGAGAGAGAGAGAGAGAGAGAGGGAGAGAGAGAGAGATGCCTTTAGCACTGCTTTACCCTTCATGAAGCTGGGTCCTTGCTCACTGTAATCATGTGTACTCAACCAGGTGTGCAATCACCCAACCCCTGTCTCTGGCTCTGTAATTGTAGTTGTCAGGGGGTTAGAAATCCCGTCTTAGGAGTCTTGGTTCTCCAGGAAGAGGCCTGGTCATTCCTGATGCTCACAGGTAAAAGGACTGTGGATACCTAGAGTGCACCCTGTATCTTCCCAAAGCCTGCCAGACAGCTCTGCTCCCCTCTGTATCTGCTAAGCCCAGAGTGCATGACCTCATGCTATAAATACCAGCTTGTTAAAACCAGAGTTGCCTTGAACTGGTGGCCACCACAGATCCCCCAGATGTGTCCCCATGGGCAGTCCCCCTCCTGTATGAGAGTTCTTGTTTGTTCACCCTCTATGAGAGGGAACAGAGACTCTAGGTTGGGCCTAGAGCTATCATTATTCCCCCCCCTTCTGTGCACACAAGTGTGAGGCCCTAAATGAGGACTGTGGGGCAACAAGGATGAATAAGGCTCAGTTTCAGCTCTCAAGGAACACATAGTGTGGTACAATAGAAGAGCTATGCACAGAGTTATACTGTGAGAAGGCCATGGAAAAGCAGGGGTGCGGAGCAGCTAATGTAGACCTTTAGAGGCCTTGTGAGCTGAAATTGAAGGCTGGGCAGGATTTCTTTCTCTCTCCCTTTTCTTCTTTTCCTTTCTTTCTCTTTCTTTCTTCCTCTTTCTTTCTTTCTTTCTTTCTTTTTTTAATTGGGGAATTAATGTTTTACATTCGACAGTAAATACAATAATTTGTACATGCACAACATTTCACAGTTTCCCTTTTCTTTCTTTCTCTTTTTTTTAATTGGGGAATTAATGTTTTACATTTGATAGTAAATACAATAGTTTGTACATGCATAACATTTCCCATTTTCTTTCTTTCTTTCTTTCTTTCTTTCTTTCTTTCTCTCTCTCTCTCTCTCTCTCTTTCTTTTTTTCCTACCAGAGCACTGCTCAGTTTATAGTGATATAGGGGACTGAACCTGGGACTTTGGAGCCTCAGACATGAGAGTTTCTTTGCATAACCATAATCATTATGCTACCTCCACTCTGGGCAATCCATGAACTTTTAGAAAGGTATTAGTTTGAATCCAGAGTTTATACATCAAATTAAATCCTGAAGCCTAACAATGGTTTATGTAGAGAAAGCTGCTCCTCCTCTAATAGTGGAAAATGTACCTGAAATACTATGTGACCTGAAACTGAGGACGGTTACTTGAAGAATGAAAAAGCAGTGAGGGTAGATAGCCTTCTTCTTCTAGCGTTTGCCCTTCTTCCGTAGCCAGTCAACAGCATCAGGTTGAGCCTGATGTAAAGTTTCGAGACCTCCTTTGAATCTGGAGAGGTGGCAGTCGTTGACTATGTGGGTCATAGTCTGTCTGGAGCCGCAGGGGCAGTTCGGGTCGTCTCTGGCTCTCCAGCAATGGAACATAGCGGCGCACCGGCCATGGCCTGTTCGATAGCGATTGAGGAGGGCCCAATCATAACGTGCTAGGTCAAAGCCGGGTTGACGCTTGCAGGGGTCTGTGATGAGGTGTTTGTTCTTTACCTTAGCTGACTGCCAACTCTGTTTCCAAGAGTCTGGAACAGAGAAGTTCAGTGTAGGCGTAAGGGACCAGATTGGATGACGAGACGTCAAGTGTTGGACAGGGTGGGCGAAGATATCCGCGTATATTGGCAGGTCTGGTCGAGCGTAGACGTGGGAAATGAACTTAGATGATGCCGCATCCCGACGAATATCTGGCGGGGCGATGTTGCTAAGGACTGGTAGCCATGGAACCAGGGTGGAACGGATGGTTCCAGAAATTATCCTCATGGAGGAATATAATTTGGAATCGACCAAGTGGACATGGGGGCTATGGAACCATACTGGGGCACAGTATTCTGCAGTGGAATAGCATAATGCCAGAGATGATGATCGTAGTGTGGAAGCGCTCGCGCCCCATGAGGAACTGGCCAGTCTTGTAGATAGCCTAATGGTTCTGCAAAGAGACTCTCATGCCTGAGGCACCAAAGTCCCAAGTTCAATCCCTTGCAACACCATAAACCAGAGTTGAGCAGTGCTCTGGTTAAAAAATAAACAAACAAACAAGTAAATAACAAAAATTTTAAAAAGGAATTCCCCACACCACCATAAACCAAAGATGAGCAGTGCTGTGGTTAAAAAACAAAACAAAACAAAACAAAAAATTTTTAAGTAAAATTTAAAAGAAAAGAATGTCTTTTAGTATAATAAGATGAATTATCACTCTATAAAAAAGCAAGGGAGAGTGGGGGAATAACAGTATTCATGGTAACAAGTGAAGGATTTGCATTTGCATAAATATATATGTGAAAGGTTTGCTTCAAATAAATTAGAAAAATAAATACCCAAAGAGAGAAACCGGCAAAAAGCGATGAACATTTCACATACATACACGTTCACAATAGCAACAGCACAACAAAGGACTAATGAAAATTTTTTTAAAAAATCCTTATGAGGGGGTCAGGCGGTAGCGCAGGTTAAGTGCAGGTGGTACAAAGCGCAAGGACCTGCAATCCCAGTTCAAGCCCCCAGTTCCCCACATGCAGGGGAGTCACTTCACAGATGGTGAAGCATGTCTGCAGGTGTCTGTCTTTCTCTCCCCTTCTCAGCCTTCCCCTCCTCTCTCCATTTTTCTCTGTCCTATCCAACAACGAACGACATCAACAATAACAATAATAACTGCAACAAGGGCAACAAAAGGGGGGAAACAATGGTCTCCAGGAGCAGTGGATTCATGGTGCAGGCACTGAGCCCCAGAAATAACCTTGGAGGCAAAAAAAATCCTTATGAGTAATAATCAATGAAACATGAAAGCAATGAAGAGAGAATGTTTCTCAACTATCAGTCCAGAGTTGAAGTATTTGTTTGTTTTTTAATGATTGCTCCCCAGCAAGAATACTAGGGGAAATAAATAGTCTTCTCATTCAGAGAAGACTGTTAAAACTCAGTTTAAATGTTTTTACAAACTCAGCTTAAAGTTATACTTCGTGGTGACAATTCATTGTATTAATACAGAGGCTTAATCTGAATTTTTAAAAAAAGGGGGGGGGGAGGTAGTATAATGATTATGCAAAGAGATTCTCTTGCCTGAGGCTCCGAAGTCCCAGGTTCAATCCCCTGTACCACCATAAGCCGGAGCTGAGCAGTGCTCTGGTTAAACACACACACACACACACACACAGACACACACACACTGGTTAAACACACACACAGACACACACACACACACACACACACACACACACACACACTGAAGTTGGTCTCACACATCTAGGGGGTTTTTTCTACTGCTCCCTTTCCTACCTTCTCACCCCAACCCCTACCTCTGCATTCCAGGATTTCAGAGAAGCAGTGAAATCTAAGCATCACATTTGGCTTTGAATGGAGAGCAGCAGGCAACAGCCATGGGCCAAGGCAGCTTCTCCTTAAGTATTTGTAAGGCCTGAAAGAGAAAGACCAGGGCATTACTTGGCTCCTATGCTGTGGAGGGAATTGAACCCAGCACCTCATGCATGCAAGGCTTGTGCTCAACTGCTAAACCACCCTCAGACCTTTTACATAACACTTCACCTTGATTATTCAGAAACACGTTTATTGGAACACACCCACAGTCATTTGGTTATGTATATAGGGGTGTGTGTGTGTGTGTGTGTGTGTGTGTGTGCGCGCGCGCACATGCTATGACAGGAGAGCTGAGTCATTGCAATTGTATGGAAAGAAAAAAAAGTTTTCTTGACCCTTTTAGGGCTCCCAGCTGGGTCTGAGAATTAGATTAGCACAAACAGATTGACATAAGTATATATTTCATTGGATATTTACCTGTGCGTGAGAGTCTTCACAAGAAAGGGAAGATGTGAAGTGACTAGAGCAAGAAACTTTTCTACTTTTTAGACAAAGAAGCTAATACATTTATGAAGAATTAACAAGAGAAGGTTTGGGAGGGGGGAGGTAAATGATGAAGTAGCTGGGAAGAGAAGTTGGTTTATCAAGGTTAGAGAGTCTTTTTGCCCCCCCCCCCCCCCCCCATTCTCTCAATATCTCCTTTCCTCCTGGGTGGGAAGATATCTTTTACATAGAAGCCGTATGGTCTTTTTCAGAGAAGAATAAGTGAAAGGAGGGCTGTGTGACGGTTGTGCTTCTGCTGTTTCAAAAAAATCTTCAGGGGCTGGAGAGACAGCATAATGTTATGCAAAAAAAAAAAAAGACTTTCATGCCTGAGGCAACAAAAGTCTCAGGTTTAATCCCCAGCACCACCACCAAAAGCCAGAGCTAAGCAGTGCTCTGACCTCTCTGTCTGTCTGTCTGTCTCTCTCTCTCTCTGGGTATATCTTTTTCTGTATCTCTCTCACTAGAAATGAATAAAACTATTTAAAATAAAAGAAATAATTTGTTAAAACAAACACCTTCACTTTAAGTTATCTGTTAGTTAAATAAATGTGGATACCGGAGTATCACTCCAACACGTATTATGTCAGGAGTGGAACTCAAGACTACCTGCTCAGAAGTCAAAGCTTTATCCAGTGGCATGTCCTAAATTTAATCATGATAGAGCTTATATGCTCCAAACATTTTCTGTCTGACCCTGGACAACAAAGTTTGTTGACCTGTGGGTCAAAAAAAAGTAGTAGTGGATTTGGCATCTTCAAGGAATCCAGTGCTACAAATTCTGTTATCATTTCATTTACTGTTCTCTTTCTCCCATAAATCACCGTCTGTTACAAAGACTGGAGTAAAAAAAACAAATGTGGGGGCTAGGTGGTGGCGCACCTGGTTGAGCACACATGTTACAATGCTCAAGGACCCAGGTTCGAGCACCTGCAGGGGGAAAGCTTTGCAAGTAGTGAAGCAAGGCTGCAGTGTGTCTCTCTATCTCTCTCCCTCTCTATCACCCCCTTACCTCTCCATTTCTGGCTGTTTCTTTCTTTCTTTTTTTTTTTTTTTAGAGAGGAGGGGAAGACAGAGAGGGGGAGAGAAAGACAGACACCTGCAGACCTGCTTCACCACTTTGTGAAGCAATTCCCCTGCAGGTGGGGAGCCGGGGGCTCAAACTGGGATCCTTACGCAGGTCCTGGTGATTTGCGCCACATGATTTTCTGGCTGTTTCTATCCAATAAATAAAGATAATTTTAAAATGTTTTAAATGTGGGCATGATGTTGTAAATGGGGAATCTGAACAAAAGCCATGACACCTGGGGTAGAGGAAAAAAGAGTTTATTGGCACTGACCCCAAATTAACTCACAAGTTCTGGACCCCGAATCACAGCAGTTTTATTTATTTATTTATATTTTCAATCTTTTTTAATTACCTTTATTTATTGGCTAGAGACAGCCAGAAATTGAGAGGAAGGGGAAGATAGAGAGGGAGAGAGACAAAAAGACACCTGCAGCCCTGCTTCACCACTCATGAAACTTTCCCCCTGCAGGTGGGGACCAGGGGCTTGAACCCATGTCTTTGCACATTATAGTGTGCACTCAGCCAAGTTCACCACCAACCAGCCCTGAGTTTCTATTTTGTGTAGTAAAAAAAAAAAAAAAAAAAAGAAAGAAAGGTTGGTTAATGATTTCCAGTTGGGTATGTGAGGACCAGGAGTAAAAAAAGCTTCAAGCTCTCAAGGTCACATAAACACCAGAAGATGGAGAACGATTAAGCTTGGGATTTATAGACGTCCTGAAAACCTGGGGAAATATTTGCAATTATTTTGATATACCACCTCAATGTGAACTGGAAAGTGAGAAACAGTATCTAATTTTTGAGGAAGTTAATGATTTTTAAAAATTGACTTGTTAATATTATAATATAAAAATGAGACCAAAGGCTTTGTCACTGGAATTCAGACATCACATTTTAAATTGAAATATCAGTGGGGAAGAAAATAAACTTTCTCATCAGTTTGCAGTCTTTGTACCCATTATTTGATTTACTTAATATCAGAAATATCTGACAACATATTCTAGAAGAGTTGTTTTGTGATATGAAAATATGCTGGTAAAATAGACATTGTAAGTCACTAGGTATTAATCAAAGGAAGATCACTTTAGTAATACAAATTTGATGTGGACAACTAGTTTATTTGTTTATTACAGATTCACATGCAAAACTCCTTTCAGTTAATAGTGATTGTGCTCTAGGGTATATACAAATTGATTCTTTTTTTTAAAAAAGATTTTATTTATTTATTAATGAGAAAGATAGGAGGAGAGAGAGAAAGAACCAGACATCACTCTGGTACATGTGCTGCCAGGGACTGAACTCAGGACCTCATGCTTGAGAGTCCAGTGCTTTATCCACTACGCCACCTCCTGGACCACATAATGAGGGCAGAGACTAGGTCTATCTTTTCCAGAGCTCATATAGCTAATGGTATAGCACATTTTTGCTTGATACTATGTAATGAAAATACCTGTTTAATGAATGAACGTAGTTTGCTATTCTAAAGCTATTAAAGTTTTAAATTCTAGTCAGTGGCTAGAGTGGTGGCACAGTGGTCAAGCATTAGACTTGCAGGCCCATATGAGGCCCCTGAGTTTGACCCCAGGCACTGCATATGCCAGAGAAGGCACTAATCTCTTGTTCTCCTTCAGTCTCTCTGTCTCAAAATACAAATGTTAAAAATTTCATCTGTCTTGTGGTTCAGGAGGTGGTGCAGTAATAAAGCTTTGGACTCTCAAGCATGAGGTCCTGACTTCGATCCAGAGTGATGTCTGGTTCTTTCTCTCCTCCTATCTTTCTCATAAATAAATAGAATCTTTGAAAAAGAAAAGAAAAGAAAAAGAAAAGAAAGAAAGTTCATGTCAGAGAGGTAGAGGTTTTTTTTTTTTAATTTCATCTGTCTTTACATATGTCTAAATATGCACACTAAATTATTTTGGATCCGATGAGGACACAAGTAAACTGTTTTTCTTTTCTTTATTTTAATTTCTTTATTGGGAGATTAATTATTTGTTTAAAGTGTGATCCTACTCAGGATATTATTTTGAAACTTGCTATTTTGTTCTCTGAAAACCCTGTTTCCATGACATTGCCTTATTATTTTTAGTGACTTAATAGTTTCCATTAAGTGCACCTATTTTCATTTATCTAGTTCCTTATCTGTGGACAAAACATTTGGATTGAGGTGATTATTTTTTAAGTGCTTTGATTTAAATACCACATCATCTTAATAACCAATGATGCCATTAGAAGAAAAATTCTGAGTGCTATCAACACACACACACACACACACACACACACACACACTGTGAGATAAGTGGGTAAATTTTTGTTTAAGCCATGACAGACTGTAGTGCATCCTGGGAATTTCTGGCCAGAAACCTGCAGACAACTAGGCATGGCTGATGCAATGACAATGCAATACTGTCAGTGACGCAAATATGAAAATCTCAAATGAATGTCTTTGTTTGAAGGGCCCAGTGGCATCACCCCTTTGCTCACACTTGAGTTCCGTAGGGTTTTCACGTGTAGGGAAATACCTTGGGGCTTTCCCGGGATCAGATGGAACCACCACAGACACAGATTCATGTGTCACTCTTTTCTTTTCACTGTTTATTCTGAACCGTTCAGTGGACATGGCTGTGAAATCTTTCTGGCAATGATGAGCTAATATGGGTGGGCTACCAGAAGTGTTAGGATCATATCATCTGGGGTTTTGTAGTTTACCTAGTTGGATTAGAAAGGGGGTTAGAGGGCTTTAGGAAATGCTACCTCCCTGTGTGCAAATAGGAATGATCAGATAAATGGGGCCTGGCAGTGACCCTGGTACAGAGTTAGATCTTAACTCCCAGCTAGACCACTCCCAGCCAGACTCTTGACAATTCACCCCTTTCCAGACAAATATAAAATGGCAGGAAATCTGCTGCTGCTTGGTGACTTTATGAATGCCATTTACTTTGTTGTATTTGGAAGCCTTTATAGGAAATGTTCTAACGGGTGTGAGTGTCACATTCTTGAGAGCAGCACATAAATAGGGCAAATGCTGTGTGCAGATGAAATGGCAGGGTCATCTTTGAAAATAAAGCAGTGTGCCACTAAATAAGAATAAAATGGGAGTTGTGGTGCCTATCAGATGACCCCACAGTGTGAGCAGACAACAGAGATAAGACTGGAACCTACTAATAATAGCACCCAGCCCTTCCACAGTTCTGTGAACAAGATCTTACTATATAAGCACTTGATGCGAGTAACTCCATTTAAACCTCACTGGGATCTTAGGAATTTGGATACTATAATTTCACTTTAAATGTAAGGAAGCTGAGACACAACTGAGCTGATAAACTGACCCAATGTCACAGGTTTGGTGCTGACACTACAAATCCACTGCTCCTGGTGGCCATTTATTTCTGTCCCTTCCCCCGTTTTACTGGATAGGACGGAGAGAAGTTGGGAGGGGAGGGGGAGAAAAACAACTGCAGACCTGCTTCATTACTAGTGAAGCATCCCCGTTGCAGGTGGGGAGCCAGAGAAATGTTAGACTTCAAAGTTAAGGTCAAACTAAGAAGCAGTAAGTCCTTCCAAAGCCCTAAATGCCATTTCCTGTTGAAAGGAAAGATAGAGACAGGCTGGAGGTATGGATCTACCTACCAAGGCCCAAATCCAGCAGAGAAGCAATTACAGAAGCCAGAACTCCTTCTACACCCCAAAATCAATCTTGATCCATACTCCCTGTGGGGGAGAGGTAATAGAAGGAAGAGGATAAGAGGGCTCTGAACTCCAGCTTCATCAGGTCCCAGAGAGAGAGGAGGAAAAGGGAAGGGACATTTGGATGTAGTAATAGGGATATGTGTGGCTTTGAGGGGAAGAGAGGACTGGACCAGGAAGGAAAAGGGGGTAATTATGTACAAACGTAGACAGATAGTTATAGAGATGACAGTTAACCCATGTCTGCAACCTTGGGAGAACTGTGGTGGTTTGCAGTGGGGGGACTTGGGATTCCGAATTCTGGTGGTGGGAAATGGTGTAGAATTATACCTCTGTTGACATGTAATTTTGTAAATCAGTGTTGAATCACTAATTAAAAAAAAAGTAAAAAAAAATAAATAAAGGAAATGGGTTGGTTCAGCATCTGGAGTAGGACACGTTTAAGAAAATCCTGAAGCGTTTTGTTAGAGTGTAAGGAAGTGGGGTGGGGAGACAGCATAATAGTTATGCCTGAGGCTGAAAAGTCCCAGGTTCAGTCCCCATCACCACCATAAATCAGAGCTGAACAGGGCTCTGGCTTAAACAAGCAAACAAACAGAAAAGAGTAAGGAAGTCTTCAAGGACTATCAAAGATATTGCAAATGAGGCTCCTATCAGCCACATCTGTGAGTCTTTGAGTACCACTAGGAATGATAACAGCAGCAGCTTGAGAAACATCAGGTATGTGAGCTCAGGATGATACTCATAAAATGAGAACATTCAGAAGATATCTGGTCTCACTCTCAGGCAGAAGTTGAAAAACAAGATCAGAAGAGAAAACACAAGTAGAACCTGAACTGGAATTGGTGTATTGCACCAAAATAAAAGACTCTGGGGTGGGTGGGGGAATACAGGTCAAAAAAGGATGACAGGGAACCTCATGGGGGTTGTACTGTTATATGGAAAACTGGGAAATGTTGTGCATGTACAAACTATTGTATTTACTGTAGAATGTAAAACATTAATTCCCCAATAAAGAAATTGAAAAAAAAAAGATACCTGGGAAGTAACTGATGACTTGAAAGTTGGTAACTACTGATAGATTCTATTCTCTGTACAAACTATAGCTTTGAATGATGACATAACACATAGGTAAAGCTCCTCTTTAGCTAATTCCTGCTACAGGAGGACTAAGGAAAGAAAGAATTAGAATAGCATCTTTCTGCACACAAAAGAACCAATATGGATGAAGTCTTTAGTATCAGCGATAGCTAATGTAACAAAAAAAGAGACTACCGTAGCCTGGGAAATAAGTCTGTAGACTAGAGAATTGGACTTAAGAGCATGAGGTCTCAAGTTCAGACTTCAGTATTGCATGTGCCAGGGTGTTGGCTCTGGTTCTTTCTCTCTCCTGTCTCTGATGGAGAGAGGAACAGTACTTCATCCGCCATCCCTGCCCCTTGAAGAAAGCTCACTCAGAAAAGCTGAGTCCTTGTGAACTTGTTTTATTCCAACTCTCAATTTCAAAAAACACAGAGGCCCATGTCACACTATACTTCAGGGGATGCAAAAATATGCAACTATAGCACACTGGCTATGGGAAACTAAATGATGGAATTCTTTTAAATAAATAGTTTATGGGGCTGGGTGGTGGCGCACATGATTGAGCGCACTTACGGGGGAAAGCTTTGTGAGTGGTAAAGCAGAGCTGTAGGTGTCTCTCTGTCTCTTTCCTTCTCTATCACCCCCTTCCCTCTTGATTTCTGGCTGTCTCTATCCAATAAATAATTTTTTTTTAAAAAAAGCTGGGCTGGAAGGGCCCATGCATCTTAAAAAATAAAAGGGGGGGAGTCGGGCAGTAGCATAGCGGGTTAAGTACAGGTGGCGGAAGGACCAGTGTAAGGATCCCGGTTCGAGCCCCCGGCTCCCCACCTGCAGGGGAGTCACTTCACAAGTGGTGAAGCAGGTCTGCAGGTGTCTATCTTTCTCTCCCCCTCTCTGTCTTCCCCTCCTCTCTCCATTTCTTTCTGTCCTATCCAACAATGACAATATTAATAACTACAACAATAAAATAATAAGAGCAACAAAAGGAAATAAATAAATATTAAAAAATAATTTTTAAAGTTATAGTAAATAAAAACATAAAAACAAATTGTACATAAATAATTTACACAGTAAAATAAGAGGAAATATCTATTAAAAGGCCTATCAACCAACTGCAAAGTGCTGATCTTATTTAAATGTTAATTTTTTTGAACTGTAAAAAAAAGTTACAGTTATGAAAAATGGATACATTTTTTTTTTTTTTAGCTCAACTTTGGCTTATGGTTGTGCTAGGAATTGAAACTGAGACCTCATAGCCTCAGACATGAGTGTCTCTTTGCATAGCCATTATACTATCTCTCTCCCATCCTCTAAATTGGCTTTTTCAGACAGACACACTGAGAGAAGGAAAGATGACACAACACCAAAGCTTCCTCCATTGTGGTGGTAGCTGGGTTCAAACCTGGATTACACACATGACAAAGTACACACACTCTCCAGGTGAACTGTTGGCTTGGAGGGAAAATCATGGTGCATTTTTGTATAGAAACACATAGAAAAATATGCCACTCCTTTCCCAAGAATCCAATAAATTGCCTGGCTTAGCAGGCCCTACCAGCTTTCTGGGGAAATCTCATTCAAGTTCTAACCCACATGCTAGTGATCAAAAAATTTGCCATGCCGCCTCCCAGAGTAAGAGAGATATAGAAAAGGAGACAGAGGGGGCCAGGCGGTAGCACAGTGGGTTAAGCGAATATGGCCTGAGGCCTAAGGACCAACGGAAGGATCCTGGTTTGAGACCCCGCCTCCCCACCTGCAGGGGCATTGATTTACAAGTGGTGAAACAGATCTGGAGGTAACTTTCTTTCCCCCTCCCTGTCTTCTCCTCTCTCGATTTCTCTCTGTCCTATCCAACAACAACAACAGCAGCAATAACAACGATAAAACAACAAGGGCAACAAAAGGAAAAAAAAACAACCTCCAGGAATAGTGGATTTGTAGTGCAGGCACCGAGTCCCAATGATACCCCCGGAGGCCAAAAGAGAGAGAGAGAGAAAGAGAGAGAGAGAGGATACAGAGAGTGAAACACTTGTAGCACACATGAAGAACCCCTCCCCTCCACAGGTAAGGGTCAGAGTCTTGAACCTGGACCCTCATGCATGATAATGGATGTGCTCTATCAGATGAACCACCTCCTGGCCCCTGATCTGAGAATCCTTATCTCCCATCTTAACCCCTATGTGCCTGAACTCCAAAGCTGAGTGTACAAATGTCAAGTTTGCATTGTAGATTTTACCTCAGTTTCAGCTTGCCCTCAAACTGAACTCATTATTTTTCCCCAAACCTGGCTTCACTCCCTCATCTCCAAAGTCTATGACAGATGTCTTCTAACTGCTTTTCCTCTCTCCAATTTCTTCTCATTCCTATCCAGTCTTTTCTCTGCTATGAGAGCATGAGTGTTGGCTAGCTTCCCTTCCCAGAATCATCTGTGGATGTTTGTCATGAATACCTATTACCAGGACCCACCCTGGAAATCCTGAGTCTGTGAGTTTGGGTTCAAGCCCATCAATCTTTGTTTTCAACAAGGGCTACAGAATTTGTAGTCTTATCAGGGAAGTTGGGGAGATACTGTTCGAACACACATCCATGCTATATATCCTTGTAAGATCACACCTATGCGACAGCTCTCCAACGGGCAGAATTTTTTTTTTTTACTCAAGGGTAATTGCCAGCAAGAAATCAAGTTTACTTCACAAACCAGGACACACAAATAGGTATGTCTACAATAATGGAAGCAAGACAGTAGTTGTATTCAGCTCAATTTCATTTCTGTGGAATGATAAACAGGAAGTCACTGAATTGATTTCATGAGTCACAGTTGGAAAGCACTATTCTGTGAGTTAAAATCAAGGCCCTTGGAACTGGGTGGCGGCGCACCTGGTTAAGAGCACATGTTACAATGCACAAGGACCCAGGTTCCAGCCCCGGTACTCACCTGCAGGGGGAAAGCAGGTGTCTGTCTCTATCCTTCTCTATCACTCCCTTCCCTCTTGATTTCTGGCTGTCTCCATCCAATAAAAAAATAAAGGCAATAATAACAACAACGACAACAACAAAAAATACGGGTCCAGGCAGTAGTGCACCAGGTTAAGTGCACATAGTGCACAAGGACTTGAGCAAGGATCCCAGTTTGAGCCCCCCTCTTCCTCAACTACAGGGGGAAGGTCACTTCATAATCGGTGAAGCAGGTCTGCAGGTGCCTATCTTTTTCTCTCCTGCTCTGTCCTCCCCCCTCTCCATTTCTGTCTTATACAAATAAAAATAAATAAATAAACAAATAAATAAATAGCAGTGGATTCCTATTCCAAGCTTTGGGTCCATGATTGCTCAACAATTTGTTTGGCTTCGTATGTTAACTTTCTTTTCAGTCACCAGGTTCCAGATGTCATCAGGATGCCAGCCAGGCTTCCCTAGACTGAAGACCCCACCAATGTGTCCTGGAGCTCCGCTTCCCCAGAGACCCACCCTACTAGGGAAAGAGAGAGGCAGACTGGGAGTATGGACTGACCAGTCAACGCCCATCTTCAGCAGGGAAGCAATTACAGAAGCCAGACCTTCCACCTTCTGCAACCCACAATGACCCTGGGTCCATGCTCCCAGAGGGATAGAGAATGGGAAAGCTATCAGGGGAGGGGTGGGAAATGGAGATTGGGTGGTGGGAATTGTATGGAATTGTACCCCTTCTACCCTATGGTTTTGTTAATTAATCCTTTCTTAAATAAAAAATTAAAAAAAAATAGCAGTGGATTCATAGTGTAGGCATCAAGCCTGACCCTGGAGGCAAAAAAAAAAAAAAAAAGAAAGAAAGAAAGAAATTAGGTCCTTAGTTTGTTTACCCCCCACAATCTAATGTTTATTCATTTTTTGAAAGTATTTATTTGTTCAATAGAGGTAAATAAGATTCCAAATAAACTTTAAGAAAAAGGTCAAAAAATTATTTATTTAGGAGAGGGGGAAGAGAGAACATTGCTCTGGCATATGCAATGCTGGGGATCAAACGTGGGACCCCATACTCAAGAATTCAATGCTTGATCCACTGTGCCACCTCTCAGGCTGCCTGCAGATATTTTAAGTTACTTTTTTTCCAATAGTAAATTATTCAGTGATTAGGCCTTGTGCAATGTATGCCATGCCGTTCACTGAATGAAATTTTTTATTTCTTCAGACTTTTGCTCTGATACTACCACTCTTCCCCCCCCCCCTTTTTTGCCCTTGTTGTTTTAGTTATTGTTGTTGTTATTGATGCCATTGTTGTGGGGTGGATAGGACAGAGAGAAATGGAAAGAGGAAGGGAAGACAGAGAGGGGGAGAGAAAGATAGACACCTGCAGATTTGCTTCACTGACTGTGAAGGGACTCCCCTGCAGGTGGGGAGCAACGCTGTTTCTTGTGCTTGGCGCCATGTGCGCTTAAACCACTGGGCTTACGCCCGCCCAACCCCCTCCATTTCTCTTTTGTAACACCTCTCCCCACCCCCCAGATATTGGAGCCATTGTGAGGTGTTTGGCCTAGACAGTCTGCTTAGAGTCCACACTCACCCAGAAGAACACCTAGTAATTATCAGTTTACATTAACATGCACAAGGACCCAAGTTCAAGCTTCCAGTCCCCACCTGAAGGAAGTTTCATGAGCAGTGAAGCAGGTCTACAGGTGTGTCTCCTGCCTCCCTCTGTATCTCACACTGCCAAAGGTGGGGGGGGAGCCTTCAGAAATGGCGAAACCATGCAAGTACTGAGTCCTGGTGGGGAAAAATATATGTATTATTAAATAATGTAGCAGTTAATCGAAAAGAATATATGTGTGGCTTGCATTTTGTCTATATGGACAAGCAAGTCCATATAGACATTCCAACACATTCTAAGTGCTGATGGAGATCAGGCAGAAAAAGTGTTATTTATTTCTACTCTGACCCTCTCCCTTCCCTACATCCTTAAACATTCACTGTGAGCTGGGCCCTAGCCATAAACAGCTATGCATAGAATTCAGCTCTGTCTCCTAGCAGCTCAGGTCTCAGAGAGAGCATAAACTACCAAGTGCACTTGACGGTATTGCTCTAACTGTGCGCATCCAAGACACTAAGGCAACATTCCTTAATGTATTGTCTTTAGAATCCTGAATCTCATTTATTTTATTTACTTATTTATTTCCAGCAGGGTTATTGCTGGATCCTGTGTGAGAGAGATAGAGATAGAGGAGAGGGCCAGATACAGAGAGAAAGTGAGACACCTGCAATACTGCTCCACCCCTAGTGAATGTTCCTACCCTGCAGGCAGAGTAAGGACTTGAACCTTGGTCCTTGCACATGGTAATATGTGTACTTTACTGGGTGATCCACCGCCTGCCCTTCCACCCCATTCAGATTACAGCACTAAGATTCTAGGACCACAGCTCTGATGAAATAAAGGGGAAACCGGCTTTTTGCAGATCCAAGGGTACATATTCATACAGCAGTTGGAAAAGTTGTTTGAGAGCACTGTTAAGAATATTATACAGCTATATGTTGATACTAAAAATAAACTGATTATAGAAATCATTAGCAACGAACATGGTAGAATGAGCACTCTCAAAGGCTATTCATAGTGGAGTAAGTTGGCACAGTTTTGGAGGTCAAATATGGCAATAGCTAGTATAACTGAAGATGCACGTAAACAGTGTATCTTGGGACCAGGCAGTGGAGCACAGGTTAAGAGCACATAGCACTAAGAGCAAGGACCTGCGCAAGGATCCAGGTTTGAGCCCCCAGCTCCCCACCTACAGGGGGGATACTTCACAAAGGGGAATGCTTCACAAGCGGTAAAGGAGGTCTGTAGGTGTCTGTCTTACTCTCTCCCTCTCTATCTCCTCCTTCTCTTCTCCTCTCTCAATTTCTCTCTGTCCAATCCAATAAAATGGAAATAATGGCCACCAGAAGCTGTGGATTCTTAGTGTGGGCACTGAGCCCAAGCGATAACCCTGAAGGCAAAACAACCACTATATCTTTACTCTTTGTTTTTAATTTTTAATTTAATTAAATTTTTTATTATCTTTATTATTTATTGGATAAAGACAGCCAGAAATCAAGAGGAAAGTGGAGATAGAGAGGGAGATGGAAAGAGAGATAACTGCAACACTGCTTCACCACTCGCAAAGATTTCCCCCTGCAGTTGGGGACTGGGGCTTGAACCTGGGTCCTTATGCACGGTAACATGTGCGCTCAACCAGGTGCACTACCACCCATCCCCTTAATTTAATTTATTTATAAAATAAAAAATAGAAAATATCAGCAAAACCATAGGATAAGAGGAGTAAAATTCCACACATTTCCCACCACCAGAGTTCCCTCTTCTATTCATTCCCTCCACTGGAAGATTTTCTAGTATTTATCTCTCTAAGTGTATGGACCAAGGATCATTATGGGGTGCAGAAGGTGGAAGATCTGGCTTCTGTAATTGCTTCTCCACTGAACATGGGCATTGGCAGGTCGATCATACTCCCAGCCTTTTTCTATCTTTCCCTAGTGGGGCAGGGCTTCAGAGAGATTTTAATTGTGGGCTTAAGGTGTTAATACATTTCCAATAATGACTTTTTTGTCCCCAAAATATTAAATCAACTATAGTCTTAGACCAGAGAGACTAGAAGCAATTAGCTGAGTCACTATATCAGATAAAGTGATATGTAAATAGCATTAAACAACATAAATCATGGTGAGATCTTGTGCGATTCAGAAAATCCTAACAATGGGATTTTCAGAGTCAACCAAATTTCCAAATAACCTGGTTTTAATAATAACTATCTATTGCCTTCTTTTTTTATATATTTATTCCCTTTTGTTGCCCTTATTTTTTATTGTTGTAGTTATTGCTGTTTGATAGGACAGAGAGAAATGGAGAGAGGAAGTGAAGACAGAGAGGAGGAGAGAAAAATAGACACCTACAGACCTGCTTCACCATCTGTGAAGTGACTCTCCTGCAGATGGGGAGCCTGGGTTCAAACCGGGATCCTTACGCCAATCCTTGCACTTTGCACCACCTGCACTTAACCCGCTGTGCTACCGCCTGACTCCCTCTGCTGCCTTCTTAAGCTCTAAGACAGCAGGAACCCTCCCCATCCTCTATAAGACCCATATTTCTCCCAGTCCTACAACCTCTCGGGAGTGGCCTGTTTTTCAACAGGCTTCTCTTGATCCATACCTTGATACTGCATCTGCTGATCTCAACCTAATCAATGCAACCAGTACCACCTCTATTCATATTATAGCACTAAGCACAATGTTTCACTTTGGACTATATACACGGATGAGATGGTGAGATGGTTCTAGCTCACAGGACTCCTTATTTCCATTCTGGGTAGTGCACTTCCTAATAAAGCCCCAACACCTAGATATGAACCAGGGCCCAAGAGACAGAATATCTTCAGTCTTTTATGTCACCAATACTTATCTAGAAACTGAGACTTTAAATCAAATGACAAATAACAAGGGCAGGTCCTAGAGTAATGAGTTGCACTTAGAATTGATTGAAATTTCTTTTGTTCTTAATAGCATAATGAAGCTGAACAATGTTACTCAAGGACCTGCTGTGTTGTGTATGACTCAGCAATTGCACTTCAGAGAAATTCTCCTGCATAAACACAAACCTACATGAACAACAGTCTATTCAGGCCAAGAAAGATAACCAAAAGATTTTCATGCCTGAGGCCCCAAATTCTCAGGTTCAATCCCCAGCACCATCAGAAACCAGAGCTGAGTAGTGCTGTGTGTTGGGGGTGGTGGGGGTTGGGGGGGTGACTAGGTGGGAAATCTATTCAGGTGTCCAGGAGGTGACTCAGCAGCAGAGCATAACTTTTTCAGGCGTGAGACCCTAGGTTCAATCCCCAGCTGTGCATCAAATAGGAAAGACAAAAGCAAGTAGAACACTAAATGGCATTAGTGTTTCTCTCAAAAATGAAAAGAAAAAAAAAAAAAAACCGTCTTCACAGTCATTGTTTTTTTTTTTTTTCCATAATAGTGAAAAAATAGAAACAGGCTAAATGGGCATCAGCAGGAACCAGATGTGAAAAATCAGGTTGTTCAGCAGTAAAAGAGAATAAATTGGGGAGCTGGGTGCTGGTGCACCTGGTTGAGCGCACATGTTACAATGCATAAGGACCCAGGTTCGAGCCCCAGTCTCCACCTGCAGGGGGGAAACTTTGCAAGTGCAGAAGGTGTTTCAGGTGTCTCTCTGTCTCTCTTCTTCTCTGTCTCCCCTTTCCTCTCAATTTCTGACTGTCCCTATCCAATAAACAATTAAAATAATATTTTAAAAAGAGAGAATGAGCTGGACTCCAGGTAGTTTTGTAAATTGGAATGGACGATGACTTTATATGTCACCTTGGCTGACTTGAGTATGTAGTTGCTTAATCAAGTATGTCTTGATATTACTGTGGATATATTACTGTTTTATTTATTTATTTATTTATTTATTTATTTCAAAAAGGAGACATTGATAAAACCATAGGATAAGAGGGGTACAACTCCACACAATTCCCATCACCAGATCTCCGTATCCCATCCCCTCCCCTGATAGCTTTCCTATTCTTTATCCCTCTGGGAGTGTGGACCCAAGGCCATTGTGAGATGCAGAAGGTGGAAGGTCTGGCTTCTGTAATTGCTTCCCCGCTGAACATGGGTGTTGACAGGTGGATCCATACTCCCAGCCTGCCTCTCTCTTTCCCTAGTAGGGTGGGTCTCTGGGGAAGTGGAGCTCCAGGACATATTGGTGGGGTCGTCTGTCTAATGAAGTCTGGTCAGCATCATGCTAGCATCTGGAACCTGGTGGCTGAAAAGATAGTTAACATACAAAGCCAAACAAATTGTTGAACAATCATGGACCTAAAGGCTAGAATAGTGCAGATGAAGAGTTGGAGGGGGGGTTCTCCATTTTGTAGATAGCTAGTAGGCCTATTTTAGTTGTATTTCAAAGGGCCTGTACCTATACTAGGTTTTCTCTCTCTCTGTCTCTCTCTCTCTCTGAGCCTGAAATCTAATATGCAGGTGGATCCAAGTTATTGTCTGGGTAGGTGATGTCATGACTGGAAAAGGGACAGAAAGCTGGATCAGGAAAAAGAGTAGCTCCCTAATATGTGGAAGGGGTATAAATATTGTTGACTATAAACCCCATCGATTTGATTTGGTCTGGGGCCCACATTCAGCTTAGGAGCCTATGTGACCTCTGCATCCCTGTAGATCTGAGCTCACATTCTGTGGTCATGAGTAGGAACATTTCAAGCTGCCCCAATATTGACTCATCTTCCTCAAGTGTAGCATAGAGTATGTTGTCCATCCTCCCTTCGGAGGATGGAACATTCTCTACTGTTGCTGATCCAAGTTGAGGTCAAGGTCCTATGGGGGCCCACAAAGGGGTCTTTTTTGTTGTTCCTGATAGAGATGACCTATATCAATGGAGAGAGGGATTTATTTGAGGTCTAGGCCCATTATGTCTGTTTGGGAATCTCAGGACTCCCCAGATAGGTCCCCAGCTGATGGGGGGGGGTATATATTTTAAAGGCAGTTAACATATATGTATGTGTGTATTTTATTTATTTTTTATAGCACCTAGAGCTTTGTGTATGAGTGACTGCTCTGTTCCTGGGCGAACTTTTCTTTTTCTCTTTCTTTTTTTCCTTTTTTCCTTCCTACCTTCTTTCTTTCCTTCCTTTATTCTTTTTTTTTTTCCAGATGCATGGGGGCCTAGGGAGAGATGTCAAAGTACTGCTCCATTATCTGTAGAATGCCCCCCCATGTAGATGTGGTGGTCCTCCCGTGTGGAGCTCCCAGGTGTGTGCCTGGTAAGGTAGACGCCCTACTGTGTGAGCTAGCTCAGGATCCCAGTGTGAGTAACATTTAAATCCGTTGACTTCAAGCATAGAGGATTACTCTCCATTATGTAAGCAGATATAACCCAATCAATCAAAGGCCTTCAAGATGAAGGATTCTGCCTCCAGATTGCCTTTGAACTCAAGGCTGTCCCAGCAATTCTTCCTAAGGGTGTCCAGTCTGCCCACCTGCTCTGCAAATTTCAGACTTTCTGACTTTTCTAGCCCCCACCATCACACGAACCATTTCCTGAAAATAAGTGTTGGTTTCTTTCTCCATTCTCTATATATAGAGTCATAACCTACTTTTGTGGTGTATTCATACACAAGCATTTTTCTGTGCTGTGACAGACTGTCTTGGGCATCATTTTTAATGACGGCATAGCCAAACAGTCTAAAGCACTTACTCATCCCTTTAGTAAGTTGAGTGTGGCTGTTCTAAATATATAATGCAGCCAGATTCTGCAGGTAAAGCCACTATTGGGGAAACTATCTGAATTTGAATTGTAGAAATCCTACTGAGTTGTATGACTTAGAACAAATTCAACCACTTTAGTATGATATGTGGTTAATCCTACTTCACTTTTTTTTTTTCATTTTATTGGGAGGTTAGTAGTTTACAGTTGTTGAGACATGGGTATAATTTTTCATCTCCCCGTGGTGGGTATCCACAAAACATTGTCACCTTCAACCTAAGTCCTTTTTTTTTTTTTTTTGTTATTTCTTTATTGGGGAATTAATGTTTTACATTCAACAGTAAATACAATAGTTTATACATGCATAACATTCCCCAATTTCCCATATAACAATAAAACCCCACTAGGTCCTCTGTCATCCTTCTTGGACCTATATTCTCCCCCCCCCACCCCCACCCCAGAGACTTTTACTTTGGTGCGATACACCAATTTCAGTTCAGGTTCTACTTGTGTTTTCTTTTCTGATCTTGTTTTTTCAACTTCTTCTTGAGAGTGAGATCATCCCATATTCATCCTTCTGTTTCTGACTTATTTCACTTAACATGAAATTTTCAAGGTCCATTCAAGATTGGCTGAAAACGGTGAAGTCACCATTTTTTACAGCTGAGTAGTATTCCATTGTGTATATATACCACAATTTGCTCAGCCACTCATCTGTTGTTGGACACCTGGGTTGCTTCCAGGTTTTGGCTATTATAAATTGTGCTGCCAAAAACATATGTGTACACAGATCTTTTTGGATGCATGTGTTGGGTTCCTTAGGATATATCCTCAGGAGAGGAATTGCAGGATCATAAGGTAGGTCCATTTCTTTTTTTTTTTTTAAATTTTTAAAAAATTTTTTTTATTTAAGAAAGGATTAATTAACAAAACCATAGGGTAGGAGGGGTACAACTCCACACAATTCCCACCACCCAATCTCCATATCCCATCCCTCCCCCGATAGCTTTCCCATTCTCTATCCCTCTGGGAGCATGGACCCAGGGTCATTGTGGGTTGCAGAAGGTAGAAGGTCTGACTTCTGTAATTGCTTCCCCGCTGAACATGGGCGTTGACTGGTCGGTCCATACTCCCAGTCTGCCTCTCTCTTTCCCTAGTAGGGTGGGGCTCTGGGGAAGCTGAGCTCCAGGGGTAGGTCCATTTCTAACCTTCTGAGAGTTCTCCAGACTGTTTTCCACAGAGGTTGGTAAGTCCTTTTCTGTCATCATCACAGCCCCTCCCTTCTCTGCCTTCCCCAGAGTCCTTTGCTTTGGCTCATACTTAATTTTTTTTTAAGATTTTATTTATTTATGAGAAAGAATAGAGAGAGAAAGAACCAGACATCACTGGCACATGTGCTGCTAGGGATTGAACTCGGAACCTCATGCTTGAGAGTCCAAAGCTTTTACCACTCCACCACCTCCTGGACCACGACTCATACTTAATTTTATAGGCATAACCACTGAGAAAACACAGATAAAGAGCCTAAGAGAATGCCTCATACAGCACATGGTAGGTATAGAGTAAACTATTACTATAACATTTCCAGTCAAGTATAAAGTCCCCAAGGACAAGCAATGTTTTTTGTTTGTTTTTGTTTTTCTTCTTCCAGTTCCTGTCCTGGTTTATGATGGATAACAATCAGAATAGTACCCACCTTCCATAAGCAGAACTGAAGGCTTTATCTTTGTTTGATTGGACTTGATTGCTTTATTTCCTTGCCTTCCACATCTGCGTGAAAGCACATGGTATTTGTGTGTCTCTCACTTATCTCACTTAGCCTAAGCCTCTTGAGGTCCATACATGTTGTTCCAAAGGTCACTATTGCCTTAAATGGAGTTAGTGGTTCAAAGAATATAGAGCAGGTTCCTGAGATATGCTACAGATTGGTCTCCTAAAAGGTTTGTAGCAATCAGAGAGGCTGTCGTGTAAACAGGAGTGCATATGGCTGCCTGGAAGCTGCAGGACTCATTTGTGAAGACTCTAGACTGTTGTCAGAGACAGTGGGCCAAACTTAAGATTTTTGGCACCAAGGCTATCCTGTGCTCTTGGGAAGAGAACAAAAGCTTGATAAGGATGAGGGAGGTCGAGAGTGGTCACTAGGCCTAGGCTTGCTGGGGCAGCCCACCAGGGGATCCATCACCTATTTTAGGAGCTTATTTGTAGTAGGTTGGCTTTGGGGATCTCCTCCTGATTTGACTGTTCTTGAGTCCTTGACTTGTGGGGATTAAATCAATCTGGCAATATCTCAGATGTGATATAGCTCCAGAGTGTATAAAAAGCAGGTATAGAGTTGATTGCTTACATTTATTTTTATGTGGAGAATCCAGGGAGACCAAGTAGCCAGCAAGAAAGGATGGAATATGAGGATATGTAAACCTCCTTTGTCCTCATAATTGATAAAAAAAATTAGCAATTTTGATTATCATGAAAACATAGGGGGCCAAGTGGTGACACACCTGGTTAAGCACTCACATTACAATGTACAAGGACCCAGGTTCAAACCCCTGGTCCCCACCTGCAGTGGGAAAGTTCCACAAGCAGTGAAGCAGGTCTGCAGGTGTCTCTCTATCTCTCTCCCTCTTCATCTCCCCCACCCTTCTCAATTTTCTTCTGTTTATCCAATTATAAATTTTTAAAAAAATATTTAAGAAGCATGGGAAGTTCATTATTTGTTCACCATGCCCCCCTTTTTTTCTATCACAGAGATGAAATAAACTCTCCAAATTTGCCAGGCACAGTAATCAAAATTGTTAACTTTCAAAATGTTCTCTGTTCATTTTTTGCACACAATATTTTTAAAATATTTATTTATTTATTTATTCCCTTTTGTTGCCTTTGTTGTTTTATTGTTTTAGTTATTATTGTTGTTGTTATTGATGTCATTGTTGTTGGATAGAACAGAGAGAAATGGAGAGAGAAGGGGAAGACAGAGAGGGGGAGAGAAAGACAAACACCTGCAGACCTGCTTCACCGCTTGTGAATCGACTCCCCTGCAGGTGGGAAGCCCGGGGCTCAAACTGGGATTCTTATGCCGGTTCTTGCACACAGTTATTTTTCCTCTTTGCTGTCAGGGTTATCACTGTGGCTTGGTGCCTACACAGCTCCACCACTCTCAGCAGTCTTTCTTTCTTCATTTCTTTTAGGTAGAGGATAAAAGGCAGGGAGAAAGAGAGAGACAAGGAAAGACACTGCAGCACAACTCCACTCATGAAGATTCCCCCTGCAGGTGCTCCCATGTGGTGACCTGAGGCACAGGTCATAGGGCAATGTGTACACCACTGGGTCAGCCACCTGCCAGCCTTCTCTCTGCACAAGATCAGAAAATAAAAAAAAGATCTGGGAGTCAGGCAGTAGCACAGCGGATTAAAGTGGTTTAAGCGCAGGTGGTGCAAAGCGCAAGGACCAGCGTTGGATTCCCCTTCGAACTCCCAGCTCCCCACCTGCAGGGGAGTCACTTCACAGGCAGTGAAGCAGGTCTGCAGGTGTCTATCTTTCTTTCCCCCCTCTGTCTTCCCCTCCTTTCTCCATTTCTCTCTGTCCTATCCAACAACAATGACAAAAATAATAACTATAAAAATAAAACAACAAGGGCAACAAAAGGGAATAAATAAATATTTAAAAAAGAAAATATCTATTTATTAATGATGGAGGGGTAAGGAGAGAGAACCAGATCACCACTTTGGCACATGAGATGCTAAGGAAGTATTTTCTCCAATGGTATTGACTCAGTTCTAGTTACAATTTTATTTATTTAAATTTTTTAAAATTATTTTTATTATTGGATAGAGTCAGAGAGAAATTGAGAGGAAAGAAGGAGACAGAGAGATAGAAAGGTAAAAAGACACCAAAGTTTCACCCTTGCAGGTGGAGACCAGGGGGTTTGAACCTTGGTCCTTGAGCATTGTAATGTGAGCACTTAACCAAGTGTGTTACCATTTGGCTCCTTATTTAAAATTTTTAAAAAAGAAAGAAAAGCTAGAAGCAATCTACATTTCCATCATCGGGGATTATTTACATCAATTGTGTACACTCGTTAAAACCAGAATTATTTTATTACTTTTAGAAAAAAATTTTGTTTGTTTTTAGTATTTTTATCATCTTATTTATTGGAGAGAGACAGCCAGAAATTGAGAGGAAGGAGGATATAGAGACACCTGTAGCACTGCTTCACCACTTGCAAAGCTTTCTCCCTGCAGGTGGGGACCAGGGGCTTGAACCTGGATCCTTGCACATTGTAATATATGCACTCAACCAGGTGCACCACCACCCAGCTGCCATCATCATCATCATGATTATAGATTGATTTATCAAAGAGAGGGGAGAAAGAGAAAAAGAACGAGAGCATCACTGGCACATGTGAGGCCAGAACTCATCTTCCCTTACGTTCATGGACTCAAGCTCCACACTCTGCTCACTGCACCACCTCCTAGGCTACAAAAAGAATTCTTTTAATGATGGCGAGGAATGAAGGAAGGGGGCCATTTTGTGTAGAAGGTTGGGGGAGGGAGATGGTGAACTTCTACTTCCTTGTATTCTGGTAAAATCTGAAAGAAGTGAAACTCATTAGCAATCCTGAAACTTTCTGTTCTTCTCTATCATTTCTCACCACCTCTGACAACAATCTCAAACTAGCTCAGTCAATCTGATACCTCTGTGTCAAAAGGTAATTTGAACTCATCTTTCCCAAACTGTGTGTTGCCTCTGTGACTTCTTCCCTCCCTTTGCTAACAAATCCACAGACTCTCACAAAAGAGTTTGGGGAGTTGTGTTTGCTGTTTAGTTACAACCACAAGCATGGCAACAGCTGGTTCTGTGGTGAAAGGTCTGGACTATTGTTTGCTAAGAAGATATAGTTTACCAGTTAGGCATTTTAAGTTAGTGATTGCCTCTAGTATATTTTTTAAACTAGAGACAAAAAGGCAAAAAAAAAAAAAGGGGGGGGAGGAAAGATAGAGAGAGAGAGAGGAGAGAACAGCACCAGCACAGCAGCTTCCTTCAGTGTGGTGGGAGCCCAACACATGGCCAAGCAGCCCTCTAAGTTAGGTTTAGCTATTTAGCCAGCCTGCCTCTAGTATTTTCCATAGTATCAGATCACATTTGCTCTCTTTTGCAAGCAGCAGCAAATGACTTCATTTGCAGTGGGAAATGGTCCCACTGCTACACTGGCAAGACAAGTTTGGTGTAGTTAAAAGAAACAGGCATCAAGCACTTCAAACTCCTATGTTAATGTGTTCCTTTCTTCCTTCCTTCCTTTCTTTCTTTCTTTCTCTCTTTTTTCTTTCTTTTCTTTTTTTTTTTTCAAAGACCATAATGACTTCATTACATCTGGTTGTTTTTTCTCTTTTAACTTTTCAAAGAAGACGTACATCTCCTTTCACTGGGTCCTTATAATCATCTATACAGAAAGTAGAGGAGGTCCTGTTGGGTCCATCTGAGAAATGATGAACCAGAGACACCAGGTGTTAATTACAGAGCAGCAAATACAGCCTAGGATGTTTGACTTTGAGCTGGGTATTTTTATCTTGTAGATCACAAGCAGGAACCCACTGGTAGCCAGTAAATTATTACTACAGAAGCTAGGCAGAATTTGAAACCATTCCCAGGAACGCAGGCTGGGCTTGTAGTTTTTAAGTTCCATTAAAAAAAAAAAAAAAAAATGAGAGCAGCTGTTTGTTCTTGAATGGAATCAAGTTTTATATGCTGAGATAATAACACACTCACAAGAATGGTTTGTAGCCAGAGTGGTTTTGCCCCTCCCGCCCCTCAGCCTCTCTTCTTACCCCTTCCTCCAGGACATCTGGTGTTGCCTGGAGACAGTTTTGACTGTTGGAACTGGGAATATTACTAGCATCCGGCTAGCAGCTAAGGAGCTAATTATCTGACCATGCACAGGGCAGCCCCCAAAACAACAGCAGCAACTGAAGAACTGGCTCACAATTTCACTGGCCAGGGCTAGAGGAGCCTTGCTCTGGGTGTCTGTACGCCTTAGAAAATGGCGGCCTGTTGGCTCTCCATTAGTCATGGTTGTTCAGTCTCTGCTATGAGAGTGATACAAACTACCAATGGGCAAGGTGTTTCAAAAGAGGGCTGAATCGTGTGCTCCATGTCTACCTCACATTTTGGGCTTCTTCTCAATTCTTCCTCCTTTCTCAATCCTCATCCCCCAATTATCCTCCTCTCAACATCCTCAGCTTGATTATTGGCTGGTTTTCCCTCTGCTCTGTGTGGAGCCCTTCGTCTTGCTCACTGGGAAGCATGAAGACTGAACAGAGTGAGAAGAGGTGGAGCCATGAGCCTTGGAAGTGCCAACTGGATTTGATGTAATTTCTGGAAAAATCACTGCGTGGAATAGGAAGAAGCATGCCAGAGTACCTTAGAAAAAACCTGTAGGTGGCTTCTAGGACTAGAGTGAACTTTTTTCTTTCTTTCTTTCTTTCTTTTTTTTTTTTTTTTTGCCTCCAGGGTTATTGCTGGGGCTCGGTGCCTGCACTACTATTCCACTACTCCTGGAAGCTATCTATCCACTGCTCCTGGAGGCCATCTTTTTCCCATTGTTGTTGTTGCTGTTATTGTTTTGCAGCTGTTGTTGTTGGCTCAGACAGAGAGAAATTGAGAGAGGAGGGGAAGATAGAGAGGGGGAGAGAAAGATAAACATCTGCAGGCCTGCTTTACTGCTTGTGAAGCGACGCCCCTGCAGGTTGGGAGCCAGGGGCTGGAACCGGGATCTTTCGTTGGTCCTTGTGCTTTGCGCCACCTGCGCTTACCCTGCTGCACTACCGCCCGACTCCCAAACCTGGGTCTTTCAAGCCTCAGGCATGCGATCCACTTGGTGTGGGGATGGAACCGGGGTCCTTATGCCAGTCCTTGTGCTTCATTCTATGTGCACTTAACCCGGTGCACTACTGCCCAGACCCGTTTTTTTTTTCTTTTCTTTCTTTTGTTTGCATGTTGATTTAATATATATATATATATATGTGTGTGTGTGTGTGTATTCATTTATTTATTTATTATTAGATAGAGACAGAGCAAAATTGAGAGGGAAAGGAAGAAACAGAAAGGGAGAGGAAAGAGACATACCTGCAGCCCTGCTTCATCTGCTTCAGATGAGGACCAGGGGTTTGAACCTGATTTCTTGTGCAATGTAATGTGTGTGCTTAACCAGGTGCACCAACAACCTAGCCTCACTTTTTTTTCTTTCTTTTTTTTTTTTAAGATAGTCTTTTATTTTCTATCATTTTAGTGGGGAAATACTGACTTACAGGACAATTGTTGATACATGAGTACAGTTTCTCATCTCCCCCTTAATATGTGTATTCACACCACCCCCACCCTCCATCCAAATCTCTCTTTACTATTATGTCCTGGGGACCATTCACCACCATCTCTTATCTCCCCCTAGTCCAGAGTCTTTTGCTTTGCTGCAATACACCCCACCCAGCCCAAGTTTTGCCCTGTGCTTTCTTTGTCTTGTCTTGCTTCTTAGGTCCCACCTATAAGTGAGATAATCTGATATTTCTCCCTTCCCTTCTGACTTATCTCACTTAGCTTTATTCCTTCAGTTCTATCCAAGATACAGAAAAGGATATATCATCATTTCTTACAATGGAGTAGTATTCCAATATCACAATTTTCTTTTCTTGTTTTTTTAAGATTTTCTTTATTTTATTTTATTATATTTATTTATTTTCCCTTTTGTTGCCCTTAAAAAGACATTCCTTTTTTAAAAATATTTATTTGTTTATTCCCTTTTGTTGCCCTTGTTTTATTGTTGTAGTTATTGTTGTCATCTTTGTTGGATAGGACAGAAAGAAATGGAGAGAGTAGGGGAATACAGGGGGGAGGGGAAGATAGACATCTGCAGACCTGCTTCACCGCCTGTGAAGCTACTCCCCTGCAGGTGGGGAGCCGGGGGCTTGAACTGGGATCCTTACGCCGGTCCTTGTGCTTTGTGCTACCTGCGCTTAACCTGATGTGCTATTGCCTGACTCCCCACAATTTTCTTAATCATTCATCTATCATTGGACATATGGGTTGCTTCCAGGTTTGGGCTGTTACAAACGGTGCTATGAACATTAGTATGCATAGATCTCCTTGAATAGGTGTTTTTGTATTCTTTGCATAGGAAAGGAACTGCTGACTCACAGGGTAGATTTATTTTCTCATATTCTTTTTTTTTTTTTTTGTCTTTCTTTTTTTTTTTTATTTTTTTTTTTATTTAAGAAAGGATTAATTAACAAAACCATAGGGTAGGAGGGGTACAACTCCACACAATTCCCACCTCCCAATCTCCATTTTCTCATATTCTGAGGAACTTCCAGACTGTTTTCAACAGGGGTTGAGTCAATTTACATTCCCACCAACAGTTCTTAGAATACCAAGACGTGTTCCTCTTTCCCCATATCTTTGCCAATACCATTTGTTCCTGTCCTGTATGGCATCCTTACAGAGTGAAAGTGGCATCTTGTTGTTTGATTTATTTGAAATTCTCTAACAATCAGTGACTCTTAAAAGGAAGGCAAAGAACTAAGTCTTGTACTCCCCAGATTCTATTAGCTAATTATTAATTACTTATTTACTAACATAGGTCATCTTATAACTAAGCAGACTTTCTCAGCTTATTCATAACATGTGCTAGTTAAGAACACATAGGGACAACAGAATAGCTCACTTGGATAGTGTTCTGCTTTACTTTGTGCACAGTGCAGATTCAAGCCTGGTCCCCATTGCATTGAAGGAAGCTTCGATGCTGTGGTTACTTTATCTATCCATCTATCCATCTATCTATCTAACTATCTATCTACCTATCTATCTACCTATCTATCTTTCCTCTCTGCCTGTCTGTCTTCTCTCTGTCAAATAAGCAAACAAACAGACACACAGAGTACTAGAGAGATTTGGGAGTTGGGGAGGCAAAGAGGACAAGTAACTTTAGTGTTTTATGTTCCAGAAGAATGTTGTCAGGGATGGGAGTATTATTTGCATTTTCAGAAATAAAAATTGGCACTGAGATCCCCATTAATTGGTTTGTAAGGTGGTATTTTAAGAATTTATTAATATGACTATTTTAATAACTCTCATTAAGGATGACCCTGGGTTAAGTAAAATGTGATCATTTTCTTTTTTAATTTAATTAATTTTTTTTTACCAGAGTACTGCTCAGCTCTGGTTTATGGTGGTGCAGGGGATTGAACCTGGGACTTGACAGAGCCTCAAGCATGAGAGTCTGTTTGCATAACCATTATGCTATCTATTCCCCCTCCCACCTGTGATCATTTTCTTTAGCCTTCATCTGTCTTCATCAACTGAGCCATTGTCTAGTCTCAGTTGTTCTCAGAACATGAGCTCTATGCCCCTGGGTACTTCTGGGATTCTTTCATAGAAACTGCAAAGCCCAAACATTGTCACGATGACATTAAGCTGGCTATTCACTTTTTTTTTTTCTTTCTTCTCTCTCAGGGTTATAGCTGGAACTTGGTGCTTTGGTTCTACCATTCCTATGGACATTTTTTCCCCTCTTTTTTAGAGGGAGAGAGAGGAGAGATCGCATAGCTATGCTCTACTACTTGTAAAGCTTCCCCCCTGCAGGCATTCCTATATGATGACCCAGTCTTGAACCCCAAGATTCATACATGGTATTCTCTATGCCACCTTTCCCCACCCATTTTCCTTAGAGGGAGAGAGAGAGAGACCTGCAGCCCTACTTCACCACTCCTGAAGCTTTTCCCCTGTAGGGGGGGGGGGACCAGGGACTTGAACCCCAGGTCCTTGTGCATTGTAACGTATGTGCTCAACCAGGTGCACCACCACCTGGCCATCTTTCTATCTTTCCTTCTCTCTCTTCCTCTTTTCCTTCCTTTTTGTCTTCCTTTCTTTCTCTCTCTCTTCCTTTCTCTTTCTCTTTCTTTCTTTCTTTCTTTCTTTCTTTCTTTCTTTCATTCTTTCTGTGCCATTCTCCTCACTAATTGTGCTGCGGTGATGTGAACTTAATATTAAACAGCAATGTTGACACCTCAGCTCAAACCAAAGCAGTGGAGCTCAGCTGTACCAGCTACAACTGTAGTCTTCACCTCCACATACAATAAAAAGAAAAGTTCGGGGACTGGCGGGTAGCGCATGGGGTTAAGAGGCCATAATACGAAGTGCAAGGACCTGCGCAAGGGTCCTGGTTGGAGAACCATCTCTACCCCTCTGCAGGGCGGTCGCTCCATAAGCAGTGAAGCAGGTCTGCAGGTGTCTCTCTTTCTTTCCCCCTTTCTGTCTTCCCCTCCTCTCTCAATTTCTCTCTGTCCTATCCAACAACAATGGGGAAAAAAAGATGGCAGCCAGTAGTGGGTTTGTAGTGTAGGCCTTGGGGAGAAAGAAAGAAAGAAAGAAAGAAAGAAAGAAAGAAAGAAAGAAAGAAAGAAAAAAAGAAAGAAAGAAAGAAAGAAAAGTTCATGTTCCACTCGGGAAGGTCTTGGTTGAAGCAATAAGAGTCACTTATTTCATTAAATCTCTACTTTCAAATACCCATATTTTAAACATGGGTGATAGAATGGAGAGCCCACCAAACCCCCCTAACTGTATACCAAGTACCTGGGCTGTATGGAGGGAAAGCCCACAGTAATTGTGTTACAAAATAATCTAGCCACTACTTTCTTTCTTTTTCTTTCTTTCTTTCTTTCTTTTTTTATCATAGAGGGTCAAAATTAATTTTAAAATCATTGGTTAATTAAATGTGCATGCTCAGCAGAATTTTTCAGGAAAATAAACCTTTCATTGTCAAGGAGAAAAAAAAGAGAGAAAATGGGAGTCGGGCTGTAGCTCAGCGGCGTAAGCACATGTGGCTCAAAGCGCAAGGACCTGAGGAAGGATCCGGGTTCGAGCTTTCCCCCCCTTCCCCACCAGCAGGGGAGTCACTTCACAGGTGGTGAAGCAGGTCTGCAGGTCTCTTTCTCTCCCCCTCTCTGTCTTCCCCTCCTCTCCCTATTTGAAGCAGGCATCTTTCTCTTCCCCTCTCTGTCTTCCCCTCCTCTCTCCATTTCTCTCTGTCCTATCCAATAACAACAATAATAACTACAACAAGGGCACCAAAAGGGAATAAATAAATTGTTGTTTTCGCCAGGCTAGCTTCACAGGCGGGTAACAGACGACCCGGGACTCATGGCTGGGTTGTACACAGTATCTCTTTATTCATGCAGGACGCAGCGCAATCTATACCAAGCTAAGCTAAACTAAAAACTACAAACAATCTTGTCCTTATAAATATACTGGCCCAGTAGGGTGGGAACAGGATGTGACGCAGAGAGGGTGGAGAGAAAAGTGACTGGTGAAAATCAGGGTATGACAAGGAGAAGGGGCAGAGCAGGCAAGAATTCTACCACTGACCCACCAATGCCCTGGAGGGAGGGTGGTGCTTGTTAACAGAGGTTATGTAAATAGAATACAGTGTTATGTAAATAGAATGCAGGGGGAATTAAACCAAATGAAACAGAAGGGGTTTTTAAAAGCAGAATTAGAAGCATACCAACAATTCCCCCTTTCTTTTTAACTAATGGCCATAGTATCAGGGTTGTGGGGTGCACGTCTGTCTCAATGGGGAATGTTGGCCACCAGAATTCTGCTTTTCTGTAGAGAGTGATCTTTGGAGTCTGTGAATCTGTTTCTTCAGGTCGTGCCAGGTCACATCATTGGTTTCTGGGGGTGTGTTGTAGTCATTCCATCTTGTGGGTGATGTCAGAGAACAGGATCCAAATGGATTTCCAGGAATTCCATTTGAGTAGATGCTTTTTCATGTGAAGACTTGACAGCTGAAATTTACTTACTTGTCAAACAAAACTTGTAGCAGATTAGAAGTTTACTATAATTGATAACTCCATTATAATTGGAAGTCCTTTCTAGTATGATTTTAAGGTTGTTTAAACAGTTTAAACTCAATAAAATGTGGAAAGGTAAACAGAAGAGCCACGGTAGAAGCCTCAAGGCATGAGAATAATTAACATAATCATTGCACTATCTGCCCCACCCATAACTCATACCGTTTCAGGATTAAATGTTTCAGATTTATGCCAAGACGTAAAAAAGAAATCAAAGGAGGGAAAAAACAATTTTTTGGATTGTTTCTGGATGTCTCTAGAAATCATGGCTGTGTCTAGCATTTTTTTTAAGTCAATGTCATACAAAAATTCAGTCATTTAAATCACTCTCTTATGAAACGCAACTTGAACCAGATTATCCAGATCTCACCATGTAGTATCATGAGTCCCCGGAGGGCGTCCTAGTCCAAAAAGCTCCTCAAAATTCCATTTAGGGTTCTGACTGTTCCTGCTGTATTGCTTCAGGCACCCATTTTTAAAAGTGTCTTCCCATCAAAGAAAGAATCCAATCAGGAGAGTAGAACTAATCACGTGTCTCCATTCTTGGGGACTGCCAGGGTACTTGAGAATGCTCCTCAAATTAGAGTAGTCCTTCTCCATGGGAAACATGCAAGAAGAAGTCCAGAAAGTCCCAGTGGAAATCCCCATGCATATCCCAAGGTCTACAATCATGGTCATAAAGAACCAAATTGTGGCCCGGAGCAAAATGTAGTCCTTTTCCTCAGGAAACATGGGAGAGGGAATCCAGAAAGTCCAAGGAGAAATCTCCATGCATCTCCCAAGCTCTATGATTAGGGTCACAAGAAACCAAAGTTCCCGGTCAGGGAAACAAAGTGTGGCCCAGAGAAAATGTTCCAGAGACAGAGTAACTGTCTCATGATGAAACAGTAGAGGCTTTGGCAAACCTCTTCATAAGTAGAAAGGCAACCCATGGTGTATGGGTAGCCAAGTTTACTTATCTGGGCTATGGGCGGGTTAGGTCCCATGTCGGTGCCGGTCCCTGTTTCAGGACTTATGTCAGTCCCTTGTTCGGGCGCCATATGTTGTAGTGAGTTAGTTTTAGTTTAGCTTAGCTTGGTATAGATTGCACTGCGTCCTGCATGAATAAAGAGATACTGCGTACAGCCCAACCATGAGTCCCTGGTGGTCTGTTACCCGCCCATGAAGCCAGCCCTGCGAAAACAACATCCAAAGGCATGCTATATTCCTTCATTTCATGTCATATTTTCATACACACACATATATGTGTATATATATATGTATATATATATGATTAATAATTTATGGTAACTGGGAGATGTTAGATGTTATGTATGTACGAACTATTGTATTTACTGTTAAGTGTAAAACATTAATTCCCCCAATAAAAATAGATCAATAGGGGGCCAGCGGGTAGCGCAGTGGATTAAGTGCACGTGGCGCAAAGCACAAGGACCGATGGAAGGATCCTGTTTGGAGCCGGCTCCTCACCTGCAGGGGAGTCAGTTCACAGGCTATGAAGCAGGTCTGTAGGTGTCTGTCTCTCCCCCTCTCTATCTTCCCCTCCTCTCTCCATTTCTTTCTGTTCTATCCAACAACAACGACATCAATAACAACGATGATAATATCCATAACAATGGTAAAACAACCAGGGTAACAAAAGGGAAAGAATGGCCTCCAGGAGCAGTGGATTTGTGGTGCAGACACCGAGCCCCCACAATAATCCTGGAGGGAAAATAAATAAATAAATAAATAAATAATGGTAAATACAGTTCTTGGTACATGTGTAACATTTTTCAGTTTTTTTGCAAAATACTCTTACCCCAACCTAGGTCCTCCGTGTCCACGGTCATGCACCAGAGCCTGAAAGTCACCTCTTCCCAACCCCCCACCTCAAGTCTTTTACTTTGCTGTAATATACCAAACCCCATTCAAGTTTACTTTGTGTTTCCCCTTTCTTTACTCATTCCTCAACTTCTCTCCATGAGTGAGATTATGCCATATTCCCATTTGGATAGTGCTTTGTATCTTCCAAAGTGTTTTTACTTGTATCAACAAATTAATCCTTTGAGCAACAACATAGGTCAGGCATTATTTTCTCTAAACTATGCTAAAGAAAATTGATGTGTGGAAATAATTAGAGATTATCCAAGGTTAGATAGCCTATGAAAGTTAGGCAAAAAACCCAGATTTTTCAGTTTCAAATTTCTTCATTTTTTTTTCTCCTTCTTTTTCTCTCAGAGGGAGAGATTGGGAGAGAATGGCCACAGTACCAAAACTCCCTTCATTGTCACAGCAACTCCCAGGTGCTGCTGGGTTATTTTCTTTCTGTAATGCTATTATGTAGGTGCAAAAAGTGTGTGAAGAGTTCAAATTACAATCAATTTTAAAAGAGAGACCATTAAAGTACCTCTGTGTAACAAATCCTGAACTCAAATATATAAGCAAACCATACTGTGTTTGAATTTTGGTCTTTATATTGACATTGAAAATTCAGAATTAATGCCTGAATGCCTAATTTTTAATTTTTTTTCATTGCCAATAGGGTTATTGCTGGGTTTCAGTGCCAGCACAGTGAATCAGCTGTTCCCAGTGGCCACTCTCCTATTCCTTTATTATATAGGACAAGAGAAATTAAGAGGGAAGGAAAGAGAAAGACACCTGTAGCCCTACTTCACCACTAGTGAAGCTTCCCTTTCCTTTTGGGGAGCGGGGGCAACATCAATAACAACAGCAATAATAATAACTACAACAACAATAAAAAACAGGGACCGGGTGGTGTCTTTCTCTCTCCCCCTCTCTGTCTTCTCCTCTCTCCATTTCTCCCTGTCCTATCCAAAAATGACAACAACAACAATAACTACAACAATAAAACAACAAGGGCAATAAAAGGGAATAAATAAGTAAAATATAAAAAAAGAAGGGAATATGTATTTCTATGGTTTTTTTTTAATTTCTTTATTGGGGAATTAATGTTTTACTTTCAACAGTAACTACAATAGTTTGTACATGCATAACATTTCCCAGTTTTCCATATAATAATACAACCCCCACTAGGTCCTCTGTCATCCTTCTTGGATCTGTATTTTCCCCACCCACCCAGAGTCTTTTACTTTGGTGTAATACTCCAATTCCAGTTCAGATCCTACTTGTGTTTTCTCTTGATCTTGTTTTTCAACTTCTGCCTGAGAGTGAGATCATCCCATGTTCATCCTTCTGTTTCTGACTTATTTCACTTAACATGAATTTTTCAAGCTCCATCCAAGATCAGCTGAAAATGGTGAAGTCACCATTTCTTATAGCTGAGTAGTATTCCATTGTGTATATATACCACAACTTGCTCAGCCACTGATCTGTTGTTGGACACCTGGGTTTGCTTCTAGGTTTTGGCTACTACAAATTGTGCTGCCAAAAACATATGTGTACACAGATCTTTTTGGATAGGTATGCTGGGTTCCTTAGGATATATCCCCAGGAGAAGAATTGCAGGATCATAGGGTAGGTCCATTTCTAGCCTTCTGAGAGTTCTCCAGACTGTTCTCCACAGAGGTTGGACCAATTGACATTCCCACCAGCAGTGTAGGAGGGTTCCTTTGACCCCACACCCTCTCCAGCATTTGTTGCTGTTACCTTTTCTGATGTATGACATTCTCACAGGAGTCTTGATTTGCATTTCTCTGACAATCAGAGACTTGGAGCATTTTTTCATGTGTTTCTCAGCCTTTTGGATCTCTTCTGTGGTGAATATTCTGTCCATGTCCTCCCTCCATTTTTGGATGGGGTTATTTGTTCTCTTGTTGTTGAGATTTGCAAGTTCTTTATATATTCTGGTTATTAGCCTCTTATCTGATGTATGGCATGTAAAGATCTCCCATTCTGTGAGGGGTCTCTTGGTTTGGGTAGTGGTTTCTTTAGCTGTACAGAAGCTTTTTAATTTGATGTAGTCCCATAGGTTTATGCTTGCCTTAGTCTTCTTTGTAACTGGATTCATTTCATTGACGATGTCTTTAAAATTTATGTGGAAAAGAGTTCTGCCAATATTTTCCTCTAATTATCTGATAGTTTGTGGTCTAACATCCAAGTCCTTGATCCACTTGGAATTTATTTTTGTATTTGGTGAAATAGAGTGGCTCAGTTTCATTCTTCTGCATGTTTCAACCCATTTTTTCCAACACCATTTGTTGAAGAGACTCTGCTTTCCCCATTTAATAGTCTGGGCACCTTTGTCAAAGATTAGATATTCATAGGTGTGGGGTCTATGGTGGTTTTGTTTGTTTGTTTGCTTTGGGTTTTTTTTTTTTTTTTTTTTTTTTTGCCTCCAGGGTTATCACTGGAGCTTGGTGCCTGCACAACAAATTCACTGTTCCTGGAGGCTATATTTTTCCTTTTGTTACCCTTGTTGTTTTATCATTGTTGTGGCTATTATTATTGTTGTTATTGATAATGTTGTTGTTGGACAGGACAGAGATAAATGGAAAGAAGAGGGGAAGACAAAGAAGGGTAGAGAAAGATAGACACCTGCAGACCTGTTTCATCACCTGTGAAGCGACTCCCCTGCAGGTGGGGAGCCCGGGGCTCGAACTGGGATCCTTCGGCTGGTCCTTGCATTTTGTGCCATGTTCGCTTAACCCACTGTGCTACAAGGCACTACTAAAATAATCTACTATTGTGTGTGTATGTTCTGTGAGTGTTGTACCATTGCATATTTATTCTGAGTAGAGGGTGCAGTTTCTATACAGTTGCCATCAGTTCATGTGAAAATTAAGTTGAGGTGTGAGGTAGGAGGGAACCAGGTGTTTTCTCCTCAGCCACTAAGTTCTTAGCTTAATGTGTAGGTGGTGATTATGTGATCATGTTATATGTACCATATAAAATTACAGGTTTGTTTCCTTTTATTTATTTATTTTTTGCACTCATAAGAAATTTCTGCAGTTTCCATGCCAGCTTCCAGCCACTTTCAGCCTCTCCGCTTAAGCTTTTCACAGCTTCTGCTCTTCAGAAGTAATGTTAGAGAAAGTACTCAGAGCTGAATCCAAAATATACTATAGCTGTGTTCATCCCAGTTCAGACTGGAAACGTTTGCTTTCGCTCTGGGTCTGCTGCTGGTGCTGGAGTCCAGCAGAGAGAAGATAGGAAATAAAATGGTGTTTCTGGGTTGTTAAAAAAGAGAAAGAAAGGAAGGAAGGAAGGAAGGAAGGAAGAAAGAAAGAAAGAAAGAGAGAAAGGAAAAAGGAAGATAAAAGGGAGGGGGAGGGAGACTTAAATGATGGAATTTTTTTCAAATATTAGAAGTTTTTTTAATATTTATTTATTTATTTATTTATTCCCTTTTGTTACCATTGTTATAGTTATTGTTGATATCATTGTTGTTGGACAGGACAGAGAGAAATAGAGAGAGGAGGGGAAGACAGAGAGGGGGAGAGAAAAATAGACACATGTAGACCTGTTTCACTGCTTGTGAAGCGACTCCCCTGCAGGTGGGGAGACCGGGTCTTGAACCCGGATCCTTGCACTTTGCACCACCTGCACTTAACCTGCTGTGCTACGCCCAACTCCTGTATTAGAAGTTTTTAATTTTATTTTATTTTTCTTTATGGGGGGATTAATGGTTAACAGTTGACAGTAAAATACAGTTGTTTGTACATGTGTAACATTTATCAATTTTCCACATAATTCAACCTCTGCCATCATGTTCCAGGACCTGAACCCTCCCAGAGTCTTTTATTTAGCTGCAATACACCAAACCCAGTACAAGTTCTGCTTTGTGGGGTTTTTTTTTTCTCCTTCTCCTTCTCCTTCTCCTTCTTTTTCTCCTTCTCCTTCTCCTTTTTCTTTTTTTTTTTTTTTTTTTTTTTTCCTCTAGGGTTATTGCTGGGCTCGGTGCCTGCACCATGAATCCACCGCTCCTGGAGGCCATTTTTCCCCCTTTTTGTTGCCCTAGTTGTTGCAGCCTCATTGCAGTTATTATTGCCATTGTTGATGTTGCTTTGTTGTTGGATAGGACAGAGAGAAATGGAGAAAGGAGGGGAAGACAGAGAGAGAGAGGGGGAGAGAAAGATAGACACCTGCAGACCTGCTTCACCGCCCGTGAAGTGACTCCCCTGCAGGTGGGGAGCCGGGGGCTCGAACCGGGATCCTTACGCCGGTCCCTGTGCTTTGCGCCACGTGCGCTTAACCCACTGCGCCACCGCCCGACCCCCTGTCCTTCTCCTTTTTCTTTCTCCTCCTCCTCTTCCTCCTTTTTAAAAAATTTTTTAATATTTATTTATTCCCTTTTGTTGCCCTTGTTTTATTGTTGTAGTTATTATCGATGTTGTTGGATAGGACAGGCAAACGCTAGAAGAAGAAGGACAGAGAGAAATGGAGAGAGGAGGGGAAGACAGAGGAGTAGAGAAAGAGAGACACCTGCAAACCTGCTTCACTGCCTGTGAAGTGACTGCCCTGCAGGTGGGGAGCCGGGGCTCAAACTGGGATCCTAACCCCGGTCTTTGCGCTTGGTGCCACGTGCGCTTAACCCACTGCGCTGCCGCCCAATTCCCTCCTCTTCCTCCTTCTTCTTCTTTTGTGATTTAATAATGATTGACAAGTTTGTGGGATAAGAGGGGTATAATTCCCACCACCAGAGTGCCATATCGCATGCCCTCCATCAGGAGGTTCCCTATTCTTTATCGCTCTGGGAGTATGGACCAAAGATCTCTATAGGGTACAGAAGTGGGAGGTCTGGCTTCTGTAACTGCTTCTCTGTTGGATATGGGCATTGACAGGTTGATCCATAACCCCAGCCTGGCTCTACCTTTCTGTAGTGGGGTAGGGTACTGGGGAGGTGGGGTTCCAGGCACATTGGTGATGTTGCCTGCCCAGAGAAGTCAGGTTGGTGTCATAGTAATACTTTTCAACTTCTGTCTATGAATGAGATCTCTGAGTGGGGGTGAGGGGGTCGCTTTACAAACGGTGAAGCAGGTCTATATGTATCTGTCTTTCTGTCCTCCTCTCTATATTCCCCCTCTCTCTCAGTTTCTCTCAGTCCTGTCCAACTACAGCAACAACAAAAATGGAAAGAAATGGCCGCCAGGAGCATTGTGCAGGTTCTGAGCCCCAGCAATAAAAAACCCTGGAGGCAAAAAAAAAAAAAAAAAAGCCTTATTCATTGAGAGGGAAAGAGAGAACCTGAGCATTACTCTGACACATGTGTTGCCAGGGCTCAAACTGAGGACCTCATGATTGAGAGTCCAGTGCTTTGTCTACTGTGCCACCTCCTGGACCCGATACTGAGGATGACTATATCTCTTCATATCTTCAAATGAACTTTTAAAATCTGCATGAAAACAATGAATCACACATACTAAGTCTAATATAGTGGACATGAAAATTGTGTCTGTCACATGTATCGGTGTTTTCCTATTTAAAGTTGTGTTATAAAAAAGTTCCTGGTTCGAGCCCCCGGCTCCCCACCTGCAGGAGGTCGCTTCTAAAGCGGTGAAGCAGGTCTGCAGGTGTCTATCTTTCTCTTCTCCTCTCTGTTTTTCCCTCTTCTCTCCATTTCTCTCTGTCCTATCCAACAACAACAGCTATGGCAACAATAACAACTACAACAAGCATAACAAGGGCAACAAAATGGGAAAAATAGCCTCCAGGAGCAGTGGATTCATAGTGCAGGCACCAAGCCCCAGCAATAACCCTGGAGGCAAAAATAAATAAATAAATAAATAAAATTTTAAAAGTTCCAAGTTTCATAGTAAGAAATAAATCATTATACTCTATCAAATATGTTTTCAAAATTCTTATTTTGAGATTCATATGGTTAAGTAATAATAAGTACTGTAATTTGGCTGCTTTTTAAGGAATAGTTCTCTTGTAACTGTTTTCCTCTGAGACTTCCTTTTTCTTTCTTTTTACTGCCATTAGAGTTATCACTGGAGCTTGAGGCCTGCACTACAAATCCACTGTTTCCTGTGGCCATATATATATTTTTTTCTTTGATAAGACAGGGAGAAACAGAGAGGGAGGTTGGAGATAGAGAAGGAGAGCAAGACACCTATAACCCTGCTTTACAGCCTGTGAAACTTCCCCACTGCAGGTGAGGACCTGGGTGTGAACCAGGAGCCTTGCCCATGCTAATGTGTGCACTCAACTGGGCATGCCACTGCCCAGGCCTTCCTCTGAATTTTTATCCTGGGAGTAGGATGTCTTTGGATTCTCAGACATGAAATTATTTTTGAATACCCATTATGCTATCTCCCTACCCCTAACTCACCTTCAATAGCTATGTTTGTAACAATCCTATTTTCAAATACAGTCATTCTGCACTAAGGGTTAGGACTTTTTTTGTGGGAGGGTGATAGTGGTAATGGGGAAGACATAATTTTTTTGGATAATTTTTTTGTCATTAATATTTCATTGTAAGATTAGAATGTATACTTCCATACCACACCCACCATCGAAATTCATATCCCCACCCTCCCACAGATAAACACCATAGTTCTCACAAGTCTTCGTTATTTATTTATTTATTCCCTTTTGTTGCCCTTGTTTTATTGTTGTAGTTATTATTGTTGTTGATGTCGTCGACGTTGGATAGGACAGAGAGAAATGGAGAGAGGAGGGGAAGACAGAGAGGGGGAGAGAAAGATAGACACCTGCAGACCTGCTTCACCGCCTGTGAAGTGACTCCCCTGCAGGTGGGGAGCTGGGGGCTCGAACTGGGATCCTTACGCTGGTCCGTTCTCACAAGTCTTATAGTTTGCTTCTGCTTTTTTTGGGGGGGGGGATTTTTTTTTTTTTGACAAGTTCATGTGAATCAGATCTCTAGATTCCACATAGGAGTGAAACCTGTTTATCTGGCAGTTATCTTTTATCTCTTTACTTATTTCATTAAGTATAGTTCCATCCTTTTTGTCCCAAAGGACACAACATCTTCTTTTTTGATTGCAGAGTAATATTCCATAGAATATATATCCATGACTTTTGAAAAATTTGAATGCTTCACCAATTTGCATGTCATCCTTGTGCAGGGCCATGCTAATTTCTGTCTCTTTTAGTATATGCTCTGCCAAATCGAGCATGAGAAGACACAATTTATCTCATAACAGTAGCTACCTAATCATTTACTAAGATATACCATGCTAACTTTTAGGGGTACCAGCATATTCATAAAACAAAAATTAGCTTTGAGAAAATTTTTTTTAATGTGGCTTCAATATTGTTAGAGAAAAATAATTGAAAGATATTTGAATGAATCACAGATTTGAAAAGTCTCTTAGGTACATGCCCAACTTAATTGAGGTTTCTACATAGTTTTCTTTTTCTTTCTTTCTTTTTTTTTTTACCAGAGCACTGCTCAGCTCTGGTTTATGGTGGTGTGGGGGATTGAACCTGGGACTTTGGAGCCTCAGGTAAGAGAGTCTCTTTGCATAACCATTATGCTATCTACCCCACCCTACATAGTTCTCATATTTGCTTTTAGAAGAGAGGAAGATAAAATTAGAGAAAAGAGTGTCAGGTGTGCACACAATGTGACTACTCTCTTTCTGTAGTCTTGCTTTGAAATGTAGAAATGCAGTTGTCTTGTTTCAAAAAGGATCCAAAGACTTTCATTCCATTTATAAAAGCTTTTGAATGCTGAACTAAATCTGTTAGTACCATCTTTAATTCAGAACAGCACTGCAGCTCTGTTGTTGTAAAACACATCTTTCTGAATTGCTTATTCCAATATTTTGGTATTGGCTCTAAAAAAACTAAAGGTTAAGATAGCAATAAAATTGATCTTAAAATATAGATCAAGCTGATAGGTGCAAAACAGTCATCTAATTTAACTCTCTGGTTTACAAAGGAGGATGGGGAGATCTTGGAGTCCCAGAATTAAACTCTCTAAGCCATAGGAAAACTGGATTTGGAGTCTGGCTCTCTGTCTCCCTCCCTACTGTTTTTTTTTTTTTAATATTTATTTATTTATTTATTTCCTTTTTGTTGCCCTTATTGTTTTTATTGTTGTTGTAGTTATTATTGCTGTTGATGTCGTCTTTGTTGGATAGGACAGAGAGAAAATGGAGAGAGGAGAGGAAGTAACCCTCTGCCCCCGCAGGTGGGGAGTCAGCCATTCATTTTAACACCCTTTTTGAGATATACTTCACATACCATCTGAGAGGCCACTATAAAATTCATGCTTTACAATGTACCATTTAGTGGTCCGGGAGGTGGCGCAGTGGTAAAACTTTGGACTCTCAAGCATGAGGTCGAGAGTTCGATCCCCCACAGCACATGTGCCAGAGTGATGTCCAGTTCTTTCTCTCTCCTCCTATCTTTCTCATAAATAAATAAAGTCTCTTAAAAAAAAAAGAGTACCATTTGGGGCCTTCTGAAAGTGTGGCTATGGAATAGCAGCAGCTGCATTTTGCTCTCCATATTAACTAGGAAAAACAAGGAGTTGTCACCATCATATACCAAACTCTCTTCCTCATGAAGTCAAAGTATTCAAAAAATAAATGTAAAAATATAAAATGAAAAATAAATCAATTTATATTAAATTAAAAAAATTTTTTTCAAGACCCTGGTCCCTACCTGTAGGGGAGAAGCTTCTGAGTGATGAAGCAGTGCAACAGATATCTCTTTCTCTCCCTATCTTCTCCTTCTCTCTCAGTTTCTGTCTCTCTATTTTAAAAAAATCATAAAATAATCCAGGAGTGGTGGATTCTTTATGCAGGCAACTGAGCCCCAGCAATGACCCTGGTGACAATAAAAAGAAAGAAAGAAAAGAAAATGTACTGTTTAGTGTCAATTGTTATCTTCTTCACAACTTTTGAAAACAAAGGGGGGACAGGTGGTGGGGCACCTGGTTAAGTGCACACATTACCATGCGGTAGGATCTGGGTTCAAGGTTCTGATCCCCATCTGTAGGGGGGACATTTCACAAGTGGTGAAGTAGGTATATAGGTATATATGTCTGTCTTACTCTCTCCCTCTCTATCTCCCTCTCTATCTCTCCCCCCCTCATATTCTCTCTGTCCTGTCAAATAAAATATTTTTTTAAAAAAAAGTGGAAAACATGGCCACTGGGAGCAGTGGATTAAGAAAGCAAACAAACAAAAACTAATAATAATAATAAAAAAAACCCAGATAGAGAATGGGAAAGCTATCAGGGGAGGGGGTGGGATATAAAAAAAGAAAAGAAAGAAAAAAAAAAAAAAAACCCAGTAGTGGGAGTCGGTAGCACAGCGGGTTAAGCGCACATGGCGCAAAAGCTCACGGACCCCTGTGAGGATCCCTGTGAGGCAGGTCTGCAGGTGTCTTTCTCTCCCCCTCTCTGTCTTTCCCTCCTCTTTCGATTTCTCTCTGTCCTATCCAACAATGACAACAGTAACAAAAATAATAATGATAAACAACAAGAGCAACAAAAGGGAAAAAACAGCTTCCAGGAGAAGCGAATTTGTAGTGCAGGCACTGAGCCCCAGGGGTAAACCTGGAGACAAAAAGAAAAAGGCTGAGTTTCAGTGGTACAGCAATGAAAGTACACTATGCTTTTCAAAAAAAAGTCATTTGGAGGTCAGGCAGTAATGCAGTGGGTTAAGTGCATGTGACAGGGAAGGCAAGGATCCCGGTTAAAGCTGATGGCTCCTCACGTGCAGGGGGGTCGTTTCACAAGTGGTGAAGCAGGTCTTTCTCTCCCAGTCTCTGTCTTCCCCTCCTCTCTCCATCCTATCCAACAACAACAACATCAATAACAACAATGTGGTCCAGGAGATGGTGCAGTACATAAAGCATTGGACCCTCAAGCATAAGGTCCTGAGTTCAATCCTTAACAGCATATATACCAACCAGAGTGATGTCTAGTTCTTTCTCTGTTCCTATATTTCTCATAAATAACAACAATAATAACTACAACAATAAAACAACAAGGGCAACAAAAGGCAAAATAAATCATAATTTTTTAAAAGTTTTAAATATACATAGTATTTACCTGAAAATGACAACTAGCCCCTATTCAAACCTCTAAATAGCAATATATACTAGACATGGATTTTATTTATAGCACTGTTAATTTCATAAATACTGAGGGTGCTTTTGAGAAGGGAAACTGTAAGTAGGTCTTAAGATATTTCCTGATGTCAAATTATCTGCACATATTTAAAAGGCAAAGTTAAAATGTGAAAGCTTAAATAATGCTCTGTCATGGAGCATGACGCACCACACAGCAAGTTCACCTTTCTAGAGGACAAATGAGTTTAATAAGAAAACTAGTGTTTTCTTTCTCCTCTTTCTGAATCTCTTATAGCGATCCAACAGACTTCTCCAATTAATCTTTAAAAACCTTTGCCTTCTGCATTACAGAGTTGTCCTTAAAAAAAAAAAGCCATCATCTTTATTAAGTTAAATTATGTATTCAGTAAGTTATGTAGTCAGTGACTTCTCATATTCCCTCTGTTGTCAGTCCTTCTCCGAGACTCCGAGTTCTGGTAGCTTTGCCAGTTGTAGAAGGTCATAGACATCACATCATATGTAGTCTTCCATGATCTGCTCATTTAAATATACCTCATTTGAGTCCCTTCCATTGAGTAGAAATCAGTAATTTGCCTCTTGTTATTGCTGAGTAGAATTTACCAGTGTCTGGACATGCAAATTATTTACAGGTTTTATTTGGTTTGATAAATGCCTAGGGACAGAGCAGCTGGGTCACATGGCCAGGTCTGCTTTAACACATGTGCAGGATGACTCTCTGGGTCTCTCTCCTTCTCTTTCTCATTAGTGAATAAATAGTTTTCTAAAAAGAGAAATAGCAAGAAACTGCCAAATGGCTTTTCCAAATAGTTGTAGACTTAGTTTTATACTTGTAATGGCATTTTATAGCCATTTCAAGATTTTATCCTAAGTTTTCTACAAGAAAACTTAAAATCTTTGGCTGTTCTATTTAGACCAAGATTTGGCTTGAGTTACGTTTTGAATATAAAAAGTGTCAAAGTTATACCCTTGTTTGCTATTCCATATGGATGTCCAGCTGTTACCAGCAAATTGTTTTGAAAATAATTTTCTTATCCCAATAAAATGCTTTGTTAGTTTTTGTAAGAAATTATATCTACACATTATAGTTATATATACCTATAAATGATCCTATTTCTGGACTCTCTAATGTTCTGTTCTATTGATGTATTTTGGTTGGTTTTGTTTTGTACCATAATACTGTTCAGCTCTGGCTTATGGCAGTGCTGGGGTTTGAACTTCAAGCATGAAAGTCTTTGCATAACAATTATGCTATCTATCCATCCCTGTTACTACATAACTTGTCATTGTCATCTTTTTATTTATTTATTTATTTTTAACAGAGCACTGTTCAGCTCTGGCTTATGGTGATGCGGGGGATTGAACCTGGGACTTTGAAGCCTCAGGCATGAGAGTCTCTTTGCATAACCATTATGCTATCTACCTTCTGCCCATCCTTTTACTTTGTAACATTTCTCTTAGCAATTTTTTCAGTGTAATGGTCTTATCCACATTTTATTTTATCCATATTTGAATATTTTGGTTTTCATGCTAGCCTATATGTTGCTAATTTTAAAAAATTCAGTTTTTTGTTGTGTATGTGTGATTTTTTTTCCTGTTTCCTAGAGGGGAGATTTCCCCCTAATTTATCTTCAAGTCTTTGTACTTACTATTTTTTATTACAGTTTTGATTTCAAATGTGATAATATATACACAGAATGAAATGTATCATTTTCAAGGGCACAGATCAGTGGCATGAAATAGATTCACTTTGCTGTGTAACCATCAACACTATTGATCTCCCAAACCTTTTCTTCTTCCAATACTGAAACTCCACACCCATTAGACACTAATAGGGTAACCGGCTCTCCCCTCCCCATTGTCACTCTCTAGCTCCTAGTACTGACAGTTCTATTTTGTCTCTATATTGAATATCCTAGATAACTCCTCTAAGTGGAGTCATACAATATTTATCCTTATGTCTGGCTTTTTTTTTTTTTAACTTAGTATCATGTCCTCAAAGTTGAACTATGTTGTAGCATGTGCCAGAATCCCTGCCATTTTTTAAGTAAAAGATTGGTGGTGGTGGTGATTGTTGGTGTTGAGAGGTCTGGAAATTGGGGAAAAGGTGACAGACCCAGAAGACATCACTGCAAGGTTAGATCTTCTAGTTGGAGGACTCTAAATGTTAATACTTAGAGATATTTTCTGGGAAGCCATTTTATTTCTCTACAAAAATAACTGTAATTACCAAAGAGGAAGTGGGGTGCTAAGGCTAGGAGAGCACTTCTGGTGGGGCACCATCAATATGTTGAAGCCTTCCTTGCTGCAGGTTTTCTCTTTCTTTCTTTTTTGTCATAAAGAACTGATATTAGGAAGTCGGGCCATAGCACAGCGGGTTAAGCGCACTGTGGCGCAAAGCGCAAGGACAATGTAGGATCCCGGTTCAAGTTCCTGGCTCCCCACCTGCAGGGGAGCCGCTTTACAGGTGGTGAAGCAGGTCTGCAGATGTCTTTCTTTCCCGTCTCTGTCTCTGTCTTCCCCTCCTCTCTCCATTTCTCTGTCCTATCCAACAACGAAGACAGACAACAATAATAACTACAACAATTCTTCTTCTAGCATTTGCCCTTCTTCCGTAGCCAGTCAACAGCGTCAGGTAGAGCCTGATGTAAAGTTTCGAGACCTCCTTTGAATCTGGAGAGGTGGCAGTCGTTGACTATGTGGGTCATAGTCTGTCTGTAGCCGCAGGGGCAGTTCGGGTCGTCTCTGGCTCCCCAGCGATGGAACATAGCGGCGCACCAGCCATGGCCTGTTCAATAGCGACTGAGGAGAGCCCAACCATAACGTGCTAGGTCAAAGCCAGGTTGAGGCTTGCAGAGGGGTCTGTGATGAGGTGTTTGTTCTTTACCTCAGCTGACTGCCAACTCTGTTTCCAAGTCTGGAACAGAGGAACCTGGAGGAGGAAGAATCACACAGAGGTTAGTTCTTTGGGATTTCTTTGGGATTATTTTCCAAATAAAAAAGTTATTTACTAGAAGTAATAAATATTGCAAACACTACGTACACAAAGTCTGCTTCCCTAGACCTGTGGGCCAACAAAGGGGCAAGAAGAGTAGGATCTAGGGGCCAATGTTCCATTTGTTTTTAATTCTGGTACCTCTGAATGGTAGAGCTAAAACTCTCCAAGCTTCTGTAGCACAGAATGACTTTTTTCTTGGTGCTGTTGTTCCTTGAGAGCTATTTACTTTGTAACCTCCTACAGCCTGTTAATTCAGTAACCTTCCTCTATCTGTTTTTAGTATCCCCTAAATGTGTTGAAATATTTTTCACTGTTTTACTGTTCTCTCCTTTCTCAATGTCATTGTTGGTTAAAAACCGTTTTTTATTGCTTTACTGACATTTGAATGGTACTTGGGGATAGAGGAAATGAACACGTGATACGTTACATTTAACTCTTTAAGTAGAACTTATCATTCATAAATAATTTACATTTCTTCTACCATCTGACAGGAAATATTTCCATGCAAGACAATAAGTAAGACTAAAATGAATGGATCATGATACATTTTCAGTGATAAAAGGAAAAAGAGGGGAGGCAGGACAATATATAGTAGCGTTCTGGGGGAGTCTCTGGAAAGTAGAAAACAAGTTGAATCAACATAGATGCTCTGATTTAATACATTCACAACTTATACATACAAGTAGGCCAGATCCTCCATTGTAGCAAAATGCTTTAATGACTTTTGAAATTTGATGGAGATTGATCTCTTATGTTATTCTCTCAGCAATTCCTTTATTTTTAAGTAAATATTTTTAAATAATGTATTGATGGAAGAAAGCACAAGAGAGAACCAGAGCAGCACTCTGTTGCATATGATGCTAGGGACTGAACTCAGACTACATGCTTCAGAGTCCAACACCTTATCAATTGAATCACCTTCCAGACCGCTTAAAATATGTTTTTAAAGATTTTCACACCAGAGAGTGAACAAGACAGAGACACCAGAGCACATCTCCATTCTCTCTTTTCCAGCCTCTTGATTTGTGGATAGTTATAAGAAAAGCCAAGACACATCAGGCAACTCAGCTGCTTGCTGTTGACTAAGCGACTGACTCTCCTACTCTAGTGAGGATTATCTGTGGGTTGAATCACTGGTGCTGTCTAAAATACTAGAGATTACTGAGGGCTAAGTATTGAGCACTTACTGGAATACTATTTTGAGTTCTGAGTTTATTTATTTATTTTTGCCTTCAGGTTTATCTCTGGGGCTTAGTGTCTGCACTATGAATCCACTGCTCCTGGAGGCTATTTTTTTTTTCCTTTTTGTTGCTCTTGTTGTTTATCATTGTTGTTATTGCTGTCATTGTTGTTGGATAGGACAGAGAGAAATCGAGAGAGGAGGGGAAGACAGTGAGGGGGAAAAGAAAGATAGACACCTGCAGACCTGCTTCACCACTTGTGAAATGTTGTTGGATAGGACAGAGAGAAATCGAGAGAGGAGGAGGAGAGAAATCGAGAGAGGGAGGAAAGAAAGATAGACACCTGCAGACCTGCTTCACCGCTTGTGAAGTGACTCCTCTGTAGGTGGGGAGCTGGGGGCTCGAACTGGGATCCTTTCGCTGGTACCTGCACTTTACTCCATGTGTGCTTAACCTGCTGAGCTACTGCCGGACTCCTGAACTGGGATTCTTATGGGGGGTCCTTGTGTTTTGTGCCACGTGCATTTACCCTGCTGCTGCCGTGCTACTGCCCAACCCCCCTGAGCTTAATTTTTAACATGGAGGGAGGAGACCCTATTTAAAAAAGTCAAAGAACTCAGGGCTGGGTGGTGGAGCACCTGGTTGAGCACACGTTACAATATGCAAGGACCCAGGTTTGAGCCCCCGTCCCTACCTGTAGCGGGAAAGCTTTACAAGTGGTGAAGCAGAGCAGCTAGTCTCTCTGTCTCTCTCCCTCTCTATCTTCCCCCTTCCTCTTGATTTCTGACTGTCTTTATCAAATAAGTAAAGATTTAAAAAGTTAAAAAAAAAGTCAAAAAACTTAACCATTGCAGAAGTTAAAGGAAGTTTTTGTTTGTTCTGTGATGCCTTGGAAAAGATGAGGGGGCTGGGTGGTGGCATACCAGGTTGACAGCACATGTTACCATGCTCAGAGACCCAGGTTCAAGCCCCTGGTTTCCACCTGCAGGGAAGAAGCTTCAGGAGCTGTGAAGCAGTGCCACAGGTCTCTCTCTTATTTTTCCCCTCTTCTCTCTGTCCTATCAAATGAAAGTGAATTAAAAAGAATGAGATGAAAATAGCATGCTCAAGAGTGTCCAGAGGCATTTTAGGTCGCTGTAGGCTTTTTTAAAAAAATAATTTATTTATTCATGAGAGAGATAGGAAGAGAGAAAGAACCAGACCTCACTCTGGTACATGTGCTGCCGGGGACTGAACTCAGGGCCTCATGGTTGAGAATCCAGTGCTTAAACCACTGCACCACGCTGCCCAGGCTTTTATCTCTCAGAGATTGTATATCTATCAGTTTGCTTGACCATCCCCTCCCTCTACTCATCATTTTTCATAAAACCTTTACCCAGAAAAGCTAACTGATAGGTTTAGGAAGAAACCTTATCAACTAGATCTAAGATCCAGCCTGTTCCCAGCTGCCTTCTGATTATTATTAATCCAGTGTTCCTCAGGCAACTCAAATTCAATGTATCTGAAAACTTAAGTCATCATATCCTTCCCAGAACTACTACTGCTAACTTTTCTTAAATAATGGCAGCATATAGGTATATGGCATATTTACATATATATATGTAGCATGTTAACATACACACATATGTAAGCGTATGTGTTCATTCTAATGTAACTAGGTAAGTTCCTTATGATAAAAAAAATTTTTTTTTGCCTCCAGTCACTGGGGCTCCATGCCAGCACTACAAATCCACTGTTTCTGGCAGCTTTTTTTTTTTTTCTTTTCTTAATTCAATAGGACAGAGAGAAATTGATAGGGGAGGGGGTGATAGAGAGAAGGAAAGAAAGAGACCTGCAGACCTGCTTCACCACTTGTGAGGTGTTCCCGTGCAGGTGGGGAGAAGGGGCTCGAACTCAGTTCCTTGCATGTAGTACTATATGTGCTTACCCGGGTGCACCACTGCCTGGCCCCCGATAAATGTTTTTGTTACCCCCTATCACTACAGCCTAGATGTTGCATAGTTTGTACTACAGATAGTCAGCTCCTGATTTTAATTTTCACTGATGACAAAACAGAGGTCACTTGTTGGCTATAAGTGTGTAAATTGCTTGTTACCTGTCAGTTGTGGGCTGGCATGGGTTAGGTCTGTCTCCCAAGTGGTAGCACTTTTGATGGTCCTCAGCTAAACCTTATAGTAGCTGAGGGGTGGGTGGAGTCTACCTCTAGGGTCTGTTATTGTGGCAATTGAGTTTCATATGGCCTCCACCAATACTCTCAGCTGTCTCCATATTTACCAGTAGTTACTATTCAATTTGCAGACTTTTTCTGCATTTACTGTTCCCCTTCCCATTTTTATTTGTGATACTCTTTTATGACACTTTGGGTAAATTAAAAATACTCCTGCAAAAAAAAAAAACACACAAAAAAAAACCACAAAAAACTCCCCCAAGTCTAGTTTAGTAATAGAAGGTACACAGACAGGCAGGGATAAATAGCATAATGGTTATGTAAATAGACTCTCATGCCTGAGAATTCAAAGACCCAGGTTCAGTCCCCCATACCATCATAAGCCAGAGTTGAGCAGTGCTCTGGTTAAAAAAAAAAAAAAAAAAAGGTACACAGACATATTAATGAAGAAATTCCTTATAAGAAATAATATGTGAAGATATTGGGAACTTCCCATTAATAGCTTTCAGAACAATTGTGGTAGGGGGATCAGTATGGAAAGATAGAGCTGCTGGTTGTTTAGTTTGTTGACTTCACATAAAAAATGTATATTCACCAAAGTAAAAGACTCTGGGGTGGGTGGGTGGAGAGAATACAGGTCCAAGAAGGATGACAGAGGACAGAGGACCTAGTGGGGGTTGTATTGTTATATGGGAAACTGGGGAATGTTATGCATGTACAAACTATTGGATTTACTGTTGAATGTAAAGCATTAATTCCCCAATAAAGACATTTAAAAAAATATTGTGTAATAAAATTTGGCTGTTGTATGTTTATGTAGGTAGTTAGATGAAAATCACATCCATTTTTTTTTAAAGATTAATGATTGGTCTTTTTAATGTATATATATACATATATATATATTTTTTAATTTAAGAAAGGAGACATTAACAAAACCATAGGATAGGAGGGGTACAACTCCACACAATTCCCACCACCCAATCTCCATATCTCATCCCCTCCCCAATAGCTTTCCCATTCTCTATCCCTCTGGGAGTATGGACCCAGGGTCATTGTGGGTTGCGGAAGGTGGAAGGCCTGGCTTCTGTAATTGCTTCCCCGCTGAAAAAAAATCATATACATTTTTATACTGTTTGACTAACAACTTGGACAAAATTCTTGAAACATGTCTAGTTATAAATCTTTTCAAATATTTGACTTGAAATCACATCTCCCACCTCCAAAATCTACACCACTACTTCTCTCTTCCTACTCTTCGAAAACAAAGGAATTCAAAGCAGTTCAGAACCATATCGTAGATATAAAGTTTGTTTTGGGGGTTGGTATTACTGGTCTTGCATATCTTTGCCAGGAAATTTTGTTCTGCCTTTCCTTTCTTTTTTCCTTTTTATCTCATAAAAGTTTTTATTTAAAAATATTTTATTTATCCCTTTATTAGGTAGAGACAGGAACTGACAGGGGAGATGGAGGGAGAGAGGGAGAGGGAAAGAGATCTGCAGCACTGCTTCACCATTGGGGAAGCTTCCCCCACCCCACAGGTGGGGGCTGAGGACTTGAACATGGTCTTTGTGCATAGTAACGTGCACTCAAACAAATGTGCAGCCACACCTCCCTCTTAGAACAGTTTTTTTTTTTTTGGGGGGGGGAGGTGTGTGGCTGGCTGTGGTATATTCAGTTGAGTGCACACATTACCATGCACAAGGACTAGAGTTTCAGCCCTGCTCCCTACCTGCAGGGGAGAAGCTTCACAGGCAGCAGAGAAGGTCTGCAAGTGTCTCTGTTTTTCTTGTCCTCCCTACTTTCCCCTCTCATCTCAAATTTCTATCAAATGAAATAAAAAAGAGAGAGAGAAAGGAAAAAGGGAAATGCCACTAAGAGCAATTTTGGTTTGTCATGCTGGATCTGAGCCGGAGCCCCCAGAGATAACAAAGCAAACAAGCAAACAAACAGAAAAAGCAGGTTAAGGGCTGGGAGACAGCTCATCTGGTATTATGTGCTTCTTACCATATACGAGCCTCTGGCACCACATGAGAGCATATTTGGTGACCATGGGCATCTCCATGGATAGTGGAATAGTGCTGTGGTGTCTTTCCTTTCCCTCCCTCTCTCTTTCTCTCTCAAAAAAGCAGGCTGTCTTCTCTCCAGGGCCTCCAGATTAGATATGTAGCAAATATTTTCAAAAAGATAAAAAGGTTCCCTAAACCTCTGGCTGCTGGTACTTAGTGTTCTGCAGTCACTTTCTTTAAATTCCTTATCCAATTATGGAAAAAGTGGAATGGGGAATCATTCTCTATTTGGCATTTTAAAGATATGAATATTGAGCTTCCTGCTTCCAATAAAGCCTGAATCATCTGGAATGTTGACTCATGAGCCTAAGGTGACTGAACTGTAATGTGAATCAGATCAGCCTACCAAGGCATCTTTCTGCTTCCATTTTCCTTTCTCCTCTCTTTTTCTTTTCTGGGTGACTCATCAGCCCGACTCCAGAACTAGGCAGATCCCCAACACCCTCCCTGAAAGAGATAAACAGACTTTCAAAAGGTCCACTACAAATCATTCAGCCCAGCTGTTTCTGCCAACCTCCTTGTCTGTAGTTTAGACCTGAAGGTAACACTGTCCTTCATTTCTTTTCCCCTTTTCCCTTTTGAGGTAGGAATGGTCATAGCCATGTAGTCTGATTTAAGCATGGAAAGCAAGCAAGGAAGCAAGCAAGCAAACAATAGTATGCTTGAGCCTGCTGAGGTAGCTCAGTGATCAAGTTCTAGGTTTGATGCCTGGTAATGCACAAAAAAATTCTGGGGTGGACGGTAGCGCAGCGGGTTAAGCGCACATGGCGCAAAGCCCAAGCACTGGAGTAAGGATCCTTGTTTGAGCCCCTGGCTCCCCTCCTGCAGGGGGGTCACTTCACAAGCGGTGAAGCAGGTCTGCAGGTGTGTCTATCTTTCTCTCCCCTCCTCTGTCTTCTCCTTCTCTCTCGATTTCTCTCTGTCCTATCCAACAACAACATCAATAACAATAATAACCACAACGATTAAAACAAAACAAAACAAAACCAGGGCAACAAAAGGGGAAAAAATGGCTTCCAGGAGCAGTGGACAGGCACCGAGTCCCAGCAATAACCCTGGAGGCAAAAACAAAACCAAAAAAAAAAAAAAAAAAAACCCAAAACAAAAAAAAGTCAAAGCCTTTCAAAATGACCTGTAACTTTGGGAGAACCACTGCAGTCTCTAATGGAGGGGATGGGGACACAGAACTCTGGTGGTGGGAATTGTTCCCCTGTTATTTTATAAATCACTAATAATAAAACAGTTAAAAAAAGATCTGTGTATGTAGGGCCCACCATAATTAGAGCCTCTGCCTCCACTCAAGGTTTTTTCCTTTCCTGGGAGGAAAGTTACCACTCCTAGTATCCTTGGACAACGCCCTTCCGGAGGCGGGCCTGGAACCTCCGAACTAGGAGTGCAGAGAGCCTGCGGGTGCCCTCACCCAGCGCCCAGCGAGCAGGGTAGCAATGACCTCCAGCGGGGGGCAAGGGCGAGGACCCGCACCACCCAGGACGTCCTTAGGCGGAGGTTGATGCTCCGCGCTACCAGTCCCGCCCATGAAACCTGTCTCCGCCACTCAGAGAAAGGAAACCCTACTAATCCCACCCCCTTCCGATATCCCTCCTCTCTATTGGTCCTCTCCACTGTCCGTCTTGTGCACATCGCCGCTGATTGGCTTCCTCCTCCCGCGCCAGCGCCGGCCCCTCCTAGCCGGGGAAGGGCGAGTCACGCCAAACTGGGCGGAGAGTGTGCCGGCCTCTCTCCTTCGCTCGTCAGGGCGGCGGCACCGGCAGCGAGCGGGGACGGGGCGGGCGGGCGCATCACGGGCGTGGAGGCAGGGGGAGCAGGCTCATTGTTCCCGGAGCCATCGCCGCTGCAGATCCTCCGGCTCGCTCGGCCCCGATCCTCCGAGTGCGCCGCCACCTCCTACAGCCGCCCGCATCCCCGAGCGGCGTTCCCTGCGGCCGCGGCAGCTGCAGCATCCTCGCCCGCCGCCATGGAAGACATGTACCAGTCGTCCTTGGTCTCCTCGTCGGCCGACAGCCCGCCCGGGCCCGAGCCCCCGTTTAAGTATCAGTTCGTGAAGGAGCCGGAGGACGACGACGAGGAGGAGGACGAGGAAGACGAAGAAGAAGACGAGGATCTGGAAGAGCTGGAGGTGCTGGAGAGGAAGCCCGCCACGCTGTCGGCCTCGCCCCTGCTGGACTTGGGCCACGACTCGGTCCCCCCGGCGCCCCGGGGACCTCTGCCGACCGCGCCCCCCGCCGGCCCAGAGCGGCCGCCCGCCTGGGACCCGAGCCCCGTGTCGGCGCTGCCCGGGGACGACGAACCTCCGAGCCGCCCGCCGCCGCCGCCCCCCGCCGGCCCCTCCGGTCCTGCCAGGACGCCGCCCGCACCGGTGCAGGTCCCGGCCCCCGCCCCCGGCCCGGGCCCCGCCGCACCCCCGTCCACACCGGCCGCGCCCAGGCGCCGGGGCTCGTCGGGCTCCGCGGGTGAGTGCGGCCCCCCCCCCCCTTTGTGTGCGGGGCCCCGCGGCTCGGGCGGAGCCCTCCCCGGGGAGGGGGGCTTTGTTCGCTCACCCCCCACCTCCAGCCTCCGAGGGAGCCTTTGTTGTCTGCTTTCGGGGCGCACGTGCAGCCGGGGGCTGCGCTCTGAGCCCCGAAAGTTGGGGCTTCCCGGGGGATGCGCGGGGCAGCCTGTCAATCAAGGCCTGGGGCCTCCGGCTTGCAGGCGAGGCTTTGCCCCCAGCGGGTGTGGGTGGTTTCTCCGGGGTGGGGGGGGGGAAGGCACCTTTGGGCTGCTCGAGCTTTGGGCCCCCACCTTGGGGTGCCCCCCTGACCCCGCCCCAGCCCACCCGGCGCGGGTGCGGTGGGGAAAGGCCGCAGGGAGCGTCTGCGTGTTGGCAGAGCGCCTCCAGCGGCGCGGGGCGCGGGCCCTGGGTGCAGGGGGAGAGTGCGGGCGAGCCCCGCCGCCGCCCAGTTCATCCGGTTTGTGATGTGGCGGCTCCGCCAGCTCGCTGCAGCCTGGGACAGCGCCCTGGGCGCCAGGGCCCTTTGGGACCCTTCAGGGGTGCGGCTCGGCCTGACTCGGCCGGGGTCTCTGCCGCGGAGGCAGAGGCTGGCTGCCAGTGCGGACAGGTGTGGCTTCTTGAGCGCATCCTAATTTATATATATATATTAGTTTTTAAAATTTCTTTATTGGATAGAGACAGTCGGAAATCGAGAGGGAAGGGGAGATAGAAAAGGTGAGAGACAGGGAGACACCTGCGGCCCTGCTTCACCACTCGTGAAGCTTTTCCCCTGCAGGGTGGGGCCGGGGGGCTCGAACCCGGTCCTTCTGCACCTTAACGAATGCGTTGAGCCAGGTGCGCCACCACCTGGCCCTCCTAATGTAATCTTAACGGGGAAGAAAAGAGGAGAAACATCAAAATGGTCTAATTCTTAAACAAGGGAAACCTGTGGCAGGAGTGGACCATTTGAAATACACAGATTGATACATGTTTTAAGGCTCATATTTTCATATATTGGCTAAAAATACTCCATGTGTATGTGTGTGGATGTGTACGTAGATATATAGATAAACGGCTTTTTATAAAGAAGTTAATGTCTTTTAACTCAGATGAGCAAAGTCTGGAAAGATTTTTCACATCTTTTTATTCACTCAAGCCCTGATTGTAGATCATATTTATTTTTAGGCAATTGTTTAGTTACTCTTTTATCTTTGGAAATTGTTTTGGAAAGGGGAAAAGTCGGTTAGAAAATGAATTTTTATTGGGTAAGTTATGAACATTATAAGTAGGATTTTGTTTTTCTGGAAATACTACATATTTTTTATTGCCATCAGGGTTTTTAAAAAAATTTTTTTTAATATTCCCTTTTGTTGCGCTTGTTGTTTTATTGTTGTTGTCGTTGTTGGATAGGACAGAGAGGAATGGAGAGAGAAGGGGAAGACAGAGAGGGGGAGAGAAGATAGACACCTGCAGACCTGCTTCACCGCCTGTGAAGCGACTCCCCTGCAGGATGGGAGCCGGGGGCTCCAACCGGGATCCTTACTCCAGTCCTTGCGCTTTGCGCCACGTGCGCTACCGCCCGACTCCCGATACTACGTATTTTTTATTTTCTGCAATATGAAACTAAATTTGGTACACTGTTCTTTAGTCTTTATTTAAGAGAAACTAGCTGGGGAGGGATGATTGTAAATGTCTCCATCCCCTTTATAAAAAGTTGCTCTCCATTGCATATATAACCACCACCAACTGTGAATCTACTGTAAATTATGCCTAGTAATTGGAATTTATCTAGATGAGTTTTGTGGGCATTTTTTTTTTTTTTTAATGGACACACAGTTACATAAAACACTGACTAATGAATTTGGGACACTTTTGAATAGGAAATTTCTGCCCCCATGATATAAGGAAGCAAGAATATTCTTTAAAAAGTCAAGTATATTAAAAAAAAAAAAACCCAACACTTAGTCTGACTTAGCTTTGTCAAATATGGTTATTCACTGGGCAGCTTGTAGCTGGTCGTGTTTAGACATAAGAGTGTCTTGTGAGGACCTTTATGTAGAGTGGGGCACAACAATCAGGTAATAGAACTACCTTCCAAGAAATTCTCTTTTATAGGATTTTAGAGATGATTCATTTCTAGACAAAAAATGGAGGTAACTGGATTTTTTTTTTTTGGTTGTTGTTGGTGGTGTTCCATTTACTCCTTTTCCACAGCAGGAAAGTAAGCAAATTGTAATGGTTCTTAATACTTTAGTGTACATATGTACTCCAAAAGCGTTGCTCAGCTCTAATCAGAGTCCAGTGCTGGCTCACTTTTTGAAGTCTAAAGGAAAACCCTTTCTCCACCTGCAGAGGGAAGCTTCACACTGGAACAGTGCTGTAGGTGGCTCTTTCTCCATCTCTCTAGCTGAAAGGAAAAGATTGAGCTATGGGGAGTGGTGGCATCTTAGCAGCCACCAAGCCCCAGTGATAACCTTGGTGGCAAACAAAACACCCAATAATGGTGGTGGAAGAAGAGGAGTAACTCCCCCCCCCTTCTTCCTTTTTTTTTTCTGATTCAGAAAGAAGTGAGAGAAAGTAAGGTGAAGCTAAGAAATATAAGACCTTTGCAAATGGCTGAACAAAGACTGACTTGTCATCTTGGGTTTCTGCAAGGGGACAAAGGGAAGAGTTCTGCTCTTAGGGTAGTTCAGGTTCAGGTGGTGACAGCAATCTTCTGGACATTTGACTTTTGGAATACTGAATTCAGAAGACTGAAGGGAGGGGCTGGGTAGTGGTGCACCTGGTTAAGGCTCTTGTTATCAAGCTCTAGATCCAGGTTTAAGCCCCCTGTTGGGGAGGCCACTTCTCTAGTGGTGAAGCAATGTTGTAGGTGTTTCTGTTTCCATCCTCCTTCCCTCTTGATTTTTCTCCTATCAAAAGTAATAACAAAAATTTTTAAAAAGGAACTTACATTAAAAAAAGACAAAGGGAGAATATTATCTTCTCAGTGGCTTTTTTCCCTCCCCTTTTTATCAGCACTGCTCAGCTCTGCCTTATGGTGGTGATACTAGGGATTGAACCTGAGAACTTGGAGCCTCGCGCATGAAAGTCTTTGTAAATAAATATTTTAAAAAATATTCCAACAATGACTGCATCAATAATAACAATAATAACTACAACAAGGGCAACAAAAGGGAATAAATAAATATTAAAATAGAAAGTCCTTTTGGTGTGTAAAAAGTTGTCTTTTAACTCAGCTGATAGATATATAGGCTTTAATTCCTCTAGAAATGCGGGGGGGGGGGGGGGGCGTGGGGTGGGTGTGTCACCCAATATTGAGAAGCTTCCCTGCTACAGCTGGGGAACAGGCGCTCAAACTTGGGTCCTAGCGCAGGTCCTTCCACATAGTACTATGTTTGTGCACTTTACCGGGTGCATTATCGCCCGGCCCCTGTATAATGATCCTTAAACAGAAACAGTTTTGAAGAATTAGAACTGAGAGGACTAAGAGTAGAGACAAAGAAGAAAATAATAGCACATGGTTAGAAATATACACTCACTTAACTGGAGAGGGTTTATGCTTCTGCATAAAGCAGACCCTGCCATGTGAATTTTACACATTGTCATTTATATTCTGTTGTAGAAACTTCTGTTTCTGTTGGGGCGTAAGCTGTGATTTTGCTGTGTGCTGCTGTGCTTGGAGCATCCCCAGTGCAGTGCAGTGGCAGTGACAGGAATGAGCCTGATGTGTGTGCGTGGTGACAGCATTTCAGAGAAGCATTTCACTTCAGGGTGGACAGGTGGTTGCTAGTCACCAGACCTTTGAGGTTCTTCGAGGAAACATACTGTATAGAAGTTTAGGTAGTCGGGCAGTAAGTAGTGCAGCGGGATTGGCGTAAAGATCCCGGTTTGAGCCCTCGGCTCCCCACCTGCAGGGGAGTCGCTTCATAAGCATGAAGCAGGTCTGCAGGTGTCTTACCTTTCTCTCCCCGCCTTTCCCATCTCCCTCCATTTCTCTGTGTCCTATGCAACAGTGACATCAATAACAACAACAATAACTACAACAATAAAAAACAAGGGCAACAAAAGGGAAAATGAATAAATAAAATATAAAAAAATTAAAGAAATTGAGTTGAGATAATCATAATCATCATCATTAAGGATGACGTACTGATTCCTGAACATGTTCTAAACCAGTGGTAATGAAGGCCCCAAATGTTTGGTAAATATGGATTCTGGGGAGTACTGGATGCTAAATAAAGGAAATTAGGACTTTATCCTCCTCTGCTCTTTGCTCTCCTATCCACTGTTCCCCTTGCTTTTGATAGTATACATTAAGAAGCCAGCACTGCTTTTTTGTTGTCAAAATAAAGGGGTATTTCTTTACTATTTCCCACTGCGCCACCTCCCAGAGCACATTTCTTTACTACTTTATTACTTTTCATCCCTCTTCTGGATTTCCACTTTAGGTATTGGGAGAGAGAGAACACTGAATTGCACCATGAAAGCAATGTTTAAAAAATATTTAATTGATGTCACTATTCAGAGGTCTGGAAGAAAAAAAAAAACGGAAATTACTTAAAATGCTTTAGAATGCTTTTTCAGTAGCTGAAACTGGAGACTAGTTCATTACTAATTCAGTGAAATGGCAAAGGAAGTGCTGTTAAGAGACTGAGAGGCATGGTTAGTCGATACATAGAATATTGTTGCTTATGAAATCAATTTCAGAAGCCACCTAAAGTTGCTATTTGCAATGGAAATTTGTACAGAATTGAACGTTGCTCACAGATAAAGGTTATGGCCTGGGAATTAAAATACCGGCCTTTTATAGTAAATATGTGATCATTTATTTTGGCATAGAGGCACATAATTAGAAATGTGAGAAGACTTCCGAGTGGTATAGTTTAGACATAAAATATCTGGGTGGTTTATGTTTTCATTTTCTTTCTTTGCTACTGAGGTTCCTCTGCTCTGGGCCATCTTTTTCAGGTAGAGATACACACTACCACACAGAAGCTTCCCCAAATGTCATGGGAAGTAAAGACTCTAACCTGGGTCTTGTGCATGATGAAGCAGACTCCTTCCAAGAGTTGTCAATAGAATGTCTAGAGAGGGGTTGGGTGGTAGCGCAGTGGGTTAAGTGCACATGGTGCAAAGCACAAGGACTGGCCTAAGGATCTCAGTTCCAGCCCCTTGGTTCCCCACCTGCAGGGGGGGTCACTTCACAAGTGGTGAAGCAGGTCTGCAGGCATCTCCCCCCCCCCATCTCCCCATCCTCTCTCGGTTTCTCTCTGTCCTATCCAACAATGACAGCAATAACAATAATAATGACGATGATAAAAGGAAAAAAATAGCCTCCAGGAGCAGTGGATTCATAGTACAAGCCAAGTGATAACCCTAGAGGCAAAAAAAAAAAAAAAAAAGTCCAAAGAAACAGGCCCAAGAAGAAGATGCCTCTAAAGTAAAAGATGCCAGACTCTATACCATCACTCTCATCCCCCTCCCATCTGTATAGGGACAATAACAAGAGTCAAACTGATGAATTTAGAGATTCTAAATAATTTCTTTTGTTAGATCATATCTAATTTTCTGACTAAGAATAAAAGTTGAGAACAAATGATAAGGTCCCAGACCAGTGAATTATATTTCAGTTTGGTCCAGAGGAAGCTCAGTATCAAGTATATAGTCTTATTTATCCATTTTTGTAACTCAAACATTCTCAAATCCATTTTAAAAATGAAGTGATGAGTATATGCGGACACTTTGATAAATATCACGTGGAATAGTATTTAGGAAATATGCCATTTTAGTGCTGTTTGAAACTTAGAGGACTTAACTGTGACACTTAAAAAAAAATTTTATTTATAAAATGGAAATATTGACAAGACTAGGATGAGGGATACAATTGAACTGTGACACTTCTGACAGGAGCATAAGATCTACTATTTAGTAATTCTCTATTTTATGTGTAGTTTTTTCACAGTGGAAAATGCAGTTATTGAAACATGGCTGCCAGGCCCTGACTTAAATAGCAGTCTATTATTATTATTTAAAAGGACTCACTTATTTTATATTAGAGCAGAGCACTGCTCAATGCTGGCTTGTGGTGGTACCAGGGATTGAACCAGTCATCTCAGAGCCTCAGGGATGAGAGAGTCTGCTGTGTAGCTGCTACTATGTATTCCTAGAAAATGGCGAATTTTCAAGATACTATGCTAGCCCATGACAAAAGTGTCAACCAAATAGATGGAGTCTCTTTATTCTTCCCTGGGACAGAAGAGGAAATAAGTGTTAAAGACACACTTATTTATTTTTCTTTTCATTTCTTTCAATTTGTTTATTTTATTTTTATTTATTTTATTATTTATTTATTTTTCAATTTATCTATTTTTAATGAGAGAGAGAGAGAGACATACACCAGAGCACTGCTCATCTCTGGCTTATGGTGGTGAGGGGGACTGAATCTGGGACTTTGAGCCTGAAGCATGAGAGTGTCTTTGCATAACCATTATGCTGTCTACTCCCACCCTTCTTTTAGCATATTCTTTGAGACTTTTTCTTCCTGTTTATACAGACCCATGCCAATCCCTTTGAGGATAATACCAGAAATTGGAATGAACTGTAAAGGCAAAATAGTGGGGCCTAACTTGACTGATTGTAAGAAAATATAACTACAGTTTTCTCAGTCTAGGGCTGGCAAGACAGCCCACCTGAGAAAATATCTTTTCCAGGTGCATGATCCAGGTTCGAGCACAGCCCTCACATTTCAGTGTACTCTTATCTTTTCCCTCTGTCTGAAAAATTGGCCCAAAGCAATGAAGTCTGGATGCCAGAAACAAGTAAACAAAACCTAGTGTATCGATGCATTTATTTACACATACAAGGGAAAAACGAATGTGCCATATTCTATTTAACTGGTCTGTTATTAATAGTGGTTGATAGTTGTTTTAGTCTATTATAAGTAATGTCGCTGTGAACACCTTTATATACACGTTCTTTGAATATGCATACTTTCTAATAAAGAAATGCATGCTATTTTATGTCTTGTAGGATAAACTCATGTAAGTAGAATTATTACTGGCTCAAAGGGTTTGTGGATTTAAAATGTTGATGATATCAAATGGTCCTACAAACAAATTACCCCAGTCTATACCCCCACCAGTGGACCAGTCTCTTTTTTTCCTTGTGATTTTAACACAGTATACTAGTGAATTAGTAAATAGTTTAGCAAAATTGTCTCTTAAAAAAAAATCATTTATTTATTTTTGACATACTGGCACTTACGTGCCTGTGTGATCCCACTGTGTGGTGTCAGGCAGGTTGACACATGATAGATTTATACTGGTGATCTCTTGGAAGTTCAGTTTTAAGAAAATTAAAACATAATTTTTTTTTTTTAAGTCATAGTTAAGGCTGAGTGATGGGATAGAAGTCTGTATTTGTTCAAGCTGCTGGTTCCCACCTGCAGGAGGGGAGCTTCACTCTCCTTCCATATTTCCCCCTTCCCTCTAAGTTTCTCTATCAAATAAATGTTTTAAAAATTAGAACTTAAGGACCTCTGAGTCTTAGCTGTTCAATACCATTGAACATATATATATATATATATATATATATATTTTAAAGATTTGTTTATTAGAAAGGTAGGAGGAGGGAAAGAACCAGACATCACTGCTGGGGATTGAACTCAGGACCTCATGCTTGAGAGTCCAATGCTTTATCTATTCACTGTGCCACCTCCTGGACCACGATGTTCTAATATTTCAGTTTTTATGCAAATTAACTATTACAGGGTAGGGAAGGCTGCACAGTGGTTATGCAGTTTCAGTTTTCCATTCCACCATGAGCCAGAGCTGAGCAGTGCTCTGGTCAATCACTTTCACTAAAGTAGAACAAGTAAGATACATTTTTTTAAAAGTTACCTAAAAGTAAAACAACTCTAAAAACAGATCCTTTTGCTTGTATAGGGCAATTGTGAAAATTACAGTTTAGAAGATCAAGTATTTTATTATTATATATTTTAAAATTTCTACTTTATTTTACTATGACAGAGAGAAATTGGAGGGAGATAGACACTTGCAGACCTGCCTCACCGCTAGTGCCCTTAGGTGGGGCACGAGGGCTTCTTGCACGTGGTGATGTGTGTGCTTAATTGGGTTCACCATTGCCCAGCCCCATCACTATTACAGTTTAGGGGCTTTCTTCTCAAAATAAAATTCTGTTGTTCCTCCTACTGAAATTTTGCTGCTGAAACTTATTGCAGAAACTGTTAGCTCAGTACCAGTGGAATCAACATTTTAATAGTCTGTTAAGAGTTGTGGGTAAAATTTGTTTCCACATAATAGAATTCTAGCTTTTTTTTTTTCTTTTTCTTTTTTACATTGCATTATCTCTTCGTTGAAGGAATTAAACATTTTTTTACCTTACCGAAAAACTCAAACATAAAAAGAAAAAACCAGAACCATGAATGAAATCCCATTAGAGCTCTGACTGAGCCCCAACAAACATCAGCCTGTGGCAAATGGTGCCAATCGCGCACCCTCATCAGTACTTCACTCTTATCTTGTAGACGTGTAAGTGCTCCTGTAAAACACAGCCACGGTTCTCTTAATGAAGTGCTTTCCCTACAAATTTAACAACACATATGCTACCAAATATCTAGCCAATGTTTACATTCCATATTATTTGGTGACTGAGTTTTTTTTTTATCGTTAAGTTAAAAAATCAGGATTCAACTAAGGCTCACTTAGTGCCATAAATTATTTGTTTTATAAGTATCCATGGATTCTCCCTGGCTGCTTGCACACACATGCATTCTGCTACTTGTGTAAGAATACTTTTTAAAATTAAGCTCATTTTACATGCAGTAAAATGCATAACATGTTACAGTGTTCAAGGACCCAGGTTCAAGTCCCTGGTCCCCATTTGCAGGGGAAAGCAGGAGTGGTAAAGCAGTGATGCAGGTATCTCTCTCTCTTTGTTTTTTTTTTTTTTTCCCTATCTTCTCCTTCCCTCTGGCTTTTCTTTGTCTCTCTCCAGTAAATAAATATACAGTAAAATGTCAGATCATGTGGCCTGAGAGGTGATACTATTGCATAGTGTTACACTCACAAGCATAGGGTCCTGAGTTTGATCCCCCAACACACTGGATGCCAGTGACGCTTTAGTTCTCTTTTCTGTTCTCTTTCTTATTAACAAATCTTAAAAAAAGAAAAAAAATGTGTAGCTCTTAATAGTTTTGTGTTTTGCCAAGTATACCAATTCATTTATCTCATACCTTGTCAAAAATGTTATCCTAGAAAGATACCCAGGGAGGAAGTTAGTAGTCTGTTTAGTTGAGTTCTTGCTGTGCCTTCCAAAAGCTCAACCCTGAGCTACACCGTTTGAATTTTTTAACCGTAGATTAGTTGGACTGTCACAGGGCATTGTCTGCTTGCAGTCATATACAAGTGTAGACGCCTATGTGCCTGATTACTTTGCATTCAGTGAATTGATTTTTTTTTTTAACCAGAACACTGCTCAGCTCTGGCTGATGGTGGTATGGGAGATTGAACCTGGGAATTTGGAGTCTCTTTGCATAACTACTATGCTATCTATCCCTGCCTGCGTTTAGAGAATTTTTGAGATTTAGCAATGATGTTATAGGTGTCTGTAATTTGTTTGTATTACTTCTGAGTAGTATTGATAAGATATACCACACTTAAGTTTTCACATGTTAATAAACATTTGGTCTGCTTGTGGATTCTGTGTATTATAAACAAAAGAATTCCGTGGACATAGTTGTATAGGCTTTTTGTGGACATATTTTCTTAAAAGATGTATGTATGTATGTATGTATAAATGGCAGAAGAGAGAACCAGAGCATCACTCTGGTACATGTAATGCTGAGGATCCAACCCTGCCGCAGTGTTGGATTAGAGAGAGACTTAAGACAACAAATAACCCCATCCAAAAATGGGGAGAGGACTTGGACAAAATATTCACCACAGAAGAGATCCAAAAGGTCGAGAAACACATGAAAAAATGCTCCAAGTCTCTGATTGTCAGAGAAATGCAAATCAAGACAACAATGAGATATCACTTCACTCCTGTGAGAATGTCATACATCAGAAAAGGTAACAGCAGCAAATGCTGGAGAGGGTGTGGGGTCAAAGGAACCCTCCTGCACTGCTGGTGGGAATGTCAATTGGTCCAACCTCTGTGGAGAACAGTCTGGAGAACTCTCAGAAGGCTAGAAATGGACCTACCCTATGACCCTGCAATTCCTCTCCTGGGGATATATCCTAAGGAACCCAACATATCCATCCAAAAAGATCTGTGTACACATATGTTCTTGGCAGCACAATTTGTAATAGCCAAAACCTGGAAGCAACCCAGGTGTCCAACAACAGATGAGTGGCTGAGCAAGTTGTGGTATATATACACAATGGAATACTACTCAGCTGTAAAAAATGGTGACTTCACCATTTTTAGCCGATCTTGGATGGAGCTTGAAAAATTCATGTCAAGTGAAATAAGTCAGAAACAGAAGGATGAATATGGGATGATCTCACTCTCAGGCAGAAGTTGAAAAACAAGATCAGAAAAGAAAACACACGTAGAACCTGAAATGGAATTGGCATATCGTACCAAAGTAAAAGACTGGGGTGGGTGGGTGGTGAGAATACAGGTCCATGAAGGATGATAAGAGGACCTAGTAGGGGTTGTATTGTTATATGGGAAACTGGGGAATGTTATGCTTGTACAAACTATTGTATTTACTGTTGAATGTAAAACATTAATTCCCCAATAAATAAAAAAAGAGAGAGAGACTTGATTACTCAGAGCAGAGCAGTGATAATAGTCAGAAACTCAGCATTTTCTTCTATAGGTTTGTTCCCCTACATGGGACAAATTCCTACATGGGAATTTCTTATAGGGGATGCAGTGGTTATTTCGAAGTCTATGGGTTACATTATAGGTAAGGAACCATGAACTTGAGAAACTGAACTAATGAGCACACTTGACTGTTGCTCAAGAGGGAACCTGTTTAAACAGCTTTGAAAAGATAGGAAGACCAATGGTGCTCTGTTCTGTTGAGCAAGTTCTGCATGTGAGAGACACTCACTCACTCTCTCACTCTCCTCCTTGATCCATGATCTACCTGTTTTGTCTAGCTGCTGTTTTAGGGTTTCCTCTATTTCTTTCTCTCAGCACTATTTTGTACTTTTCAGTGTAGGGATTTTGTATCTCTTCTTAAATTAATGTCTGTATTTTGTCTTTCATTTTCCACTTAATCAGTTGCCAGGATATGGAAATTTAGTGATTTTTGTATACTTTTTTGAATCTCACATCTTTCTGAAATTGATTATCTATAGGTGGGATTAGTCTTTTTTTTTTTTTTTTTGTCTCCAGGGTTATTGCTGGGGCTCAGTGCCTGCACTATGAATCCACAGCTCCTAGAGGCTATTTTTTCCCCCTTTTGTTGCCCTTGTTGTTTATCATTGTTACTGTTATTATTGCTGTCATTGTTGGATAGGACAGAGAAATCAAGAGAGGAGGGGAAGACGTGGGGGTGGGTAGAGAAAGATAGACACCTGCAGACCTGCTTCACTGCTTGAGAAGCAACTTCCCTGCTGGTGGGGAGCCAGGGGCTCAAACCTGGATCCTTGTGCTTTGTGCTGGATTAGTCTTTTTTTTTTTTTTAACTGCTGAAATTTTCTAAGAGTTCTATTGTTGGCAAGTTAAAAGTTTTTACTTTTCCCTTCTGATCTTTATTCTGTGTGGTAAGAGGGCAGATAGATACCTTGCCTCCTTGTTTTTTTTCCTGCAACTTAAGGAAATGTATTTAGTCTGTCACTGTCAAATGTGACTGCCCCCAACCCCCTTTCCCCAGCTGTGGTTATCCTTGGGGTTTAGAGTCCGCACAACCACTTTACTATTCCTAATGACCACGCCCCTCTTTTTGTTTCTTTTTTTCTGATGGAGACAGAGAGAGGGAGAGATAGGCAGAGAGAAGGGGTAGCATCTGTAGCATGACAGCAGCAGTCCCACTACAGCAGTTGGGACCTGGGGTTCAGACCTGGGTAGGCCCTCACACATGGAAACATGTTCACTACTGCCCAGTCCTTAAGTGCGATGTTATCTGTGTACTTTCTCTAGCTCTTTTAGGTTCAGAAAATTTCTTTCCCAGTTAGTTGAGAATTTTTATGAAAATTGATGTTGGATTTTTTTCTTAGATTTTTAAAAATATTCATTCCCTTTTGTTGCCCTTGTTTGATTATTGTAGTTATTGTTGGTGTTACTGATGTCGTAGGATAGGACAGAGAAATGGAGAGAGGAGGGGAAGACGGGGAGAGAGACACCTGCAGACCTGCTTCACTGCCTGTGAAGTGACACCCCTGCAGGTGGGGAGCTGGGGACTCAAACCGGGATCCTTACGCCAGTCCTTGCGTTTTGTACCACCTGCGCTTAACCTGCTGTGCTACCAACCGACTCACAGATGTTGAATTTCATCAGATGCCTTTTGGCTCTTATCCAGAGAATCCTGTGTGTGTTTTGTTTTAGATTGAGACAAAGAGGGAAACAGTGCAAGAGACTACATACAGCACTGGAACTTCCTTTAAAGCACTGGGGCTATGCTCAAACTTAGGCCAGTGCACATTGCAAAGCAACATACCATGTAAGTGACCTATTTTACCAGTCCTGTTCCTGGGATTAAATACTTCATATGATTATACTTTTTTTCCCCCTTAATTGGAGGATTAATTTTTTACAGTTGACAGTAAATATAGTTTGTACATGCACAACATTTCTCAGTTTTCCATACAACAGTACAACCTCCACTAGGTCCTCTGTCATCCTTTTCCAGGACCTGTACTCACCTCTCAGCCACCCCAGAGTCTTTTACTTTGGTGCCATACACCAACTCCAGTTCAGGTTCTATTTGTGTTTTCTCTTTTGATCTTGTTTTTCAACTTCTGCCTGAGAGTGAGATCATCCCATATTCATCCTTCTATTTCTGACTTATTTCACTTAACATGATATCTTCAAACTCCATCTGAGATGGGCTGCTGCTTCTAGTGTTTGCCCTTCTTCCGTAGCCAGTCAACAGCATCAGGTTGAGCCTGATGTAAAGTTTCGAGACCTCCTTTGAATCTGGAGAGGTGGCAGTCGTTGACTATGTGGGTCATAGTCTGTCTGTAGCCGCAGGGGCAGTTCGGGTCGTCTCTGGCTCCCCAGCTATGGAACATAGCGGCGCACCAGCCATGGCCTGTTCGATAGCGATTGAGGAGGGCCCAATCATAACGTGCTAGGTCAAAGCCGGGTTGACGCTCGCAGGGGTCTGTGATGAGGTGTTTGTTCTTTACCTCAGCTGACTGCCAGCTCTGTTTCCAAGAGACTGGAACAGAGAAGTTCAGTGTAGGCATAGGGGACCAGATTGGATGACGAGACATCAAGCGTTGGACAGGGTGGGCGAAGATATCCGCGTATATTGGCAGGTCTGGTCGAGCGTAGACGTGGGAAATGAACTTAGATGATGCCGCATCCCGACGAATATCTGGTGGGGCGATGTTGCTAAGAACTGGCAGCCATGGGTGGTTCCTTGTCAGTTATGTTGTCCTTGTCAGTTATGGTTATGTTGTCCATGTCAGTCTTCTTGTCCATAGTAGTTATGCTCTGTGGAGTCACAGGAAACAACAAACCTGCAGATAGTGAGTCATTGTTCCCAGGGGAAATAGAGTTCAGTTCCTATCAACTTTTCTGCAAAACTTTCTTGTTATGGATCAATATATAGCTATCTTGTATGTGTTTCTATTTTAAGGATATGCTTTTAATAGATTCATTATCTGATCTTATGACTAACAGTGCTACAACTCATGCCTGGATGAAACTTAACATACTTATTTCCTCTCAGGAGTATCCCAGCTTTCTTGTGTTTAAAAGCACCAAGTTTGGGGCCAGGCTGTAGTGCATTCATGTTAAGTGTACATGGTGCAAATCGTAGGGACCTGCATAAAGATCCCATCTCAAGCCCCTGGCTCCCCACCTGCAGGGGAGTCACTTTATAAGTAGTGAAGCAGGTCTGCAGGTGTCTTTCTCTCTCTAGTCTGTCTTCCCCATCTCTCTTGATTTCCCTCTGTCTTATACAACAACAACAACAATAACAGTAAACAACAAGGGTAGTAACAAAAGGGGAAAAATAGCTTCCAGGAGCAGTGGATTCGAAATACAGGCACCAAGCCTCAGTGATAACCCTGGAGGCAAAAAACAAAACAAAACAAAAAAACACTCTGAGGAGTAGTACTCTAACACTGTGCTTAGGAAGCCATTTTAAACAGCATAGTCACCACACAGGTGAAAAACAAGACACTATATAGACTGAAAAAAAGCAAGAAGGCACAGGGGCTGTCTCTGAGACCTCAGTGGGGAAAGTATACTTGGTGAAAGGTTTCACTGCTTTTTTACATGCCAGTATTGGTTTTGAGTTCAACAACTTAGTGAGCAGGTGAATTTACAAATAGTAATTAGTGAATAATGATTGATTATATTCTAGCTTGCTGTTTTCATTTTTTTCCCCTGTTGGTATACATGAGACTCCTTCTGTTTCATTTGGTTTAAATCCCCCCTGCTTAACACTATTCTATTTTCATAACCACTTCATTCTATTTACATAACCACTGTTAACAAGTACCACCCTCCCTCCAGGACATTGGTGGTTCAGTGATAGGATTCTCGCCTGCTCTGCCCCCTCCTTGTCACACTCTGATTTTCACCAGTCACTGTCGTATGCTTTACATTGGTTTGTTCTAGCCCTCCCCGCCAAGAGAATTGGATGAGTCCTGTTAATTTCGCGGGCCTGCTTGGCCCCGCCCAGAGGAACCCCGAGAGAGGGTTCCTGAGTCAGAGGGTTCCTGAGTCGGAGAGTTCGAGAGTTCCTGAGTTCGAGAGTAAGGGAGAGGGTTCCTGAGTTCCAGAGAAAAAGAAAGAGTGCTTGCGCCGCTGCAAAGAGACAGCAGAGTTCTGTTTGGTGATTAGTTTGTCTTAGTTTGTGAATCGTTGTTCCTGAATAAAGAAATACAGCTTCCCTGCCCAGCCGTATGTCTCTGGTCATCTCTGTTAACCGCCCGTGAAGCTAAACTGGCCGGCAAGAGCCCGAAAAATTTTAACAACAAGTTACTTTTCTCTCCACCCTCTCTATGTCACATCCTGTTTCCACCCTACTTGGCAAGTATATATAAAGACAGCATTGTAAGTTTTAGGGTACTGTACTTTGAGTTTAGCTTAGCTTGTCTTAGATTGTGCTGCGTCCTGCATGAATAAAGAGATACTGCCTACAGCTCAACCATGAGTCCCTGGTCGTCTGTTACCCGCCCGTGAAGCCAGCACGGCGAAAACAACATAACCCGTCGAAAACAACATTCCCCATTTTTAAAAGGTGTTCTATTACCTGTAGATTAAATTGTTTTCTTTTAAAATTTTTTTTATAATATTCCCTTTTGTTGCCCTTGTTTTCTTATTGTTGTGGTTATTATTGTTGCCGTTATTGATGTTGTTGCATAGGACAGAGAGAAATGGAGAGAGGAGGGGAAGACAAGGGGGAGAGAAAGATAGACACCTGCAGACCTGCTTCACCACTTGTGAAGTGACACCCCTGCAGGTGGGGATCCAGGGGCTTGAATCGGGATCCTTATGCTGGTCCTTGTACTTTGCACCACGTGCGATTAACCCGCTGTGCTACCACCCGACTCCCAGATTAATTTGTTTTCAGCAAGAGGTTAGGTCATTTATTGTTTCTGCCTTAAACATTTTTTCTTTTTGGTTATTAGTTCTTTGACATCTAGAATGTATTTCTTTGAGTTTTTGTATTGATCTGACTTGGGGTTTATTGAGTTTCTTAGACTTGTGGGCTGACATTTTCCATCATAATTGTTTATTTAAGGAAAAAAAATTGATTTATTGTATGGAGAGAGGGAGACAGACCAGAACACTGATCACCTCTGGCTTTGTAGTGGTGTTGAGGCTCGAACCTAGAAACTCCAGACCCAAAATTTGAAAGATTGTTGTACTAGTCAGTGGGGCTTGGTGCCTGCGCTACAAATCTATTGCTCCTGTGGCCATTTTTTTTTTCTCTTTTTGAATAGGACAGAGAAATTGAGAGGGGGGAGGGGAGGAGAAGATAGAGATGGGGAGGTAGGGAGAGCTAGACACCTGTAGCAGACCTACTTCACCACTTGTGAAGTTGTCTCCCCTGCAGGTGAGAGCTGGAGGCTTGAACCTGGATCTTTGTTCAGGTCCTTGCGCTTAGTACTATGTGTGCTTTACTGGGTGCACCACCGCCCAACCCCCTCTGCTTTCTCATGACAGTTGTTGTTGTTGTATAAATTTTGCCCAGTTTTACAGTTATTCATGATGTTTGTCCAGTATAATTACTCTGATATCTACTATCAGGCGCTCTTCTTTATGGCTCTAAAATGGCAGTTGATTTCTGTGGCTCAGTAATTTCGATAAGATTTTACTGCCCCATTATACTTTGGTTGATAAGGTCAGGTTTTGAAATGAACATCCTAAGTAAATACTTAGTGTAAGGGTGTGTGGACATTGGTGAGATTGTGGATATATATATTTGAGTTGAGCAGTAATGAAAACTGACATACCACTTTAAACAAAATGTCTTTAGTGAACTTTAATTTTGAAGCTGAGCCTTGTGTGTGGCAATAATTAGCTTTCAAGGTATGTAGTCCTGAGGCAGCTAGCCTGTGGATTAAACTCTTGATTTAAGCCCAACATTCAGGCCAGCTGGACGAACAGATCATTCACAACACTTTTCTGTGAATGATGTTCACCTTTTGTACTCTCACCTACCATAGCAGTTTCATGAGATCATTTTGTCAAGGTTGGTAAGGAAATACAGGCATGACTGCTTTGCCAGTTCAATTAAAGATTTTTAAGAGTTGCCACTATGTGGCTTTGAATAAGTTAATTCTATAAAACTTGCATAACTGGGAATGTGGTAGGAATGCGACATAGAAGGCAAGGGTGAGTACCAGACTGCACATGGTGAAATTGAATTTTACTGTGTGTCAGCATTTAGACTTGCAAGAGAGAGAAGCATGGATGGGCTTGATTAGGGGGAATTCTATTTGGTTGACACAGCTGTCATATCAGGAGTCCTTTGAGATGAGTTTAGACAGTTAAGTTAGAACCATACATTGTAGGGCCTTCTTCATCTAAATATTTTAGGTGTCAGCAGATAGCGGGGTGCTTTTAAATGGGGTCCTTTTAAATGTTTTTGAACAAGAGAATGTGTGTGTGTGTGTGTGTGTGTGTGTGTGTGTGTGTGTGTGTGTTGTATTTTAGGAGTATTAATTTGATATCAGAGTGGAGAGACTTAAGGATAATTCTGGCTTCTGTTTGATCTGTTAGTGAAAACATGTTTGCTTTTTTAAGAAAAATAAGTGCCTACATTTTTAGTGAGGGTAGTGGCTATAACTAAGTCCTTAATATCCTATTTTCTGCTTGTCAGAATAGCACCAGTGAGACTGATGACTTAGGCAACCAGCAGCTCAGCTTCCAGCATCTCAGTCTTGGATTACTTTTCAGTTTCAGTCTCATTCCTGCAGTCAGTGTACACTGTTAGCGGTTTTTGACTTGTGCTTTAGTACAAGTACTTTATACTGCATGCCACAGTACAAGATGCAAGGGTGACATTACTCTGTTTAAAGATAGTTGACAGACCTGAAATACCAGTGATGGCTGGCTCCTCATTTATTGACAAATGGTTTATAGAACAGCTTTCAGGAACACGGTCACTAAGTGAGGACTACTTGTATACCGTATCTCAACACTGCAGAGCATTGTACCTTTTGCTTAGTTTCCTGGTTATAAAAGTTAATTTACTCAGGAGTTGGGCAGTAGCACAGTGGGTTAAGCGCACATTGGGCAAAGCACAAGGACTGGTGAAAGGATCCTGGTTTGAGCCCCTGGCTCCCCACCTGCAGGGGGGTCCACTTCACAAGTGGTGAAGCAGGTCTGGAGGTGTTTTATCTTTCTCTCTCTATCTTTCCCTCCTCTCCATTTCTCTCTGTCCTGTCAGCGACATGAACAACAATAATAACTACAACAACAATAAAAAAGGGCAACAAAAGGGAAAATAAATCTAAAATTTTTTTTAAAAGTACTAAAAAAGTTAATTTTACTTGTAAAAGATAGATAGATAGATAGACAGAAAGACACTAGCACTGGCTAAATGCACTTGACTTAATGTACTGCTTTGTTATGTGCATGACCCTGGTTTCAGCCCAGCCCAGCCTAGCCTCAGTGAAGGAAGCTTCCATACTGTGATCTTATTCTCCCTCCCTCCCTCCCTCTTAAAAAAGAGAAAAATCAATATATATATTTTTCTTTTTTAAAAATAATATATTTACTTATTCCCTTTTGTTGCCCTTATTTTTTATTGTTGTAGTTATTGCTATTGTTGTTGTTGGATAGGACAGAGAGAAATGGAGAGAGAAGGGGAAGAGAAAGATAGACACCTGCAGGCAGACCTGCATCACCACCTGTGAAGCGACTCCCTTGCAGGTGGGAAGCCAGGGCTCGAACTGGGATCCTTAAGCCGGTCCTTGGACTTTGCGCCCCTGCACTTAACCCTCTGCGCTACTGCCTGACTCCCCAGTATATATTTTTTCAAAACAAGTCTTGGAATTTGGTAATTTGTCAGTCAAAATCTTAACAACCCTTAATTTTACTAGTCATTTAAAAATTGTAAAGCAAAAAAAAAAAAATTCTAAAGCAAACATGGTATTTTGACATAGATGTCATTATATGTTCATGTACACATGAGGTACAGGAAATCCAGCTAATAACTTGCTTGGGGCTAACCAGTTCTAAGTGATGGGATTTGAACCCCAAAAGTTGGTACTACAAGAAGTATGGAATTGTAAGTTGCCTGGAGTCTGTTCTCAGGTCCCTTTTTTTTTTTTTTTTAAAGCTTTGTGCTTTAGGGAAGTTACTTAGCCTCATGCCTCTGTTTCTTGATTTGTGAAATGGGGACAGACAGAAGACAGATAACCATAGTGTCTATTTCGTAGATTTTGCGTGCTCACCAGGGGGAGTATTTGCTTTGCCATGCATGTGACCCAAGTTTGAGCCTAACCCCCTCAACTCCCCTATGCCCACTCCACTCAGAGCTGTGGTGACTTTCCATTTGAAAAAGTTGGCCTGGCGTGGTGAGGCTTCAGCAATGGTGTTTAAAAAAAAGCATCTGAGTGGTCCAGGAGGTGGCGCGGTGGATAAAACATCAGACTCTGAAGCATGAGGTCCTGAGTTCAATCCCTGGCAGCACATGTACCAGAGTAATGTCTGGTTCTTTCTCTCTCTCTCTCTCCTTCTCTCTTCATGAATAAATAAATAAAATCTTTAAAAAAAAAAAAAGCATCTGAAATAAATGTACCTGGCCATCATTAACAAATTCAACATTCTCAGTAAATGTTATATCATGAAATATAGTTAAATGTTTACAGATAATTACAGAGATTTCTCTTTTGCCACCTGGGTTATTGCTGGGGCTTGGTGCTGGCACTACAAATCCACAGCTCCTGGTGGCCATTCACACACACACCCCCCCCCTTTCTACTTTTTTTTTTTGGACAGGACAGAGAAATTGAGAGGAGTCTGACTGGGGTAGATAGCATTTACTGGTTATGCAAACACTCATGCCCGAGACTCCAAACTCCTGAATTCAGACCCACATACCACCATAAGCCAGAGCTGAGCAGTGCTCTGGTAAAAGGAAAGGAAGGGAAGGGAGAAGGGAAAAGAAGGAAGGAAGGAAGGAATTGAAAGGGAAGGGGGTGATAAAGAGAAAGACACCTGCTTCATGCATGGTTCATGAAGCTTCCTCCCTGCAGGTGGGGTCCGGGGCTCCAACCTGGATCCTTGTGCATGATACTGTATGCACTTAACCAAGTGTCCCACATTCAACCCCCTAATTACAGATACTTTCTGGAGACAGTTTATCTTATTTTTGTACATCAGATCTGAGGGACTGATAAAGATTTTTTCTAGGAACAGGCTGGGGGGATATTGATTGACCTGCCAGCGCCCATCCAGCAGAGGAACAATTACAGAAGTCAGAACTCCCCCCTTCTGCACTCCAAAAAGAATACTGGTCTTTATTCCCAGAGGGGGAAGAAATGTTAGGGGACGATGAAAAGAGGGCTCTGAACTTCCAATTCTTTAAGGACCTGGAGAGAGAAGACGAAAAAGGGAAGGACATTAGGAAGTAGTAATAGGTGTAGGTGTGAATTACAGAGGAAGATGCATTGGATCGACCTTCTCGTGGTGCATCCCGTGAGTACCCATTCATTGGGGAAACTGACGATCCTTCCTAGCCGACTGAATCCACATGGATCCCAGTCACTTTCAAAGCCAGCAACAAGCAGCTCCTGACAGCTTTCAACCTGACCTATTGACTGGCTACGGAAGAAGGGCAAACGCTAGAAGAACAGAGGAAGAGAGGCAGGACCAATAGGGAGAATTGGCAAAAGTTAAGATAGATTTCTATGACCTTGGGAGACCCACTGCTGTTCAGCAAAGGAGGGAATGGGGACACAGAACTCTGACATTCTCCTGTTATCTTGTAATTTTGCAAATCAGTACTAAATCACTAATAGAAAGAAAAAGGTTTGTTCTGGGGTGGGGCTAGATAGCATAATGGTTATGCAAAGAGAATCTCCTGCCTGAGGCTCCATAGTCCTAAATTCAACCCCCCACCCACCCATCACCATAAGCCAAAGCTGAGCAGTGCTCTGGTAAACAGTAAAAAAGTAAAATAATAGAATTAAAAGAAAAAGTTACTCTTGAATATTAATCCACTTCTATGGTAGTCACCTCTGTTTGGTGTCTTCCCTCCCACCCCCAATTAATTGATTGGCCTTAACTAACTTGTTCTTCTAGATAGAAGTATCCAGTTGGTATCCTCCTTTCCCTAGAGGGCTGACTGGCTACCTTTCTGTCATCTCTGAGGCCTTTTCAGTTTTTTCCCCCTCACAGAGACCTTTCTTTACTACAGACTGCTAACCCAGGAACTCCTTGCTGCAGTTTTTAAATGACATTGGTCAAGGTTAATAGACTAAAATGTAGTTTATCAAATGAAACTCTTGCCTACCTCCTCCCTCAGCCCTTTAGTGTGATGGCACAGGACCTTTGGTGGGAGGTGGGGTGGGGGTGAGTGTATGGTGCAGAATAGGGAGGAGAGGTTGAGGGGGAGAGAACTATTACAAGACAAGATCATGCTTTTTAGTGTCTCATATCAGGGCACTGATGCTATCAGACAAAGACTGTGCCTTCTATTAGTGAGCAAAATCAAACCACCATCCACTGCAAGGAAGCAAAAGATGTTTATTCAGGAATTCGAATCTGGGCCGAGAGGTGACTGACAGCAGTCCACCAGCTCGACCCTGAACAGGGCTCAAACCACACAATTTATAGGATTTCTGAATACACTCAGGGAGGGGGAACACATTACCTTATCAATCTATATCCAATAACATGCTATAGAAAACACGGAATCCAATCATTTCAAACCTAGCAAAAAGCGGGATCCACTCAAAGCAAAGCGCGGGCTGATTTCAAACATTGTAAAACTACACAACCAATAGACCCTAGCCAGAGTAGGGTCACCTCATCCTCTCGCCATCAGTTGCAACCATCTGATAAACAATGGCTTACTGATTAAGTCCTCTTGTCTATGTAAAATGCAAGGAATTTTCCATCTTACATTCCCCTCTAGTCTTAGCCAAGAATCAAATCTTTGATTCATCTTCTTCCTCTTCCTCTGTATAAGCTTCTATATACTCTGTCCTAAGGAGCATTACCTTCTCAGATAGTCTCCGGATCAGGGAGATCAGTGACCTAAGTAAACAGGGTCCTAGAGTAAATATTAAGAGCAGGATGACTAGGGGTCCTGCTAGAGCGCTAACCAGAGTGGTTAGCCAAGGGGACCAGGAGAACAAATTTTCATACCAGTTGCTCTCTCATTCTTAAAAAGATCTTCCCTATCTTTTATTATTATTATTATTATTTTTTTCTCTCAGTAAACTGGATCTGTATCTGGTTGCATCTACCCACTGGGTGTGCCTTGTGGAGCGGGCGGCAAGTGACAGTGCCCCATTGTGCATAAATTCAGATCCTAGTGATCTGAAGTCCCCCACACATTTAACTGCAATATAGTCGTTTTTAACTGGAGGTGTCCATGACTTCTGGTCCTCCACAGTCTTTACCAGATTGTAGAGGTCAAAGTTTAAGTCTGGATACCAGGTTCCAACTGGGTGGAGTCCCGTCTTGAGATGCAATCACGTCTCTGGTGTCCAGATGGCCATGTCAGGTTGAGGGTTGATGTGTCCGCTTCCCGATAGATTGAGATTGCCAACTCCCGATGCCTACCACTGGTGGCTTCTGTTGAGCTAGTGACTGGTCTTTTCCAAAGGCTCGTAGCACAGCATTCTAATTGTCCTGCAATATAGGCTGGAGATCTGTAAGAACTTGGTAACAGTTGTGGGATGGATCAGAGACAAGAACATCACAGATCATGACAGCAGCAGTCTACCAAAAGCCATTTCAAAGGGAGACAGTTTGTTTACAAATGGGAAGCAGTACACTCACTCTCAGAAGGGCCTGAGCCAGGAGCGATACCCATCCCCTGCCAGTTTCTTTAGGGTCTAATTTACCTCTCTACCTGCCCAGAGATATGGGGTTCATTAGCACAATGAAATTTCCAATTTGTTCCCATTTCTCGGGCCACTAACTGAGACACAAAAACGGTGAATGTTTGCTTACCAGAACCAATGGTGAGAGGGAACTCTCCACCTGGGCACTATTTTGTCTAAAATTTCCTTGCTCACCATCTATGTCCCCTCAGACTTTATTGGGTAAACCTCTATCCAACCTGAAAATGTGTCTATAAATATCAGCAAGTACTTATACCCCAAAGTCTCTGATTTTACTTCCGTAAAATCTATTTAGTCTCTAGTCCTAATCTCTCGCCCATCTTATCTTTTTCCTTACTGTATCCAGGGTCCTTTGGAAGCAGGGAGTCTAGTAGAATCAATGCCAGGGCTGGCCCTGCTTGCTGTGTAGCTGCAAAAGTGGCTTCATCTGCCCTCCAGTTTCTTTTCTGATGTCTGGAACAATGGGTCACAGCTGCTTCTTGCAGGCTCCATGTGGCCTCCAGTAGGTTCCTTGTGCTGGATCATCTTCCTGGTGGGAGTCAGGAGTCCTCCCTCCCCACGTGCTCCATGCACACGCCATGTAGCAAAGGCATACCTCTTTGCAGCCTTTTTTTTTTTTGGGGGGGGGGTCCTCAGGATCTATCTCCAACATCAGGGTGGCAGGGTTCAGGCTGGTGGCAGCACTGAATTTCACTCATGGCTGGTCTAGGAAGAGCTTGGTGTAGCAGGTTAGATGGGCATTGGACTTGCCCCAGTGATGGCTTGTCTGCTTTCCTTACCAGCTGTGCCACAGGTGTTATTGTCCTCAGGCACTTTTGTCCATCCATCAGCCACTGGGCCCCATATTTGACAAATAGGCAACGGGCCTGTGTCATGGCCCAAGTTTTTTGGGTCAGCACTCCCCGGCTTATGCCTTTAGGTTCATCCACCAGCAGTCTAAAATGGCTTGTTAATAAAATAGCCTTTCTTCCAGTGTCCTTTTTCTTTTCAGTAGCATCACTGATCTTTCTCTACCCTTAGCCCCATCTTTCTGACTTTTCTTTTCCCTCTGGGCACTGCCCCAACTTTCTCTTTCTTTCTTTTCAAAGTCTAATATCAAAACATTTGCCAACTTCTTAAAAACCCTCTGAGCAATCTCTTAGCTTTCTTTTAAATCTTTCTGTCTTCTGTAACTTTCTTCTAATACCTGGGGCGGATTTGAGCAACAAAAGGCCAAATTTGGTGCCATTCTATTTACCTTAGAGAGATTTGTGGGCCATTTTACTGCCCCTTGGAAACCCCCTAAGAGAATCTGGCAGTATGATTGAAGGGGTATCACTGCTATACTCGTACATTTGTAATCAGTAAGACACACACAAAACCAAATTAAGAGCTTACCAAAACTGACAATCTGATGACCAGAATTGGCCTATACATCTCTATATAATTTTAGAAGGACTTTTTAACAAACAGATATACCAGTATAGTATATAAAGTCAATACCCAATTTGTTGACATGATAAAATGATTACCATTTTTTTAGCATTATTTTAAACTGCTTAGACAGTTTAAGCACACTATTATAACTTAGTTTACTAAGATCTTTACTCATCACAAAGCTATCATGAGTAGGCATAGATATAAAACTCTTAATAGATTTTACCACTTAGAACTCTAATATGGCAACTTAAAAGGCTAAAATAAACCTCATAACTTAAATATTCAAAATAATAATTTTGTTAAATCAGGATTTGCCAAAACAAATCTTCTATCAGACCAAAAACACCATTTGCCAAGAATAAATCTCTGACAGCGTCTTAAAACAAACCAGATAATTTTTAAAAGCAGAAAGATACAAAGAGGAAAACCAGAGCAAAAGCCTCAGGCTAGAAAATCATTAATATACTTTTACTTTAAATCTTTAGCTGTCTTAGCAAATTAATTTTTACCTTTATGTTACCACATAAGAACTGTGTTGAAAACTCTTTTTTTCTTAAAAGAACTTTGATAAGACCGCAGCTTTAAAGTTACTTACACTTTTAACCTTAAGATTAATGTTTCTCAGGCCTAAAACATGCATATAAACATGTAGTCTATAACACACAAGAGGAGAAAACTTTTATTATCAAGACATATCGTAGTCACCTTTTTATCATTTATATATCTGGGGCTGATTGTTTAAGGGAAAAGAGCAGCTTTTAACCAGTACAGACACAGCAGCATATCTGGTCAAACACAAATTCAGATCTGCACTCACACAGTTTTCAAGATGAAACATCTCACATTTATACACTAAGATTTTTTTAACTAACAGCTCTCAGGACAACCTTAACTAGCCCTAGAAAAAACAAGGAGGAATAAACAAATTCCTTCAGCTTCTCTCCACAAGAAGCCCAAGAGGCTCAAGGACTGTTTCTGAACATCTCTAGTCAGCTCATCTTCACAAAAACTCTTGCTGTGCCTATCTTAAGAGTTACCCTGACCAAGTTCCCTCCAAAATGGGTCACACACCAAAAAATTCAGTCATTCGTAACACTCACCCACAAAACATAGCTTGTCAGTCAGAGCTGAAGATCAGGCTAGGTCCAGATCAAAACAGCAAAAGGCCAGGAATTAGGTACTCCAAAGAGAAGAGCTAAAATTACCAAGGAGCCTGTTCTCCCAGCTGGGGAGTGTCAGAAACCAAACCCTAATGGAAGAGGAGAACAACGAGAATGAGTATCTAGTACAACAGTGATTAGGATAACAGATAACAGGGAAACTCAGCTGCTATGAGTGGTCAGAAAGCTTTAAATGTTGGGGAGCTCATGAGCTGGCCTGGCGTGCCCCTGCAGCTGGGACCCGAACAGCGGGTGGGGAGGAAACCGACAGACTAACAGATGGCCGGAAGGCTGCCGGGGCCCGGTTCGACTAGGAGGCCACCCCCCTTCTACACACCTTCACTGGAGTGGGTAAAGCCACATGCACGCTAGCACTAGCGCCCATCCGCACCCATGGGCCCGTCCCAGGTGACAGCTGCGCCGAGACAGGGCGGGGTGTTGCCCCTGCAATAGAGCTGCTGCCTGGCCCGGCTCGTGGCCCCTGCTGCGACCAGCCCACCGGACTCCTGTGCAGGCGGGGTGGCGCCCTCAGGGTCCTGCCTGGGCCGGCCTGAGGACACGCTTCTGCTACTCAGGCTTAATAGAGAGACATAGACAAGGCAAAATTCAGCTGGTAACTTCAGGCCAGAACCAAATCTGGTCCTGTCACTCTGAGATAATTTTCTAAGGTTGACCATCTTACACCTTCATGGCCTCATGTAAACTCAATTACCTTCCCACTGCCCCTTTCCTGATAGCACCATTTTGGAGAGTTAGGGTTTCAGTATTAATTTGGGGAGCATAACCCTTCAATATATAGCATGCAGTGGTTAAGAAGATGGGCGTTGGAGTGAAATTGCTTGTCTCACTAGTTGTATATTAAGCAAGCTACTTAGTCTGAATACTTTTTAATCTATTAATATGGAGTAAATTAGTTTTTGCAGGCAAAGCCCTTAAAATATCAAGTAGCTTTCAGTGTTAATTTTCAACAAAACAAGACAGATGACAATAATGATTTTTCTAATGATAAATTTTCTATGTAGTTTGGGCAGTGACACATAAGACTTCTTCCAAGAACAGTGTACGCTGACTGTAGATGTCTTTGGAGATAGACAACCTCGAATGTAAAGGAAAGATGTGTTCTGTGTTGAACACATGCTAGTAAGAAAAAAAACCAGACAAAACTGCTTATTAATTCAAGTGCATATTTTTACACTTTTGACTTGCCTTGTCTTGAAAAGGAGAGATGAGCATCTGCCTGTCTGAAAATGTGAAGTTTTGAATGTAGTCTGTCACATGAGAGGTATGGTATCTTACAGCCATATGCCGTTTCTTGAAAAACAGTAAACTTTATGGACTCTGTTGAATCAACCTTGTAACACATGACATTTTAATCCATATTAATGGTGCTACTAATGGTACTTCCTTTCCCTTTCCACCTTGGCTTTTTCTCTGTATATAAGGTTTTGTGTTAACTCTTGACCACCTGAACTCTTGCTTGCTCTCCTAGCTTTAGTCTCCTTCCAGCTCTGTATTTCTGCTGAGGTTATATTCTATTTGTTTTTCAGATGAGACACTTTTTGCTCTTCCTGCTGCATCTGAGCCTGTGATACACTCCTCTGCAGGCAAGTTCTCTCTGCTAGCCATTTATCCTCTGTGTACTCCAGCTTTAATCCATTAATGTTGCTAACTGTACAGAGTAGTTTGAACTTAACTAAAATCTGACACAGTTTAAAGATGTATATCTATGAGAGATTTTAAAACTTGGCGTTTTTATATGCTTTGTCCAAGTGAGCAATGGGGAGCATGTGCTTAATAATCAGAATTATGTAAGAAACTCTTGGCCTCTTATATATCTTTACATATTGACTGCTCCTTCCCTCCAAATAGTTTGCTGCTTAGAGCGAAAAAGCTTTTCTTTGAATAAATGAAATGTGTCTTGACCGCATTGAATTAGTTTCTATACAGTCAGTTGTTCTTCTACAGTCCTCCCCCCTCGAGAAAAAGTTAAACATAGCTTTTCTTAGGTGATTATCCTTAGGTTTTTCTCAAAGACTTGATTGATTTCTTTGCACAGCATATAATCATCTCTGTGGCCATGCTGCTTTATCAACAGTAACTTAAGTTTCTCAGCAGTGGCTTAAGTCTATGTGCTAAGTGCTAGCTAGCATTGAATTTTAGTTAGCAGTAAGTCTTTACTAACACTGTTTTGAATCTGTCATAAAACTTGCATGAACTCTGAAAACACTGGCATTCTCTAACTCTCCTTTCTGTCCGTGGTCACAGAAAAAAATATGGACTTGAAGGAGCAGCCAGGTAACGCTGTTTCCACTGGGCAAGAGGATTTCCCATCTGTCCTGCTTGAAACTGCTGCTTCTCTTCCTTCTCTGTCTCCCTTCTCAGCTGCTACTTTTAAAGAACAAGAATACCTTGGTAATCTGTCAGCAGTATTGCCCTCCAAAGGGTCACTTGAAGAAACTTCAGATGAAGCTTCTAAAGAGCTCTCAAAGAAGGCTACAAATCCATTTGTAGACAGAGATTTAACCAAATATTCAGAGTTGGAATACTCAGAAATGGGATCGGCACCCAGTGACTTTCCCAAAGCTGAATCTGCTAGAGTAGTAGCACACCCTAGGGAAGACACCCTGGGGAAGAGCAAAGATGGAGAAGAGGATTTAGTTCCTAGTAACATCTTTCATAGTCAGCAAGCATTACCTGGAGCCCTTGCTAAATCTGTTAAAGAAGAGGACAAGGTTATTTCTCTGGAGAAAACAATGGAGGGTTTGAATGTGAAGGGAGGTGCAGCCGAGATTCCTATGAGGGAGGAGTATGCAGACTTCAAACCGTTTGAGCAGGTCTGGGAAGTAAGAGGTTCTTATAAGGAAGCTGGCGATGTGTTGGCTGCCGAAGGTAAAGTAGAGAGTAAATCGGGAAATCAAATGGCTAAGAACTATTTCACAGATAGCCTTGAACAAGCTGATCATGAAAAAGACAGTGAAAGCAGTAATGAGGACACTTCTTTCCCCAGTACACCAGAAGCTGCGAACACTGGTTCAGGGGCGTATATCACATGTGCTCCTCTGAGCCCAGCGGCAGCAGAAAGTGCCCCAACAAATACTTCTCCTTTGTTGGAAGACCGTGCTTCTGAAAATAAGACCGACGAGAAGAAGATAGAAGAAAAACAAGCCCAGATTGTAACGGAGAAGAACACTGGCACCAAAGCATCAAATCCATCTCTGGTGTCAACACAGGACTCTGAGACAGATTATGTCACAACAGAGAGTTTATCAAAGGTGGCTGAGGAAGAAGTGACAGGCATGCCTGAAGGTCTGACTCCAGATTTAGTCCAGGAAGCATGCGAAAGTGAGTTGAATGAGGTGACAGGTGCAAAGAGTGCTTTTGAAACAAAGATGGACTTGGTTCAAACATCCGAGGCCCTGCAGGAGTCACTGTACCCTGTCACACAGCTCTGCCCCTCATTTGAGGAAGCTGAAGCTACTCCTTCCCCAGTTTTGCCTGACATCGTAATGGAAGCACCATTGAACTCTACAGTTCCTGGTGCTGGGGCTTCTGTGGTACAGCCCAGTGCATCACCAGGGGAAGCTCCTCCTCTAGCTAGCTATGAAGGCCTGAAACTTGAGCCCGAAAACCCCCCACCATATGAAGAGGCCATGAACGTATCACTCAAAAATGTGTCAGGAGCAAAAGAAGCAAAAGAGGCAGGAAGTAGGAATGCAGCTGTTCAAGAGACAGAAGCTCCTTATATCTCAATCACATGCGATTTAATTAAAGAAACAAAGCTCTCCACCGAAGCAACTCCAGATCTCTCTGATTATTCTGAAATAAAGGTCGAACAGCCCACACCTGACCATTTGGAGCTAGTCGAAGATTCCTCCCCTGATTCTGAACCAGTTGATTTATTTAGTGATGATTCCATAGCTGAAATCCCACAGAAGCAAGATGAAACCATGACGCCTGGGGACGGAAATCTCATGGAAAGGTCACCCGAGTTAATGATGAAACACGAAAATAAGGCAAACCGCGGGGCTTTACCACCACCCGAGACAGGAAAGCCATATTTGGAATCTTTCCAGCCCAATTTAGATGGTACAGAAGATAGCTTACTAGCTGACAGAGTCTCAGCTTTAAACCTCAAAGAGAAAATCCGTTTGCAGACGGAGGAGCTCAACACGATGGCTTACTCAGCCGATGACTTTTTTGGCTCCAAGGAAGCAAAAATAAGAGAGAGCGAGACACTTTCAGATTCATCTCCAATTGAGATAATAGACGAGTACCCTCCATTTGTCACTTCTAAGACTGATTCCCCCCCACAACTAGACAGGGAGTACACTGACCTAGAAGTAGTTCAGAAAAGTGAAATTGCTCACGTCCAGGATGGAGTCAAGTCACTGCCTTGTTCAGAGTTGCCCCATGACCTTTCTTTCAAGAGCGCACAAGCTAAAGTCGAAGATACAGCTCATGTCTCTGATGACTCCTCCAAAGACAAGCCTGCGACTGAAGCGGTGTCCTTTCTGCTGCCAGATGTTCCTGTGTTGCCCACTCAGACAGAGATAGGCAGTACAGTTAAACCCAGAGTTACTGTGAAAGAAGCTGAGAAAAATCTTCCTACTGACACAGAGAAAGAGAACAGAGCACCATCTGCTATATTTTCAGCAGAGCTGAGTAAAACTTCAGGTAAACAGTCCATATCTTTCATGCTTTCTTACCTCCTTGAATCAACAAACGCCTTGTTAGTTACATATTGTGTAGCATATAACACATTCATAAGATTTTTTTAAATGTATTTTTTACTGTCCCATTAGGTCTTTAGTGCTTCTTCTGTCCTTCATACACTCACCATGTGGCCTTCCTCTGAGCTTCTCCACACAATTATTCATTGATCCTTTTTATATTCTACTGTGGAACTAGAAAAAAGAAATTCTTGACTAGAATTGGCTCACTGTCTCTTTTCTTTTGTTTCAATGATTCCAGATGGCAAGAAGAGTAAAAAGTAGTCAATTTTTTTCTTTGAGATATATTTACTTTTGTTTTCCTGGAAATTACTTTAAAAAATTGACAGAACATTTCTGTAGTGCTTCCAGTATTTTAATACAGTGCAGTGTTGTTGTTTTTTTTTTCCAGTGATAGGTATGAGCTAAATGTTAAAAAATGAGTAGTAGACATATCATTGAAAAATATACAGTGTTATAAATTTGTCTGAAACTTACTGATTATTTTTTTCTGCATTTTCCAAATACTGATTTGTATAAAATGAGTTACACGCATGTTTTCTGACATTCTAATTTAGTCACGTTTTCTTATTATTTATTTATTGGATAAAGACAAATTGAGAAGAGAGAGAGAGACCTGTAATCCTGCTTTACCACTCATGAAGCTTTCCCCCTGCAGGCGGGGACCAGGGGCTTGAACCTTTGTCCTTACACACTATAATGTGTGTGCTACCGCCTGGCCCCTTAGTTGTGTTTTTATTTATTTATTTATTTTTTTAAAGATTTTATTTATTTCTGAGAAAGATAGGAGGAGAGAGAAAGAACCAGACATCACTCTGGCACACGTGCTTGCCAGGGATCGAACTCGGGACCTCATGTTTGAGAGTCCAAAGCTTCATCACTGCACCACCTCCCAGACCACAGTCATGTTTTCTATAAGAAACTTGAAAGGGGGGGGAAGAAACTTGAAAGAGTTACTGTATATTTACTGTACTTCCTATTGGAGATGGGTAGCAATGATGGCAGAGACCAGTTGACAGATCCTTGCTACATACAGTAAGAAAGTTGCTTATGAAAATAAAAACAAGAGGATGAACAGGGACGAGACTTGTTTGATTGGACATGGACATGAAGGATAAGGGGAAGAGTGAAAGGAACCTTGGGGTATTGGTGTGTGCAAACAACATGACAGTGCAAGAAACCAAGCAAGCATGAGAAACTAAGATAGATTTAAGGGGAGAAGGCTGAAGTTTCATTTTGAATATGTTTGTGTTAACATGAACCAGTAAGGCATCCGAGAGTTGATAGGTGGTACGCATGCATTTGCCCTGGACTTTAAGAGGTAGTAGGGGAGTTGGGCGGTAGCGCAGCGGGTTAAACGCATGTGAGGTAAAGCACAAAGAACTGGTTTAAGGATCCCGGCTAGAGTCCCCAGCTCCCCACCTGCAGGGGAGTTGCTTCACAGGTGGTGAAGCAGGTCTACAGGTGTCTGTCTTTCCCTCCCCATCTCTGTCTTCCCCTCCTCTCTCCATTTCTCTCTGTCCTGTCCAACAACAACGACATCAGTAACAACCACAGTAATAGCTACAACAATAAAACGGGCAACAAAAGGGACTAAATAAATATCAATTTTTTTAAAGAAAAGAGATAATAGCTGCCACCTAGGAAGAACCAGGAGAAGAGGAAGATACAGAGGTGGAGGAATGGTCAGCAGCAGCATCAAATGCTGGCGAGAGGGAGTAAGATGAGGATTAGGAACCTGCCAGAAAGAAAGGGAAGGTGTTCACATAGCAGCATGTGCCAGTCTGCAGTGAGGCAAAGAAAGGGGTGAGCAGTGAATGGGACTTGAATGGACTTGAACTCCTGGCCGAGTGCTGACAAAAAGGTGCATGTGGAAGAGAAAGTGTTAGCAAGCGGGTGTGAGGTGCTGGCCTGAGCAAGGGCTTTTTTCTTTTTAAAGGTGGGAGAGGAAGTGTAATGAGAGGTTCTAGTAGAGTGTCAGGAGGCAAGTGAGATGATCCAGAATTCAAGTAGTGCAGTTAGCTTGGGGTTGTCGTGGGAGTGGGGGTGGGCTTGGGCTTGAATGTGAACAGAAAGGAAAGGGGTATTGCTGGAATTCTTTGGCTGGATGTTGAGAAGGTTGTTTGGCTATTTATGTGTTGTTGTTTTTTTTTATAGAATTTATTTATTCATGAGAAAGATAGGAGGAGAGAAAGAACCAGCCATCACTCTGGTACATATGCTCCTGGGGATTGAACTCGGGACCTCATGGTTGAGAATCCAGTGCTTTATCCACTGTGCCACCTTCCGGACCACTATGCTCTTTATTTTTTTATTTTTAAAAGATTTTTAAAAATATTTCCTTTTGTTGCCCTTGTTTCATTGTTGTAGTTATTATTGTTGTTATTGATGTCGTTGTTGGATAGGACAGAGAAATGGAGAGAGGAGAGGAACACAGAAGGGGAGAGAAAGATAGAAGACATCTGCAGACCTGCTTCACCACTTGTGAAGTGACTCTCCTGCAGGTGGGGAGCTGGTGGGGGGAATCCTTAATGCCAGTCCTTGTGCTTTGTGCTTATCCTACTGTGCTACCGCCCAACTCCTGGCCATTTATATTCCTTCAAACAGTATACTAGTTTTTGTTTTGTTTTTTATTGAGAGTGATGGGAACATACTTTGGTGGAAGAGGTATGGAATAACAGCTGAATGGGGAAATGAGACAAAAGAAACAAAATGGCACTAAGGACCAGTCAAGGTGAGGAAATATTGACTCACAAGGTTATTGTCAAGGCTGTTTGGTTTTTTTTGCCTCCAGGGTTATTGCTGGGCCTTGGTGCCTGCACTACAAATCACTGCACCTGTGCCCCCTCCTTTAATTTTGTGTGTGTGTGTGTGTGTGTGTGTGTGTGTGATAGGATAGAGAAAATGAGAGAGGAGGGTGAAATAGGGAGAAAGACAGATACTTGCAGACCTGCTTCACCACTTGCGAAGCGTCCCCCCCCCCCCCCCCCCCCGCAGGTGGGAAGCCAGGGGCTCGAACCAGAATCCTTGCATGGGTCCTTATGCATTGGACTCTGTGCACTTAACCCAGTGTGCCCCCACCTGGTCCCCGATGATTTCTTTATATACAAAGGGCGCAGACCCTTATGACAGTTTTCCTTCAGTTTGCTAAATGATTTTTTTTCTCTACATTTCACCTGACACTTTCAATTTTGAGATAGGAACATCTATAATTATGTAGTGCCATTTTATATTTAACTTTGCTCGAGTTAAGATTAATTTTGGATTCTTGTCTGAGAATTTTTACCCTGTTGCCTTTTTGGTGGGGAGGGTTTGTTGTTGTTGTTTGGTTGGTTTTATCCCATTTCCATCATCCTTTGGTCCAGTTGCTTAGTACGGGGCAACAGTCCTAGAAAGGAACCTGAAAATTAAGAGCCCAGTTTTTGCCATATTGTGTGCCCTGTAGTGGAAAACCAACTCTACTGTGGGTATTGGTGCCCCCTAGTGTTGTAGATAGAAAATGTCAGCTATAGAATGCTCTAAACATGCCAGAAAAGGAGTTAATTTCACTTGGGCATAGAAATTGAATGTGTAGGCCAGGCGGTGGCGCACCTGGTTAAGCGTGCACACTGCAGTGCACAAGGACCTGTGTTCAAGCCCCTGGTCCCCACCTGAAGGGGGAAAGCTTCACAAGTGGTGGGCAGGGTTGCAGGTGTCTCTATGTCTCTCTCCATCTCTATCTCCCCTTCCCCTCAATTTCTCTCTGTCTCTATCCAATAATTAATAAATAAATAAATAAATAAAGTTTAGAAAAAATATTTAAAAAAAAATTGAATGTGTTATGAATATTACATTAGAAAACAATTTTGAAGTTTGACACATTGTGCTTAATTAAATGAAGGCTTGGTTCATGCTGTTCTAAGCACAATGAAATGTGCTTGATGATTCCCCAAAGTTTGTGCATTTTAACAAAAAAGACCCTGTTAATTTCTAAAGTCTATTTAGAGTCTAGCGACTTTCTCAGTAATCCTTAATTTAAAAAGTGCCTTGGAGTACTCCTATTTTAGATTACAATATAAGAAGCCAGCACTGATTTCATTCTCATTTAATAGTATCACTTTGAGTTTCTCTGCGTAGAGTCTAGTGTATTAAGCAGCTTAGATGATGTCGTAGAGTTAAATTGCTTATTTTTTGGCCATTTTCACTTGTATGGTTATTTGTCTATTTTATAAGTCTTTGAGGCTGAGTTCTGTAGTTACTGTTGAAGTACTGTAGTTTAATCCATAGAGGGCATTGCATTACAACATATGGTATTCAGCGGCACTGTTTAACACTGACACCGTTCAGTCAGGAGGCTTGCTTAGTTTCCCACTTTTGCAGAACTCAGAAGTTACATTTTGAAATGTTTAAAATTATATAGGTACATATATATTCTTATTATTATTAAGAATTCTTGACAGAAAGGGGCTAGGTGGTAGCATGCCTGGTTGAACACACATGTGACAATGTGCAAAGACACAGGTTGGAGCCCCTGGTCCCCACCTGCAGGGGAAAAGCTTTGTGAGTGGTGAAACAGTGTTGCAGATATCTGTCTCTCTATCACTCCCTTCCCTCTTGATTTCTAGCTGTCTCTATCCAGTAAATAAAGACAATTTTCAAAAGTTCTATGAAAAAATTCTTGACAGAAAGTAGAGTTGATTTTTTGTTCTTTCCTTTTTTTTTTTTTTTTTCTTTTTGTCATTGGTAAGGGTTGACCACTCCAGGTGACCTTTTCAGATAAAAAGAGAGACTGACAGAGACCCAGGGAGAGAGAGAAAGATACCACACAGCACCAAAGCTTCTTCCAGTGTGATGGGGATTGGACTTGAGCCTGGGTCACGCAGTTGAGAAAGCCAGGTGCATTGTCCGTGTGAGCTATTTTGTAGGTCCTAGTTACTGTTTCTATTTACCCCCTACTTGCACCACTGTTCCTAGGCCAGTCTTTTCCTTCTTTTAAAAACATCTGTGTATAGAGACAAACAGGGAGGCTGAGAGACAAAGTTTAGTGCTATTCACCATCTGTGGAACTTCCTCTACTCCCTGTGGTGCTAGGACTTGAGCTAAGTGCTTCTTGCATGGTAAGCGGCATGCCCCACAAGCTTGGGGTGAGCTCTTTTGAGCCTAGAAGTAGTGTAGCTCTCAAGAAATGTATGCAAACTGATCATCTTCCTCCTTAATCTCTAAACAATGAACACTTGAGCGTCTTGTGGGATGGAGAAGTAGAGAAGAAATGGTAAAGGAGGAATTATATGATCGATGACCGGGCCAAACTAACTTACACATTTTCCCATTCCAGAACACAGGTTTCTGCTTCTGTAAGTTTGTCAGTTCAAATCCACAAGCATAATAATCACCAGAGGCGGGAGTCGGGCTGTAGCGCAGCGGGTTAAGCGCAGGTGGCGCAAAGCACAAGGACCGGCATAAGGATCCCGGTTCGAACCCCGGCTCCCCATCTGCAGGGGAGTCCCTTCACAGGCGGTGAAGCAGGTCTGCAGGTGTCTCTCTTTCTCTCCTCTCTGTCTTCCCCTCCTCTCTCCATTTCTCTCTGTCCTATCCAACAATAATAATAACTACAACAATAAAACAGCAAGGGCAACAAAAGGGAATAAATAAATAAAATAAATTTAAAAAAAATCACCAGAGGCATATGTAGAGAAGAACAAATTGTTGTTTTTGTTGCACTAGGAGTTTAATTGACCATATAACTTAAAAAAAAATTTTTTTTATCTTTATTGGATAGAGACAGTTAGAAATGGAGAAGGGGGAGGTAGGGAGAGAGACACCTGTGACCCTGCTTCACCACTTGCAGAGCTTTCCCCTTGCAGGTGGGGACTGAGGGCTCAGACCTAGATCCTTGCACATTGTAGCATGCACATTCAACCAGGTGCACCACCACCCGGCCCCATAACTTCTCTACTGCAGGGGGGTCGCTTCGCGGGTAGTGAAGCAGGTCTGCAGATGTCTTTCTCCTCTGTCTTCCCCACCTTTCTCCATTTTTCTCTGTCCGATCCAATAGCGACGACATCAACAACAATATTAACTACAACAACAATAAAACAACAAGGGCAACCGAAAGGAAAATAAATAATAATAAAAATTAAAAAAAAGAATTTTCCATGCTTTTAAAGCAAAATATTAAGTATTTGAAGGGAAACAAGTAACATTTTAACAGCTCTATATGTGTTTACTTATTAAGTGGGGCTCTTTTGTATGGAATAAGACCAGTAAACTATTCAAATATATATATATATATATATATATTTTTTTTTTTTTTTTTTTTTTCCAGCTGTAGCCTAACAGACCCCAAAGCCCAGTAGTTTCTGTGGTAAGAACTTCTGTTTAAAAATATATGGGCTATTGTCTGGAAATAGTGACTTCTGTGTAACTTTCTTAGGTGTGTCATCTGTGCTTTGTCTCTTTATAGTTTTATGCCTGTTTCCTTTTAGTATAAAAGTAAATGGCACTGTATAGGTTTTTTTTTTTTTGGTTTGTTTTCTGTCTTGCTTCATCATCCCAGACTTTTATCTAGTGATGGGCAGGAGCAAAGGGAGAGATGACCAGGTCACCCCCACGACAAGGCAGGCTTACTATCCAGGCTGGCTGTTTTGTTTGCCCTATAGTGCCAACTTTTTGCCATGTGCTGCCTTAAAGCTTTTTGCACCCACATTCCTCAGAATAAATGTAGCCTATAAGGCTTTACTTTTAAAAACAAAATTTGTTTCATCAAGCTGTTTTAAATGAAGTGGGGTTTTGTTGTTGTTATGGTGGTGGTGGTGGTTGTTTAGCTTTATTGAATTTAAACCAACACTAATTTAAAGCTTTCTAATAGAGATTTTTCTAGTAAAAATGTTATTTGCTTTGTATATGGTGATCTTCAAATGTAAACTTAGTGCTGAGTCTCAAAGAACATAAACATGAAAGAATGATCCATCACAGTAATGCAAGGTTGAACTTGAAGGCTCCTGAATTGTTACTCTGCCAGGGAAGTAGTAAGTATATTTAATGATCAGATGAGGGGTAGGTATGCACTACTGCACATTCTTGCATCCTCTGCACTTTTTTTTTTTTTTTATAGCAAAGCATCAGAAGATGCAAAGAATTTAAGTGGTAAATTCTTTGCCTCAGGAAACCCTTTTCTTGGGAGTCAGATGGTAGCACAGTGAGTTAAGTGCACGTGGTGCAAAGTGCCAGGATCGACATAAGGATCCCAGATCGAGCCCCCGGCTCCCCACCTGCAGGGGAGTCGCTTCACAAGCGGTGAAGCAGGGCTGCAGGTGTCTATCTTTCTCCCCCCCCTGTCTTCTCCTCTATTTCTCTCTGTCCTATCCAACAATGACAACATCAATAACAATAATAACTGCAACAATAAAACAACAAGGGCAACAAAAGGGAATAAATAAAATTTTTAAAAAGTACTTAAAAAGAAATCCTTTTCTCCTATGAGTGTAGTAATCTTTGAAAACAGTGTACACAGATCTTTAAAATTTTTATTAGTGATTTAATACTGATTTACAAAATTCTGAGTTGACAAGGATATAAGTCCACACTGTTCCCACCACCAGAATTCTGTGTCCCTGATCCCTCCATTGGAAACTGCAGTAGTTCTCTTAAGGTCACAGATATGGGCTGACTTATTCCTATACTTATGTATATTTACCCATTTTTAGTCCTGTGTTTGGTTCCTTTTTTCTAAATTTCTTTTATTATCTTTATTTATTTATTGGGTAGAGACAGCCAGCAATTGGGAGGGAAGGGGGTGATAGAGACACCTGCAGCCTTGCTTCACCACTTGTGAAGCCCCCCCCCCCCCCCCCCCCGCAGGTGGGGACCAGGGCCTCTGTAACATGTGCTCAACCAGGTGCATCACCACCCAGCCCTCCATTTAAAAATTTTTTTATTATCTTTATTCTTCTCTTAAGTCATACCTATACCTATTACGACTTCTGAATGTCTTTCCTTTTTTCCTCTTCTCTCTTCAGGCCCTGATGGGATTGTAGCTCAGAGCCCTCTAGTCATCTTCCCCTAACACTTCTCCCCTTCTGGGAGTATGGACCAAAAAAAAAAAATTTTTTTTTTCCCGCCTGCCTCCAGGGTTTATTGCTGGGGCTTGGTTCCTGCACTATGAATCCACTGCTCCCCCCATTTTATTGGCTAGAAAAGAGAAATTGGAGGGGGCAGAGAAGGAGAAAGACACCTGCAGACCTACTTCACCACTTGTAAAACCCCTGCAGGTGGGGTGCCCAGGGATCCTTGTGCTGGTCCTTGCGCTTGGCACTATGTGCACCTAACTCAGTGTACCACCACCCAACCCCCCTGGACCAAAATTCTTTATGGGGTGCAGAAGTAGGAAGGTCTGGCTTCTGCAATTGCTTCTCTGCTGGACATGGGTGTTGGCAGGTTGATCTATACCCCACAACCACCTGCCTTCCCCCCCACCCCATTTTTTCCCTTTGCCTCTACCAGAGCACTGCTTAGTTCTGGCTTATGGTGGTGTGGGGAATTGAACCTGGAACATTGGAGCCTCAGGCAAGAGTCTCTTTGCGTAACCATTATGCCATCTACCCACTGCCCCGGTTTCTGTCTTACCATAGTAGGGTAGGGCTCTGGAGAGGTGGGGTCATCCGGGCACAATTATTTAATGCCTTATCCTAATTTTTAAAATATTAATTGGTAGATGGTCTGGCAGTGGCACAACTAGTAAAATAAGGATTTGGGTTAAATCTCCACCCCCTACCTGCAAGGGAGAAGTTTCATGATTGCTGAAGCAGTGAGTGCTACAGGTGTCTTTCTCCCTCTGTCCCTTGCCCATTCTATCTCTATTATACTTTTAAAAAAGCAATTGGCATTCATTTCAAGGGGTTCATGAGTAGAAAATACTGTCTTGGAGGGACTGGTTAGTGGTGCATCAGGAAAAACACACATTTACCATGTGGGAGGATCCAGATTCAAACCCCTAGCCCCCTCTTCAGGGAGGAAACTTCAAGATCAGTGAAGCAGGTGTCTGTGTCTTCCTTTCTGTCCCCTACCTCTTTCAGATTCTCTCTATTAATAAATAAATAGGCCACCAGGAGCAGTGGATTCTTAGTGCAGATGCCACCAAGCTCAGTAAAATCTTGCAATAAAGATAAAAAATAAAAAATACTATCTTGGAAACATCTGTATCTACTGAGTACTTTGGGATTTCAAATGGTTGCATGGAGAGGTTAGAAATTTTTAGCCATGATCTAACTGGTGATAGGATTCTCAAATGACACATAATGCAAAGGTCCAGTGAGTCTGGTTTTAAAGTTAAATATTAACTCAAGCTAAAGTTGCTAGGCTCTCTTTGAAAATTGCTTTGTTTTATTTCTCTTTGGAATTTGGCAGATAGGGAAAGAACTGAGTAATTGGTATTCAGGTTTCTTAGGATTTTGCAGGGCTTTGCAGCCCATACAATTCTAGCAAAATCCAGGAATTATTCTACCTATTTTATTGTAGAGATACAGTCTCCAGGAATATGTACTTTTGGTACAATACTGCATATCTCACCATGCCTTGTCATGTCATGCTTTTACAGGCATTTTGCCGATTAGCTATTACACACTGCCTTTTGTGCTTAGTCAGATAGTGGCTTCAGTTGAACTGCTAGTGGAATATTAATAAAGGCATATTCCGCACTGGCTGAGTGCCAGTTTTATAAGGTTAAAGTTTTCAACACTATTTTTGTTGATTTGTTTTTGCACTTACCTGTAAAATTGAGGTGCCCTCCTGTGTCATTTCCCCAAAGCAAATGATATAATTAGCACATGGATATTTTTCCTTAAGCTGAGAATCTATTAATAGTTCCTGCAGTCATGTCTAACAAATATTTATTGAAAGATTGAGTTGGAGCAGGTGGTGATTGAGAGTAAGTTTATATTTAGTCTCTAGATTCCAGTGATTGTAAAGGAAGAAAACATACCTATGATTACATTAGTAAATGAGGTTAAGTTGAATAAACTTTTTCTTCTGCTGGAGCATATACTCCATAAATATTAGTGCTTTGATTTTTGTGATTTTCATAACTTTGGAAGAGTGCCCTTTGCTTCAGACTTTAATAATCTTAAGGGGAAGTAAGAAAGAACTGAGCATTTCCCAGGCTTGAAATCTAAACTATTACCCTTTAGATCAGACTGTTTTTATCTGACCAGGTAACCACTGATTTTAGAGTTTCAAGTGAGACTGAAAAATCACCAGAATTATTCAGCCGTCTATCAACAAAGAAAGAAAAATTCCCAGAAGTGCACCTGACTGTCTGCCTGTTTCAGACATACTCAGTGGTTAGCCCGGTGGAAAGAACAGACAGCCCTTCTTTCCTGTCTTTCAAGGAGCCGGCCCTTCCCCCTACCCCCTCCTGCAAAGGCAACTCCTTTTGGTATGAGCAGCAAGCAAAAGACTAGAACAATAACCGGCTAGAAGGAAGGCAGCAGTGCCTAGTATTAGTAGCCTAGTTACAGATTGCACTGCGTCAGATCGCTCCCCACCCAGAATACTGGTCAGGTGACTCCCGGCCCTGCTGCAGCTGTGCAGCAGAGACTGCAGGCTTCGGCAGAGGAAGCGGTGTTTCATGTCTCTAGGGGGGCGATTTTTGCAGCTACCGGGTCTCTGCTGGTATGCATAACTGATAATCGCATCTGGAGGGCAGATTGCAACGCGACATGGACGGTCAGAAGAAAAATTGGAAAGACAAGGGTATATCTGCTTTTTTAATCTCCTATTCGTTTTTTTTTTTTTCCTTTTCTTTTTTTATGTGACCAGTACTGTGCTTCTGTGAGACTAAGCTGTACACTGTAGATATATTTTGGATTGAAAACAAGGCATCATAAAAGGTAAAGAGCAAAGAAGCAGCTATTTAGAGCATCAGGCTTGCATATGTGTTTTTACATTTAGTCCTGTGCAGCAGACAAAATGTCACACTGTTCCTTTCTCACCGGCTTCTGATTGATTTAGTTTTCACAGTCCTTTCATTTAGGTTCTGTTCTTTAATCGTATACATGGTGAGCAGTAAATAGTTCTGGCATTTCACTTGTTGGTCACTGGTGTGGTAAATCTACATAGCAGTCTTTATATTTACTTGATGATGACATTTTCTGTGACTAAGGTAGTGGTGGTTGTTTTTTAAAGCTGACTTGGTGTTGAAATTCTAGCCAAAGGTTTACTGTAAGTTGCAAAATAACTGCATTTCAAAAAGCTCTTGTTTCTTTTCTTTTAGAGACCTGATTGAACCTTCAAGCTGAGTTAACTAATTGGGCATTTTTCATTTGATGCTGTCTTTATATATCTTGACATTGCTGTAATGTATACACAGTGGTTTTAAATACACATCTATATTTAAGTCGCTAACCTTTGTCCTTGTAATAACCAATCAGACATCTTGATCACCATTCCTCCCCCTTGAAAGCCCAGATCTTTTCAAGTCTCAGTGGGTCATTGTGTAAGAATCTAAGCCTGTGTGTGGTAAATGGCTGCCATAATGAATACTTTAAAGTTTTGATCCTCTAGTTAAAATGTGATATTTGACCGCTGTAATAAGTTGGCCTTAACATTCGAGGAGCTATTTTTGAGTAGTCCTAATAGACACAGGTTTTTGTTGTGGTTTTTTTTTTTTTTTTTTTTCTTCCTTTTCTGGCCACATTCCATTTGATTTTATACATTTTAAAACCTGTTCTTTTATTCTAGAGCAGAATTGCTGGCAGAACTGGTGGTGCATTTCTAAAAGCAGTATGTGGAGCTAATTTTAGTAATCTTCACAACAGCCCTTAGGAATTTGTTAAGTAAAGATATGTGGGAGGACAGGTGAGTTTTCAGATTGAGTGTATGAAACATTGAGAAGATTTCACAGCAACAGTATAAAGAGAACACAGCAGCTTTAGGTTTTACCTTTTTTAAAAAAAATTAATTTGATGAGGCTTTTTTTTTTTTTGTCACCTCAACACCAGGAGTAAGAAAGTGAAAGGTAAGTAAGTTGATAACAGTTTTTAATAAGTAAAAAAGATACTAGTGATAACAGTACAATAAACAGAGTTTAAAATAGGTGAAAAGTCACACCGGAGCCTGCTCTGCAGCCATTAAGTCTCTGTGTAAGTAGCTTACATTTTAGACCTTGTTCTTTATTTGCTGAACTCAATAGGAATATTTTGAGATGGGAAAAATTGAGATTTAGTAGAGTCCATACTAGACCAGAGAGTTATATTGACTATTTTTAAGCACAGAATATAAAATCAAATTGACGCTTAAACATCTCTGGGGAGACTCACTTTGTATGTGAGTGGAATGACCTAGTATCTTTTTTTCTTTTTCTTTTAGTACTTGCCTTTAACTTTTTGGGTAGAGCTACCTTTATGCTTTTGATAATCAAGTTACAGTTTACTGTTTGTATGTGTGTGTGTGATTCTGATTTTTTCAAATTTTTTATTTGTGACTAAGCGATTTTACTATTTTGTTTACTAGTCATTTTAATATAATTTTTTGGTTACAATTTCATGGAATCCACTGAGAATTGAAAGCTATATTTCAATATAGCTTTTTTAGCTTGAGGTGTATTTTACAAAATACTTGGGCCCACATTTTTCTCTTATATCCTCTTATTCTCCTGTGCCCCATAAGTGCTAGAGTTGAAACACATCCAGTCATATTTTGGCATAAAAGAAGGTGCTCTGATTTTTTTTATTATTATTATTAAATTAGAAAGATAGGAGGAGAGAGAAAGTACCGAACATCACTCTGGTATCTGTGCTGTTGGGGCTTGAACTCAGGACCTCATGCTTGAGAATCCAATGCTTTATCCACTGAATCACCTCCCCGACCACTGATTTTGATGGTTTAAAAAGCGCCCCTCCCCCATTTCCTCTTTTGGCTGCATTAACATTTTAGTTTCTGGAATAAGACCAGGTCTAGGCTACAAAATGACTATAGACTTTTGGATTTTCCATTGTTCAGAATACACATAACAGGTGAAATCAACACAGTGCTTGATTAGTGGGTTATTGAAAGGCATAAGACAGTTAAAAGGTTAAGATAGGAAATGAGTAGGTTTGGGTAGGGTGGGGGAAAGGATACAACCCATAAGCAAGATATATCAGACAATGAATAGAATTTTGGCTAGAGCAACTTTACTTGTAGCATGATAAGTGTTAAGACCTAGCTCCAGTTTCCACTTACTTAAACATTCAGATTTCTGTGATTCTCCTCTGACTTACAAGTGTTGGAATTCATAGACAAAGGGTCAGGCAATCTGTAATATTAAGCATCTTGTGTACTCTTGTAATGAGGCAAATTGAGGACATGTTGATTTAGATTTTTAAAGTCTGTTTTTTGGAATCTTGATTTTGGTCTGAGTAACGTCCTCTTGGTGGACTGGGAGAGGTGGTTAACACTGACTGAAGGACATGCCTGAGGCCCATGGGAGCATCATGGACAGCACCATTGGCACCCCAATGATGGAAGCTTTGCTGTCTCTCCTTCTGTATGTGTCTCTGTATGTCTCTCACTGCCGTGCCTCTCAGCAAATAAGTCTGGGAGATGGTGCAGTGCTACAGCTGTGAGTTGGTAGCATGAGGTCTTGAGTTTGATCCCTATTCTGTGTATGTCATAGTATTGTTCTGGCACCTCTGTCTCCTGAAATAAATCTTTGGGATGGAGGGTGGAAACCTAACAGAATGAAAGCATGAACTGAGGAGGAGGTTGCTTAGCATTATCTGGCCCTGCGCTCATTCCCTGTCACACACTTGGGGGTGCGGTGGGGGAAGAAGGAAGTTAAACTTTTTGGTCTTTTGTTTCCACATTTGCATGATTACTAAGGTCATGGGTTCATGTTCTGTGGTTTTATGAAAAAAGACACTGGGCCTGTTCACAGATACTAGTGGGCTTGGAGTTCTGTCATAAAGGAATAAGGAGGAGAGGGGGCTGGGAGGTGTGTCTTGGTGACCATGCACAGGCCTTGTGTACACGGTGCCCAGTCCTTAGCATTGAGTGGAGTTGCAGTGTTGCAGTTTTGCTCTGCTCTTTTTCCCCCTTGGTAAAATAATGATGATAGAATGTGGATTCCTTGCAAGTTTTAAAATGCTCTGGAGCGATAATGTGATAACAAGTTTGAAAGATTATTTTGGGGGCTGTATAATGTAAGCTGCAGAATAAATAACTCTAGAGGCAGAACAGGTAGGAAGCATAATTATGTGTACAAATCTAAAGCAGATAGTTCTTGAACTTGATCTGAAATGGGAATGAAAAGCAATGACCCATTTGAAAAATCTTATGCAAAGAATATTTGACACCTGACATAGATAATATGGGACCTGGGTGACAGAGGAACTCAGAGGATAACTAACAGTCATTGTGAGACATTGGCAATGTTAGTGCTGTTATCAGCATAAGTGAGCTAAAGCAGATAAAAATGATGTCAGGTGAGTTTTCGAAACCTCAAATTCGAACCAGTGATGGACCATTTCTAAAACTGAAGTGGTAATGTTTTTTTTTTTTTTGAAATGGTAGATTTAACATACAGAGCAGAGTTGAATGCAAAGTAGCACAGATGAATACTGTAAGGAAATGAGCTCAGGTAAGCCTCAAGTGTGATATGCAGTGGTGTGGGAGGTTATAAAGTAGTAAAAGCAGGATCGTGTGGTTTCACTGATATTAAGGCATTAGGGGCGGGGCAGGGGGGAAGAGGAGGGAGCATCTCAAGAAGGAATTAGAGGTCAAAATTACAAAGCAGTTAATAGAAAGTTTGAGAAACGGTTGTGGTGAGGCCAGCAGTGGTGCACCTTGTTAAACGCTCACATTACGGTGTGCGAGGACCCAGGTTCAAGCCCCTACAGGGGAAAGCTTCATGAGTGGTGAAGTAGGTCTGCAGGTGTCTCTCCTTGATCTTCCCCTCCCCTCTCAATTTCTGTTTCTACCCAGTAATGAATTTTTTAAAAAAATGGAATGGTTGTGCTACTCTGTTGAAATGTAGAAATAACACACGCAGAACTATTACTAGTGTGGCAGTTAACACTGGCAATAATCTCTGAGGTTTCTCCTGTAAGATGGGGTGAAATAATTCCTAGTACTGAAATTCACTTTGATTATGCCTTAAAGGCAAAACTAGCTTTGAACCACTTCTATCAGTTTTTAAAGATTTTTGTTTACTGGGGCTAGGCAGTGGTGCACCTGGTTAAATGCACACATTACAGTATGGAAGGACCCTTCCTCCCATTTCATGTGCCTCAAGGCATACTAAAAATCCAGTCCTCTCTGAGGTGTTGACTAATATCACAGGTAAAGTCACTGCCACTGTTCCTCTGAGCACCTCTATTGGCTCCCTTTCCAGGGTGGGTGGGTGGGCATGTGAGTGTGTGTGTGTCTCTTATTTATTATGACTTTGCTGCTTTATTAGCAAGCAAACCAAGATGGTTAAAGCAATTAAATTATTTGTTCAGCACTACATTGCTGGTCGTGTGGGGGCCAGCCTTCCTCCCTCCCTCCCTCTCTCCTTTCCCACCTACCCACCTGCCTATCTACCTACCTTCCCTCCTTCCTGTCTTATCTATATTTATTGGATATAGATAGCCAGAAATCGAGAGGGGAGAGAGGGAGGGAGAAAGAAGACAAACACCTGCAACACTGTTTCACTTGCAAAGCTTCCCCCCTGCAGGTGGGGACCAGGGGCTTGAACTCTGGCCCTTGTGCATTGTAACGTGTGCCCAACCAGGTGCGCCACCACCCAGCCTCTGGGGCCTTTTTTCTAGATTTGAACAACTGAAGATTGGAAGAGAGACACCAAGATGTTCCATGTTTTGACATTCTGTTAATTTACAGCTTAATGTGATGCTGCTGAACATAGTATGTTTCTTTTGTATGGGTTTGACTCTACAATAAGTGATAGTAGCGTATTACACTATTGATAAAAGAAGGGTAGGTATGGTTGGTTGTTAAATATTGTCAAAAAGTTAAATGTATTGGGAACTCTGCTGGCCAGGAATCTTAATTTCTCTTTATCTTTGGGAACTGGATTATATGCTTGATGTAGGAAAAATATGTACAGTTCCTGCTGGGCTAGCGGGAGAGGTGGATCCAAGAACCAAGCAACACAAATGTGGTAGCAACACAAATCTTTATTCACACGGGAGCACCCCAGAGTCAGGTGTGAGTGCCACGGGTTAAGCCACTTGGGGTGCCAAACTGCAATGACCGCCTCTCCGCTCTGCATGCCAGCCCTTCTCCAGGTCGGGAGTGGGAGAGAAAAGAGAGGAGGGAGAAAAGAGAGAGAAACCAGAAACAGAAGTGGCTTTATAGGATAAAACCGGAAGTGGCAAGTCAGAAACAGAAATGGCTAGGAAAGGGGGTGGAGAAGAGAAAAGAGTGGGAAGGTAGAAAGCTTCCCTAGCAACGGTTGCTAGGGGTTACTAGGGTTTCAACCGGTGGGTGGGATTAACGTACCATTCAGGCAGGGCGGGTCTCCAGGTAGAAAGAAGATAGATCAGGCAAAACAATGATTATGTAAATAGGCCATAGTGTCAGCAATGGAGGATGGAGTGGGGGGCTGCTCGACAAATTCCAGTATGGAGGGGGGATTTAGATAGCTTCAGAAAGTGTTAGCTTGCAGTTTAAACAGAACAAGATATCCTGATCATGGTATTAACAAATTGCTTCTCAGTTGCTTACATTGTGGTTGAAACACCATTTGGCATTCCTAGGTAGGATAAAATACAAATTCAAACACTGAAATTCCTTTAAATATAAATGTGGTGTAATAGAGTGGGAATTCCAGTCTGTCATCTACAAAATAGCAGGCAAAGGAGGATACAGAACTTTGGTGGTGGGTGTGATGTGGAACTAAATATTACAATATTAATAACAAAAATTATTATAGAGTAGTCATGGTTAGTGATAATGTAGCCAAAGAAGTCACCCCAGTGACTTACCCATAATAGGGAGTTCCTGTAATTTCTAGATTAATAGAAAAGGCCATGTAGAATTTCTGCTAGTTTAGAGATGAAAGTGTTTTTTAGAAGCAGGCAAGAAAGACATAGTGATGGAAGAGAGGGGCTTAAAATTATGGCCTGCATCTTTGAAAAAGTAATGACCTGGAGAGATGGCCATAGAAGATTCTGATTGGGCAAGTATTTATTTGGTTTATAGAGTTTGTAGCAAATCTAGGTGTCCATTAACTCAAAGCACCCTAACTGAAACCAAGTTAGCAGTGTTTTCAAAGAAAGTTGAATTAACTTGGGGGTGGGGGTGGTGGAGGAAATGGCAGAGTTTAGACATTACATTTAATATCTGATTGCCCTGCTTTCTAAACTCAAAAGTATTACCTTGAATTATGCGTTTAATTCACCAAACATTTCCGAATATGTTGAATCTCCTTTCGGCTCCAACAAACTCCTTAAGTGTTATTTTAGTAATTTCACACATGGGGACTCAAGGACAAATAGTCTGGTGGGGGTTTGTGTTGGTGGTAAATGGAGAGCTACAGCAAGACTCAAACCTTTAGGTCTGTTGGAAGTTCAGTTTCTGCTGTGTACAGGCCCTTTTCTGAGCTTTCATGTCATCTACTAGCTGAGCAAATGCTGACACGAAGCAGTAAAGGCTACGGCATGCTGCTGAATTCTAGTATTTCTACCTGGCAACTGGGGGGAATTTAAGGGTTGTGACTTCTAATAAATACGTAATTAGACTCAGTGGCAGAATGCATGCTTTGCAAGCATGAGGACCTGGGTTGGGTCTTTGACACCACACAACAAGGAAGAGGAAATAAGCCCGCAGAATTTCCCAAAAGCGCTGTCTCTCTCTCTCTCTCTCTCTCTCACACACAGAGAGAGAGAGAGAGAGAGAAAGAGGAAGAGAATGGGTAACTAGTAATACATATCAAGATGGTATGAAGATAGCACATTTTGGTGCCATTCTGGTGTTTATTCATTTAAATATTGCTTTTGTATTTAACTGCCTTTTTTCACTCCTGACTTTGTTAAAGAGAACCTGGGGTGGGGGGGGATCTTTATTTTAATTTTACTGCTGGACATTCCCTGTCCTCCCAGTAGTTTTAGCTGGGCCAGCTAGTTCAGGTTTTGTCCTCCCATCTCCCTTAGACAAGATTTTTGTAATTGAAAACTGACTTTAGGTTATATAAAGCACAACCTCGGTAGGAACCCCATTTGGGGTGAACTGTAAGTGGATGACATCTGCGTGAAGCACATGTGCGGACACTATTCTTAGCTGTGACAGGTTTATGAAGACAGATGACACTTATTAGAATCACTACCGTAGGTAGATGGTTCTTTTTATTCTGCATCAACTCGGAGCTTTTATTTTCTTTGTGAGAGCAAATCTCAGCATTCTGTGATTTCAAATTAAAATCTTAGTTGGCAAAGATACCATGCACTAAGCAAAACACAAAGTGCAATGTTTCCACGTTCTTTCAGTCATCCGCAAAGCATTCCCCACTGTCTTTGCAAGGACACATCATGACTTTCCTATTTAAAAGGAAAGTTGAACATAGTAGGTTCTCTTGAATGGTGAATACTTCAGACTAATACAAAAAGAGACTTTGGGGGACCCTGGAAAATTATGCTTTCTTTGTGTGGGCCTTTTGTCTTTATTTAGGCTTCTGAAGAGTAAAGGGATGACTAAACTCTACTCATAAACAGATCTAGTAGAAACAAATTTAATAATGTCCTGTGTGTGTATGTATGTATGTATGTATGTATTTTTTTTAAATTTTTTAAAAATATTTTTCATTTATTCCCTTTTGTTGCCCTGTATGTATGTATTTTTATCAGAGCACCGATCAGCTCTAGCTTATGATGGTGCTGGGGATTGAACCTGGATACCTCACGCCTGAGAGTTCCTTTGCATCACCATTGTACTATTGCCTCCGCCCTGTAATGTTTTCTAATTAGAATAGTTTCTAGTTAAAATGTTTCTATTTCTAAGAATAACCAGGCCATTATTCAGACAGTACAGCAAGTATTAATGAAGCAGATAATGAGACTTTAAAGAGAAGACATTCATCAGTCTTCGGGAACGAGGTGAGGGGAGACAAGCCTATATAGCAGCATGTGCTGTCACAAGCTGTCTGGATGCATCACTGCATGTAATTTAGTACATGTAGATATATAAAAATACGTTTAAAATAACGTGCTGAACCTAAAGTGTAGGGACATTTATTTATTTATAAATAGTGCATGCTTTAAGCTATCATGACATATACATGCTGATCAGTCAGTTGATAAATGTTGAAAATTTAGTTGGCTAAAGAGTCAGCAATAAGATACAACCTCACAGAACAAAGGCTAAAATAAGTAATTTTTATTTGCTTAGATTTTTCCTATTAAATATTGAACTCATTGATATATATATATATATGCATATGCCAGGTGGTAGCACACCTGGTTGAGCACAGGTTACAGTGTGCGAGGTCTTGAACCCCAGTCTCCACCTGCAGGGGGAAAGCTTTGCAAGTGGTGAAGCAGGGCTACAGGTGTCTGTCTCTCTCCTCTCTATCTCCCCCTCCCTTCTCTATTTCTCTGTCTCTATCAAATAAATATCAAATACATATATATATATATATATATATATTTTTTTTTTTTTTTTTTTTTCCCACTGAACTGCTCAATAGCCAATATGGTTTAATTTCAGAATTTTTACCTCACCCCTCTGGAAACTCACAGTAGTGGGCATTGCTTATCTGTGCTCCTTTTCCCCTTGGGAACACTGATGTCCATTCTGCTCCTGTAAAATTCCCTTTTCTGACATTTAATATAAATGAAATCATATAATGTGGTCTTTTATATTTGACTTCACAGCATACTGTTTTCAGGGTTCATAAATACTATATAGCATATATCAGTTTTTCATTCTTACTGTCCAGTATTGTATTCAAAGACTCTATAAATTGCCAAATTGTTCACAGTGGCTGAATTTTTCTGGAGAAGTGCAAGAGTGATCAAATTTCTCTCACTTCTTAATACGTTTATAGCACATCTTGATTTTAGTCATCCTAAAATACTAGTCACTCAATATCTTGAATTGTGTATGAATTCTACAGTGGACTGGTCAATTTCTTCTAGAAGACAGCTAGGGCATTGGTAAGTCTGTGTTGTAAGTCAATTTGAGGAATACTGCCATCTCAGTAGTGCCTTTTAATCATAACAGATTGTCTTTTTCATTTGTCTGCTTTCTACAAGAGTTATCCTTGTCTGTTTTTTTAATACGACAGAGCACTGGCTTAAGGTGGTACAGGGCCTTGAACCTGGGACTTTGGAGTGAAGCCTCAGGCATGAGATTCTCTTTTGCATAACCATTATGCTATCTACACCCCCTCCCCACCCCTCATTTGTTCAATGTTTTTATTGTAAAAAGGCACTAGGTTTTGTGAGATAGTTTTCCTGTATCTATTGTGATCATGTGATTTTTGCCCTCAATTTTTATTACATTTATGATATTGGTTGGCTTTCCTTTGAACCAGCTTTATATTCCTGAGACAGATACCACTTCGCCATGTCGCCATTTATGATATTGGTTGGCTTTCCTTTGAACCAGCTTTATATTCCTGAGACAGATACCACTTCGCCATTACTGTAGACACAGTAATCCTGGATAAACTTTACCCTCCATTAAAGAAAGATAAACCATTTAATGTTTCTTTTAAATTTTTATTTGTTCATTTGATAGGGCAGAGAGAAACTGTGAAGGTGAGGGGAAGTAGGGAAGTCTAGAGAAACCCCAGCAGCACTGCTTCACCTGCTAGAGGAGCTTCCCCCTTGCAGGTGGGGCCTGGGTGCTTGAACCTGGGTCCTTGCACATTGTAATGTGTGAGCTCAACCAGGTGTGCCTCTGCCTGGCCCCCCTCCAATTCTCTTAAATCAATGTAAGGAAATTATATATAGACTAAAAATACTTACAAATGTCAGTTAAGATGGCAACCCTGTGTGCTGAGAACTAATTTTTCAATCTTGTAGCTTTCTTTACAGCAAGTAGAAACTGGTTGAGTAGTACAAAACTGGTGAAAATGTCTAGGGAGGATTGGAATGAACCGGAAATAGGGAAAATAAAAAGTGGAAGTAAGTTTAATCATTGACATATAAGTCACATATACAGTGTTTACTTACTCGTGTTCAAGTCAAATTACTTTTAGGAGAATGGAGTATGTGCTCTCCAAATCAGTATTGACACACACACACCCCATGCTGTCTTTCAGACACTGATAAGTGTTTTAAAAAATCATTTTTAAAATGTTCAAAATTTTATCAGAGCTCTGCACAACTCTGGTTTATGGTGGTGCAGGGAGATTGAACCTGGGACTTCGGAGCTTCAGGCATGAGAGTCTCTTTACATAACTATTATGCTATCTACCTCCGCCTAATGTTTAAAAGTTCTTCATCAGTGCCCATATATTAGTGGGCATTCAGGGTTCATTATCATAACTACCATTTTACAGTTCATAAAGTTTTCCCTCACAGAAATGTCCCTTATAATATGGAAAGCCAGATACTGTAGGTAACCTTGGGATCCAAGACCAAAGTAACCTCAGAAATGTGGGTTCTGTCGTTACCTTTGTCTTCAAAATTAAGAGGTACTGACAATTCTATTCAGCTAGAATGTCTATCCCTAGTTGCTCACAAGCCAGGGAGAGGTGAATCAGGTTTAGTCTGTGAATTCAGAGGCCTGTTGGCACACTGAGGAATTCTCCCTGCGCTGTATATGGCCCTGTCTAGAGACCATGGGTCTAGAGTTGCTCCATCCTCACAGTGGCCCTGTGACTGCAGGCCAAACGCATGTTTGCTAAGTTCAGTTTTGTGTGACTCCTTACTATTAATAAGACATTATGTAACAGTTTTAACACATTTAATTTTTCTTTGACATCTAAATTTTTGGCATCTAACCCAGAGGGAAATAATGTCAGACAATCTAAAGGCTTTTTGGAAAGTTTTACCTTAAAGGTAATCAGGTCAAAGAAAGATCTCTTCAGCAGAGCTGTGAAATGTGTAAATGTGTGTGTGTGTTAATTTAAATTTCTGTTACATTTTTTTTTTTCTTCCAATAAATATATTTTTGTGTCACTGAAGTTTCTGTTTGGTGAGTGAAGATTCCCTCCCCTCCCCCCCCCCCCCCCCCGCACGTTTGAATATCTAGACATGAAGATGAAATTCCTCTAGATGGTTTTTAAGAAATCTCGTTTTGGATGAGAAATCTGCCATGTCGTGTTAGTATTGCCAGAATGATTTGGACAGGGAGGAAAGAAATTTAAACCAGGAATAATTTATAGTAAGTATAATTTGATCCAGGTATTAATTCACATAGAATTTAGAGTGTAGTAAGTATATAGTTATCACAATCAATTTTTCCTTAATATTTTAGGGCTTGATTTTACTTTCCCCAGAGGTCTTCACATTTTTGTAGGTAGAACAAACGTAAATATGTTAAGCCAAAAACGGAGAAAACTGTTCTAACATCAGATTTCTTCTCCCTTTGTTTTTAGTTGTTGACCTCCTCTACTGGAGAGACATTAAGAAGACTGGAGTGGTGTTTGGTGCCAGTTTATTCCTGCTGCTTTCACTGACAGTATTCAGCATTGTGAGTGTAACGGCCTACATTGCCTTGGCTCTCCTCTCTGTGACTATCAGCTTTAGGATATATAAGGGTGTGATCCAGGCTATCCAGAAATCAGATGAAGGCCACCCATTCAGGTGAGATGTCTGGGAAATAACACTTTCAACAGGATGACAGTTGAGATCTCATTCTGCTGTCTGTTGAGCTTGCGGGCTTGCGTGTTTTTTTGGTTTGTTTTATTTTGTTTGTTTGTTTTTCATAACTGTTTTAAGATAATTCAAAGTGTTTCCTGAAAGGCTTTTACCTGAAGCATCTGCTTTTGAGCTGCTGTAAAGATTACGTCATAGGCTCAAGGTAGAGAAGCCCATGTTAATGTATCATTAGCCCAAGTCTACTTCTTGTTAGGAGCATTTATTTATTAGAAAGTACTGGTTATCTGATTTTAACGGAATCCACATATTAACATGGTTACAATTGACGGAGGCTTCATTTTTTCATTGCTCCTTTTTCATGTTTTCTGTTGTGGGGAATAATGTTTCTTCCCAGTAGTGTCTGTTATTCTATTGTGCTTTCTCTTCCTGCATATATCCTTTCTTAACCATTCCCTTGATGTTTACTTTCTTTTCATTCCTGATGGCATTACACTGATACTGTCATTTAGAGGTTGCTCCTTTATTTCAACATTCCCTTCTTTTTCAGCTGTCATCTTCTGCTACAAGTAAACTCCAGCATTTTATGTATCCTGTTGCTACTAGGGACATGCCTCAGCTTGCTGCTTCTGCCCTCATACTGACTGTGTTTATTCTCCCCCTCTTTTAAAAGTGGAGACGTGCTGTACATGTAAAGTTCAGTCATTTTTGTATGTTCCAAGAGTAGAATACAGAGGATTGTGCAGCCATCACCACTAGACATGTTCATCTCCCGCCAAGAAGACACTTGGTCTCCATTAATAGTCACTCCCTGCTGACCCCTGGCAGCCGCTGGCATCATGTGCTCTCAGGCCTTTTTCTCTTAGTGGACAATTTCTCTCAGTAACATCACCATTAAATGAATTTCAGGGCCCCAGTTTTGATACTTTTGTTTTTTGTCTTGTGTACGGAAATTAAATAAGTTGTATAGTTTCCCCCTGCTTCCTCAGTCTGTGTAGACCCAGTGTCTGCAAAACAGCCATGGGCCAAATCCAGTCTGCCTCCTGCTTTCATAAATGTCTAACTTGGAATGCAGTCATAATCTGACAGGTTTCCCAGGTGCACTAGCAGTTAATTAATAGCTGTAAAAAGAAATTTGATGAACCTCACAGCCTAAAATACTGCCTGGCCCTTGGACAGCATTCGTGTTGGACTTGTTGTCAAGTTGACCTTAGATTATGTAAATTCTTCCACCTTTATAAGGTGTTGTCAGTTCAGTTTTCCTTCCTTCCTTCCTTCCTTCCTTCCTTCCTTCCTTCCTTCCTCTCCAGGGTTATCACTATGAATCCACTGCTCCTGGAGGCTATTTTTTCCCTTTTGTTATCATTGTTGTCGATAGGACAAAGAGAGATGGGGAAGATGGAGAGAAAGATATTAACACCTGCAGACCTGCTTCACCGCTTGTGAAGCGACCTCCCCCCCCCCCATAGGTGGGGAGCTGGGGGCTTGAACCATGGTCCTTGCAACTGTCCGTGCACTTAATCCACTGTGCTACCACCCAGCCCCTCAGTTCAGTTTTCTTAAGTACCACTTCAATCCCTGTTTTAGGTCATTATAGGGTGAAGTCTGCATTTATCTCTAAGGTTACCGCTTCCTGGACTTGGCACCTTTTGTACTGCCTTTTGAGCTCCCCAGATGTTCTGACCCATTATGCTTTTGGCAAAAGCCAGCAGGGTGATTTATCATTAGAGCTCCACACCTACACAATTCCTTTCCTTCAGTGGACCTTTAAATAGAGGGTGAGAGATAAGATGAGAGAGAGGGGAGAGACACCACAGTACTGCTCCACCACTTGTGAAGCTTGCCTCCTGCAATTGTGTACTGGCTGGGAGCTCAGACCTAGTTCCCTGCCTACAAGGCAACATAACTAGGTAGTGGCAGGTCTTCTAACTTCAACCTGAGTGTAACCTAAATTGCATTGTCTAGGATGGCCTGAACAAAACTAATCTGTCATTAGCTGAATGAATGAATTAGGCTGCAGACAGACTAGAAACTGGTAGAATATCTGGTCTAGAGACAGACAATATTCTAGTCTGTCTATGTTGACAATTTAATGGCGGGGTATTGTGACTAGAAAACAAGGAGGACATTTGGGGCATGTTGAGGAGACAAAAACAATAAAATATTGCAGAGGAGGTTTTTTGTTTTTTTTTTAATTTTCCCTTTTGTTGCCCTTGTTTTTCATTATTGTTGTAGTTATTGTTGTTGTTATTGATGTCCTTGTTAGATAGGACAGAGAGAAATGGAGAGAGGTCAGGAAGACGGGGAGAGAAAGACACCTGCAGACCTGCTTCACCGCCTGTGAAGCAACTCCCCTGCAGGTGGGGATCTGGGGGCTCGAACCAGGATCCTTAAGCCGGCCCTTGTGCTTTACACCACCTACGCTTAACCCACTGCGCCACCGCCCGACTCCCATGCAGAGGAGTTTTTAAGGAGGACTTTCCCTTACGTTGTATCTACCAAGTATGGATCTGAGTTAGAAAATAGAAAATACCTGTATATGAGAGTACTTTCAAAATGGTTCTACTGGGTGGGGGGTTCCCTGAAATCAAAACACCTGCATCCCTGCAGGCTTGACTTAACCCCTTTACTGTTGTCTGAAACCAGACGATTCCATCTGTCTCAGATTAGAGTATTTGAGTGGACAGAACTACAGTATTTTTCTGGGAATGCCACTCTTGTTTTTAGGAGCCATTTCACAATATAAAGCTTGGCATATTGGTCAGTTTCTCTGGAAAATCAGGCAGAGAGCTGGGGAATGAATGGCATCTTTGTTAAGAAAACTTGACTAGATACTTTCAAGTTAGAGGGTAAGAAAAAATTAAGTCCTATTTACTGAATTGCTTTTAACTTTACTGAATATTCATAATAGCTTCCCTTGTATAAGTGAGAAATTGAGATTTTGAGGAAATACTTTTTTTTTTTTTAAAAGCCGTACAGTCAAGTGAGCCAAGCTTTTGATTCAAACCGAAGGTCAGTCTCTGGCTTCAAAGTGTTACTTTTTTTTAAAAGTTTATTTATTTTCCCTTTTGTTGCCCTGTTGTTTTTATTGTTGTTGTAGTTATTATTCTTGTAGTTATTGATGTCGTTGTTGGATAGGACAGAGAGAAATGGAGAGAGGAGGGGAAGACAGAGATGGGGAGAGAAAGATAGACACCTGCAGACTTGCTTCACTGACTCCCCTGCAGGTGGGGAGCCGGGGGCTCGAACCAGGATCCTTACGTTGGTCCTTGTGCTTTGCGCCACATGTGCTTAACCTGCTGTGCTACCGCCCGACTCCCCAAAGTGTTACTTTTTTTGTGCGAGTCAGCTAACAATGCAGGTCAGTGAAATGTCCTGCGCTTGGTACGTTTTTACAGTGTGCTTGGTTTGGAAACTGGCATTTATAGTAAAAGAAAAAAGTACATGAATGTTTCTTATTTTACAAGTATGCAGTTGCAGGGGCAGGTGTTCTGAGCACTGATGTGTGTGATGTGTCTGTTCGCAGAGCATATCTGGAGTCAGAAGTGGCTATATCTGAGGAGCTGGTTCAGAAATACAGCAGTTCTGCTCTTGGTCATGTGAACTGCACAATAAAAGAACTCAGACGTCTCTTCTTAGTTGATGATTTAGTTGATTCTCTGAAGGTAAGCTTATTTTTTAATGTTTTACATAAGTCAAATTTAATATCAAAAGAGTCAGAAGTGTAAAATTGTGTCTTTCCATATTCAAGTAAACTATCTAGATGCAACGGGATCATATTTGTTTTAAAATTCAGAATCTAAAGATGAACTGTAAAATGTAAGTTACAGGGAGTCAGGCAGTAGCATAGCAGGTTAAGCGCAGGTGGCGCAAAGCACAAGGACTGGCATAAGGATTCCAGTTCGAACCCCTCTCTCCCCACCTACGGGGAGTCGCTTCACAGGCAGTAAAGCAGGCTTGCAGGTGTCTGTCTTCCCCTCCCCTCTCCATTTCTCTCTGTCCTAACAACAATGACAATAATAATAATTACAATAATAAAAAAACCAACAAGGGCAACAAAAGGGAATAAATATTTTTAAAAATGTAAGTCACATATCGCACCAAAGCAAAAGACTTTGGGGTGGGTGGGTGGGGAAAATACAGGTCTAAGAAGGATGACAGAGGACCTAGTGGGGGTTGTATTGTTATATGGGAAACTGGGGAATGTTATACATGTACAAACTACTGTATTTACTGTTGAATGTGAAACATTAATTCCCCATTAAGAAATTTAAAAAAAAAAAGAAAAAATGTAAGTTACAAATTTATTCTCTTAAAAATGGCAAAAGACTTAAAGTGACAATTAACAAGCTTCTTGATAGCAGTTAAGGATTGACAGACTTAATTTACTTGACCTTGTTTAGAGTTAGTACTTCTTAGTTGAGATGTGATTTAGATATGCCCATGAGCTATTCAGTATCTTGGATGACTTCTTGGAAGGTTTATTCTGGAAAAGTTTTAGTAATTTGAAACATCCCAGCTCTTCCTCAGTTGGTAATCACTGGAGGTTTTTCTTTAGTGTTTGGATCTCGCTGTATCTGCATACCCGCTGCTAGAAGTCTCACCATGCAAGGAAGCTCTCTCAAAGTTCACGTGGACTTAAGAGTAAACTCCCAATAACAACAACAATAATAACTACAACAACAAGGGCAACAAAAGGGAAAATAAATAAATAAAAAATTAAAGAAGATGGCAGCCAGGGAGGTGGCTCAGTGGTAGAGCACAAGACTTGCATGTGTGAGGGAGGTCCTGAGTACAGTCCCTGCTATCACATATACAGACGGGTGCTCCAGTTCTTACATTCTCTCTCCCTAGCTAAATAAGGGGGGGAAAATAATACAAGGAAGTAATTACAGCTTTCTATTATAAATAGGCATTTATAATTTATCATATAAGCCACAGATAGTAATAGGATGATTGGACCATTTCATTTTTTATTTTTATCTGATAGGACAGAGTGAAATTGAGAGAGGGATAGATAGGGAGGGAGAGAGAGAGGGGAACTTGCAGCACTGATTCACTGCTCATGAAGCTTTGCCTTTGCATATGGGGACCAGGGGCTTGAACCTGGGTCCTTGTATTCCTTTGCTACTTGTTATCCCTCTGTTGTATAAAGTGATTATATCCGGTGCCTTAAGGTTATGCTGTGAAACGCTCGAGTGTCTCTAAATTATAAAGATACAGTGTAAAAATGATGTTTACACTATTTGGGATGTTAATGGAATGGATAAAAATGTTTTCAAGCAAATGAAGTAGAATCCATTTTCTGTCCATTGAAGTGATATTTGCTGTATGTGGCTTGACTGCTGGAGTAGAGCGTGTGCAAAGTCACTGAGCCACTTGTGCAGCATAGTGTTGATGAAGGGTTGTGTGAGTATGACACAAAGCGGTGGATAGCAAGGGGCAGGCTCTGCATTTGGCTGAAGGCAGAAACAGGCGGTGATGGGTGACTTCAAAAGCATCAGAAGCTTTAGAGGAGATTGTAGTACTTACTTTTCTAGACCTAGTAAAAACTGCAGCAGATATGCACATGATAGCAGTGAAAGCAGCCACATTTAATTACAATTTTGAGTTTTTCTTGAGAGAAGCACCATTCTTTAGAAAACTGTTCAAAAACACTTGATGTGGAAATGATTCATGAGGTTCTGGGTTTTACAAGTTTGAGCCTGATGTTTCTACTTGTCTCCTTAAAATCACTATATAGGGGAGTCGGGCGGTAGCGCAGTGGGTTAAGCACACATGATCCAAAGCGCAAGGACCTGCATATGATCCTGGCTCAAGCCCACTGGCTCCCCACCTGCAGGGGAGTCGCTTCACAGGTGTTGAAGCAGGTCTGCAGGAGTGTCTATCTTTCTCTCCCCCTTTCTGTCTTCCCCTCCTCTCTCCATTTCTCTCTGTCATATCCAACAATGACGGCATCAGCAGCAATAACAACTACAACAACAATAAAAACAAGGGCAACAAAAGGAAATAATTTTTTAAAAAAAATTTTTAAAAATCACTATAGTGTTCATTGACAGAAATGTTGTCTCAGGGACAGAGCTCTACATCCTAAATCTCTAAAAGTAGTCAAGCAGATTGCTAAGCCTCTAGTTATCTTAAAACAAGCAAACAAAAAAAATAAACTTACTTGCTCATTTATCATCATCTACACAAAGTTCTATGTGTTGACAGTTAATCTGGTGTGACAGTACTTACAAATACTAAAAAATGAGAAAATAGTAGAGGCAGCCTAACCAGAAGACTTTAAAATCTCTTGAATCTATCTGTTAGCTACAAAGAGCATTACCCTGACATTTGTGATGCTGATATCAACTTGGAATCTTATGCTCCCAGGTCAGCTCTTCCTTGCCTGCATTCCACAGTTTCTGTTCCTTCCTCCTCTATGAGGAAAGAGAAGCTATACCACCATTTTTGGTGGGCTCCACTTTGGAGTTGTTTTTTTGAGTCAATCTCGAGGTCTATTAGAGAGTTCCTGCCTTTTGGAACCAAACCCCAAGAAGTTCAGTGATTTATTTCACTTACTAGATAGAGACTTTGGACATGGTGTTTTATCTATTGAGTCAGCCTTGGGCCCTCTGCTGTGGGCTTTTATGGAGAGACAGAGGGAAAGATGCCACAGGACAAACGCTAGCAAACATTGTGGGAGTCACGGTTGCACACATGGTAAAGCAGACTTACCTAGGGGAGGTAGCTTGTTGGCCTTGTTTATTTTTAAAATACTGTGAGAAAGCTGGAGCACACTGCTCACTTTGGCATCAGGTGGTGCTGGGATAAACCTTGGGCCTCAGGCATGCATGTTGCTGCTGCTCTTAGCAGGCTGAGCTAGCGCCCTGGCCCACCAGGTGTTTTAGACAAAGCTTATTTTTCCTGTAATAATCACTTTGGGTGAAGAAGACTAGATTCTATAAGATAATTCTATGATTGTTACAATTTCTTCTAAGAATTTCTGGATACAGTTTCCTGGACATCAGGCCACCATAATGTTCCAGAATTCACTCTTAAATCTGAAAGTGGACAAAAAGGCCTGCGTTCCAGAAACAGCTGACCCAAAAGAGCATTAAAATCGAGCGCTTGGGCTCTTATGCAGTTATTAATGCACACAGCTTTCTTTTTGTCTCAGGAGAATTAGGGTAGTGAGCTAGAGAAAATGTAGAAGCACTAAAGTGGTAGTAACTAGGGCTAAGGGTGTCTGTAAAAGGTCAAATAATGTTTTTGATGTATAATAAATCAGGTAAGAGCAAATGTCCACACTGCCAAATTTATGAAATTCTATGAAGCAACCCCCCCCCCATTTTTCCTAAAAATGGACCCTTACCCCAAAGTGAGACATCACCCAGTGAAACTCCGCAGGACTTTTGAATTAGGTGTGTGATAATTGAGTTTAATCCCCACTCCTCTGAAAGAAAGATAACACAAGACCTGGCCTTTCCCCTCCTTCAGGATTATCACACTTTGGCCCTCTTCTTTCCAGCCTCACTGCTGCCCAAGGAGAAATAAACTCACAGAGTTAATATGCCTTAACTATAATGTTACAAACTATTTATTTGTGGAATTCATAAGTGCAAAATGAGAATAAGTCACTCTTCGGGTTTGTGGAATTCATAAGTGCAAAATGAGAATAAGTCACTCTTCGGGTAGTATGAGAGCAGCAGAACGGAGCCAGGATCACCATGACCTCTGCCCTGTTTCTTTCCTCTTGTTTGAATATATAAGCAGGACTTTATTTTGGGCTTATGACAAACCTGAGGTCGAATTTTAGTTGCTCCTGTTACTGTATAGATAACGTGTAGCAACTTGTGAATTGGCAGTTCAGACAGACAACTCTGCTTTCCTGATTCGTGCCCTCTGGAAACCCTTTCTCAGCATTTTCATCTTTGGTCTCAGTGTTAAGTTTTTCTACAGACTTGGCAGTAACATTTAAAAATGCTGTGATGGTATACAGAAATGTGATTTGGGGGTTTCACTCTTAAAATACTGGCTTGGAATATTTTGGGCAGCAGCTTGTGGGCCTGAGAAAGGAAATATGTTCTGAGCTGTTACCGCAGTCCTCTCCCCGGCTCCCTGTGTATTTTATGTCACCTGCCAGCTCTCACACTGGAAGTCTCCCTCTGAGTAGGCTGGCTTTTAGGAAGTCTCCTCCAAGAAAGGCAGGTCAAGTGACATTTGAGTCGTAGCTGGCCTGGGTGAAGTGTTGAACTTTTCCTCTTGTGAACTTGGAAGGCAGCCTTGTTAGGACCCAATCAGGGTTATATTTAGCTTGAGGTGCTAGTATCTGAATTCTGTGATAGTAAGAATATTGCTTAAAGCAATTTCTGAAGTGTGGAATGTCCTTTTCCCTTTAGACTTCTGAGTGGTGGTGCATGAAAACTGTTACTTCATAGTACACTGCCGCCCTGCGCCCTCCCCTACCCCCCAGTCAGCATAGGAGGAGTTTGTAAAAGAAAGAGGGCACAAAGACTTGCTAACTGGAGTTATGATTTCAAACTTTTATTTAAAAGGTGTTACGGGAGTTGGTCAGAACTATGGTGAGATTCAACCCTGGGGATAATCAGTTTTGCCATTTGTTGAAGTGAGGGTTGGCGGGAGGATCCAGAGTGTCTTCGTGCTCAATACCTATATGCTCACGGCAGGCATTTAGATTGACTTTATTGAATGAATGAATACACAAAGACAGAAATGCTTTAGATTGAGAAATGCTGCCTGTTGGACCCATGGCTGGGTCTTGTATAGCCTGCAGCTAAGAAAAACTTTTTCATTTTTTAAAAAATATTTATTTACTCCCTTTTGTTGCCCTTGTTGTAGTTATGATTGATGTCGTTGTTGTTGGATAGGACAGAGAGAAATGGAGAGAGGAGGGGAAGACAGAAAGGGGGAGAGAAAGACACACCTGCTGACCTGCTTCACCGCTTGTGAAGCGACTCCCCTGCAGGTGGGGAGCCGGGGGCTCGAACCGGGATCCTTACGCTGGTCCTTGTGCTTCGCACCACATGTGCTTAACCCACTGCGCTACTGTCTGACTCCCAGCTTTTTCATTTTTAAAGAATGCTATTCAGATGACAGACTCAAGATGTACTAACTTCACAGAAAGTTTTCTGATCCTGACTTTAAATGAAGAGATGGAAATCCTCCCTGTTCTGTGTTCCTTGTTTTCACCTAAATATAGTTGGTTGCTGGCATTGTGGAGATATCTGTTACCTGTGAAATGGGCAGCATGTTGTCAGACACACAAGGTTAAAAAAAAAAAAATCCGGACTGATTTTGTAAGTCTTCAGGAACTGCTGTGAACATGCCATTGGCCTTTGTGCTATAATGTTCCCAAGAACTAATGCTAGAAGAAAAGGTTGAAAGTTGTCTTTCATGAGTAAACTGAAGTGAGGAGGGAGGATACTAGGAACATCTCAATGAAACCGCTTTTCAGAAGCAAAGCCTTGGGGGCCGGAGCACTTGATCAAATGCACATGTTACAGTGCCCAAGGGACCGGGTTCAAGCCCTTAATCCCCACCCGCATGGGGAAACTTCACAAGTGTTGAAGCAGTGCTACAGGTATCTATCTCTATCCAATAAATCAAGAAAGATAAAAAAATGAGAACTAAGCAAAGCCTTTACCAAACTGTCCCATTTAGTGATTTTTTTTTTTTTTAATCTCAAATTTGTGGAGACCAGGATTAGTAAAACAGGGATAAGTGACTCAAAAGCTGTGAAGTCTGCAGTAGATATTAGCAGTCTCAGCTCTGTTAGACCTTCATTCTGTGTCTGCAGCAATGATAATAGCTTATATTTACAAAGCATTCAAAGTAGGCACTATTTTACAAACGAAGTGTTAAACGAGTAATAGTGGTCAGTTTCTTAATAGGCACAAAAATGCAAGGTGTCCTTATGGTTGGGGTTAACTGTGACTGCCAAAACCTTCATTAACTGATGGCCTTTAAGAACTGATAGGGATGCTGAAAAGTTAGCCCCCTTCATAGTAAAAACCGCCTGCCCCTGGGGGTATGGATCCACCTGCCAATACCCATATTTACCGAAGAAGCAAGCAATTATAGAAGTCAGAACTTCCACCTTCTAATGGAGGGGATGGGATACGGAACTCTGATAGTGGGAAATACGTGGAATTGTACCCTTATTTTTTATTTTATAAGTTAAGAAAAAAAAAACCTGCCTGCCCCGTTATTACTGAGGTAGCCAAGGTTTTGTGATCTACGTGATTTGAATAGTTAATTCTTATTCTCCTTAATTTAACAATGAAATGCTGTTATGTTAGCTAGTGCAGTGGAGTATATCAACTGCATGTTGTCTGGTCTTGAAGAGATGGATCAGATGTTTTGATTAGGGTTGGGAAATGACTGTAGTACTTTTACCAAGTCTCCGAGAACAGCCTACTCTTTAGGTATTCAGATGGGGTTTTTCACTTGAATTTTGTCTTTAATAGACTAATATTTTCTTACAGTTTGCAGTGTTGATGTGGGTATTTACCTATGTTGGTGCCTTGTTCAATGGTCTGACACTACTGATTTTGGGTAAGTATGCGTGGGAAACATTTTAGTAGAGAATATTCTTATATTGCAGGGGGAAAAAATGTCAAAACTAATGCCTAAAGAATCTGCCTAACAATGATAAAGGATGGCTGTATCTGATGGCAGTGACGAGCTCACTGCCTAGCTAAAGAGCGTTGCCAGCTTAGGGGCCTTTGGTGTTCTCAAAACCTTACCAGTCCTCCTTCCTTTTCAGCTTTGATTTCACTCTTCAGTGTTCCTGTTATTTATGAGCGGCATCAGGTAATTTCTAAACTATAGATTCCGTAATACAGGGCTCAGTGTGTGGGACTGTCAATGCCAGTTCCCAAACCTTACAAAGATGAGTTAGATATGGTGGTTTCTTATGCCACCAGTGTCTTGGAAAACAATAGCAATTAGTGCTTTTTCCAGCAGTGGTAGTGTTCTAACCGTTTCTTAAACCTCTTTCAGGCCCAGATAGATCATTATCTAGGACTGGTAAATAAGAATGTTAAAGATGCCATGACTAAGTAAGTATTTTAACATTTGCAACCCCTCCTCCCCCCAAAGATAAGGTACACTAGACTTTGGTAACAGTGTGGTATAGCTGTAGTCAGAGCACCAAATCTGTCAGACTTAGAGTGTGGTACCAGAGTTGCCAAGATTCACTTGTACAGCCTCAGCAATGTATTTAGTAGAAAATGTTTCAAAGGTTGAACACTTTCCTTGGAAGAGTGATGGTACACCATGCACAGAGTATTTTATAGTGAAGCGACTATATACATCACATTACACCTATGGTCAACTGGAAAAGATAATTTACAGTTCAAGGTGTTCCCTAGTTCTTGAAAGGTAGCATTCTTAATTTTAGAATACTGACATTTCCCTTTTTTGTTTCATTTACAGAATCCAAGCAAAAATCCCTGGATTAAAGCGTAAAGCTGAATGAAAAGCCTGAACTGAGTAACCATAGTTGATTTTTAAAGGGGGGGAGGGGTGTTCATTTGATTATGCGGGGGTGGGGCGGATGGAGCCTGGACATTGCAGTTTCACAGATCTTTATTTTTAGTGATGCAGTGTCTGAACTGCCATGTTCACCATCTGAAGTATTGTAAGCTGCTATGTGTGGATCTAAACTGTAATCACATCTGTTTTTCCCATATGAGGCACTGGTAAAGATCTGACAAAGCTGTATCATACTTTGTTGCAGGTAGTCTTGCTGTATTTGGGGACTTAAGATTTAAAAAAAAAATCCTTTTCACAGTTTGTGCACTGTGTCTGGTCTGTGTAGAATGATGCAGTTTTTTTTTTAAATATTTAGATGAGATCATACCAGTAAGGCAGAAAGAGGCTTGCCTTTCTGGTATCTTCTAGGTGTATTGTGAATTTTACTGTTATATTAATTGCCAATATAAGTAAATATAGATATATATATATAATCTATATATAGTGTTTCACAAAGCTTAGACCTTTACCTTTCAGCTGTCCCACACAGTGCTTGATTTCAGAGCATCACTGGCTCTACCTGTGTAGTTTTCCAGCACATAAGCTAGAAATACATTTTTCCAAGCATTACCGTCTGTTCAGCAAGAAATGATGCTCAGCACATACAAACAACTCTTCACCATCGACTCCACAGACTTAATCGTAGTTAATTTTGTCACGATCTCTGGACTGAATCTAATGCTTCCAGAAGTTGTTGTGGACATCAAACGTTATTTCAAGAAATTCTCAAGTGAAGACTTTCACAATTGTGGTTTAAGCTGTACTGAACTAAATCTGTGGAATGCATTGTGAACTGTAAAAGCAAAAAATCAATAAAGCTTATAGACTCAACAGATGCTGGGTATTTTGATTTCAAGTGACTACAGCAGACGTGTGTTTTATCAAAGCAGTGCTCAGCTGTGGTGGTACAGGGGAGTCTGAAGTATCTGTCTCCCCTGCCTTGAAAACAAAAGTTTTGACGATATATTGGAATCACATTTATTGGATACATAGCAAAATGGTTTTAAATATAATGTATTCATACTTTGATCAATAAAAGTAAATTCATGCACCAACATTTTAACATAAAGCCATACCATATAAATGTTTTACAAATAGGATTTCAGAACTTTTGACACACACTCACTATTGCTCTTTAAATATATCGTACATATGGTTATTTCAATGCAAGATGTGATTGGTATGAAAAGTGGGATAATATAGGCAGACATGGTTATCACTCAGTGATCACAGGGTTACGAACCTGGACTGCACAGGGGCTCTAGCTGTGGGCCCAACAACCTATCCATGAGTTAATGTAAGGCATTGATAAAGTGGAATATAAAAGTAGCTTACTGAATGGTCTAACCCATTGAGAATGCTGAAGCACTTCTGTGATGAATGCTCATGTACTTAGTTGAAAATGCTTCATTTTTACCTTTCCTCTGAACTAAGAATGATAACTACAGCTAGCCAATAACTTAAGGTCCTGAATATTACTTCACTGACCAGAAGGACTAATGGCCACATGATGTGGCAGGCCAACGAGTATGTTTGTTATTGGATAGAAACACCTGCAGGTAGGGTACCAGGGGCTTGAGCCTGGGTCCTTGCACACTGTAATGTGTGTGCTTAACCAGCTGTGCCACTGCCTGGCCCTGGCCTGAAGAAAGAAAAAAAAAAATCAATGGTGTCAGCTCACCCTGCAGCTGCTTCAGTTTCTGCAGGTTTGGCACTAGAAGTAATGGAGGCCTGTTCTGCACCTCCTCCCCAATTCCCTTTGCTGCTCACCCTCTGATAGCCGCCATTTTATAAGCCGGTCACTGGTGCTTGTCACTTAGGGAGCCTTGACAGAAACACATGACATGGGCGACAGGCTAAGAGTCCTTAGCCCTCCTTAGTTTGGAAGTTTTAGCACCACATGTAGAAAGTTTATGGGAGGCGAGACAGCAGCCCACACAGCTAGGAACTCTGAAAGGCACTTAATGGATAGGAAAATTCTGCAAATTAAACACTGGAAAAGTAACTTTCTCAACTAGTTCATACATGGCTCATTTGGCTTTTGAAAGCTAAATATGGAGAACAGAGGTTATTTCTTACTACATCTAACTTAAACGGAGTCAACTTATTTCTAAAAAATGGTTCTTTATATATAGAGAGAGAGATAGAGAGTATCTAAAAACATAAGAAAACATCCTATAAAAAGTTAGATGCAAATTAAAAGCTACAGGTAGGTTAGGGTAACTGAGGCTTGAAAATTTGTCCGTGGGCTACATTATCACATTGGGGGTGGTGGTGGTAATGCATTTAGTACATATAGGTTTTTAGTCATTTCAGAACTGACCTTCTTTCTTATCACAGCTGTACCACTTCACTGGCACAGGGAGTTTGTGCGACCATGGCACTAGGGCATCTCGTCACCGCACCGCCTTGCAGTGGCTGGGTGGCAGCAGCAGCAATGGGAACTGTTCTGGCTTTTACAGACATCTCCACACAAACACACTGAAAAAGCAGACCAAATGGTCACTGCGCATGACTGGACATGACAGTTTTGCAGAGGGCTCTAGGGTTAAAGTGCAGGTGCACTGGAGTGAATACAGATCGTGACGTCAAAAAGCACACCCCAGGGAGCTTGCCACCAGTGCAAAGTGTGGAGCTGTTTGCTGCTGTTACACAGAAGGAAAGAGACCACAACACTGAAGCTTCCTTCAGTGTGGCAGGGGCTTGAACCTGGGTCATTCACACTGCGAAGGAGCTACTGCACAGGCCCTGATGCTTTTTTGTTTTGAGGTCGCTTGTTCTGCGTGCCTGTGCCCAGTAAAAGAGCTTTGGGTACTTTACATTCTATCTCGTTACTTTTGAAAAGGTTTTATCAGCTGCACTTGAGAGGATAAGAGCCCTCTCTAATGTCCAGCCCCAGCCAGGGATCACAGTCTGCTCTTTGAACACAAAGGCCTGTGGCCCTGTGTTTTCAAGGTTACTCCCAGGCTTCGTGTGGTACTCTAAAGTCACCTTGTATCTCCCACAGCTCCTGTGGGAGACCCTCCTGTGTCTCTTGCTGCTGGCTTGTTTGAAATCTGGCAGGTGCTATGTTGAGTGCCGTTAACACTCCACTGGGTGCTGCAATTGACTCTTGAGGGCTCTAAGTGCTAGTAGTGGTTAGCTGGCACTGCTGCCATCAGAGCGTGTCCTTTGGAGGGGGCACACTATATACAGTCCATTTTGGATAGGAAGTAGGCTGAAATTCCTACATAGGCCTTACCCACAAATCCAGACTACCAGGAAATAGTCAGGATGCAGCCAGGGCTGAATACAGATCTGCTGGCCATATCAGTCACTGAGAAGCAGAGTGACTTAGAATGACCCATCTTCCAGGACTCCCAGATAGGAGGTCTCAGGTTTGACCCCTGCCATCACAGGCATGTGATGCTCTGGTTCACTCTGCCATTAATAAGGTGGATTTTTTGTTTTGTTTTTGTTTGTTTTTTAAACTTAAAAGAATGACCTCAGGAGTCTAGGTAGTGGTGGACCTGGTTAAGTGCACTTAGTACTAAGCACAAGGATCTGGGTTTGTGACCCCACTCCCCACCTGTAAGGCTGTTGCTTCATAAGTGGTGAAGTAATTATCCATCTTTCTCCCTTGCTATCTCCCTCTCCTCTCTCAATTTCTCTGTCTTATCCAAAAAAATGGTCGCAGGAGCAGTGGATTCGCACCAAGCCCCAGCAATAACCCTGGAGGCAAAAAAAAAAAAGTGACCTCATTCTCCACATTTGCTCTTGGAAGGGAAAAATAATGTCTTGTAAATAAATGCTAGAGAGGCTGTTGTCACCTCTGGTGTGGTCTGCAGGGGCTCTTCTCAGAACCCAGAGTCACAAGCAGCCCCACACAGGAGTCAGCTCTGCAGGCTTAGACTCCTGTTAGTAATGGCTTCTTGGAAAAGTCATGATGCATTTTTTGCATTAAAAACTATAACTTGTGATGACCCAATAGAAGTAGCCCTTAAGGCATCACCCCCTCACCCAATTTCTTATGTAAAAAGGAACCAACACTTTTCCTGCATATTTCTTAGGGGCCCCATACTGCCGTGAAGCCTCTTGGATGTAGATTAACTGCCCATTTTAAGTACTCTGGTGACCAATTGGAAGCTATCGCATGCCCCAATTGGCTTCTCTGCAGTCCCAGGCCTCTGAAGATAGGCCTGGAAATGACCAGAGACTAAATAACTGATTCTTGGAAAGCTTTTGTCCTCATGGGAACATGGGGTTTTGTTTTCTTCCCCAATCAATTCCTCCACATGTCCCTGAGGAGGGGGTGGGGTGGGGGTGGGGCGCAGGGCAGTGGGATCACATGGGTCAGGTTAGTACCTGCAGTCGTCTCCTCCAGTGCTGACCACGTACTTGTCATCGTGAGAGAAACGGATGTTTGTTACGTGAGCTGAGTGACCGAAGTAGCGTTTATGCTTGGCCTATGAGCAAAAGTGAACAGGGATAGCTGAAGGACCTCCTAGCTCCATTGTCAGACCACGACTACTCCCAGGACTCTAATCCCCCTCATCTTAAAACCATCTTCCATTCATGGGAGTCCCTCTGTTGACCTCTCTGCTAGGTGGCCATTTGCTGGGCTTCCTATCTCATTCTTGCCCTGTTTGTGCCCATCCCGCCCCTTCTCTGCACCTGACTGCACTTCTCTGGTAGGTGTCACTAAACCTTACAGCTCCGAAACAAATTCCTTTTGTTCTAGATGATAGTCTAGATGGGGCCCATGGGCTGCAGAAGAGCAGAGCCTAGGCACACAGTGGGGAAGTTACTCTGGGCAAGACTCACAAATTTTTCTGCGCATGGGAAGTCAAAGAGCTTCACCAGCCCAAAGTCGTCTCCTGTGACAATGTTCAGGCCAGCATGGGTCACACATGCACAGTTCACATCTGCCTTGTCTGCATTCCGTGGCCAGATGCCGATGACTTCATCTCCCAGAATGCTGTTCCAACAGGAAGAGGTGTCAGGAAGAGACTAGCAGGGGTTTCCTGCAGGCATTCTCTCTGGGGCTGGGAAGGAGTAAGGATCAGTGTGCACGACCCACTGTAGACGTTGGTATCTACAGTCTAGAGGTGACTTTACAAAAGGCTTGGAGTAACCTGTAACACATAGGGCCCTGGGCCTCTGGGATCACAGGAGTGTACTGTGGTCCTTGGCCGGGGCTGGACACTACAGTGGTTCTCCTTAAATGTATATGGCTCTCCAGGCATGAAAACATCTATCCACCCACCCTCTCTGGACACTATCCCCAACTGTGACTGTTCTTTGCCCCACTTCCAATATGTCTCAGAAGAACACCTCCCACCATCTTTGATTCTCTCCCTCTCCCCTATAGTTGTGAAGTTCCTTCAAGTCATAGGCTGATGGGAATGGTCTTTGAATTGCTTAAGAGTTAGTTCTAGTGGTCCGGGAGGTGACACAGTGGATAAAGCATCGGACTCTCAAGCATGAGGTCCTGAGTTCAATCCCCGGCAGCACATGTACCAGAGTAATGTCTGGTTCTTTCTCTCTCCTATCTTCTTGAAAAATAAATAAGAACTTTAAAAAAAAAAAAAGTTCTAATGGGCAAGGGGCTGGAGGCCTCCACTCATTCCTCATAGGACACTTTGGTTGGTTCAACTTAATATAGCTGGGAAATGGTTGCCCTTTGAACTTTCTGGACAGGGTTGAGGACTTGGAGGATGGACCACACTGCCCAGACCAGGGAGCCGAGCTGGCCTAAATGATGTTCTTCCCACCTGCCCCCAGAAAAGATCCACACAGACATGGGGCAGGTCCACACAGACATGGGGCAGCCATGCCTGTGCCCCTCCGTCACCTTGTCCAGGAGGCCCAGGTGATCTTCTCAATGGCCGCGGCGTCAGTAATCTGTTTCCCCACAGGGACCTCATGCACCTGGCGTTTGTAGGCTCCAGTTGACACCTGCCAGTGGAAAGGAGTCACCGTCAACTTTCTGCCCACTCCAAAGCCACTTCCTGACCCTACCCCACAGTGTGCAGCACAATTAGGACTGTCCCAGCCCATACTCAACTCCAGGCTAAAAAGCCTGTGGCCTGTCCACAGCGGTGCTCATGTGAGACAGCATCTTTCCAGCCTTTTCCTGGTGGTGGCATCAGTAGCATCTGGAAACTGGTTGGGAATGCACAGTGCTGGGCACTGGAGGCCTTGCACATGAGGCTGTGGGTGTGTGTCGGGGGGAGGTGGGTGGGGGCTGGGTCTGTCTAAACAGCCTTCAGGTGATGCTGATGATTGCTCACATGAGAGAAGCCCAAGGGGAAAAGATTCCTGAAGCTTCTTCACTGGACTCTTCTAGGGGAAGCAGTCTTTTCCAGACAATGGCTGTTTCCTAGGGCTCCAGATACCTCCCCCTGCCCACACATACACGCAAAACCCTCACCACCCACTGCACCCAGGTCTTCACTGTTCAGACAGGCTCAGATCTTTTCCACCTCCCAGTGCCAGCTGACTCCCACACACCCAGCAGCCCTTCGCTGGAGTCTCTTGCAAACAGGAAGTGGATCTAAATTCAGAGTCTGTTCATTGCTCCTACTGTCCCCTGTACTTTTCCTTTGTAGCAGAATCACACAACCTGTAGTTCCCTGTGTGTCCTGGGATTCTGTGTCTAGTGCTTCTGCTTTAAAGGGCAAGGTCCGGGAGTCGGGCGGTAGCGCAGTGGGTAAGCGCACGTGGCACAAAGCGCAAGGACTGGAGCAAGGATCCCGGTTCGAGCCCCCGGCTCCCCACCTGCAGAGGAGTCACTTCACAGGCAGTGAAGCAGGTCTGCAGGTGTCTTTCTGACTCTTTTCCTTTCTATCTCCCCCTTCTCTCTCAATTTCTCTCTGTTTCTATCCAAAAAAAAAAAAATTAATAAAGGGCAAAGTCCCAGAGAGCAAGGCCAGGCACATGCGCACACACACACCCCAGAAGCCAGCATCATGTCTGGTTCAGTAGCTCACTGATGAGTCAATGAATGTGTCTAATCTCCTTTCTGAGTGACTGCACATGCACCGTGTCTGTGCCAAGAGGTGCAGAAACTGTTGCCATGTTTCCAGCTAAGGTTACGTGTGCCTCTTGCTACCTGCCCACTTGCCCCTCTCTGGGGGGAAGGGCCCAGCGACTGTTTCTTACTCAAGACCCACTGGAACCCAGGGCCCGTGTATAGAAAGACACACTACTCAGGAGAATTTGAAACAGGAGTGAGAAAGTACCTGAAGCAACATGGTGGCAGCTGAGAGACAGCCTGCCCAATAAAGTGTGGGAACCCTGGTTCAACCCCCCCTGGACACCACCTCGGAAAGCTTCACAGCAGTGGAGCAGTGTGGCGGGTGTCTCTCTTCTCTTCCCAACTCCCCCATCTAAAAATAAAGGCGGTCAGGTGGTGGTGCACCCAGTTGAGCGCACATATTACCGTGTGCAAGGACGTGGGGGAGAGCCCCACACCCCGCCGGCATGGGGAAACTTCTGTTTCCAGTGGCCTATGTCAATTTCTATCTATCTTATGGAATATAAAAATAAAGGCAAAAGGGGGGGGAAGGCCACTGGGAGCAGTAGATTCATCATGCAGGTACCACTCTGGTGGCCAAAACAAGAAAAAAAGAAAAAGAAAGAAAAGGGGAGCAGAAAAACCTGCACACACTGAGGGGAAGGTAGAGGAGGGAAGAGTCAAGATGCCCAGAGCTTGTGCCCTCTGCCGACTGGACTGAAGGAAAACTCGACTCCTTTCACTCCTTTGCTTCAGTCTTAAATTCCCAAAGCCTCTGTTTCCTCACTACAGAATAAGCAAAAGGCAGCATCAGTGCTCCCAAGGGTCCCTGTGATGGCTAACTCTGCACACTGGCTGAAACACAACAAGCACTCTTAAGTGAGGGGCCTTGGCGGGTGCTGCTGTGGCTTGAGGTCTCTTTCCAGAAAGCAGTAAGCTCGCCTCTTACCTGGATGTATTTGCCGTCTGCGGAGAAGTCCATCTGGACGACGAAGCTGGGGATGTCTTTGCAGTAGCCAATGCGGTTTAGGCTGGTGCCCTGAGTGAGATCGTAGAAGTCAACTGTGTGTTCAGATGAGCCGATGGCCAAGAATCTACTGTCTGGGCTGATTCTAGGAGAAGCAGAGACCAGGAGAGAGGTTCATGACAAAGGGGGGAGGTTGGGGTCCAGTCAGACAGGGGCCCAGGGAGGCAACTGTTGGACAGGCCACCCACACTCAAGGGCAGTGACTCACATGTGACTAGTTTCTCCTACACTGACTTCTCTGGATCAAATCCCACAAAAGATTCACACTTGTTTTTGTTTTTTTTTTTTGCGTGTGACTCCTCCCTCTATTTTTTAAAAATTTCTTTACTGGGGGGATTAATGCTTTACAGTTGACAGTAAATACAACAGTTTGTACATACATAACATTTCTCAGTTTCCCACATAACAATACAACCCCCACTAGGTCCTCTGTCAGCCTTTTCCAGGACCTGTAATTTTTTTTTCCCTTGATGTTGCTGGGGGCCTCTTAAATGAGTGATTTTTTAAATTTTTTTAAAATTGGGGGCCTTAAATGAGTGATTTCTTTTTTAAAAATTCTTTTTTTAAAATATTTATTTATTCCCTTTTGTTGCCTTTGTTGTTGGATAGGACAGAGAGAAACAGAGAAAGGAGGGGAAGACAGAAGGGGGGGAGAGAAAGATAAACACCTGCAGACCTGCTTCACTGCCTGTGAAGTGACTCCCTTGCAGATGAGGAGCCATATATGAGTGATTTCATCTCTCAGCATGCCTACTTTTTCAGAGAGACAAAGACAGAGAGCAACTGCAGTACCAAAACTCCACTGATGTCATGGTACTCCCATGTGGTGTGCCACAGGCTCAAACCTGGGCCTAGTGCATGGCAGGGTAGGCACTCTACCAGGTGAGCTATCTCTGACCATGAGAAGAAAGCGTGTGTAACTTTCTGTAGAATGACACTGCACGAGAAGTTTTCACTATGTTCTATAGAAGCTAAGAAAGACAAGTCCAAGAATGAATGGGTGGAAGGGTCTCCTTTTTAAAAAATATTTATTTACTCATTCCCTTTTATTACCCTTGTTGTAGTTGTTATTGATGTTGTCATTGTTGGATAGGACAGAGAGAAATGGAGAGAGGAGGGGAAGACAAAGAAGGGGACTGAAAGACACCTGCAGACCTGCTTCACCGCTTGTGAAGCGACTCCCCTGCAGGTGGGGAGGCTGGGACTCAAACCGGGATCTTTACACCAGTCCTTGCGCTTTGCGCCACCTGCGCTTAACCCACTTCACTACCGCCCGACTCCCTGGAAGGGTCTCCTTTCAAAGCTGGCTCAGTGAGAAGATGCTCTCACAGATGAACTTTTCTTTTCCTTTGTAACACCACCACCACCAGAGACTTGGTGCCTAAGTGGCGGATCAACTGTTCCCAGGGGCTATTTTTTTTCTTTTTTCCTTTTTTATTTGATAAAAGAGAAAGAGGGAAAGGGAAGATAAAAAGGGAGCCAGAAAGACACTTGTATCCCAGCTTCATCGCTTATGAAACTTCCCTTCTGCAGGTGGGGACCAGGGAGTTGAACCTGACATCCTTGCAAATGTTAATGGGGGGTGGAGAGCAGGCAGTGGAGCACCCAGTTAAGCACATATAGTACTAAGCACAAGGATCCTGGTTCAAGCCCCTGGCTCCCCACCTGCAGGGGGACACTTCACAAGCACTTGAAGTAGGTCTGCAGGTATCTCTCTCCTTCTCTCTCACTATCTCCCCCTCCTCTCTCAATTTCTCTCTGTCCTAGCCAATAAAATGGAACAAAACAAAACAAAACAAAAAACGGCTGCCAGGAGCAGTGGATTTGTAGTGCAGGAACTGAGTTTTTCTTTATCTTGTAGACTTATAATTTTATTCGGGGTAGTGGGGCCATCAGGACACCACTTCAGCATATGCTACAATAGGATTTGGGATCGATCTGTCCAGCACCACAACTGCAGTTTTCATTCCAGCCAGGCCCTTTCTGGAATGTGGAGAAGGAAACTGCCTCCCCCCTTCTCCTTTCTGCCAGACCGCCTGTAAAGTACCTGATGTCTTGGATGGCGGACTTCCGGTCTCGTTTTTTCCCCCATATCTTCAGGCTGTTCACCAACAGGATGACAAACTCTCCATTCTTCATGCCGATGGCCACCATCTCCCCATCAGGGCTGTAGGCTGCACACCTGGCTGCGTGGCCCAGGCTCACCTTGTTCAGCAGCTTCTGCAGGGATACAGAGGGGCGGCCTGAGTCCTTGGTGTTCAGCCTGGCTGCCAGGGCAAGCAGCTCTGGCCCAATCAAGCGGCCTCACTGACAGGTGTAGGTCTCCCAGCCACTTCCTCCTTTCCCTCACTGACCCCTGAGTGGTCCATGAAAGCAGTATACTCTGTCTCAGGCAAGTTAGGGAAAAAATGTGTTTCAGGGCAAGGAAGGGCTGGTGATGCCTTCTATAAATGGCTTGCTGGTACATATTTCAGGCTTGGCAAAAGGATGGTCCCTGTCACAATCTGAACCCACACAATTATAGCAAAAAAAAAAAAAAAAAGACACCAGTGATCTAGGCAATTAGTCCATGAAAACAGGCAGTGGGCCAGAGTTGACCTTCAGGCTGTGGACTGATGACCTCGTCTGGAGAAGAGAGCTTGAGCTTCACCATCTGCTCACAATTTTAAATCCTAATCCTGTCACTATGTAGGTGCACTGAGGTGACTGACTGTCCCCTTTTCACCTCTGGGAAAGAGCTGGTATGAGCACTGATCTGGCAAGGTTGCCGTAAGATTAAAGGCAGCGGATAGGGAGCACCTCATGTCGGTATTTAATGAGTAATAGCTGCTGTTAATCACAAACATGACTGTGAAAACTAAAAAGCATAGTAGCCATATTTAGGCTTTTGCAAAACCTCAATCCTTTGACCTGACACTAAAAATCTGACTGAAACCTCAACTCACCACTCTGAAATGAGACCACGTATTTTAATTACTAGGACTGGTAGTGGTTTTATAAACAGAGAATGCTTGGTAACAACTTCCACACACTATCAGGCTAGTTCACATTTTTATGTCAGATTCATTTTGAAGTTTTTTTTTTTCTAAATTCTGTGAGAAACTGTGTGTGTGTGTGTGTGTGTGTGTGTGTGTGTGTAATGTTCCATTTGGCAACATTTTAAATCTTTTCAGTCTTCCCACTGCAGGAGTATTTTTTTAAAAAAATTATTTATTTATTCCCTTTTGTTGCCCTTGTTTTACTGTTGTAGTTCTTCTTCTTGTTGTTACTGATGTCATTGTTGGATAGGACAGAGAGAAACGGAGAGAGGAGGGGAAGACAGAGGGGGAGAGAAAGACAGACACCTGCAGACCTGCTTCGCCGCCTGTGAAGCGATTCCGCTACAGGTGGGGAGCGGGAGGCTTGAACCTGGATCCTTCCACCGGTCCTTGTGCTTTGTGCCACCTGTACTTAACCCGCTGTGCCACCACCCGACTCCCTGCAGGAGTATTTTCTTTGAGGTTTTGCGGGTTCTCTCAAGAGAAATTATTCTAAATTAGATCACTCTTATACTTACAGATTTACAGATAAACGTAAAGCTAAAAGATGCACATTCCAGGTCTGAGTAAGTGCAATGTCTTTCATCAGTAAATGTCTGAACTTAACTTGCCAACAGCTGTTTTTTTCTTTTTTTTTTTTTCCCCCCCACCTGGGTTGTTGCTGGGGCTTGGTGTCAGCATTCCCTCCCAGAGAGAGAGAGAAAAGAGAAAAATGGACTTTCTAGCTTTCTTCCACCCTAAGATCTCTAATCTCATCTGCCCTGTTCCTACTTTTTGGTTCCTATTCACTAATCATTTTGTCTCACTTTATGTCCTTCCACCTTCCAGACACCAAGTTCTACAACTTGCTACTATGAGTCCATCCTGACTTCTCTGGGCAGACGACCTCACCAGTGTGTCTTAGAAACTCACCTCTCCAGAGCTCTACCCCTCTAGGGAAAGACAGAAACAGGCTGGGGGTATGGATAAACCTGCCAATGTCAAGTCCAGCAGAGAAGCAATTACAGAAGACAGAACTTCTACCTTCTGCACCCCAAAACCAACTTTGATTCATACTCCCAGTGGGAGAGAAGTGAGGAAGAGGATAAGAGGGCTCTGAACTCCAGTTCCATCAGGTCCCAGAGAGAGAGAGGATGAAAAGGGGAGGGTCATCTGGATGTAGTAATAGGGTTTTATGTGGCTTGGAGGGGAAAAAAGAACTGGACATGGAAGAAAAGGGGGGCAACTGTGTACAAATGTAGACAGATAGCTGTAGAGATGGTGGTTAACCCATGTCTGCAACCTTAGGAGAACCACGGTGGACTGCAATGGAGGAATCAAGGATTCAGAACTCTAGTGGTGGGAACAGTGTGGAATTGTGTCCCTGTTGATATATAATTTTGTAAATTGATATTGAGTCACTAATAAAGAAAAAGAGAAAGAGAAAGGAAGAGAACACATTTTTCTTTTTGCTAGAAGACCGGGTGAAAAGCTAAGACACCTGCAGCAGTGCTCTACTGCTTGTGAAATTATCTGCTGCAGGTGGGGACTAGGAGCTTCAATCCACATTCTCCCACGTGATAGCACATGCGTTCTACCACTGTCTGGCCCTTTGTTGCTATCACCTAACACTTCCCTACCTCCCAGCTGGGACCTGCTGCTGGCCAGCCTCCTCCTCCTGCTCCCTTGGTTCTCCAAGTGTGAGGCCCACTTGTGAGCATCTGAGCCAGGCTGGGGCCCCTCACCTTGTCAGCCAGATCCCAAATCCGGGCTGTGCCGTCATTGCTGGCAGAGATAAAGATATCCTTTGACGGGTGTGTGGCCAGACCCCAGATCTCCCCTTCCATATGGCCGTCAATCAGAATGTTGGAAGCAGCATTCTTCTCACCAACTTCAATGATCTCTCCATCTTTGGTTCCCACTAAAATTTTCCCCTGTTGCAATTCAAAACACTGTGAGAAAAAGGAGCCCATGCCCTATGACCCCAACTCATGTGAAGTGCTTCGAGTATCAAATGTTCACGGACAAAGTCGAATAGTAACAGTCGGAGGCTGGTAGGAAGGGGAGAGGGGCACTACCACTTATTTGGGCAGAGTTTTAGTGGACATAGAGTCATATTATCATCCTGCCACAATCTTAAAAAAAAAATTAAGATTGAGACAGAGAGGTAGAGAGTTAAAGAGACCTAAAGCGACCATAGCACCAAAACTTCCTTCAGTGCAGTGGGGGCTGGGCTCAAACCTGGGCCAAGCACATAGGAAACCAGTCCACTATCCAAATGAGATATTGCACCAGCCCTACTATTATTTCAAAGAACACTGTAGCCCCAGAGGTGGCCCAGAAGGTCAAGTTGGTTGACAGTCTGATCTGTGAGCATCTCATATGCCAGATGTTTTGGTTCTCTCCCTCTCTCACTGATGGTAAAAATAAAAAAATAAAATAAATAAAAAGAAAGCACTGGTAGAGCAACTTGAAACACCGTGTGTGTGTACTGCCACTAAATGAGTAAAGGCAGAGCGGTATTTTGCTTTAATGACTTAAATAGCCAGCCCTTCAGCAACCTCCCGGAATCCCTCTCTCCACCCAGCACCTGGGTGAGAGCTTCAGTGTGACGGCTCCATCCGCAGCAATCACTGCAGCTGCAAGATACTAGGGAGGACAGCCCACTTGAGCGCTTGGGCAGCTCAGCTCCCTCTGGACAATTCTTACACAGAATGAAAATTCATTACTGGATGACTTCCAGGTTCTGAACTACTTCTGCCTTCATTTCCTGTGTACCTAACTGCCCTTCCAGATGAGTGCCATCTTTCAAAAAACAAAATTTATTTTAAAAAATTCCAGTTTCGGGGGTCAGGCAGTAGCGCAGTGGGTTAAGTACACGTGGCACAAAGCGCAAGGACCGGCATAAGGATTAAAGTTTGAGCCCCTGGCTCTCCACCTACAGGGGTGTAGCCTCACAGGCGGTGAAGCAGGTCTGCAGGTGTCTATCTTTCTCTCCCCCTCTGTCTTCCCCTTCTCTCTCCATTCCTCTCTGTCCTATCCAACAGCGATGACATCAGTAACAACAATAACTATAACAATAAAACAACAAGGGCAACAAAAGGGAATAAATATTTTTTAAAAATTCCAGTTTCAAATTATGGGAACTCCAAGTATGGTTTTCTTTTCTTTTTTCTTTCTTTTCTTCTCACTCTCTTTCTCTCTTTTTGTTCAGTAGTCTTTCTGGCTCATTTTATTCATTATTTTCCTGAAAGAGAGAGAAGAGAGAGACACCACAGCTCCACTTCACCATCCATTGATCTCCTCAAGCGCTGGCTGTGGTGTTCCCATGGCTCAAAACCCAGGATCTTATGTGTAGAAGGTATGAGCTTTACTAGGCAAACTATTTCCTGGCCAAGGTTTACTTAAAAAAAAAATTCTATGAAGAACATATAGAAAGTAAACTGAGATTTGACATCAATTCAAAAAGATAAACAAGAAAGTGTGGACTAGAAAACTCCTGGAGAATTAAACAAAGGAAAACTCACATCATGGTCCACCCCTGGAAGTCTCTACTTAACAGTCACGAGCAGGAACCTAGACATCTGTAGTTTCCCCAAACCACCTGACCCAGGCTCCCACCTTGCCACTCCCACTGCACTGGGGGAAGCTTTGGTGCTATGTGTATCATTCCCCTCTCCAACGATCTCTGTCTACATCTGGACAAAAAACTCCAGAGTGGTGGATCCCCAAGAATTGAACAATGACAAAAAATGTACTCTGCAATTGTTTTTTGGTCTTTGGTCCAGGTATGACTTGAAAGTCAAGATCACAGACCATTTGGTTGGCTCTCACACTCCCTGTCACTGAGTCTTCATCTCTGTGCCTATAACAAGAACACCTGTGAAGGCAGCAGCTGACAGCTACAAGTGTGGAGTGTGGAGGACAACATACAAAACACTGGGGTGGGTGATACCCAAGTTCTGGACACGGAGAGCTTAAGTAGCACACACAGGGCCACACAGAGGGTTCTGGCTGTATCTGTCTGGCTGTGCCATCTTCCTATGACAGTGAAGACGAGCACAGGGTAGGAGAGAGCTGAGGGGCAGGGATATGCGCTCACTTTGCCTCGGCACACGGAACGCACACACTCCACTGCCTGCCCTGTCTCCAGCTGGAAGGCCCGGCAGCGTTTCATCTCCTGGTCCCACAGCTTCACAGCACCTCCTTCTTTGGTCCTGAGAAAGAACAAGAGGCTCAGCCTGAGGCCTCCCCATAACCCTCCCCTCAGCAGTTCAAGGTCACACGCGCCCAGGACTAGCAGGACAGGCCCTGCTGGGAGGCCCCTTTGTCAGGCTCTGCTGAGTGGCCAGCACGACGTCTTGAACGTGCATTTGAATTGGGTCAGCTGAGAGATAGCATGTTTCTCCTGCTTCTCTGCTTTGCTGTGACCTCTCCCTGCCCACTGGGACCCTTTCCGCTCCCTAAGACCCACCAAGACTTCACTGGCAGTGGTCACTCTGTTCTAGTCTCTGAAACCACCACTCTCCTTCTCTGAGCTCCTGACTGTTTGTGGCTTCAGAGAGCTGGCCTAGTGAGATTCCTGATTCAGGAGACAGGACCACAGTCGGTATCTTTCCCAGGTGTTTCTACTGGGATCTCAGGAGGGAACTGTCTGCCCCAAGGGGCTGTAACTCACGGCCGCTCTTTGCCACCGGTCACAATGAGCCCGTCCCGCAGGGTAGTGTACATGGTGAAGACCGGCCCTGTATGCGCTTTGGCCACCAGCCGCACGAGGAAGTGGTCTTTCCACACATAGACGTCGCCGCTGATGGCACCCGTGAAAGTGAGGTTGTTCTGTCAGTCAGGAAACACCATGCACACTGGGTCACTCCTGGCAACTCTCGGGCTCCCGTCCCACCTCCCAACCCTCTGCCCAGGGGCCAGAGCTGGAGGAATCTTGACTCATATTTGAGCTTGACCTTCTGAGCAAAGGAAAGACATTTGTAGAGAACCACAAACAGCATATTAATCAGGAAACTACCTGGTTTTCAAGTTCACGCAGTTGAGTTATTCTGGGGCTTCTGACTGTCCTGCTGTCCTGTCTGAAAGATCTTTTCCCTTGTGACAAGCCCCATGTGACAGTGGGAACAGAGGTGGGTCAGCCTGAGCTGTATTTCCAAATGTCCCCAGGATAGTTTGCGCTGGCGGAGGGCAATCTCTCCTCACCCCCTATTCCAGTCCACATAAGGGTATCAAGCTGGGTGGGAGTTCCGCAGGCGAGATTACTGGGATGGGGCCAGAGAGATAGCTTACTGGGTAGAGCTCAGGCTTTGTCAAGTGCACAGTCCAGGCTCAAGCCTCAGCACCACATGGACGATGGTGTTACAGCACTGGAGGAAACTCAGTAATGTGCTGTTTGCTCCCTCTGTCTCCAGCTCAATGAAAAAAGCCTGAAGTGGTGAAATCCCCTATAGCTGAGACCCAGGCACAGTGAGAGGGAGAAGGAGGGGGAGGCTATCCATTTGGTCCCTAGCAACCTCTGTGACCATCTACCCCAGGTCTAATGGTCTACCAGTCAGTCACCCATGAAATAATGAAACTCTTGCCTCCTCCCAGGTAGGTCTGGAGTCCCTGCCTTTTCTGGTGAACACGTAGACAGGGAACTAGTACTAGCACACACACACACACCCCACACACACACTCATCTATGCCAAGGAAAGGACACAGTAGCCACAAGTAAGGCAATAAAGGAAATAATGTGGGGGGCTGGGTTGAGCACATATGTTACAATGAGCAAGAACCTGGGCTCAAGTCACCAGTCCCCACCTACAGGAGGAAAGCTTCACAAGTGATCTCTCTCCTTCTCTATCTCCCCCTGCTTCTCACTTTCTGAGAATTTATTGGCTGTCTCTATCCAATAAATAAAGCTAATAATAAGAAATCTAATAAAAAATAAAAATAAAGGAAATAGGGTTAAGCGTAGGTGGTGCAAACCACAAGGGCCGGCATAAGGATCCCAGTTCGAGCCCCCGGATCCCCACCTGCAGGGGAGTAGCTTCACAGGCAGTGAAGCAGGTCTGCAGGTGTCTGTCTTTCTCTCCCCTGTCTTCCCCTCCTCTCTCCAGTTCTCTCTGTCCTATCCAACAACAACAACAACAACTACAACAATAAAAAACAAGGGCAACAAAAGGAAATAAATAAAAAATAAGCAAAGGAATTAACAGGGGTAGGGTTTTCTTGTTTGAGGCTTCTGGGCCATGTTACCCCACTCCCCCCAACCCATCAGTCCATGTCAGGGATCCAGGGTCTCTACTCTGGAAGTTTCTGAGAACTCACAGCACCGAAGGCCACAGAGAGCATCGTCTGCATCTTGGCCGCCTCCATGGACCCAATGACCCCTTTCTTGTAGAGCAGAGCGCTGCCTGCCAGGGTCCAGAACTTCATGTGTTTGACTCCCACGGACACAAACTGTGTGTCTGAGTCGGGGCGAAACTCCACCACGAAGATGCGCTCCAGGTGACCTCCACGGCTGGCAATCCTGGCGCCTGTAAAGAGAATATTTGGTGAAGTGGGTCCTACCATCTTCCTTCAGACGCCATGGCCTTGGTAGGTGCTGCCAATCCAATTGCCAACACCACCACACGCAAACATCTATGAACACAGCAGGGAGGGCCAGTCCAGATAGGAGAGAAGATGTTATGTGAGGAGAGGGAAAATGGCACTGGGCTTCATCACCATTGGATTCCCCCCTGGACACCAAAAGGCTTGTCCCTTATACAGTTTCAACTTTTCCCCCCACATATATACATTAATTTTTATTTTTACTTTTTTATTAGTGATTTAATATTGATTTACAAAATTATGAAACAACAGGAGTATAATTCCGCACCTTTCCCACCACCAGAGTTCTGTGTCCCCATTCCCTTTACCAGAAGCTACAAGATTTTATTTTTCATTTTATTTATTTATTTATTTATTTATTTATTGCCTCCAGAGTTATTGCTGGGGCTTGGAGCCTGCATCACAAATCCACTGCTCCTGGAGGCCATTCCCCCCCCATTTTTGTTGCCCTTGTTGTTGTTGTTGTTATTATTATTGTTGCTATTGCTGTTGTTGTTGTTGGATAGGACAGAGAGAAATTGAGAGAGGAGGGGAAGACAGAGGAAGGGAGAGAAAGAAAGACACCTATAGACCTGCTTCACTATTTGTAAAGTGACCCCCACCCCGCAGGTGGGGGATCCAGGGGCTCGAACCAGGATCCAAACACCTGTTCTTGCACTTTTCACCACCTTTGCTTACCCTGCTGCGCTATTGCCTGAATAGTTTTTATTTTAAGCTTCAACCTCCTTTCTTTTACTCTTCATGTTTTAATTTCAATTTTCTCTTAATCATCTTTCTTCATATATTACTACTACTTGCTCATAAATATATAGTTTTTCCTCTCCTCCTCCTACTTCTTTATTTTTATTGTCACCAGGGTTTTTTGTTTTTGTTTTAATTTTTAATATTTATTTATTTATTTATTCCCTTTTGTTGCCGGTTTTTTTATTGTTGTAGTTATTACTGTTGTTATTGATGTCATCGTTGTTAGATAGGACAGAGAGAAATGGAGAGAGGAGGGGAAAACAGAGGGAGGGAGAGAAAGATAGACACCTGCAGACCTGCTTCACTGTCTGTGAAGCAATTACCCTGCAGGTAGGGAGCCGGGGGCTTGAACCGGGATCCTTCTGCCGGTCCCTGCGCTTTGTGCCACCTGTGCTTAACCCACTGCGCTACCACCTGACTCCATCACTAGGGTTTTATCTCGGGCTCCATGCCTGCACTATGATTTCACTGTTCCTAGAGACCATTTTTTCTTTCTGTTTCTATTTTATTGTATAGGACTGAGACATTGAGAGAAGAAGGGGGATAGAGAGGAAGAGAGAGAGACCATTAGTGAAGTGTGCCACCCTCCTCCACAGGTAGGGTATAGGGGCTCAAACCCAGGCCCTTGCGCATGGTGACATGTGTGCTGAACCGGATGTGCCACAGCCTGGCCCCAAAAGAATGAGAAATAGAGGGAGAAAAACCACAGTACTAAAGTCTCCTCCAAGGCCTGGGTTATGCACATAGCAAGGAAATGCACTGAACTAACTCTCCAACACTGAATATATTTTCTTCCCTCATCACTTACACTGATTGGTTATTCCAGTGGCTCCCTGGCAGAGTGGTGGTGGGAGACAGGAGTTCTGTCTCTGCAGGTGCAATACTAGATGTTTTTTTTGTAACAGACACCTCACTTCTAGGGCTCAGATGGCTTTAAATCCTGGGTCCCCAATAGGGCACAAACCAGGTCCATAGGCAAACAACAGACATCTGCAATGCTTACAAGAGACAAAAAATTGAAATTACGCATCAGTAAGAAACTACAAATCATGAGGAGAAGAAAAGGCCCCCCAGCAGAATAAGGATTTGAATAGCTGGATGACTTAAGCAACAACACAGTGGCCAGTAAAGAGGGGAGGAGGCTCAGGGGCCAGGTGGTGATGCACCTGATTAAGCGCACACAGTAGAGCACGCAAGGACCCAGGTTCAAGCCCCTGGTCCCCACCTACAGGGGGAAAGCTTCATGAGGGGTGAAGCAGGGCTGCAGGTATCTCTCTGTCTCTTTCCCCCCTCTATCCCCCTTCCCTCTCAATTTCTCTGTCTCTACCCAATAATAAATAAAAAGATGAAAAAACAAACAAGCAAACGAGGGGAGGAGGCTCCACCTCAGTATTCAGAGGGAAAGGACAAATCAGATAGTGCAAGATAGATGCATCCTTCCATTAAGTTGTTTTCTTTTCCCAACAGCGGTAGTGCAGTGGGGGCGCAGGTGGCGCAAAGCACAAGGACCAACTAAGGATCCCAGTTCGAGCCCCCAGCTCCCCACCTGCAGGAGTGTCGCTTCACAAGAGGTGAAGCACGTCTACAGGTGTCTATCTTTCCCTCCCCCCCTGTCTTCCCCTCCTCTCTCCATTTCTCTCTGTCCTATTCAACAACGATGACATCAATAACTACAACAATAAAACAACAAGGGCAACAAAAGGGAATAAATAAATAAATATTTTTTAAAAAACCATAAAAAAAAGAAAGTCCCAGGTTCAATCCCCAAACCACCATAAACCAGAGCTGAGCAGTGACCTGGTTAAAAAAGCAAACAAAAAAAGTGGTGAGGGTCAAATTCTTGTGGGTCTCCCAACAAAGGATGAAATCAGCCTATGGGGAGTCCAGGGACAAGGGGTGGGGAGTCAGGGGGGCAGGGGGGGCAGTGTAGGGGCTTTCTACAGAAGGTGGATCCTGACCAGGCAGGGAGATGTCTTCCACTCTTTAACTGTAAGATGTGACAAGCAGGGGGTTGGGCGGTAGCGCAGTGGGTTAAGTGCACACGGAGCAAAGTGCAAGGACTGGTTGTAAGGATCCCGGTTCAAGTCCCAGCTCCCCACCTGCAGGGGAGTTGCTTCACAGGCGGTGAAGCAGGTCTGCAGATGTCTTTCTCTCCCCCTCTGTCTTCCCCTGCTCTCCATTTCTCTGTCCTATCCAACAATGAGCAACATCAACGACAACAATAATAACCGCAAGGCTACAACAACAAGGGCAACAAAAGGGAAAAAAAAAAGGGAAAAAAAAAGCTGTGACAAGCCTATCACCTAATATATTCAAAACACGAAGTGACGAGTGTTGACGAGGATATGGAGAAAGAACTCTGGTATACTCTTGGTGGGAATGCAAACTGGTGCAGCCGAAATAAAACAGTATGCAGAGTCCTTAAACATACAAAACATGAAATACCGCATGACCCTGCAATACCACTCCTAGGCTTCTACCAAAAGGAAATGAAAATTAATTAAAAAAAGATACACATAGTGCAAAGCCCAAGGATCCTGGTTCAAACCCCCAGCTCTCCACATGCAGAGAGGTCACTTCAAAAAGTGGTGAAGCAGGTCTGTAGGTGTCTATCTTTCTCTCCCCGTCTTCCCCTTCTCTCTCAATTGTTACCCATCCTATCCAATAGCAACAACAATAATGGAAAAATGATGGCCTCTAGGAGCAGTGGATTCGTAGTTCAGGCACCAAGGCCCAGCAATCACCCTGGAGGCAAAAAATAAATAAATAAATGAACACACACACCCATGTTCCTAGCTGCTTTGCACACAAAGAGTGGAAGCAGCCTAAATGCTCACTGACTGAGAATGGATAAAGAAATTATGGGAGGGAGTCAGGCAGTAGTGCAGTGGGTTAAGCGCAGGTGGCACAAAGCATAAGGACCAGCAAGGATCCCAGTTCAAGCCCCTGGCTCCCCACCTTCAGGGAAGTTGCTTCACAGGTGGTGAAGCAGGTCTGCAGGTGTCTGCCTTTCTCTCTCCCCCGTCTTCCCCTCCTCTCTCCATTTCTCTCTGTCCTACCCAACAACAACAACACCAATAATAACTACAACAATAAAACAACAAGGGCAACAAAAGGGAATAAATTTTTTTTTAGGTCCTCTGTCATCAGCTCTTCAATTTGATGTAGTCCCATTGATTTGTTTCTTTTTTTATTTATTTTTTAAAAATAATTTATTTCTTTTTTTTAAAATAATTTATTTATTTATTGGGGAATTAATGCTTTACATTCAACAGTAAATACAATAGTTTGTACATGCATAACATTCCCCAGATTCCCATTTAACAATACAACCCCCACTATGTCATTCATCATCTTTCATGGACCTGTATTTGAAATAAATATTTTTTTAAAAAAGAAATTATGGGATAGCTATTCAATGGATCACTAGTCTATGATAAAAAAATGATATTGTATCATCTGGAATGGAATGGATGGAACTGAAGGTGATTATGTTAAGTGAAGTACTTTTTATTTTATTTATTTATTTTTTAAAGTATTTTTAAAATATTTATTTATTCCCTTTTGTTGCCCTAGTTGTTTTATTGTTGTAGTTATTGTTGTTGTTGTAATTGATGTTGTCGTTAGATAGGACAGAGAGAAATGGAGAAAGGAGGGGAAGACAGAGCGAGAGAGAAAGATAAGACACCTGCAGACCTGCTTCACCACCTGTGAAGCGACTCCCCTGCAGGTGGGGATCCGGGGGCTCCCGGGATCCTTACGTCGGTCCTTGCTCTTTGCACCACCTGCACTTAACCCACTGCGCTACCACCCGACTCCCTATTTTATATATTTTTACCAGAGTAATGCATAGCTCTGGTTTATGGTGGTGTGGAGCCTCAGGCATGAGAATCTCTTAGCATAACCGTTATGCTATCTACCCTCACCCAAATGTCTTTTTTATTTTACTTATCTAAAGTTTTTTAGTATTACCTATTTATTTCTTGGATAGAGCAGTAGAAATTCAGAGAAGGGGGAGATAGAGAGGTAGAGAGACACCTGTAACACTGCTTCACCACTCACGAAGCTTTCCCCCTGCGGGTGGGGGCTGGGAGCTCGAACTTGGGTCCAGGTGCACTCAACCCCGTGTGCCATCCCTCAGCCCCAATAAAGTGCGAGATAAAGGACAACTACCAGGTGGCTTTTGCTCTTATGTGGAACACAGAGGACTAAAAGCAAATGAATTTGGGGGTAAAGAAAGGTAACTACACTGTATCTTGGATTATGTGAAAAAGATGGCTGTTGGGGTGGGGTGACTTACACTCTGTGTGGGTGTGGTTTCGCGACGTGATACCCCTGCAGTTTTATGCTTGTCCTGAGCAGGTCACTCACAGCCCTGATATACAGATGACGGGGTCACGTGGACACAGCATCCTGATAAGTGTGGGCGCACAGCATGTGCTGTTTTCTGCTATGAAAGTCAGCAGATTCTGATCTCTTTTTCTCACAGGGGTGGAGTGTGTGTGTGTGTGTGTGGGGGGGGTTAAATACTTCAATACTTCTGTCCCACTGAGCTCATCTCTCTGCAGTGCCCCCAAACCCCGCCCCCACAGCCCACACCATCCTCCATGGGAAGAGGCCTTGACAATGGGCCTGAGCCCATTGTCATGGGGGAGGTGTCCCAGATCCAGGCTGCCTGGCAGGAGACAGACCTCATTAATGTCCTCACTAATTGGATCTTGGGTCAGTTTTTTTTTTTCTTTTTTTTTTTTTTAAACCTGAAACTATACTTAGAAGATTATACATCTTTGAAGCTAAAGTGACCATTAATTTAGTAGGAGTGTGTGTGTATTTGTGTGTTGGGAGAGAGAATGAAACAAAGTATATTAGATCTAAGCCTTGCCTGGCCAGATAGTTAACCTGGAAGAGTGTCTGCTTTGTCATGTGCATGGCCCACATTTGTGCCCCAGGCACACCACATGGGACCACGGCTGTACTGGGGAAGGCTTCGGTGTGTGGTCACTGTCTCTTTAATTTTAAAAAAATTTTTAGTTTTACATTATTATTATTATTATTATTAGCCTCCAGGGTTATTGCTGGGGCTCTGTGCCTGCACTACGAATCCACTGCTCCTGGAGGCTATTTTTTCCCCTTCTGTTGCCCTTGTTGTTTATTGTCGTTGTTATTATTGTTGTAATTGCTGTCACTGTTGTTGGATAGGACAGAGAGAAATTGAGAGAGAAGGGGAAGGCGAGGGGGGTGAGAAAGATAGACACCTGCAAGCCTGCTTCACCACTTGTGAAGTGACCCCCCTGCAGGTGGGGAGCCAGGGACTTGAACCAGATCCTTACGCTGGTCTTTGCATTTCACACCATGTGTGCTTAACCCGCTGCGCTACCGCTTGACTCCCTCTCTCTTTAATTCTATCCCTCTCTTTTGCTCTTTCTTTCTGAAAAAGCCCAGGTTGGTGAATTCCTGGCAGCAACAACACCACACACACACACACACACACACACACACACACACACACACACACACACATTTTAGTAAGAGGATAAACCCACATTTCTAAAAAGCTGAAGGATTTTACAAAGGAAATGTCTGAGATTATGGTGGTAACACTTATTTGGTCCCTGCAGTAAGGTGACCAAGGCAAAAGGCCCAGGAAGAATCTGGATTCCTGGAAAGAAGAAAGTGTGGGCAGGATGGTGATGAAAACAGCAATGGAGAAGGAGAAAGACTGGCAGCACTGGAACACTTGGCTAATGTGCCCAGAGCCCTCTGTTACAGCTCTGGACTCTCCAGGTCAGGAGCACTGGGGAGGTGGGGGGCCAGGTGTGGGGGGGGGGCAGAGGCCTCTAAAGAGCAGCTCCCATGGACTCCCTCCAGGACCCCTGGTTACCCTGGGTCTGGTTTGAGTGCAGCCCACACCATAGGATGCCTGTGGGTGGCCAGGGAATCCCCTCCCTTACCTTCCTGCCACCGCCACACAGTGATAGTGTGCTCAGGGTCCACGCCCACGGACACCAGCAGCTTCCCAGTGGCGCTGAAGTTGACATAGTTTACCCCCTTGGAGTGGAAGCACCGCAGCATGGAGAGGGTGTGTTTGGTCATGGCGTCCCAGATGTGGATAGACGGTGTCGCTCCTGGATGTGGGGGAAGACAAAAAACAAAGAGCTGAGACCACAGGGTGGCAGGGTCTGGGCAGGCCTGGCGTATGGGATGTTACAGTGATGGGCCTGAGAGACCTGCAAGTGACCTGGCTGGGGGGTGAAGACCAAGCAGGGAGGGGAGGGCATTTGCTGTACTCCGAGAGACTAAGAGCACATGTGTTACACACACAAGCAGGGAGGGGAGGGCATTTGCTGTACTCCGAGAGACTAAGAGCACATGTGTTACACACACACACACACACACACACACACACACACACACACGTGAGGAGTGTGCACCAAAGAAAGTGGTGCGGTCAATGATTTGTATCTGCAACTCAGCCAGATACAATCAGCAAACACGGTCCATGGGCAATGGCTTTGCTGTGCAGGTGCCGACTCCTCACGGGTAGGACAGCTGTACCTGGGGTCTCCGTGATGTCACCTGCGTTGGGAGGGCAATGGCAATGAGGAAGTGGCAAGGGGAAATGAGAGCTACAATAAGTCAGGTTTCAACACCAGCAGTCAAAAACTCTAAGGCAACTTTGAAAAATGGACATGGGCTCAATGAACGCAAGCAGGGAAACATGTTTATAAAACAAACACATGAGCAAAACCTGCCTCAGAAATGGCAAAGCCTGTCACAAATGTGACCTGGCTCCTGTTCACTGTGAACAGCGTCCCCGGGCAGAGAGCACCAGGCACACGCACAGAGAGCCACCCTCGATGCACACACGCAAACGCCAAAGTTCAGGCAGGGTAGGGAGGAGTCTTCATTTGGCATCTGGGGTCTGAAAAGTCATTCTGTTGTACTTATGGGATTTGGGCTGTACACTTAACTTCAACTCTGAATTCACAGTCAAGGAGTGCAGTAACTCACTCGACACAGATAACATGAGGTACCCCAAACAAAATATCAACAAGAAAGGGTGGATCTGAGCAAGTTGTGGACCCCCCTCCCACTTTCAAAGACAGCTGACAAGGCACAAGGTAGGTAGGCCCTCTTGGCAGGGAGCAGGTTGGTGGCCATAGGGACTCCTACCTATCTGGCTGGTGGCCACCACATTCCTGTATTTGGGGTGCTGGTTCACAGTGAGGCAGAGGATGTCATCTGTGTGCTCCAGGTAGAAGCTCTGGCTCCCTAAAAGAGAGAAAAGAGCCATGGAACTTGAAGGTGTACTAAGGCACCCCCCAAATCTCCCCCTGGAGTCTCTGAAAAGGTCTTGTGAAAGTGAGAGCCTTTGGAGCCTCAGGCATGAGAGTCTCTTTGTATAATCATTATGCTACCCTGCCCAAAGGGAGAGTCTTTTAAAACTTTATTTTAATGAGAGAGATACAAAGAGAAAAATACACACACAGAGAAGAGACAGAGAGAGACAAAGACAGAGAGAGAGAGAGAGAGAGGCGGAGAGAGACCAAACAACTGCTCAGCTCTGGCTTATGGTGGTACAGGGACTTTAGATGCTCCCATATGAAAATCTTTTTGCAAAACTATGATTCTTTCTCTCCAGCCACCCCCCCCCCTTCTCTCTTAAAAATGAAACCTTGGGGCCAGGAAGTGACATACCCAATTAGGTGCTCAGATTACAATGTGTAAGGAAGGACCCAGGTTCAAGGAAGGACCCTGGTCCACATCTGCGGGGAAAAAGCTTCATGAGTGATGAAGCAGGGCTGCAGGTGTCTCTGTCTCTCTCCCTATCTCTCCCTCTCCTCTCAATTTCTATCTGTCGTTACCCAATAATAAATAAATTAATTAATTAAAAAAAATTAAAAGTGAGACCTTCAAAGGCCCAAATTCTCTTATGGGCCTGGAGGTGACACAATGGCTGGTAGGCTGGCATGAGATTCCCAACTTTGATCCCCCGTATCACATATATCAGAGTGATACTCTGGTTATCTGTCTCTCCTCCCTCAAATAAATCATTAAGTCTTAAAAAATAAGCCCCTGGGAGTTGGGCGGTGGTGCAGCAGGTTAAGCGCACATGGTGCAAAGCACAAGGACCGGCATAAGGATCCTGGTTCGAGCCCCCAGCTCCCCACCTGCAGGGGAGTTGCTTCACAGGCGGTGAAGCAGGTCTGCAGGTGTCTATCTTTCTCTCCCCTTCTGTGTCTTCCCCTCCTCTCTCCATCTCTCTGTCCTATACAACAACAACGACATCAATAACCACAACAAGGGCAGCAAAAGGGAAAATAAACATTAAAAAAAATTTTTTTAAAAAAAGCCCCCGACGGGTGGTAACACACCAGGTTAAAAGCACATAATGTGGGACCAGATGGTGGCACACCTGGTTGAGCACACATGTGACAATGCACAAGGACCTGGGTTTGAGCCCCCAGTCTCCATCTGCAAGGAGGAAAGCTTTGTGAGTGGTCAAGCAATGTTGCAGGTGTCTCTCCCTCTCTATCACCCCCCTCTACATTTCTGGCTGTCTCTATCCAATAAATAAAATAAAGACAATAATAATTTTTTTTTTTTAAAGTACAAGGACCCGTGCAAGGATCAGGTTTAAGCCCTCAGTTCCCCACCTGCAGGGGGATCGCTTTGCAAGCAGTGAAGCAGATCTATCTGCAGGTGTCTGTCTTTCTCTCTCCCTCTCTATTGTCACCTCCCCTCTCAATTTCTCTCTGTTCTATCCAACAGCAGCAGCAGCAGCAACAAAAGCAGTAACAATGGAAAAGAGATGGCCGCCAGGAGCAGTGGATTCACAGTGCAGGCACCAAGCCTGTTGGGTAGTATGCCACCTCCCCCTGGCTTTTGCTTAACCATATGCCTATATAGGGATTTACTGATCCAAAGCTTTGGTCTATTTACATAAATCACTTTTACATTTACATAAAGCACTCTCTCTAGGGCATTGGTGGTTCAGTGATAGGATTCTCGCCTGTTCCGGCCCCTCCTTGTCACACTCTGATTTTCACCAGTCACTTTTCTCTCCACCCTCTCTATATCACATCCTGTTTCCACCCTACTTGGAGAGTATAAAAACAGCTGCTCTTCTGATTAAAGACACTTGGAAATTGCTTTCCGGCTCCGAGAGTTCCAGAGTGTATCACCCTACTTGGAGAGTATAAAAACAGCTGCTCTTCTGATTAAAGACACTTGGAAATTGCTTTCCGGCTCCGAGAGTTCCAGAGTGTACCAAGCCCTAGTGATAATCCTGGAGGCAATAAATAATTAAATAAAGAATCTCCCAAATTCTTACTTCTAGACTGGGGAGCTCATTTTACACCTGGTGTTTACACCTGCAGATGCTGCTCCAGCTGAGCAAGGCAGCACTACTCAGTCATTGGACATGAGGGCACAAAACAGGTACATACTCAGGAGACTACAGCTGGTTCTCTGTGTTCTAACACCAACTTATGCATATGTCCGGGCGGCAAAGGAGACGGGCGGACCCTGACAGACTAACGAGACATAAGTCACAAGAAGCGGAAGAGAGGACATGGAATACTTCACTGTTGCTTGAGTGGGTTTGCTGAAGGTCAAATTGGTCATGGTTATACCCTCACTCTCACCCCTAAATGTTCCAAGAACTGAGAGGTGAAGGCAGACACCGAGATTCAAGGGAATGACACACTGCTACTCCAACCAACGGTGGCTAGAAAACTGAGAGCAGGTATAGACATCTTAAGACCTTCCTTCTCTGAAAAACAACAAATAAATCATTCTGTGCTTGGTGGTCTCACTGTTTAAAAAAAAAAAATCAATGAGTGAGAAATTAAGGAGTATATACATTTGAAAAATAAAGAGGTTTATTTTACAGATATGAAGCAAATAAGGCAAAAATGTTAAGGTGTGTAGTCTAGGGAAGTTATGGATAGATGTCTATTAATGTAATTTTTCATTCTGATTTAAAAGGTTTTGTTTCAGGCTATTTTTAAATTGAGAGTCATAGTTATGAGACATTGGGGTGTATTTTAAAAAAATACTTATTTATTTATTCCCTTTTGTTACCCTTGTTGTTTTATTGTTGTAGTTATTATTGTTGTTGATATCGTCATTGTTGGATAGGACAGAGAGAAATGGAGAGAGGAGGGGAAGACAGAGAGGGGGTGAGAAAGATAGGCAGACCTGCTTCACTGCTTGTGAAGCGACTCCCCTGCAGGTGGGGAGCCGGAGGCTCGAACTGGGATCCTTATGCCAGTCCTTGCACTTTGCGCCACCTGCGCTTACCCCACTGCACTACCGCCCAACTCCCTGGGGTGTATTTTTAATCTATTGTTTAAGTGGTGTCATTCTCCTTCTTTACCCCTTTCCTTTTCTTTTTTTTAAATTCTAAATTTTTTCAATTCTTTTTTTTTAAATCCTAAATATGGCTAAGAAATCAAGCAAAATGAAACTTGAACATATGAACTACTGAAAAAAAAGAAAAAGAATTCAGTCCCTGCTGAAAATGAACGAAAGAAGGTCTCCTGTGCTTTGTCTGCAGTCAGGAAGTTCTCTCTGCTTCTCTCCAACTTACAGCCTCTGATAGAAGGACAAGACAAGGACCCACCCAAGGATCCTGGTTTGAGCCCCTGACTCCCCACCTGCAGAGGGTTGCTTCACAAGTGGTGAAGCAGGTTTGCAGGTGTCTATCTTTCTCTCTCCCTCTCTATTTCCCTGTCTTCCCTCAACTTCTCTCTGCCCTATCCAATGCAATGGAAAAAATGGCCATGAGAAGTAAAGGATTCATAATGCAGGCACTGAGCCCTAGTGATAACCCTGGAGTTAATAGAAAGAAAGAAAGAAAGAAAGAAAGAAAGAAAGAAAGAAAGAAAGAAAAAAAGAAAAGGGAAGGGAAGGAAGGAAAGAAGGAAGGAAGGGAGAAAGACAAGGGCAGAAAGAAGAAGGGTTCAGATGCTCTACATGGGCTGGAGCATTTTCCAGGATTAAATGAAGCCAGCCTGGAATTGAGAGAACTGAATCTAAAAGGTAGGAAAATGCTGAAGCCTTTGAGCAATCAGACATGGGAGAATATAAAAAGGGGTGAAAGCAGGAGTCTGTTCTGAGAAGGTGGTGTCTCCTGCAGTTGCCAAGAGAGGCTGCAAGTGGGTTACCCACCTGTGGAAGGAGGTAGTTACCTGTGGAGAGGTTCTGAATGACACAAGCTGCTGCTGTGTGGAAGATGATGTCGGCGCCATCATTCAAATAATGCAGGTTATTCCGACAGTCAAATCCTCGATAGCCAAACACGTGGTCAAGAGCCAGCTCCTGCAGTCCCCAAAGAAGAGCAATGGGGTGGAGGGGGGTTGGGCGGCAGTGTAGTGGGTTAAGCGCACGTGGCACAAAGCACAAGGACCAGAGTAAGGATCCCAGTTTGAGGCCCTGGCTCCCCACCTGCAGGGGAATAGCTTCACAGGTGGTGAAGCAGGTCTGCAGGTGTCTATCTTTCTCACCCCCTCTCTGTCCTCCCCTCCTCTCTCCATTTCTCTTTGTCCTATCCAACAACGAACGACATCAACAACAACAATAATGACCACAACAAGGTTGCAACAAAAGGGGGAAATAATGGCCTCCAGGAGCAGTGGATTCATGGTGCAGGCAATGAGCCCCAGCAATAACCCTGGAGGCAAAAAAAAGAAAAAAAAAAAAAGAGCAAAGGGAACAGTCCACGCCCCATCCACAGCCACATGGTCTCCTAGGGCCCTGGTCTGGCTGGTGGTGTACAGTGCCACAGCAGAGGTTTTTTTTTTTTTTTTTTTTTTTTTTTTACCAGAGCACTGCTCAGCTCTGGCTTATGGTGGTGTGGGGGACTGAACCTAGGACTTCAGAACCTCAGGCAGAACCATTATGCTATCTACCCCTACCGCCCACAGCAGGCTTTCTAAGCAAGTCGAGTTGCCTTCAGGTGAGCCAGTCTACCATTCTGAGCCCTGAACAGTGGCCTGGAGGTTCTGTGTCTGTGCCCTCTCTCCAGGAAGGCTGACAGTGGTGTGCAGGGTTCTCTGACAAATTATCAGTGTGAGAGGTGCTCACTTTGTGGCTTGGTGTTTACACTCCTAAAATTAGCATACAATTCTTCCTTCCCCCCCCCCCCCAACAACTAGATGCCATTCTGGATTTACAGTCTTTCTTCCTGTCTTATCTTCTGTGACAAGAAGCAGTGGTGGCTCTACATTAGCTTATTCATCCTGACATGGGTGTGTTCTGGGCTCTTCTTTCCTATCAGGCACTGAGCTGGCTGGCAGGACACAAGATTATGAGGACATAGGTCCCGTATTTCCCTAGTTTCTCCCTCCAAAGTTCACCCATCACAAATCTCATGCCACTTGTCCTCTAAGGGGGGCTGGCAAAATAGCTCACTTGGAATAATGTACTGCTTTGCCATCTGTGTGACCCAGGTTCAAGCCCAGCTCCCATGGCATAGAAGGGAGTGTTGGTGCTGTGGTTTCTCTCGATCTCTGCCTCTCTGTCTCTAAGAAAATAATCAACCCTCCCAAACTAAAAAGACCACAAGGCTTCCTTACTTAAGAATATTAACTGACATTTGCTGCCTATGAAATACAACCCAAAACTCCTGGTGCTGGAACCATCAGCCCCCTGCCCACACCTGTCTATGACCTTCTGGCCAGGCACATTTGTCTAGTTAGTGCACAGGTCACAAGTTTTTCCCAAATTTATGATCTCGCTTTAAGAAAACAACACAACAACAGGGAGTCAGATGGTAGCACAGCAGGTTAAGCGCACGTGGCGCAAAGCACAAGGACAGGTGTAAGGATCCTGGTTCAAACCCTCAGCTCCCCACCTGCAGGGGAGTCGCTTCACAGGCGGTGAAGCAGGTCTGCAGGTGTCTATCTTTCTTTCCCCCTTTGTCTTCTCCTCCTCTCTCCATTTCTCTCTGTCCTATCCAACAATGAAGACAGACAACAATAATAACTACAACAATAGAACAAGGGCAACAAAAAGGGAATAAATAAATATTTTTTAAAAATTAAAAAAAAAACACCACCACCACCAGCTGAGTGGTAGGTCTGGTGCCGCATGTTTGGGAACTGAACAGTCTCTCACTGGTCCCTCCACACGCCTTTCTCCCAGAGACTGTGGGACACTGTAATCTCTACTACTCATGGCCAGCTGACTCAAGCTAGGCTAATTTAATGGTCTCTTCCAGGAATTTAGGACTGGAGACACTGGGCGGCTTCGTCATTTAATCCACTGAGGAGGCATAAACTGGGGCACTGGCTAGCACCTATATAATCTACCAAAATAGTTTAAGACGTCTGCAGAAAGAGAGAGGCATGTGTTCAACACAGCTCTGGGTAGAAAGTCACCATGGAAACTGAACACTGTCTTTCCTGAAGCAGGCTGCATCTCCTGACCTATGCTGTGGTCGGACCGTGGATGAGTTCTCCCAGAAAATGCCTCCCTTCCAATCTTTTTCAAAAAATATTTTTATTTAAGAAAGGAGACATTAACAAAACTGTAGGATAGGAGGGGTACAACTCCACACAATTCCCACCACCCGGTCTCCATATCACATTCCCTCCCCTGACAGCTTTCCCATTCTCTATCCCTCTGGGAGCAGTGGATTCATGGTGCAGGCAATGAGCCCCAGCAATAACCCTGGAGGCAAAAAAAAAAAAGAGCAAAGGGAACAGTCCACACCCCATCAAGAGCCACATGGTCTCCTAGGGCCCTGGTCTGGCTGGTGGTGTAGTGGGGTAGCTCAGGCTCTTCCCTTTTCCTGTTGAGGGTCCTTTTAAATTTCACACCCAGGTCCTGCAGTTCCTGTGGCTTCCTGGTTCCCAGGATGGAAGTCCAAGGTGCATGTGAACTCAGACTCCAGTCTGCAGGACCCTTAATGACAGAAGCTGCCTCTCCCTGGGAGAGTCGCCATGTGCAGGAGGGACTGGCAGGGTCATTGTGGGCCTCTCTTCCAATCTTAAAAAAAGTAAAGATGGATTTTTCTGAGATGAGTGAGGCCACAGTCCAGTGGTAGAGACAGAAGTAGGAAGTCATGGCAGTAACACATGTGAGAAAGAAAGAGACGTGTGTGTGTGTGTGTGTGTGTGTGTGTGTGTGTGTGTGTGTTTGTGTGTGTGTGTGTGTGTGTGTGTGTGTGTGTGTATACACATGTGTGCGACAGAGAATGCTGGTGCAGTAGGGCTTACAGTGAGGGCCACAGGAGAACAGAATGCTCAGAAAGGAACAGGAAGGAGAAGTGGGGAGTTTTCTTTTACTTTTTTTTGTTTTTTCTTCCTCCAGGGTTATCACTGGGGCTTGGTGCCTGCACTACAAATCCACTGCTCTTGGAGGCCATTCCTCCTCCATTTTTTTGTTGTCCTTGTTGTTGTATTTATTGTTACTGTTGTCATTGCTGTTGTTGGATAGGACAGAGAGAAATCAAGAGAGATAGGGAAGACAGGGAGAGAAAGACAGACACTTGCAGACCTGCTTCACCGCTTGTGAAATTACTTCCCTGCAGGTGGGGAGCTGGGGGCTTGAATTGGGACCCTTATGCTTATGTCTTTGTGCTTTGCACCATGTGCACTTAACTCGCTGTGCTACCGCCCAGCCCCTGGGAGAGGAGTTTTTTTAGGTAGAAACCCTGAAAGTACAGGGCCCTAGAAGTTCAGGCAGTGCCCATAGACACTGTGTAATACTTGTGGGGTTGGAGGTTTGAGCTGCAGTGGAGAATCACAGGTGAGGAGCTCAGGAGGCAGCCACTGGATACAGTGAATTTGAGTCCATCTGGCAATGTGGGAACCTTCAGGGTCTTGAAGCCAGGGTTGGGTGTAGAGAGTGAGATTTGAAAGAACTGCCTCTGTGGGCAGTAGGGTGTGGTGCTGGTGGTGGCATGTGGAAACAGAGATGGGGAAACAGTTGGTTTGTGGGACTCACACCCCTCTGGCATTAACTGTTGGGCTCAACTTACTGGCTTGGTGGTGGTTTTGTGTTCAAGACCTAAGGAGTCACTTAATCAACCAATTCTTTTTTTTTTCTTTTTCTAATTTTATTTATTTTATTTTTAAGAGAGACACACAGAGAGAGAAACACCAGAGCACTGCTCAGCTCTGGCTTATGGTGGTGTGGGGGATTGAACCTGGGACTTAGGAGCCTTAGGCATGAGAATCTGTTTGCATAACCATTATGCTGTCTCCCCCACCCAACCAATTTCTTTTGAGTTGGAGGCAGAGAAAGAGTGAGTGAAAGAGACCACAGAGCCAAAGCTTTCTTTAGTGCAGCAAGGGCTGGGTCCGAACCTGGGGTCATGCACATAGCAGAGAGTGCACAATCTACATGAGCTATTTAATCAGCTCCTAACAATTCACTTTTTTTTTTTTTTTTTTTGCCTCTAAGGTTATTACTGGGTCTCGGTGCCTGCACTACAAATCCACTGCTCATGGCAGCCATTGTTTCCCTTTTGTTGCCCTTGTTGTTTATCATTGTTGTTGTTATTATTGTTGTTGTCGTCACTGCTCTCATTGTTTTTGGTTAGGATAGAGAGAAATTGAGAGAGGACAGGTAGAAAAAGAGGGGGAGAGAAAGACACCTGAAGATCTGCTTCATCACTTGTGGCTCGAACCGGGATCCTTATGCCAGTCCTTGCAATTCGCTCCATGTGCGCTTAACCCACTATGCTACCACCCATCCCCCGACACTAGTGTCCTCACTGGAGAAACGTAATAGTGTCCTTGGCTCAGTGTGAGGACTGTCTGAATACCTTGGGGGAGCCTGGGACCTTATACCCACAAAGGGCTGCAGAGGATTTGAGAGGTACAGGGAACAGAGACAGGTATATGGAACATGGGGCATTTTTAAAAAATATTTTTATTTATTTATTATTGGGTAGAGACTGAAAGAAATTGAGAGGAGAGAAGGAAATAGAAAGGGAGAGAGTCAGAGAAACACATGCAGCCCTGCTTCACCACTTGTGAAGCTTTCCCCCTGCAGGTGGGGACAAGGGGCTTGAACCTGGGTCCTTGAACCCTGTAATGTATGTGCTTAACCGGGTACCCCACTGCCTGGCCCCCAGGGGACATTTTTGAGCCTGTATTGACAGACCTCATGGCAGGATTGGAGGGTGGGGAGGCATGTGGGTCTCAAGATGAGCCTGTGGTCACTGGGTCTGGGGTAGTCAACACCATATAGCAGGAGAGGCTCTTAGAGAGCATCGGTGCCCACCAGACAGGTCCATGAGCAGCAACAAGAAGATTAAAAGCAGAAAGAGTAGAGCATCCTCACCTCGACCAGCTTCTTTTTTTTGGTAACATTATTCTTCTGAAGTTTCTCAGGCTGGGGGGCGGCTCTGCTAACAGGTGGCCTGGAACAGAGAGGGGCCAGAAGCAGTGTGGTGAGCAACAGTCTGTCTGGTACCATCTGTTACGACCAGTGCGACCAGTGCCAGGCTCCTGTTTCGCCTTCCCCAGTTGCAAGTCCCCCACCCGAGCCTGCCTGCCAGTCCCTCCTGCACATGGCGACTCTCCCAGCGAGAGGCAGCTTCTGTCATTAAGGGTCCTGCAGACTGGAGTCTGAGTTCACATGCACTTTGGACTTCCCTCCTGGGAACCAGGAAGCCACAGGAACTGCAGGACCTGGGTGTGAAATTTAAAAGGACCCTCAACAGGAAAAGGAAGAGCCTGAGCTACCCCACTACCCTCCCCCAACCCCCTCAAAAAAAAAAAACCTTCCCCCCCCCTTTTTTTCCCCAGATAGGATGTGCCAATATTGTTCCAGTCAGTCACGCCAAGAACACTTGATGGTCAGGTGTGGGGGAAGGACCCTAAGGGCCACATGCAAAGTGGTCAGGGCCCTGTCACCACACCACAGGGCCAGCAGTGAGACTTTCCCCTGGGGCTTGCTCCCCCTGCACCCAAAGTTGCTCTCTGTCTCTCAGTTTTGGAGTTTTCTGCCTCCAAATGTAACAGACTTTATAGTGGCTGAGTGGGTCAACGTTTGGAATGTGGGGCTCCCTGAAACTGAACTTAAACAGATAGACTTAAACGGACAAGGAGGAGACCAGGTTGGAGTAGGTAAGCCTTCCCCAGCTGGCTCTAAAGGCATGGGCTATTGTCCCTGGGCTATGCAAAGAGAAAGGATTACCTTGATCCCCTTGTAAGCAGCAGACAAAGCCAAGTAAGAAATTTAGTTGGGGTTAGAGCTGCGTGAGCCACCACCTCATTCATGCACAAGCATTTTCCAAGGGAATACATTCCTGTGTGGCACAAACCATGCTTCCTGGACATGCCAGCAGAGGACTAAAACAGAAATGAAAGAGTGCAGCAACCTGCAAGGCCAGAGAGCTCACCGCATGGGTGTTTCTGGGCCACGCCCTGCTTTCAAGCACCTACTGGGTAGGGCAAGGAAGGGGTGGTTGTGCACATGCCCTGTGACTTGGGGTGGGCCTGGGGACCTGCTGATGGGAAAGTGTGCCCTGGGAGAAAGAGGCAAGCTGTCACAACAGCAGAGATACCCTCTTGGATGCTGCTGGGAGTTGTGTACAATAGGGGCTTTGTTTCTGAATCCAGCTGGACCAGGAATTTCTAGCCACACTTCCCAGTGCTTCTTGGTGGGGCAGCCTGCCTGCTGGAGTGGTTTGCATTTCTATTTTCTTTGTGCTAAGGAAAAACAAGCTACCTTTCTTTTTCTAAGAAAGCCTTTCACCAAAGGGGGGGAGAGAAAGAGAGAGAGAGAGAGAGGAAGAAGTTATGTAATCACAAGTGATAACTGGACCCGGATGGCATGTCATTACCAAGGAGGAATGAATGGGGAGAGGAGCACATCTCTGTGAGCAACGCCCCCACCCCTGGTTGACGTCAGGGCTGCCAAACTGAGCACCATGGGGATGGGTGTGTATGTGTGTGTGTGTGGGAGCACCCTGTTCTCACAATCACACACTTCCTTCACATCAATCATTACTCCCCTGGGACATCTGCTCTTTCTTCTGTTTTAGTAGGACTTCCAAATGAAATCCGTGGGTTTCTTCTTTCCCCTCAGAATTGTCTAGTGAATGACAAAAGCAAGGAGGAGGTCTGAGGTGGAGGGGTGGGGGGAGTAAGCAGGACACTAGGGGTGGCAGAGCAGGGACCAGAAGGCAGAGTCTGAGATTGCGGCAGGCTCGGATTCAGGGTGCACACAGGTTGTATAATATGGTGCATATCATACAGTGTGTGTGGAACGCGCACACAGGCACAGACACTGCGTATCTATATATACACAAGGCTGTATATATATACATATATATATATATATGTAATCCACAGGGAGTCAATCCCAGGCTTCCTTCACCTTGGTTTTCAGTTTCAAAACTGTAAAGTAAAGCAATCTCAGAACATTCCTTCCCCCCACCCCAGCCCCTGCAAGCATGTGTTTTCAGCCATGTTGCTTCAAAATTCAGACCAAGGGGGCGAAAAGGGAGAAACCTGCATCGTGGCAAGTTCAGTGGTTTGTGAGTATAGACCCTTCCGGGCTGTGGGCTTGGTGTGAATGCTCAGGACTGGATGCTCATTCAACACCTGGGCTTGTGCAGGGGGCTACCAATACTTACTTGACAATTCCTTGCCTCCAGAGGAAAGCAAGTTAAAAACACAATACAAGCATTAAAGGTTTCTATAAACAGTGTTTGCAACGTCAGGCGTGGGCGGAACTGACTGCCAAAAAATCTCACATGTGGCCCCGGTGCTGGTGGTGCAGCATTTTGGGAGTGGATTTGAAGCCCTCCAGATTCAGATGCTACTGTAAATGGACCCGAGAAGCTGTGCTGAGGAGCCAAAGTCTCTCACTTGTCAGCCCAATCCACTCTTCAGAGCCTGCACAGATCAAGCAGGGCAGTGAGCACATTTGGGAATGGTTGCAGAAAGATGGAGAAATATTTAGAGTAGGGATCATGAGAAATATTTAGAGTAAGGATCATGATTTAGAGTAGGGATCATGGTGTTCAAAGGCAGGAGAAACAGAGGGACTTCTTGGGGACAAGTGGATAAAACACTCGGAGACAGATGAGACAAAGTTTCCACTGGGAAGAGCTTTAAGGAGGGAGCCTTGCTGGAGAGCAAAGAGGGTGAACTGGGAGAGAAGAAGGTGGACAGGCTGCAGCTGGGAGAAAGCATGAGGGCTGCTCAGGCAAGAACAGGCAGGGCAGGAAGCCAGAGTGTGGGTTGGTCCCTCATCCCCATCCCCGGGCACCAGGCTGGCAGAGTGGGGGGAGGGGTGGGGGCAGGGGAATGGTAGGGAGCGGAGCAGAGCAGAACACACAGGATCTGAGGTTCCTGGCCAACGCTTGTAAGGAAGCTTCTGGAATAACTGAGAAGACTGCAAAACTCAGTCAGAAACCAAGAGAAGCCCAATGTGAGGGCGGCTGACTGGGAGAGGTCTGGAAGGTTGGTCAGAATTGGAGTCTGGGTTCCACACATGGGGTGTGTGTGTGTGTGTGTGTGTGTGTGTGTGTGTGTGTGTGTGTTGGGGGGAGGGGGTAGTACAGATACACTGCACCAAGAAATACAAGCCTGGAATTGTTCCTGGAGGGGTGTGTGTGTGTGTGTGTGTGTGTGTGTGTGTGTGTGTGTGTGTGTTGGGGGAGGGGGTAGTACAGATACACTGCACCAAGAAATACAAGCCTGGAATCGTTCCTGGAGTTGTGAAGTCAGACAACATTGAGTGTCCTGGGAAGAATACTGCTTTCTTCATTTCCAAAGTGTGCCATGAAGTGTTGCAGGAGTTTTCCAAAATGTCTTGGGAAACCCAGCTACCCTTGACTCCAGTTTTAGGTGAGACCCACTACATCATCTGAGCACTGTTTGAGATTTGTCCTCCAAACACATCTGTCAGCTCCCTGACAGGATTATGGGGACCAGTGAAGCCCACAACACTCAGACCATGTTTTATTGGTGCATGTGTATTCTTCTGAGGAAAGGAGCTGAATCCAATTTTGAAATAGGTATAGGGGCCAGGCGGTGGTACACCTGGTTAAGTGCACACGTTACAATGTGCAAGGACCCAGGTTCAAGCCCCTACAGGGAAAGCTTCACAAGTGGTGGAGCAGGGCTGAAGGTGTCTCTCTGTCTCTCTTTCGCTATTCAATAATAATAAACAAATAATTTTAAAAAATAGGTGTGTGGCTTGGGAGGGAAGATGAGAGGGAGTCATCGTACCAGGATAAACCCAGCTTGAAGATGTCTCTAAAGCCACTGGGGTTCTCTCCTATCAAAACCAAAGAAGCTAGAGTCCCTTCTAGGCATTCCTGGGCTTCCCCAGAACTGTCTGCAGAGCGGCTCAGGGTGGAGCTGAAGGGAGTCGGGCAGAATGCCCCAAGAGAGCCTGCCACCTTTGAAATGCTCTTGCTGGGCGCCTGGAACACAACCCTTTAGAAGGGCTGGGGTACCCAGATAGGGTCTATTTACATGTAACTGTTGGCACCAACAACTAAGGGCATAAGGAACAGAATGGAGGGGCTTATGAGGAAAGGCCGGCAAACAATGGGAACCCAAGGTTTGGGGGCTGGGGATGAAGAGCTTGACTAAAGCAGCATGCGTAGTGAAGGAAGTAAAACAACGGTTAATGGAATACTAGCAGAGCAGGCTGCGGGGACTTTGGAAGTGACTGGCTCTGAGGGATGAAGGAGGTAGAGCCACACAAGGGAGATGCTCCATTTCTGCGGGGCATCTGGGAAAGCGAGTGTCCCCAGTGACTGAACTAGAGAGTACCAGGTCTGTCAAGCTCTGGACTGGTTGGTTCTAAGTTGGAAGTTCAACTGAGAGGTAGGACTCAGAGCTACAACTTTGAGAAGCATTAGTAAGTGGGTGAGATATGAGATAAAGACTAGAGAGGATGAAGACGAGAGATGATCAAGGTGAAATCCTGAGGGCCAACAGCACTGAGGGGCTGGAAGAGGGAGCAGCTATGAGGCACTAGGGAGCAGTGAGGTGGGAGGAGCAGTGAGGTGGGAGGAAGAGGAGAGACTGCTTCAGAACAGTAAGCAAGAGAAAAACGTCTAACTGCACCCTCCAGTGTGGCAGACATTTGGTCCATGTGACAACTGGACACTGGAACTGAGGCTTGTCCTGATTAAGAAGTGTTGCATCTCTCCCCTAATCCAGCTTTCTGGGCCTATTCTCAACTCTGACACCATCTTCCCAGACAATAATTTTAGCCTACCAGCATGTTAGCTTTCGGGCTCAGGCATGGGCCCCTTGGAACATACTTAGCATAGACTTCCTAGCTTCTTCCCACATGAAGACCCCCAGTTTCATCTGTTCTATCCTTACCTTTGGGTTCCTGTTTACCAAACAATTTTTTTAAGCTTTTTTTAAATATTTATTTTATTTATTTATTCCCTTTTGTTGCCCTTGTTGTTTTATTGTTGTAGTTATTATTGTTGTTGTTGGATAGGACAGAGAGAAATGGAGAGAGAAGGGGAAGACAGAGAGGAGGAGAGAAAGATAGACACCTGCAGACCTGCTTCACCGCCTGTGAAGGGACTCCCCTGCAGGTGGGGAGCCGGGGTTCGAACCAGGATCCTTATGCCGGTCCTTGTGCTTCGCACCACCTGCGCTTAACTCGCTGTGCTATAGCCCGACTCCCCCAAACAATTTTTTTGGCTTTATATCTTACTGTCTTTTCAGCCACCAAGTTGCAGATGTTACTATGGTGCCATCCTGACTCCCCTGGGCAGACGACCTCACCAGTGTGTCCTGGAACCTCACCTCTCCAGATCCCTGCCCCACTAGGGAAAGATAGAAACAGGCTGGGGGTGTGGATCGACCTGTCAACACCCACACCCATGTTCAACAGAGAAGCAATTACAGAAGCCAGATCTTCCACTTTCTGCACCTCATAAAGAATTTTGGCCCATACTCCCAAAGGGATAAAGAATAGGGAAGCGTCCAGGTGTCCAACAACAGATGAGTGGCTGAGTAAGCTGTGGTATATATACACAATGGAATACTACTCAGCTATTAAAAATGGTGAATTTGAGAATCAGGTGAGAGCGTAGCGGGTTAAGCACACATGGCACAAAGTGCAAGGACTGGCATAAGGATTCTGGTTCAAGCCCCTGGCTCCCCACCTGCAGAGGGGGGGTCACTTCACAAGTGGTGAAGCAGGTCTGCAGGTGTCTATCTTTCTCTTCCCCTCTGTCTCCCCTCCTCTATTTCTCTCTCACCTATCCAACAACAACAACAACAATGGCAACAATAATGACAACAAAGGCAACTAAATGGGAAAAAATGGCCTCCAGGAGGAGTGGATTCATAATGCAGGCATTGAGCCCCAGCAATAACCCTGGAGGCAAAATAATATATATATATATATATATATTTTTTTTTTTTTTTAAAGGTGAATTTACCTTCTTTACATCATCTTGGATGGAGCTTGGAGATATCATGTTAAGTGAGATAAGTCAGAAACAAAAGGATGAATATGGGATGATCTCACTCATAGAAGTTGAAAACAAGATAAGAAGGGAAAACACTAAGCAGAACTTGGACTGGAGTTGGTGTATTGCACCAAAGTAAAAGACTCTGGAGTTGGGGTGAGGGTTCAGGTCCTAGAACATGATGAAGGACCCAGTGAGGGCTGTATTGTTATGTAGAAATGTCACACATGTACAAACTATTGTATTTTACTGTGGACTGTAAACCATTAATACCCCAATAAAGAAATAAATTTTAAAAAGGAAGAAAGAAAGAAAAAGAATAGGGAATTTTCCAGTGGAAGGGATGGGACAGGAAACTCTGGTGGTGGCAACTGTATGGAATTGCACCCTGTTACCTTACAATTGTTAGTCATTATTAAGTCACTAATAAGAAAATTTTTAAAAAGTGCTGTAGCGGTAAAATGCACACCAGATTTTGAAGATACACACACACACACACACAAAAGCCAAATGTAAAACAATTTTATATTGATTGCATATTGAAAGGATACTTTTAATGCACTGGGTTAAAGGACATATTAACATATTAACAATATTAATTTCATTGCTTCTGAAGTTTTTTTTAGTGTGGTAACTAGAAAAGTCACATGAGGATCAGATTGCCTGTTTATTAGTATTACCCAGGAGGAAGCAACCTCTTCCTTTCAACGAGACAGAGAGAGGAGAGTGGGCTGGATTTGGAGACTACATAATCACCGTAACAGTAGAATAGCATAGACAGAAGAAGATAGATGGGCTAGATTGTGGTAGAAACAGGGACAACAGATGACTCACCAAATAGAGTGCACAAACTACAATGTGCAAGGACCCAGGTTCAAGTCCCTGCTCACCATATGGGATACGCCTGAAGGGAGGAATCTTCATAAGCAGTGGTGCTAGTGTCCCCCTTTCTCATCTTTTAAGGAAAAAAAAAGGAAAAAAGTGGATGGTTATTGGGAGTGATGGAATCTTATGCAGCCATTGAGACTTGGTGATAACTCTGGTGGCAAAGATTAAAAAGTGATGGAGAGATCTGATGAAGCCCGGTTTGGGGGTGGAAGGACAAGGAGAAGGGAGGACAGTAATGCATGTCTAGGCTTAAAACCAATCAAAGAAACTTTTTTTTTCACCTGAAGACACTTGAGTGGGGATGAAAAAAAGTGAGACATATTTCTTGGATATTTAAAAAATTTTTTAAAAATATTTATTCCTTGTCCCTTGTTTTATTGTTGTAGTTATTATTGATGTCATTGTTGTTGGATAGGACAGAGAGAATGGAGAGAGGAGGGGAAGACAGAGAGGGGGAGGGAAAGATAGACACCTGCAGACCTGCTTCACCGCCTGTGAAGTAACTCCCCTACAGGTAGGGAGCCGGGGGCTCGAACCGGGATCCTTAAGCCAGTCCTTGTGCTTTGTGCCACATGTGCTTAACCTGCTGCGCTACCACCTGACTACCATTTCTTGGCTTATTATATGGACCCAGGCATGGAGTGGCTCTAAGCCATGTAAGGGAGAGGAGAAGGGGTCTGGGCAGTGGTGCACTTGGTTAAGCATATATATTACTAAGTGCAAGGATCCCTGAGACCATGTTTTAAGAGAGCAGTTTTCACAGGTGCTAGTGTGGGAAATGGGGCATCTGCTATGGAGGCTGTCAGCTCTGAGAGCTCTTACAGTGTCGGTGCACAAAGGAGCTACTGCCCAGTGGTGACAACGGGCGCCTGTCCAGCTTATTTTGCTGAAGGAACAACAGGGGAGCAGGGCTCTTTGTTCATTGCTATTGTGTGTGTGTGTGTGTGTGTGTGTGTGTGTGTATGTGTGTTGGTGGCTACAAATGAAAGAGTATTTTCTTTCCCCCTGCCCTTTTTATATTTTTTTGATAGAGACAGGGAGGGAGGGAGAGTGACAGAAACTTCCTTAGTGTGGTGGGAATCAGGTTTGAGCATGGATGGCACATGTGGTGAAGCAGTGTCCTATCCGAGTAAAATATTTCACTGGTCCACAATTTTCTCAAGTTTCTTTTACCTTGGGTTAATTAGATTTAAAATCAACCAACTAACCAACCAACCAACCAACCAAATCCCTCAAAAATGAATTCCAGACTTATAGCATGAAGATTTAAAAAAAAAAAGCTATTTAGAGGCTATTTAAGGGACAGGGTCCCTTTGTGACCAATGTTCAGTAGCTGCTTTGTCCACTGACACTGTAAGAGTCCTCAGAGTTGACAGCCTCCATAGCAGGTGCTGCCTTTCCCTCACTGGCACCTGTCTAAACTGTTCTCTTACAGCAACCATAAACTATATGTAAGAGAATACTAGCAGAACACTCCACAGCATTGCTTTAGAAATGCCTTCAGAGACTCGAGCCCAACCGCAAGGAAAAACAAAAGCAAAAGCAAGTCCATGGGACTGCTATCAAACTGAAAAGCTTCTACGCAGCAGAGGGAACCATTAGTAGAACAGAAATATACCACCCAGAATGGGAGAAGATCTTATTTCAAAGGGCTAATAGCCAGAATATACAGAGGTCATTAAACTCAGCAAGAAAAAAACAAAACAAACAACCCCACTAAAGCATGGGTTAAGGGTCCAAAACAGAACCCTCCACTAAAGCAGATACTAAGATAGATGGCCAATAGGTATATGAAACAGTCCTCAAAGTTAGTGATTATCAGAGAGATGCAAGTCAAGACAACAAGGGGCTACTACACTTCACCACCTGTGAGAGTGTCGAACTTCAAAATTAAGGACAGAAACAACAAGCGTTGGCAAGGATGTGGTGGGAGAGGAAGTACCCTGCTGGTAGGAATGTACATTGGCCCAGTTCCTGTGGAAAATAGTCCGGGGATCCTTCAGGGTATTAAAAACAGACCTACCATACAACCAGGCAATTTTCCTCCTAGTGATCTATCAAAAGAACACAAAAGCACATGTCTGGATAAACTGGCACATTATCTGTCTTCATAGCAGCAATGCTTACAGCAGCCACATTGTCCAGTGCCAGATGAGCAGGTCAAGTTGTGTTCTATAGCCACAGTGGACTACTACTTAGCTGTGAGAAATGCTAAAATCTCCTTTGCTACAGATTAGATGAGACTTGAAGCATATGGTGATGGAGGGCAAAACAAACAAACAAACAAAAAAAACCGGGGACCTCAGAGCCTAAGACATGAACATCCTTTGCATAGCTGGTATGCTATCTCCTGGTCAGACTTGTTTTTAAAGAAGCACTGGCCCTCCCGATCTCAGCTCCCTGGGAAAGGCTAGCAAACAGCAAGCTCAGGACCATTTTGAGGGAGGAAGAAATATGCATTAGCTCAATTTGAGATCTGGATTTGTGATCTCAAGCTACAAGCTGCAGTGATAAGGAGAGGGGTTATTGAATATCCCCTTCTGGCAAACGGTAGGAAAGTATCATAGTGAGTGGAATACTATTTTTAAGGAAGATGTAGGTAAAAAGGGTTCAGCTCTGCATTTTTTTTTTTTTCCCCGCCAGGGTTATCATTGGGGCTTGAGCCTGTACTATGAACTCACAGCTCCTGGTGGCCATTTTCCCCCCCTTTTCAAAAAAGTTTTACTTGACAGGACAGAGAAACATTGAGACGGGACGGAAAGACAGAGAGGGAGAGAGAAAGATAAAACACCTGCAGGCCTGCTTCACTACTTGTGAAGTGTCCTCCCTGCAGATTGGGGGGGAGGGCTCAACCTGGATCCTTGGTGATATGTGTGTTTAGCCTGGTGCACCTCCACCTGGCCCCCTGCTCTACATTCTTGTAGTCATCCTTAGATGGAGAGCCAAGAGCTGCAAGCCTGGGTGTTTATTAATAAAGTCCCTTGACGGGGGTTGGGCAGTAGCGCAATGGGTTAAGCACACGTGGTACAAAGCACAAGGACCAGAGTGAGGATCCTGGTTCAAATCCCGGCTCCCCACCTGCAGGGGAGTCGCTTCACAGGCGGTGAAGCAGGTCTGCAGGTGTCTTTCTCTACTCCTCTCTCTTCCCCTCCTCTCTCCATTTCTCTCTGTCCTATCCAATGACAACAACATCAATAACAACTATAATAATAACCACAACAGTGGTAAAACAACCAGGGTAACAAAAGGGAAAAAATGGCCTCCAGGAGCAGTGGATTCATGGTGCAGGCACCGAGCCCCAGCAATAACCCTGGAGGCAAATAAATAAATAAAGGCCCTTGACAAAATACAGACTGCTGACTCAGGCCCATTAATTAAACAACCCCTGAAGTTCATAATTGTACCCATTTGGGGGGGGGGGAGTTGATGGATATACCCACATGCTGATTCCCATAAAAATAACTCAGTTTGGAGTTTATTTTGTATCCTGACATCATCATGTTGACTTTTTACTTTGTCTGAATGCAGGTTCTGACTACATATGTATAGTGATGCTCTCCATGATGGCTCACGTTTATGCAGGTGACAAACCTCAGCACAGGCGCGGGGGGGGGGGGGGGACCACATCACACAGCAGAGATTTGGGAATTAAATTATAAACCATGCGCCTACCAGGTGCACTGAGGAAGAACAAAGGCTGGTCCATGGGGATTTGCACTGAAGATTCTATCCAGGGCTAGGATAGACAGCATAATGGTTATACAAAGAGACTCTCATGTCTGAGGCTCCAAAGTCCCAGGTTCAATCCCCTGCACCACCATATGACAGAACTGAGCAGAGCTCTGGTATAAAAACAAAAACAAACAAACAAGAAACCTAAAATATAAATAAATAATAAAATAAATATTCTATCTTGGCGGCCAAGGAGTAGCAATGACTAAAAGATCACACTCAGGAACAACCAGTAAAGCAATGAAAAAAAAAAATTCAACTGCAGTATCTAATGAAGAAATTCACTGAGCTACAGGTGGGTATAGGAGCATGGTAAGGTACCTGGGAGAAACCCTCAAGACAAAAACAGATTGAAATGGGAGCCGGCAGCTGGCATCAGGCTGGTGGTGCCATTATTATAGCCATACATGAGCTGGGCCCTGAGAAGGCAGGGAAAGCCTGGTCAGAAGCTAAAACTGTATGGCCTGCTCATCAATGGGTTACCAGAGGCCAGAGTATAGTCTGAAACAGGGCAGCAAGAATCTGTTCTCTCTAGTCTGTAGAACTCTCAGAAGGCTAGAAATGGACCTACCCTATGATCCTGCAATTCCTCTCCTGGGGATATATCCTAAGGAACCCAACACACCCATCCAAAAAGATCTGTGTACACATATGTTCTTAGCAGGATAATTTGTAATAGCCAAAACCTGGAAGCAACCCAGGTGTCCAACAACAGATGAGTGGCTGAGCAAGTTGTAGTATATATACACAATGGAATGTGGAATACTACTCAGCTATAAAAAATGGTGACTTGGGTGGACCTTTAAAAAATCATGTTAAGTGAAATAAGTCAGAAACAGAAGGATGAATATAGGATGATTTCACTCTCTGGCAGAAGTTGAAAAACAAGATCAGAAGAGAAAACACAAGTAGAATCTGAACTGGAATTGGCGTATTGCACCAAAGTAAAAGACTCTGGGGTGGGGTGGGAGGAGAATACAGCTCCAAAAAGGATGACAGAGGTCCTAGTGGGAATTGTTATGCATATACAACCTACTGTATTTACTTTTGAATGTAAAACATTAATTCCCCAATAAAGAAATAATAATAATAATAAAAGAATCTATTCTCTCTAAAGCTATAAAAAGTATTACAGAAGACTTTCCACACCAACATACCATGACATAAAAACAAAATAGCAACAGCAACACCTGCTGGCTGAGCAGCAGAAACCATGCTTAAACAAAATATGGGGGGAAAAATCCACCATTCAAAAATTTGGAAATAATGTCTGAGTTTGAATTTAGAATACTTACTATGAAGGTCATTCAAGACTCCAACCATAACTTACAGACACAAACCCAGGATCTCAGAGATAATTTCACCAATGAGCCACCAAACACAAAACCCTGAGCTGAGGTACAAGATATGAAGGACGCTTTGGATGGAGTTACGGCTTACACCAGAGACTTTGGAAGTAGACTAAATCAGATTGAGGAGAGACTATCAGGGCTAGAAGATAAAACCACTACACTGTAAAACTGTTATAGAGGAAAGGTTCATGAAAAATTAAGCAGTTTTCAGTGAAATAGCAGATTCCACCAGGAGGAAAAAAAAGAATGTGAGAATTACTGGGATACCTGAGGAAGAAGAGAAAAAGAGCAGAATATATATATATATATATATATTTGTGACTTAATATTGATTTACAAAATTACAAGATAACAGGAGTATAATTCCACACCATTCCCACACCAAGGTTCTGTGTCCCCATTCCCTCCATTGGAAACTGTATTGAACTAATACATCTCAAGGTTGCAGATACAGGGTAACTATTACTTTTATACCTGTCTATATTTGCCCATTTTTTAATGATCTTGCCTTCTTTTACTAAGTACACCTATACCTAGTATTACTTCAGAATGTCCTCCCTTCTGCTTTTTTCTCTCTCTGGGTCCTGATGGAACTGGAATTTAGAGCTCCCTGGTCATCTTCTCCTAACATTTCTTGGGGGGTGGTACAGAAGGTGGGAGTTAAGGTTTCTATAATTGCTTCTCCAATTTACATGGGTGTTGGCAGGTTGATCCATATCCTCAGCCCATTACTATCTTTCCCTAGTGGGGCAGGGCTCTGGTGAGAGCATAGAATACATTCAAAGAAATTATAATTGACACATTTCCATACCTGTGCAACATTGAAAACAAGCATCTAGAAAGCAGAATGAACATCCAAGTTCCTAAATCCAAAATGGCCCACACCATGATAGTAAAACTATCCAAAAGCAAAGACAAGGGAAACTGTTGCAGGCTGCTAGGGAAAGGAAGAATCTGACATACAGAGGCAGAATCATCAGGCTTTCATCAGATTTCTCATCACAAACCTTAGAGGCAAGAAGGGATGATGGAATGACATATTGACAATATTAAAAGATAAGAATTGCCACTCATGGATATTATATGCTGCCAAGTATGAAGGAGAAATTAAAATCTTCCCAAAACATACAGAAGCTAAAGGGAATTCAGGACCACCAGTCCTGCCTTGCAAGAATTACTGAAAGGAGTCCTGCGTGACAAGAAGCAAAAGAACAACCTTAAATCAGGTGATCAGTGGTGGAACAGACCCAGAAACACAAACAACAGCAACAGGAGCAAACACACAGGAAAAGGGAAGGCAAAATGAAAAGAGTGATATGACCAGTATTGGTGAGCCAAGGCCAACTATCAAAGACCTGAATATTAGACCAGAAACTCTAAATTCAGAATATTTGCATCAGCTTGGTTGCAACACAAAGGGTGAGTCAGGAAAAGAGGGATGAATACTGGATGACCTCATGTGTAGTTTGAACTCAGGAGACAGAGTCAGAAAGGGAGGACAAAGGGTGAAACTTAGGCTGGGGGTGTTGTACTGCACACCAAGCAAGGGACTCTGGGGGAATAAAGGAGAGGGGGACTTCTGGGTCCTAGACTGGGCAGTGAGAGTATTTTGCAGACACCTGTTACACAGAGATAGAAAACTGGGCCCATGACAACTGTGCTGAAATCCACCCACCACAGTGAAATGTTAAAAAAAAAAAAAAAGACTATCCCACACCTGAAGATGTTATTAATATTGTCTATAAATTGTTAAAAAAAAAGTCCTCTGTATTTCACCTGTTTAGTGATCAAGCAATGACTGCAGAATGAATCCTGGGGCTTGAGAATGATTTGATCCATGCTAAATACTGGTACTATGCTTTTAGCCTTTTAGCCTTTTTTTGTTTTAATAGAGGCAGAGAGACAATGAAAAGGACCACAGTGCTAGCACTGAAGCTTCCTTGAATGTGGTGGGAACCTGGGTCATACACAGTGCAAAGCAGTATACTATCTACGTGAGCTATTTCACTGGCCCTATATCTGTATTTTTGGGGGTTTTTCCCCCTATTTTATTTATTTTACCTCCAGGGTTATGGCTGGGGTTCAGGGCCTGCACTATGAATCCACTGCTCTCAGTGGCTATTTTTTCCATTTTATTGTATAGGACAGAGAGAAATTGAGAGATGAGGGAGAGATAGAGAGGGAGAGAGAAAGAAAGACACCTGCAGACCCACTTCACTGCTTGTGACGCATTCCCCATGCAGGTGGGGAGCCAGGGGCTTGAACCAAGATCCTCTCTTCCCTTCCCTACCCTTCCCTTCCCTTCCCTTCCCTTCCCTTCCCTTCCCCTCCCCTCCCCTCCCCTCCCCTCCCCTCCCCTCCCCTCTCCTCCCTTCCCCTCCCTTCTCCTCCCCTCCCCTTTCCCCTCTCCTCCCCTTTCCCTTCCCTTCTCCTCTCTTCTTTTCATGCAGCCCATTCCACCTCTTCTATGGAATTCTGACTCCCCTAAAGTCCCTGGCAAGGACTAGTGGGGATCCCATTCCCACTTCTGGTCAGGAGGTGCTGCCATGGAGGCTGCACACACAGACATCTTTTTTTAAAATTTTATTTATTATTGGATATAGACAGAGAAATTAAGAGGGGAGGGGGAGATAGAGACACCTGTAGCTCTGCTTCACCCTGGTAGGGACCAGGGGCTTAAACCTTGGCCCTTGTGTATTAGAACACGTGCCCCTTAATATGCCTGTCCCCTCACCCCCAACATCATTTACTATTCCCTCTTGCTTGCCCCCTGCCCTCCAGTGGGTTCTTGATTCACCCCCAGAGTGCTGGGCAGCTAGTGTGTGGTTCTCTGGCCACAGTCTCTTTGGGAGCAGAGGTGGGCTTTTCAAGTCTTTTCAAGTTATCATGGATGATACTCTTTATGAGAAAGGCTTGATTATTCTTCCAAACCTTGAATTCTTAAAAAAATTTTTTTAATTATCTTTTAAATTTATTTATTGGATAGAGGCAGCCAGAAATTGAGAGGAAGGGGAAGATAAAGAGGGAGAGAGAGAAACACCTGCAGATCTGCTTCACCACTTGTGAAGCCTTCCCCCTTCAGGTGGGCACCAGGGGCTTAAACCTGGGTCCTTGTGCACTGTAGCATGTACACTCAACCAGGTGCACCCCCCATCCCCCCAAGTCTTTATTTTTAATTTTAAACATTTATTAATTTACCAGAGTGTAGCCAAACGTTGGCTAATGGTGGTGCTGGGGACTGGATCTAGGACCTCAGAGCCTTAGGCATGAAAGGCTTTTGCATAATCATGGTGTTATTATCCCAGAACCTCCTTGCATTTATCTTAAATATGTGGTTGTTTGCTTTAAAATGCCAGTAAAGCACTGGAATGTCTCCCCTAAACATTGCAACTGAGAAGCATCTTTCTTTTGTACAAACAAGTCACTGGTATGCATTCAGCACTGGACCCTCTCAATCCTTATTCTTGCCACTTTTTTTTTTTTCCCACTAGGGTTACCACTGGGTCTTGGTGCTGGCATTAGCAATCCACCACTCCCAGCAGCCATTTTTTCCTTTGTCTGTTTTTTGTTAGGACAGAGAGATACTGAGAGAGGACAATGGGGAAATAGAGAGAGGGAAAGAAAGATAGACACCTGCAGACCTGCTTTACTGCTCATAAAACATCCTTTGCAGGTGGCGAGTGGAAGCTCAAACCCAGATCCTTGTTCTGGGTAATATGTGCGCTTAACCGGACATATCACCACCTGGCCCCTTGCTACCTCTTCCTACATGGGCAGGCATGAGGTTTTTTTTTTTTTTTTTTTTTTTACAGTCTTGCCATTAAAGACCCCAAGCCCCAGTTTAGATTAGACACCAGCAGTAGTGTGTGGTAAGGAGAAATCTGTTTTCTACATCCAGTGGCTAGTGCAGATCTTAGCAAGATGAATCCCTGGTGTGCAGCAACCAGCCAGAAGCAACTTAGGAGTAATAGCCAAGTCAACTCGTTTCACAGTGCTATGTGAAACTAGAAAGGCTGCGTAATTCCTTACCCCCTCACCCCACAAAAAAGAATGTCTCATTCAAGCCAAATTTTTTTTAGAGTGAATTATTTAAGGGGAAGGTTTACTCATGCATTTATGAGCACAAGGTTCTTTTTCTCTTTATTCTTACAATTAGGTCTTTTCAGACTATTTCCTATTTGTGGCCATTTCTGCAAGCAAAATGAACTATTACAGAGGAGTGCAGAAAAATACCTCTTTTTTAAAAAAAATAATAATAAAAGAATGCGGGAATTGGGCGGGGTAGCACAGCGGGTTAAGCACACGTGGTGCCAAGCGCAAGGACTGATATAAGGATTCTGGTCCCCCGGCTCCCCACCTGCAGGGGAGTAGCTTCACAGGCAGTGAAGCAGGTCTGCAGGCGTCTATCTTTCTCTCCCTCTCTCTGTCTTCCTCTCCTCTCTCCATTTCTCTCTGTCCTATCTACCAACGATGAGAGCAACAACAACTATAACAACAATAAAAAAAAAAAAAACCAAGGGCAACAAAAGGGAAAATAAATAAATAAATATAAAAATTTTTTTAAAAAAGAATGCTGAACCTTTATAGTAGTATCTAACAAAGATGCTAAGTGGGGGGAGTTTTTTTGTTTTTTTTTTTTTTGCATCACAATCAATCTTCTGCCTGTAGCACAACACACAGCACTTACTAAGCTATGTTATCTTGCCCTGCACAGAAACAGGAAAGGGAAATGACATTGGATTGGACTGGCTTGGATCTAAAACCCCACTGAACAATAAGAAGTGATGAGATTTATTAAATAACTATTACTAGGAAGGAAGTAACACACACACACACACACACACACACACACACACACACACACACACACACACACACACACACACACACACACACTTGAAATCTTAATAAATAATGAGACCAAGAAACCAGGGCACTTGTGAACACTGAACTCAGGGCAACAAGAAGAGTCCACAAAAAACTGTCAAAACATTTTCTGAGATCCATGAAGTTCTATCAGGTAGAGGTTTTAGTCATTATGCATCTTTCCCAGCACAGATAAAGATATATTACATAACGACAGGAATCTGAACTTTCTTTTTAAAGAGATCTGAAAGTATCCAACGTTTTTATCCATACATTGTGCATCACACAGGTTGAGAATAATACCAGAAACCTTCTTTTCTTTTTTTTTTTTTTTTGCCTCTAGGTTTATTGTTGGGGCTTGGTGACTGCACTACAAATCCACTGCTCCTAGAGGCCTTTTTTCCCATTTTGTTGCCCTTGCTGTTGTTGCCTTTGCTATTGTTTCTAGATAGGCTAGAGAGAAATCGAGAGAGGAGGAGAAGACAGAGGAAGGGAGAGAAAGATAGACACCTGCAGACCTGCTTCATCGCCTATGAAGCGACCACCCTACTGGTGGGGAGCTGAGGTTTGAACTAGGATCCTTAGGCTGGTCCTTGCGCTTCATGCCACGTGCGCTTAACACGCTGTGCTACTACTTGACCCCCAGAAAGCTTCTTTTCAATATAAAAGATTCAAGGTAACAAAATCAAATTGGTGGGATTCAGGCAGTAACACAGTGGGTTAAGCACAGGTGGCGCAAAGCACAAGGACCGGCATAAGTATCCCGGTTCAAGCCCCCAGTCCCCCACCTGCAGGGGAGTTGCTTCACAAGCGGTGAAGCAGGTCTGCAGGTGTCTTTCTCTCCCCCTTTCTGTCTTTCCCTCCTCTCTCCATTTCTCTCTGTCCTATACAATGCCAATAACAATAACTATGACAATAAAACAACATGGGCAACAAAAGGGAATAAATAAATAAGTATTTTTAAAAAATCAACTTCTGCTTAGTACATTTTAAGATGGGGTGGGTTCAGGTCGTGGAACATGATGGTAGAGAACCTACTGGAGATTATATTGTTATATGGAAAACTGGGAAGTATTATGCATGTATAAACTATTGCATTTTACTGTCAACTGTAATCCATTAAGCCACCAATAAAGAAATTAAAAAAAAAAAAACCCCAACAACTTGCCTAGGCCTAGGACCCACAAACACATCTGAAGAAACCTGGGCAGGTAACAGGCACATTAAGAGAAGTGACTGCCCAGTTTCAGGGTGTGACACAAACACGCAGACTTCCTCCACCACCTTAGAAGCCTGCCCTCCTTCCTGCTTCTCTGCTGACACAGGACAGCTTGTGGGCTACTCTCACATCCTCTCTGGATGAGAAAGTCAGTCCAATCAAACCAAAATTCTTCATCGACTTCACTAAAGTGTGACCCATCCTTTGCCACACACTTGAGGACTATGGGCAATTTTTCCCTGGCTTAGGTCTCTATGCAGGTTAAGATTCCGTGTCTACTCATGAAAGATGAGCTGTAGTAACTCTGAGGATACACAGTGCACTGTTTGAGGGGCCAGGCGGCAGCATACCTGGTTAAGTACTCACATTACAGTGCTCAGGAACCCAGGTTCAAGCCCGAGATCCCCACCTGCAGGGGAAAGCTTCATGAGTAGTGAAGCTGGGCTGCAAGTGTCTCTCTCTGTCTCTTTCCCACTCTAGCTCCACCACCCCTTTCAATTTCTGTCTTTATCCACTAATAAATAAATTTAAAAAAATTTTAAAAATTATCTTTATTTATTTATTTATTTATTTGGATAGAGACAGCCAGAAATTGAGAGGGAAGGAGGTGATAGAGAGGAAGAGAGACAGAGAGACACCTGCAGCACTGCTTCACCACTTGTGAAGCTTTCCCCCTGCAGGTGGGGGCTGGGGGCTCGAACCCAGGTCTTTGCGCACTATAACATTTGCGCTCAACCAGGTGTGCCACCATCTGGCCCCACAAAAAATATTTTTTTAAAAAAAGTGCTCACATCACAATATGCTATTTGAAATGAGCTCGTCACAAGGCAGAACGAATGCAAATACACCTGGTGACACCATACCTTTCCTCCACTGAAACTTCCTTCAGTTGTTGGTGTGGCTTGGTGCCTTCCATTTCCCTGATGCTCACAGCATAGATCTTGGTGGTGTAGTCGATGGCCTTCTCTCGGGCAACGTCACTGTCATAACCTCAAAGGACAGAGAAGGGGGTGGAGCAAGGTGGGTCTGTGGGGCCACGGGAGGGGATATGGGGGGAAGCGGCCTGTGCGAGGCAGGGGGGCTCACCTCCATCCTCTTCTGCGTCTGTGTCTGACTCCTCACTGTCCACCAGCTTGCTCTCCTGGGTCCCCACGAACTCCCTTGTCCAGATCATCAAGGCCGTGTCTGCACCACCCACTGTGAGCAGCACAGAGTCGTTGTGAAGCCACCTCACATTGGTGACATGGGCGCTGTGTCCCACGTACTTCTTGAATCTCACGTGCTGACCCTGGAAAGCCCGGGATCGGTGATGACCTGTCAGCCCTCTGATGACCCGTCTGCCTCTCGGCGGACTCTCCCACACCATTCAACAGGGTAGCAGCTCCTTCTACACAGTCATTTCCCTCCATCTCTCTAGAGTGCAAGTTTCATGAAGGGAGGGGGCTTGGCCTTGGTCTCATTGCCCCAAAACATTACCTGGTTATTCACAGCTCCTTGATACTTCTTTTCTCTCTTTTTATTGCCACCAGGGTTATTGCTGCCACCCACTGCCTGTACTACTCCATCCTTCTCTAAGCCATCTTTTAAAAAAATTTCTATGAGTGATATAATAATGATTAACAAGACTGTAAGATAACAGGGGTACTACTCCACACAATTCCCACCACCAGAGTTCTATGTTCCATTCCTTTTATTGGAAGCTCCCCTGTTGTTTATCCCTCTGGAAGTATGGACCAAAATTCTTTATGGGGTGTAGAAGCTGGGAGGTCTGGCTTCTGTAATTGCTTCTCCACTGGACAGGGCATTGGAAGGTGGATCCATATACCCCAACCTGTTTCTATCTTTCCCTAGTGGGGTAGAGCTCTGGGGAGGTGATCCTTCAGGGCATGTTGTTGAAGTCATCTGTCAGGGGAGGTGTCAGGATGATGTCATGGTGGCTGTAGACATTTTTTTTTCCCCATTATCTTTTTGATAGGGGAAGGAGGAGGAGGAGGAAGACACTTGCAAGCACTGCTCCACAGTTCATGAAGCTTCCTCACTGCAGGTGGGGAGCTAATAAATAGTTTTTTAAGGGAATGAACGAAATGTTAGGCGACAAAGCCTATTCCTGGAGCCTAGAGAAGTCTAAAAAGCCTGCTTCTGTTTTAGGCATCACATGTGAAAGTCTCTAGTGTAACGTCCCAACTGTGATTCTGGCTGACATTTAAGAACAGAAGTGTCCTCCCAGTCACCCCCACAGTGGCTTCTGTGCCATAGCCCAGGCTCTGCCAGCACAGCAAGGGATGTATCATTATCCTGGGGGCCTGAGTAGGATTTAACATACAGATGTAAGTGGAAACTATTTCTAAAGCTAGAAACATGCAAATAGTTAGTTTTCTTTTCTTTTCTTTTTTTTTTTTTAAAGTAAAATCACTTTCAACAAACATGGCTAAATCAACAGAACTCAGAACCCACTTTGCTCAGCTGCTATCAGCACTTCAGAGCACATCAGCCCACAGTGGGGGGGAAGGAGGGGGTGGGGTGTGAGTCAACTCACCCTTCACCTCCCCATCACCACCACCAGGAAGTCCTGATAAGTGGTAGGGAGTCCACACACTGGCACAAGGAACCAGCTTCTCTTCTGGGGTCAGGGACCACAGACTACTGGCAAAAACATCTCGGGCAGGAGCCATTTAGAGAGGGAGAATTTTGCCAGGCTCTCAGCTACTCCTGGGGGATTCCTTGCACAATGCAGGAAGCTTCATGTGCTCCTGAGGTCGTGGGTGTCCCTTATGAAGACCTGATGCAATAAGAGGCTTGCACTGGCCCTTGGGAACTTGACACCAGCACAGACACACAGGCAGGAACAGCTGCACAGAGCTCATGAAGTCCTACTACTTTCAGTCAAGTTCTCTCTGGGCCTGGTTGACCCCAACCTGACAGCAGAGAAGCACTGACTATAGAACCAACAGGGAAATGGTCAGTTAGGTAGCATTTCTTTCTTGCTTTCTTTTTTTTTTTAACTTTTATTTTTAAAAATTATCTTTATTTATTGGATAGAGACAGTCAGAAATTGAGGGGGTAAGGGGAGATAGAGAGGGAGAGAGACAGAAAGACACCTGCAGCCCTGCTTCACCATTTGCACAGCTTTTACCCTTGCAGGTGGGGACCAGGGGCTTGAACTTGGGTCCTTGCACATTGTAACATGTGTGCTCAACCAGGTGCACCACCACCTGGCCCCTGTTAGGTAGCATTCCGGGTACATCTGGGTGACAAGTCTAGCAGATGGAGACTTGTCTCAAGTGGCCTCCCCCAGGGCTCTGTTCTGGCTCCTACGCTATTTAATATTTACATCAATGACCTCCCAGAAACTTCAAGGAAGTTCATCTACGCCGATGACATCTGCTGTGCAACTCAGGCATCCAAGTTCGACATCCTCGAGGAAACACTCACGAAAGACATGTCTCTGATATCTGATTACTGTAAAAAATGGCGACTAATCCCTAGCACTGCAAAAACGGTATCATCTGTTTTCCATCTACATCATGCCTCGGCCTCGCGTGAGCTTAATGTGCAGCTTGGCGATACGAGAATCCGGCATGAAGCCCAGCCAGTCTATCTTGGCGTTACTCTCGATCGCACTCTGTCATTTCACAAACATCTCATAAAAACTGCAGCAAAGGTGGGCGCGAGGAATAACATCATTGCAAGACTGGCCAGCTCCTCATGGGGCGCGAGCACTTCCACACTACGATCATCATCTCTGGCATTATGCTATTCCACTGCAGAATACTGTGCCCCAGTATGGTTCCGTAGCCCCCATGTCCACTTGGTCGATTCCAAATTATATTCCTCCATGAGGATAATTTCTGGAACCATCCGTTCCACCCCGGTTCCATGGCTGCCAGTTCTTAGCAACATCGCCCCGCCAGATATTCGTCGGGATGCGGCATCATCTAAGTTCATTTCCCACATCTACGCTCGACCGGACCTGCCAATATATGCGGATATCTTCGCCCACCCTGTCCAACGCTTGACGTCTCGTCACCCAATCTGGTCCCCTACGCCTACACTGAACTTCTCTGTTCCAGTCTCTTGGAAACAGAGTTGGCAGTCAGCTGAAGTAAAGAACAAACACCTCATCACAGACCCCTGCAAGCTTCAACCCGGCTTTGACCTTGCATGTTATGATTGGGCCCTCCTCAATCGCTATCGAACAGGCCATGGCCGATGCGCCGCTATGTTCCATCGCTGGGGAGCCAGAGACGACCCGAACTGCCCCTGCGGCTACAGACAGACTATGACCCACATAGTCAACGACTGCCACCTCTCCAGATTCAAAGGAGGTCTCGAAACTTTACATCAGGCTCAACCTGATGCTGTTGACTGGCTATGGAAGAAGGGCAAACGCTAGAAGAAGAAGGTAGCATTTCCAAGTAGCTCTCCAGAACTCCCTAAGTTAATACTGAAAAGGCAGAACAAATTAAGGATCTCTAAGAGAAACTATTTTATGAGCATGTGAGGGTGCAAGCATGTGAACAGAGAGGACAGAGCTTGAGAACAATACTCCAGGGGTAAGGAAGTGGCACACCCGGTTAAGCACACATAATACTAAATGCAAAGACCCACACAAGGATATGGTTGGAGCTCCCCAACTGCAGGGGGGATGCTTCCCCTCTCTACTTCCTTCTCTCTCAATTTCTCTCTGCCCTATCCAATAAAATGGAAAAAAAATGACTGCCAGGAGCAGTGGATTTATAGTATAGGCATCAAGACCCAATGGAGGAAGGAGATAAAGAGAAAGAGAGAGAGAGAGAGAGAGAACACCAGACTCAATATGAGAGGGGACAGAGTTCTAGAGAAGTAGAAGAAAGAAAGGGTCAGGAGACGAATATTTTTAAGGTACACAAAATCATATTGCAGAGGGAAATAGAGTGATAGGGAGAAAAAGGTGGTGGAAGGTGTCCAAATTAAGTCACTGGGGCTATCCAACAAAACTGAGATTCTCCTAGCAGAAGGTGCTTCAGGATTCTCAGAATAGGAAGCAGTCTCACTGCTCTGTGGAACAGTAAAGGGAATTAATAGTTGCTAGAAGGTTCCAGGAAATAGGTAGCTTCTCTCTCTGGAAGAGGCTGGAAGGACTACTTGGGGGCTCATCAAGAGAAATCCATTAGCCCATCAGACTTGCTAGCATTCCTCCCTCCCTCCCTCCCTCTCTTCCTTCCTTCTTTCCTTCCTTCCTTCCTTCCTTCCTTCCTTCCTTCCTTCCTTCCTTCCTTCCTTCCTTCCTTTTGTTTTTATAGGGAAGGCTGTAGTTTTTATTTATTATTAGATAGAGACAGAGAAAAATTAAGAGGGGAGGAGGAGACAGAGAGGGAGAGAGACAGAGAGACACCTGCAGCTCTGCTTTACCATTCGTGAAGCTTTCCCCCTGCAGGTGGGGACCAGGAGCTTGAACCCGGGTCCTAGCCCACTGTAATGTACATGCTTAACCAGGTGTGCCACCACCTAGCCCCTGCATTCCTTTTGTTCTATGATTCATGAGAGAATGAAGAGGCTGGTCCATGTCTCCAGAGCCCAGCTTAACTAAGTAGAGGTTGGAATTTCCTGAGAATCTGATGAAACTATGAAAGTTCTCCCACCTTCACAACAATTCAGTTTCTTAGGCTATAAAAACATACATGTTAAAGACATGTTAAAGACCTCTTATAAGAAACCATTTTCTAGAAATGTTGATGTTCTAAGAAGGAATTTTAAGAACTTGAAGGGAGCCTAAAAACACCAATGACAACCTTCCTTCAGAAGTGGCCAAAGGTATAGGCTTGATGCCTGTACTACGAATCCATTGATCCTGGCGTCCATTTTTTGCACTTTATTGGATAGGACAGAGAGAAATTGGGGGGGGGGGGAGGAAAGCAGAGAGGGAGAGAGAAAGACACCTGCAGACCTGCTTCACTGCTTGTGAAGTTACCTGCCTGCAGGTGAGGAGATGGGGGCTTGAACCTGGATCCTTGAGAGTCTTTGCTCTTAGTACTATGTGCACTTAACCAGGTGCACTATTGCCTGGCTCCCTCTTGCATCTATATTAGCTGATGCATGCTAACTAACTTTACCATGGTGGTCATTTCCAAATATATGTAAGTTGGAACCCAGGAGGTGGTACAGTGTGTAAAGTATTGGGTTCTCAGGCATGAAGGCTAGAGTTCAATACCTGGCATCACACGTGCCAAAAAAAAAAAAAAAGCTATGTGGTTTTTTTTTCCCGCTTTCTCATTCTATTTATCTCATATTAATAAGATAAATTCTTTTTCTTGTTTATAGAGGCAGAGGGGGAGAGAAAGGGAGAGGGAAGAGGGAGAGGGAGAGAGACGGAGGAGGCCACAGCAGTAATGTTTCCTTCAGTAGTGGGAGTTGGGTTCAAAGCTGGGTGTTACACATGGAAAATATATCAATCAATCGATCAATCAATCTATCTATCTATGTGTATATGATGTAGATATATACACATATGCAAGGTAAGCTACTATGCAGCATGACTTAGAATTATAAGGAACCAAATATAAAACAGAAAAATATAGATGGCATGGTGGCATATTTCTTTTTTTGTAGTGGTTTTTTAAAATATTTTTTCTTTTTTACGTAATAGTAGTTTACAAGGTTGTAAAATAATAAGAGCTATAGCTTCACACTATACCCATCAGCCCATTGCAAAATTTTTGCGCCACCCCTACTACTAATCACCATAGTTCTAAGTCTTAGAGCCAGCTTGCAACTTGCTTTCTTCTTATAGTTGTTGCAATTTCACGTGTTTCAGTTCTCTATATTCCACTATGAGCAAAGTCATCCATTAGTTTTTTTTTTGTGTGTGTTTTTTTACCTCTTATTTCACTAAGCATAAGTTCTGAGTGGCACAATGTCATCTTTTCTTTCTTTCTTCCTTTCTCCCTCCCTTCCTTTCTTTTTTAGTGATTTAACATTGATTTACAGAATTTTAAGATATCAGGGGTATAATTCCACACCTTTCCCACCACCAGAGTTCTGTGTCCCCATCCCTCCATTGGAAACTGTATTAGTTCTCCAACAATGACAAATATGGGTTGAATATTATTTTTATAACTATCTAGTTATATTTTTATATATATATTTGCCCTTTTTTTTTCTATGATCCTGTCTTCCTTTCTAAGTCACACCTACTACTTATGAGTGTCTTTTTTTTTTTTTTTTGTCTTTTCTGAATCCTGATGGAGTTTGAGTTGAGAGCCCTCTGCTCATCTTCCCCCTAACATTTCTCCCCCACTGGGAGTATGGACCAAAATTCTTTATGGGGTGCAGAAGATGAAAGATCTGGCTCTGTAATTACTTCTACACTAGACATGGGTGTTAGCAAGCCAAGCCCTCTCTGTCTCTCTGACTTCCAAGCTTCTTTCCACACATAGACCACCAGTTTCATCTGCTCTATTCTTACCTTTGGGCTCATGTTTATTAAACAATTTGTTCTGCTTTATATCTTGTCACCTTTTCAGCCACCAAATTACAGATGCTACTATGATGCCATCCTGACTTCCCTGGGCAGATGGCCTCACCAATGTGTCCTGGAACCTCATGTCTCCAGAGCCCTACCCCACTAGGGAAAGACAGAAACAGGATGGATCCACCTGCCAACACCAATGTCCAGCAGAGAAGCAATTACAGAAGCCAGACCTCCCACCTTCTGCACCCCATAAAGAATTTTGGTCCATACTTCCAGAGGGATAAACAACAGGGAAGCTTCCAATAAAGGGGATGGAACATAGAACTCTAGTGGTGGGAACTAGAGTTCTATGTATGGAGTATTACCCCTGCTATCTTACAATCTTTTTAATCATTATTAAGTCTCTAATAAATTTATTTATTTTCCCTTTTGTTGCCCTTGTTGCTTTATTGTTGTTGTAGTTATTATTGTCGTCATTGTTAGACAGGACAGAGAGAAATGGAGAGGGGAGGGGAAGACAGAGAGGGGGAGAGAAAGATCGATACCTGCAGACCTGCTTCACTGCCTGTGAAGCGACTCCCCTGCAGGTGGGTAGCCAGGGGCTCAAACCGGGATCCTTGCGCAGGTCGTTGTGCTTTGCACCACCTGCACTTAACCCACTGTGCTACCACCTGACTCCCTCAAATATAAATATAAATATATATATATATATATATATTTTTTTTTTTTTTTTTTTTTTTACCAGAGCACTGCTCAGCTCTGGCTTATGGTGGTGTAGGGGATTGAACCTGGGACTTGAGAGCCTCAGGCATGAAAGCCTCTTTGTATAACCATTATGCTATATCCCCACCCTAATAAATATTTTTTAAAAGCTACACATCTATTTCTCTTTCCCCACTGCTCAGAAATTCCACTTTTGTGTATTTACTTAAGAAAACTTATGCCCATAAAGACTTATCAAAGAATATCCATAGCAGTTTTATTATAATCAATTACAGATGACAGTGTACTTACTGATAACTGTGTGGGTAAATAAACTATAACATATTCAGACAATGGAATTTCTCTCAGCTCTACAAGGAAAAAGACTTATTTTTTTAAAAAAAGATTAAAAAAAATATTTATTCCCTTTTGTTGCCCTTGTTGTTTTACTGTTATTGATGTTGTTGTTGTTGGATAGGACAGAAAGAAATGGAGAAAGGAAGGGAAGACAGAGAGAAAGATAGACACCTACAGAGCTGCTTCACCACTTGTGAAGCAAACCCCCTGCAGGTGGGGAGCCAGGAGCTCAAACCAGGATCCTTACACCGGTCCTTGCACTTTGTGCCACATGCACTTAACCCACTGCTCTACTCCCCAACTCCCGGAAAAGACTATTATTACACATAACAGCATGGGTAAATCTCAGAAACATTATCTGAATGAAATGAAAGAAGCAACTTTAAAAAAATAACTTCCATGAAGTTATAAAACAGGGGAAATTAATTCATGGTATAAAAACTGAAGTAATGGGGGACCTGGAGGTGGTGCACTCAGTTAAGTGCACGTATAAGTTTCACATACCATGCGAAAGAAAGGACCCAGGTCCAAGGCCCTGCTCTCTACCTGCAGGAGGAACACTTCACGAGTGCTGAAGCAGTTCTGCAGGTGTGTATCTTTTTCTTTCAATTTGTCTCTGGCCTATCCAATAAAAAAAATGGGGGCAGGAGGAGGAAGAGAGGGGAAAAAAAGGCTACCGGAACAGTGGATTCATAGCACTGGCACTGAATCCCAGCCATAACCCTGTTGAAAAAAAAAACAAAAAACACTGAAGTAATGTTTTCATTTGGGGGTGGAGAAGTGGTGAAGACTGACCCAAAGGAAACTTGCTAAGGACATGATAATGTCCTATGATTATATAGCTACTGTGTATGAATATTCAACTTTGCAAACTCAACATTTATGTATGCCAACTGTAGTATACAAATTTTAACTTAAGAAAATACCATAACTACTAAATGTTTGACTCTATGTAATATAGAGTCAAATATATATATTGAAATATATATATATTGAAACATTTAGGGGCAATTATCCTGATGTCTGTAATTTTCTTAGTTATACTGTCTAGTGAAGAGTTTCTGGGAATTCCTTGTGTCAGTCTTTTGCTTTATCTGTACACTTGAAAAATTCCTCGCACGTGGCGCAAAGTGTAAGGACCAGCATGGAGATCCCAATTCGAGCCCCTGGCTCCCCACCTGCAGGGGAGTCGCTTCACAGGCGGTGAAGCAGGTCTGCAGGTGTCTATCTTTCTCTCTCCCTCTCTGTCTTCCACTCCTCTCTCCATTTCTCTCTGTCCTTTCCGACAACGGTGACAACAACAACAATGGTAACTACAACAATAAAACAACAAGGGCAACAAAAGGGAATAAATAAAAATTTTAAAAAATTCCATAAGGACATGTTGGGTAAAATCTTATACAAAAGCTGATGTAGTCAGCTAGGGCCCTAATCAGGGAGTCCTGAGATTCCCAAACAGACATGATGGGCCTAGATCTCAAATAAATCCCTCTCTCCATTGTTACCGGTCATCTCTATCAGGAACAACAAAACAGACCCTTTTGTGGGCCCCCATAGGACCTTGCCCTCAACTCAGATCAACAACAGTAGAGAATGTTCCATCCTCCAAAGGGAGGCTGGGCAACATACTCTATGCTCCACCTGAGGAAAATGGGTCCTGAAATTAGGGCAGCTTGGAATGTTCTTACTCATGACCACAGAATGCGAGCTCAGATCTACAGGGATGCAGAGGTCACATAGGCTACTAAGCTGAACATGTGCCGCAGATCACATCACATTGATGGGGTTTACAGTAAACAATATTTATACACCTTTCCCATATTTGGGAGCTCCTCTCTTCCCTGATCCAGCTTTCTAGTCCTTTTTCCAGTCATGAATGACATCATCTTCCCAGACAATAACTTAGATCCCACCTGCATATCAGATTTCAGGCTCAGTGATAAAAAAAAAAAAGAAAAGAAAAAGAAAACTAGTATAGCCACAGGTCCTTTGGAATATAACTAAAATATGCCTACTAGCTATCTACAAAACGGAGACACCCCCCCCCCCCCGACTCTTCATCTGCACTATTCCAGCCTTTAGGTTCATGATTAGTCAACAATTTCTTTGGCTTTATATGTTAACTCTCTTTTCAGCCACCAGGTTTCAGATACTAGCATGATGCCAACCAGACTTCCCTGGACAGACAAACCCCACCAAAAAGTCCTGGAGCCCCGATTCACCAGAGCCGTGCCCCACTAGGGAAAGAGAGAGACAGGCTGGGAGTATAGATTGAGCTGTCAATACCCATGGTCGGCAAGGAAGCAAGTACAGAAGCCAGACCTTCCACCTTCTGCATCCCACAATGACCTTGGGTCCACACTCCCAGAGGGTTAAAAAATAGGAAAGCTATCAGGGGAGGGGAGGGGATGTGGAGTTCTGGTGGTGGGAGTTGTGTGGAATTGTGCCCCTCATATCCTGTAGTTTTGTCAGTGTTTCCTTTTTGTAAATAAAATAATAATAATAAAAAAGCTGATGTAGGAAGCCAGGTGATGGCACACTCGGTTAAGCACACGTATCACCATACATAAGGGTTCAAGTCCTTGGGTTCAAGCCCCTGCTCCCCACCTGCAGGGAGGATGCTTCATGAATGACAAAGAAGGTCTTCAGGTGTCTATCTTTCTCTCTTCCTCTCCCTCAACTTTTCTTTGTCCTATCAAATAGAAATAAAGTAGAAGAGGCAGGGGGAGAGAAAAATGGCCACTGGGAGTGGTGAATTCATAAAGCTGGCACTGAGCCCCAGCAATAATGCTGGTGATAATAAAAATTTTTTTTAAAAAAAATCTTGATATTGGAGTTGGGTTAAGTGCACATGGCACAAGGACTGGCGTAAGGATCCTGGTTCAAGCCCCCGGCTCCCCACCTGTAGGGTAGTCCCTTCACAGGCAGTGAAGCAGGTCTGCAGGTGTCTCCCTTTCTCTCCCCCCGTCTTCCCCTCCCCTCTCCATTTCTCTCTGTCCTATCCAACGACAACTACATCAATAACAACAATAATAAGTACAATATAAAACAACAAGGGCAACAAAAGGGAATAAATAAATAAATATATATTTTTTAAATCTTGACATATAAAATAAGAAAACTAGACCAATTCTGTTTGAGGCATAGGGGGGGTCTCACCAGTTGGTCCCTAGCTTGTCTGCCAGACTAACAGTTCAGGAACCTCTCTGGAAGTCTGGGAGACTTAGGAACACAGCCTGAAATTACTTATGTAGACAGTCCTTCTGGCCAGGATGGGGGTGTGGACAGTAAACTCCCAGGACCAACAATATATCCAGGACAGGAATGCCATATAATAATACCTATAGTGAGTCTTTCCCTCCATTGTTAAAATATCTGCCAAAATCTTATTCTTCTCAAAGCAGGGTCTCATGAACTTTTTGACTTGTTTAGCTAGCAATCTCATTTCAAAACATATAAACAGGGGCCAGGCGGTGGCACACCTTGTTGAGCACACATGTTACAATGTACAAGGACCGGTTTAAGCCTCCAGTCCCCACCTGCAGGGGGAAAGCTTCATGAGTGGTAAAGCAGGGCCGCAAGTGTCTGTCTAACCCTTCTCTATCTCCCACCTCCTTTCATTTTCTGGAGGTCGATGTCAAATAAAGATAATAAAAAATTTTTTTTAAATCAAAATGTGGGGAGTCAGGTGGTAGCACAGTGAGTTAAGCGCAAGTGGCGTAAAGCATAAGGACCGTCATAAGGATCCCGGTTTGAGCCTCCAGCTCCCCACCTGCAGGGGAGTCACTTCACAGTCGGTGAAGTAGGTCTGCAGTTGTCTATTTTTCTCTCCCCGTCTTCCCCTCCTATTTCCATTTCCTTCCATCCTATCTAACAATGACAACAACAACTACTACAACAATAAAACAAGAGCAACAAAAGGAAATAAATATTTAAAAAAAATCAAAATGTGTAAACACAGCGAGGAAGATTACTACATAGAACTATAATCTGATCATACAGAATGGACTGGTGACTGGTGCTGAACAGACAAATGATTGAAGGAAGACGACCAGGTGGCTTTGGCATGTGGGATGAGCAATGAAGGGAACAGTGGACATAATACCAAGACAGTTGATGAGAGATTAGCAAGGAAAGAGGGAGGCATCTAAAAATTATACCTTAGATATGAGAGAGGCTTGGGGGCTAGTAATGAAACTGAGCAGGTCTGTACAGTAAGCGTGCACTATTACCTTGACAGGATATGAAAAAAGCTTAACGAAGCCGAAGTCATCTCCGGTGGCGAGGAGGGCGCAGTCTTTGGTGAGGCTGGCAGCATTGACGTCAGTCACGTCACTGTGAGCGGGCCAGATCCCCTCACAGGTGGGCCCCAGGACACAGGTCCATGTGTCCCACTCTATCTTCTCAATCTTAAAGAGAAGGAGGAAAAAAGCAATGGATTTTCTCATGACCTAGACATCTTTTGTTGTGAAGGGGAATTTGAGTAAGGTAATGCATTTTCAAATGATGTGTCTGCTGGGATCAAGCACTTGTGCTGTGTGCTGAGGAGATTGAGTTGCAATTTACTACTTAAAAAAATTTTTTAAAAATATTTATTTATTCCCTTTTGTTGCCCTTGTTTTACTGCTGTAGTTATTGCTGTTGTTATTGATGTCGCTGTGTTGGATAGGACAGAGAGAAATGGAGAGAAGAGGGGAAGACAGAGAAGGGGTGAGAAAGATAGACACCTGCAGACCTGATTCACCACTTGTGAAGCGACTTCCATACAGGTGGGGAGCCGGGGGCTCGAACCAGGATACGTATGCAGGTCCTTGCACTTTGTGCCACGTGCACTTAACCCACTGCGCTACCGCCCAATTCCTTACTTTTTTTTTAATACATAAAGTAGTTAGTATTCCACACAGCATAAAATTTGACAAATCCAAGCTTTACATGTCCCAGTTGACCATGTGTGAATATGCAAAGCAGGTAGTAAAACTGATACTCTGTCCAATATTTAAAACCAGTTTGTAATTACGAAGAGGAATATCTAAATCCTTAATTAAAAAACACAAATGAAATGAAAGCTTTAAACTGGTACACACTGTTCACAACTATCTTTCATGTTTGGAAATGCATTTTTTGCAAGCAGCAATACAAGAGTATTCATGAAGAATGCATAATCTTTGAAAATTATGAAAACATCCCTGCTACCAATACATTTCTAAATACAAAACTGACTACCATATTGTTACTTGTGTGTAGCGAGAGAAGTTCATTTTCAAAACAGATAAAATTCAGTCTTTAGGTGTGAATGACATGAATGAGTCTTTTTTTTTTTTTTTCTGCTGTTGTTTTTAAATTTCTTAGTCAGTTGGGATCCTTAAGCATGCAAAACCTCCGACAGGAGGGTCCACAAAGGAACCAGGGTTGCCCTATGGTATCCAGTTAGGCCAGAGCTGGGAAAGCCTCTGAGTTATCTACATCAGGAGCAGAAGTATTTGACTTGTCAGTCCTGCTACCATAGTTTGGATGGCCACCATGCCCACGGCAACTTGCCCTCCCCTACCACCACATCCTGGGTGGCCAAGGTCTCCAAAATTGGTCTCCAGCTGAGATGTGATATCATTCACTGGCTTCTGGAAATGATGGTCCATAACCAAATCTTCAGCATGAGCCTCTTCACTCTTTGACTTATGAAGAACAAACCCTTCCTTCCACTGCTCATCAGCACCTTCATTTGGCTTGTGGATATTAAACTATACTTTTGCCCGGTTCTTGTTTTGAATAGCTTTCCACTTATCCAAAGTCATCTCTTTCGGACCCTCTACCTTTACGTCTTCAACTCCACTCCTTATTTTCAGTGTCTGCCACTGGATGTTCTTCACCTTCAGGTGTTTCCTCAGTCACACTGGCTTGTTCCAAGTCAGTTAATTCATGTTTTTTTTTTTTAGAATATTTTTATTTTTAAAATTTTTATTTATTCCCTTTTGTTGCCCTTGTTGTTTTATTGTTGTAGTTATTGTTGTTATCGATGTCGTTGTTGTTGGATAGGACAAAGAGAAATGGAGAGAGGAGGGAAGACAGGGGAGAGAAAGACAGACACCTGCAGACCTGCTTCACCACTTATGAAGCGACTCCCTTGCAGATGGGAAGCCAGAGGCTCGAACCGGGATCCTTACACCGGTCCTTGCTTCACGCCATGTGCTCTTAACCCGCTGTGTTATGGCATGATTCCCGTTAATTCATCTTTGACAGCTCCCCAGTTGTGAGATCCACTACCTCCACACTTGTCCTCAACTTCAGGCCACAATGGAGACTTAAACTTCCGGGGCTGCAGGTGGGTGGGGTGGGGTGGGGTACTGAGCTGCAGCACCCGGGTTATTCCGAGTGCCTCACTGCAGGGTTACCCGAGTTGCCCACCTGAGCAAACCCCCCCCCCCCCATAATGAGCTGACTCTGCTGGATTCAGTGTCAGAATTTACTTATTTCTTTAGATAGAGACAGTGGGACACAGAGCACAATCCTGAAGGTGGTGAGGACTGGGCTTGAACCTTGCTGGATTTGAAAAGCAGCATCAGCATTATCTTGATAAACCACCATTGCCATCAAGTGTTTGGATAGTTTTCTCTGGATAAAATCAATAGTTTGTGGGGGGGCAGATCTGGCATTAATAAAGGTTTTCAGTTCCTTCCAACTTATCATTGTACAGATCCAAAGTTAAATTAGATTTTGCTAGTCTCAGTGCTGCTGCTTTGAGCTAGATGATTATCATCAGGGTTTGGCTGGTGCATAGCAATACTCTTAGTGACATTCCTGTCCTCCACTCCCTGGAGGCCAGTAATGCCCCTCCCTGACCTGTCCCCAGATACTACCCATTGTCCCTGGTGAAGGGATCAGTGTTGCCTGCCCCACCTTGGAAACCACTGAGCTAGCCTGACCAGTGGTTTTAGTAAACTATTTAAGTAGACTATTTAGCAAACTATTTGAGAAATTGTAAACCTCCCCTTTTTTTAGATGAGAGAAAGAGAGAAGGAAAGAGACCATCACACCAAAGCTTCCTTCAAGCCTGGAATGCATGCATGGCAAAGCAGTACACTATATCCCAAGTGAATTATTTTGAAATTTTTTTACTATCTTTATTCATTGGATAGAGATAGAGAGAAATTGAGAGGAAGGGGGAAACAGAGGGAAAGAGACAGAGACATCTGCAGCAATGCTTCACCACTTGTGAAGCTTTTCCCTGCAAGCAGGGACCGGGGGGCTTGAACTCGGTTCCTTGTGCATTATAACATGTGCACTCAACCAGGTGCACAATCATCCAGCCCCAAGTTAATTATTTTGCCAGGCCAAGATAACTTTTAAAAGAGCTGTTTCCTTGGAAGAAAGTGTAATAAAATTCTTCAGTTGGTTTAATACCTTTATGTGCTAGAGACAGCATCTTAAACATTTGTAGAGCTGTTCATGGTATGTAGCCATTTTATCCTTTAAAATTATTTTGTTGCCTATGCATAGGAGGCCTGCAATTTTTTAAAAAGTACTGATAAAAGTATTTTCTGTCCTTTATAAAATAGTATCATCGGGAGTTGGGCGGTGGTGCAGTGGGTTAAGTGCAGGTGGCGAAAAGCACAAGGATCCCGGTTTGAGCCCCTGGCTCCCCACTTGCAGGGGTGTCACTTCACAAGTGGTGAAGCAGGACTGCAGGTGTCTATCTTTCTCTCCCGTTTTCCCCTCCTCTCTCCATTTCTCTATCCTATCTAACAATGATGACATCATTAACAACAACAATAACAACAACAATAAAACAACAAGGGCAACAAAAGTGAAAATAAATACATATAAAAATTTTTTAAAAATAGCATCATGAGTAACAACAACACTGCACCTTAAACTTTCTTGGAGAGTCTGACCTCACTGATATTCTTTTTATTTTATTTTATTTTATTTTATTTTTATTATTTGACAGGAGAAATTGACATGGAAGGGAAGATAGAAAAGGAAAGAGAAAGATAGACACCAGCAGACCTGCTGCAGACCTGCTTCACAACTCATGAAGCATCCTCCCTGCAGGTGGGAAGGTGTGGCTTGAACCTGGGTCCTTGCGCATGGAGATATGTGTGCTTTACCAAGTGCACCACTGCCCGGCAGCCCCTCATTGACTTACACTCAGTATCTGTTAGTACTGCAGACTTCACAGCATCAGCACTCCTTAAGATCAGCACTGTAAAGCACTGTTTCAAAGTTTTGAAAATATCATTTGAGAGTTATGGGAAATGACCTTGAAAGTTTCTCAAGCATCTGGCCTCCATTTCTGTTGCTTGCTGTATAGCTACACAGGGAAGGAAATATCACAATCAAGGTGCAACTGGGGAGATTGAGAGATGGCTCATCCAGCTGAACATGTGCCAGACCATGCTCAAGGCCTGGGATTGGAAGCCCAGTACCACATGAGAATAGTCTAGCACAGGGGGAAGCTCTTCATGGATAGTGTAATAGTACTGTGGTGACTTATCTCTCAGAAATAAGAAGAGTGAAAACATTTGGCTTGCGAGGGGTCAAAGAGAGCATGTGTGAGACCCCAGTGTGTCTATGTAACACACACACACAGACATACACACACACACACACACGAAGTCATAGTGTGCTGTGTGGAGGTATGGTCCATATTTCAGCCACTCCCTAGGTAACATTTTGTTTCCTTTGAACACAAACAAAATGGGAACAACAACAAAACTCTGTGTCTGGGCCAGTGACTTGGGAATAGAGGACATACTCAACGGATGAGGTGCTTATTCCAGCAATTAACCCAGTTCCCTGACGTGTATATGGAATCACCCCAATTATTTTTTTTTAATTTTTTTATTATTTATTTTCCCTTTTGTTGCCCTTATTGTTTAACATAGTTGTGGTTATTGTTGTCGCTGTTGTTGGATAGGACAGAGAGAAATGGAGAGAGGAGGGGAAGACAAAGAGGTGGAGAGAAAGATAGACACCTGCAGACCTGCTTCATCGCCTGTGAAGCCACTCCCCTGCAGGTGGGGAGCTGGGGGCTCGAACCGGGATCCTTATGCCGGTCCTTGTGCTTTGCACCATGTGCACTTAACCCACTGCGCTACCACCCAACCCCCTCTTTTTTTTTTTAAATATTTATTTTATTTATTTATTCCCTTTTGTTGCCCTTGTTGTTTTATTGTTGTAGTTATTATTGTTGTTGTCATTGTTGGATAGGACAGAGAGAAATGGAGAGAGGAGGGGAAGACAGAGAGGAGGAGAGAAAGATAGACACCTGCAGACCTGCTTCACCGCCTGTGAAGCGACTCCCCTGCAGGTGGGGAGCCGGGGTTCGAACCGGGATCCTTATGCCGGTCTTTGTGTTTTGCGCCACCTGCGCTTAACCCGCTGCGCTACAGCCCGACTCCCCCCCCTCTTTTTTTAAAAAAAGAATTTATTTATTTATTCATGAGAAATATAGGAGGAGAGAAAGAATCAGACATCACTCTGGTACATGTGCTTCCAGGGATCGAACTCAGGACCTCATGGTTGAGAATCCAATGCTTTATCCACTGCGCCACCTCCCAGACCACAGTTCTTACAACATCCTAAGCCACCCTTCACAGAAAGAGGAGCAGAGGTCCACCAGGCTGGCTTTAAAGGGCTTTCTGGTCACCAACTCCCTTCCACGTTCCAGCTTCCATTCCTGAGACCCTCCTTGTACACCTCCATGGCACTGACCCTGATGTCACCTCTCCTAGACTCAAGTAGGTAAGAGAAATAGCTGCTGCTGTCCACCTGAAGTCACCCCAAGAGAACCCTAGCATGGAGCTCCCTAGAGGAAGATGGACTGAAGCAACAGAAATCACACTTGAAATGGAGCATTCAGATTGATCCTTGTCATCCACAAACCCCATAGAAGGCAAATTAACTTGTTAAAAACACTGGAGGGAGTCAGGCGGTAGCGCCGCAGGTTAAGCGCAAGTGGTGCAAAGCACAAGGAACAGCATAAGGATCCGGTTCGAACTCCTGGCTCCCCACCTGCAAGGGGAGTCGCTTCACAGGCGGTGAAGCAGGTCTGCAGGTGTCTTTCTCTCCCCCTCTGTCTTCCCCTCCTCTCTCCATTTCTCTGTCCTATCCAACAATGATAACATCAATAACAACAATAATAACTATGATAAAACAACAAGGGCAACAAAAGCGAATAATAATAATAATAATAATAACAACAACACTGGAACAGGGGCCAGGCAGTGGCACACCCAGTTAAGTACACACAGTATTAAGCTCAAGGGCCCACACAAGGATTCAGGTTTGAGACCACAGCACCTCATCTGTAGGGGGCGGTCGCTTCACAATTGGTGAAGCAGGTCTGCAGGTATCTATTTTCCTCTCTCCCTCTCTTTTTCCCCATCCTCTCTCAATTTCTCTCTGTCCTATGAATAAAATGAATAAAACAGTTGCCAGTAGCAGTAGATTTGTAATGCCAGCATTGAGCCTCAGTGATAACCCTGGAGGGAAAAAAACAAACGAACAAACAAAAACACTAGAACTGAGACAAAGTTAGTCCTTGAGGGATGCTTTCCTCTGCTCCTCACCTCAGTAAGGGATGTCACCATCATCATCTTATGGAGGAGGGAGCAGAAGTCAACTGAGGGCTGGTCCCTTTCCTCACAGCTCACTAGGAAGAAGGGGCCAGTCCCAGAGACTTGGTCCCCTAATTTACAGCTGATTTAAATGAACCACAGATTTAAACAGATATTCTAACATGTGTTATATATAACAGTTTTCTTTTCTTTTTTTTTTTTTTTTTGGCCTCCAGGGTTAGTGCTGGGAATTGGTTATGAGCCCACGACTCCTGTGTGGCCTTTTTTTTTTTTTTTTTCTTTCCATTTTATTGGATAGGATAGAGTGAAATTGAGAGGGGAGGGTATGATAGAAAAGGAGAGATAAAGATATAGACATTTACAGACCTGACTCACCACTTGTGAAGTATCCCTCATGCAGGTGGGGAACTAGGAGCTTGAACTGGGATCCTTCTGTCAATCCTTGTGTGGGTCCTTCCGCTTTGTACTATGTGCACTTAACCCAGTGCACCACCGCTTGGCCCCCATATTTAACAGTTTGTTAGGCAAACTTCGCATTACGGTCACTATGGCTATTTAATTTTTTTTTAATTTGGAGTATAATTTCAAAATCTCCCCTATTCAGCTGCAAGGTTTGACAATAGCAGTGATTAGAGCTTCTCCCTTGGTTCTCTTCACAGTGACATGCCAGGCAGCGAGGGGTGAGGGTGGGGTTTGTTGTGTAGGCACTGAGCCCCAGTGGCTGTTTTCTTTCTTTCATTTCTGGATAGAAACAGAGAGAATCTAAGAGGGTAGGGGGAGGGAGAGAAGGAGAAAGACAGAGAGATGCCTGCAGTTCTGCTTCAATATTCATGAAGTTCCCCCATGCAGATGGGAACTAGGTACTTGAACCTGGGTCTTAGTGCATGATAATGTGTGCACTCAACCGGGTGCATCACCATCAGGCTCCTAATTTGTGCTTCTTAAGTACCATGCACAGACTTCCCTTTAGAAACATTATGCATGGGCACAAGTCCAAATGACTACCCATCATCCCCCGCCACATACCCCGAGAAAGCAGTACTTCCTTCTCTTCTGTCAAATGCTATGTAGCAGCAAATAAATGAGTTAAGACTGTCTCCTGGGGCCAAGATGATGCCATCAGGGTCATTATACAGAAGCACCACGTACATCTGAAGTTTTGGGAAGGAGTAAGACATTTTATCTAGGACTTTATTTCAACAGTGAAAAGAAATGATGAAGCTGCCTAATTACTAGGACATTAGGATGAAGAGATTATGGACAGTTTTTGTTTTGAAAACATATTGCTGCAGAAGATATTGTCTAGATAGACATTGAGAAAGTTTACTTCAAAGTTTGTGTTTACAGAGAGCTTTCCACAAAACATGTTAAAAGTAGAGGGAAGCATGGGGAATGACAGCTTAGTCACTGTCTTTGGCAGAGGAACATTAAAACAGAATGTCAACTGCACTCGCTATAGCAGTGGCAGAATAAATACACACGTCCTCAGAAAATATGAAGCCGGGTGAAAAAAAATCACACTTAACAAATGGCCACCCTTCGAGGTACTCAGAACTGAACTAACAGAGAACAAGAAATGGACATATAACTCCATAAACTAGGGCAAAATATATACCTGAAAGCAAAAGTACACAATAGTCTGCAGTGAGTACCCCCCAACACTTCATCTGCACTATTCCAGCCTTTAGGTCCATGATTGCTCAACAATTTGTTTGGCTTTATATGTTAACTCTCTTTTCAGCCACCAGGTTCCAGATGCTAGCATGATGCCGACCAGACTTCCCTGGACAGGTAACCCCACCAATGTGTCCTGGAGCTCTGCTTCCCCAGAGCCCCAACCTACTAGAGAGGCAGGCTGGGAGTATGAATCGACCAGTTAATGCCCATGTTCAGCAGGGAAGTAATTACAGAAGCCAGACCTTCCACCTTCTGCATCCCACAATGACCTTGGGTCCATACTCCCAGAGGGTTAAAGAATAGGAAAGCTATCAGGGGAGGCGATGAGATACAGAGATCTGGTGGTGGGAACTGTGTGGAGTTGTAACCCACTTATCCTATGGTTTTAATGTCTCCTTTTTAAAATAAATAAAAAATTTTAAAAAAGCATTAATCCCTCAATAAAGAAGTTTGAAATGAAAAGTAAAAGAAATGGACACATTACATTTTCATGAAATACTTGAAGAAAAAAAATCTGTGTGTGACTATTACCTCTGAAGGTCTTATTATATGCCGCTTGCCTCTTGGAGCTTCAAAAAAGAGTTGTTCTTTGGCACCAGAATTAACTTGCAATAATTTTCCTGTTATGATAGAACGAAATAGAGTCACTTAAATTCTGCATGTATCTACTATAAAAGAACACATGACCGCAATTATTTATTTTGAGAGAGAAGGAAAGAACCTGAAAAGAAAAGATAGAGAGGATAAGAGAAAGAGAAACACTTGCAGCACTGCTTTCCTGCTTATGAATCTTCCCCTCTGAAGGTGACGATCAGGGGTTTGAACCCAGGTCCTTACTCACTGTAATGTGTGCACTTACCAGATGCACCATTGCCAGCTCCTAGCAACAACTACTTTGATTCATTTCAATCCAAATCTCACCAACCGAACAAATAATATGCGACATTACTCTGATATAATGTAAAGGCAAGTACATTCATGGTATATAGACCTTAAGACTATGTATGACTTTAAAAATATAAACATCAGAAAATCTAACCTGGGGAGTCAGGTGGTAGCACATCGGGTTAAGCAGAGGTGGCACAAAGTGCAACAACTGGCATAAGGATCCTGGTTCGAGCCCCCAGATCCCCACCTGCAGGGGAGTCGCTTCACATGTGGGGAAGCAGGTCTGCAGGTGTCTTTCTTTCCCCTTCTTCCCCTCCTCTCCATTTCTCTCTGTCCTATCCAACAACAATGCCATCAATAATAGTAACAATAACTTCAAAAATAAAACAAGGGCAACAAAAGGGAATAAATAAAAAAATTTAAAAAAAGAAATAAAATCTGACCTCGAAGAGACATAAATATCAGAATCAAGCTTTCTGTTTTTTTTTTTTTTCCCCTCTGTTGCATGACAGCAGTTCTCTTTTTCCAAAGCCTGATAGAGGTCTTTTCCCCGATTGCTTCTTAGAACAAAGACATACTCTAAGCAACCCTTCTGCAAGAATGATGGCACAGAAAGTGAGAACTGGTTGCAAGTGTTAGTATTGAATAAGGTCTATTTTTCAGTTTCCCCTTTCAAGTTAAGTAACAGAGGGGATGGAAGGACATTTTAAGATTTTCCTAAAAATAAAGTAAAATGTTGGCTTTCACTCTGGTGGAAAATTCATAATCATGGATTCATTTTGATTACTGTCAAAAATATTTTATTTCAGCTGGGGGTGTGGACCGATCTGCCAACACCCATATCCAGCAGTGAAGCAATTACAAAAGCCAGAACCGTCACCTTCTTTATCTCATAAGGAATTCTGGTCCATACTCCCAGAGGGATAAAGAACAGGGAAGCTTTCAATGGAGGGGGCAGGACACAGAACTCTGGTGGTGGGAACTGTGCGCAACTGTACCACTGTTATCTTACAATCTTAATATTTATTGAATCACTAATAAAAACTTAATATATATATATATATTTGATTTCCTAATTGTTTTCCTGCCATGACAATGATCCTTTGTGACTTGAAATTTCAGTGATTTAAAAATATATACTTCCCAGTATTCTGTTCAACATTTTCCTAAGTCATGGAGAATTCCAAAGTAATGTGGAAATGAGGACAGGAAAAAGAACGCCTCTATGTTCACTGTTTACACATTCAGTCCTCTTTTACAAACCTCTAAACAATTATCAACCCAGATTATTCTGAAACCAGTCTCAGGCACTTGAATATTTCACTGGTGAACAATTCAAAGTATATAGCAACATCTTCCCCTTTCTTTTTGCCATTAGCTATGTACATGTTTTTAGTACTCTTAAAAATGCTGTACATGGAAGGATACTATTTGGTTTAGATGCTTCGTGCTAATCTTGAAGAGAATACGACCCATGCCTGAAACCTACACTCCAGAAGTTGCAGGTCTGCTTTTCAGTGATTAATGGACTTGGGAAAATGATGAAAGGGCTTAGCAAAAACCGCAACCAAGCGTGGCTAATTTGGACCTTTTGAACATGGGATCCCAACAGAACAAAAAGAACTGTAACTATCAGATGAGCTTGGCAATTTTGCTTTACAAAAATAAACTTGAGGACTTCCGGTAGGCGTGATTTATGGCGTAGCTGCAATCAGACCTTTGCTCTCCCCGATATAACTACTGTACACAACAAGAGACTGAATTGCACACATAATCTACTGCTGAAAAACATCCACAGCCTCAGGTCATGCCACCTTCCAGACACCAGACTGCAAATGCCACCATGACTCCATCCTGACTTCTCTGGGCAGATGACCTCACCAATGTGTTCTGGACCCTCACATCTCCAGAGCTCTGGTCCACTAGGGAAAGATAGAAACAGGAAGAGGAGGTATGGATCGACCTGTCAATGCCCATGCTCAGCTGAGAAGCATCTACAGAAGCCAGAACTCCTACCTTCTGCTCCCCATAAACAACCTTGATCCATACTCCCAGTGGGGGAGAAGTGATAGGATGAAGATAAGAGGACTCTGAACTCCAGCTTCATCAGCACCCAGAGAGAGAGAGAAGGAAAAGGAGAGGGACATATGGAGGGAGCTATGATGCTAGGAGTGGCTTAGAGGGGAGGAGAGGAGTGAATCAGAAAAAGAGGGGGCAACTATATATAAATGTGGACAGATAGTTGTAAAGAAGATGGTTGGCCCATGTCTACAACTTGAGAGGAAATGTGGTGAATTGCAGTGGGGAGAGTGAGGATTCAGAACTCTGATAGTGGGAATGGTATGAATTCAAACCCCTGTTGACATGTAATTCTGTAATAAAAAAATAAAAAATAAACCTGGGGGGGGAACCAGGGAGATGCTGGGTGGGGGTGCAGCACAGTCCTCTTGCATGCATGGGGTCCCAGGTTTTATCACTGACACCAGGTAAACCAGAGCAGAGAAGTACTCTGTTTCCCTCATAAAATGAAAACAAATCTTTCTAAAAAATTAAATGAGAGACTATTACAACAGCTCAGTCTCAGCAGAGTACCTTATTTATGACTGTAAGAATTTTACAAAGTCTAAATGCTAAAGGCAAACAGCAGAAGTGCTTTCTGTGCTGCAGACATGGAAGGGTCCCATACCCAGTCCATGTATCTTTCCTGAGAACTGCACTCCTCTGCCTTTGCCCCTCGCCAAGGATGAGCTTGTGGTCAGCTTTGGACTCTGGAGGCAGATGCTGATCTAGGAGGGGGAGGTCAGAGATTGAGCTGAACAATCAAGTTCTCTCACCTAGAAAAGTAGAGATGGGGTTTGAGTCAGAAGGTGTCTGACGTCCCGGAACCCCATCTCTCCAGATCCCTGCCCCACTAGGGAAAGAGAGACAGGCTGGGAGTATGGATTGACCTGCCAATGCCCATGTTCAGTGGAGAAGCAATTATAGAAACCAGACCTTCCACCTTCTGCACCCCATAATGACCCTGGGTCCATACTCCCAGATGGATAAAGAATAGGAAAGCTGGAGGTTGGGCAGTAGCACACGGACTGGCATAAGGATCCTGGTTCCAGTCCCAGCTCCCCACCTATAGAGGGGTCGCTTCACAAGCAGTGAAGCAGGTCTGCAGGTGTCTTTCTCTCCCCGTCTTCCACTCCTCTCTCGATTTCTTTCTGTCCTATCCACCAACAATGACAGCAATAACAACAACAACAACAAACAACAAGGGCAACAAAGTGGGGGGGGGGGAGCCTCCAGGAGCAGTGGATTTATAGTGCAGGCACCAAGACTCAGAGATAACCTTGGAAGCAAAAAATAAATAAATAAAAATAAAAAAAGAATAGGAAAGCTATCAAGGGAGGGGATGGGCTATGGAGTTCTGGTGGTGGGAACTGTACACCTCTTATCCTATGGTTTATCAATATTTCCATTTTGTAAGTAAATTAAAAAAATTTAAAAAACATTAAAAAAAAAAGGTGCCTGGCTGGTATGAGATGTGAACTCTGGGAAAACCTTCCTGTGCAGGAAGAAGAGCCACAAGGAGACATCAGACCAAAGTGAACAGTGGACACCGAGCCTGCTCACATACAAGGAAGTTTCCAGCTCTGTCCCACAGCCAGCTTCTTGGGAGATGTTGCTTCCTGCTCTTGGATTTACAGGAGACCCTGATACCTTTTCACTAAGTTCATTCTAATTGTCACCTTCAAATTGTAACTGGTTTGTTCAGACACCAAGTCGCAGACTCTATTATATCTCATCATGAACTCTCTAGGCAGATGACCTCACCAGTGTTTTCCAGAACCCCACCTCTCCAGAACCCTGCCCCACTAGGAAAAGATAGAAAGAACCTGGAAGTATGGACCCACCTGCCAGTGCCCATATCTAGTGGAGAAGCAATTACAGAAGCCAGACCTTTTACCTTCTGCACCCCATAAAGAATTTTGGGTCAGTGGTCTGGGAGGTGGCACAGTGGATTAAGCGTTGGATTCTCAAGCATGAAGTCCTCAGTTTAATCCCCGGCAGCACATGTACCAGAGTGATGTCTAGTTTTTTTTTTCTCTCTCTTTCTCTCTCCTTCTAGCTTCATGAATAAATAAAATCTTTAAAAAAAAAGAATTTTGGGTCATACTGCAGAGCGGGAGAAATGTTAGGGGAAGATGACCAGAGAGTTCTGAAATCCAATTCCATCAGGACCCGGAAAGAGAAGAGGAAATAGGAAGGACATTTGGAAGTAGTAACGGGGTAATTGTGACTTAAAATGGAAGAGAAGGCAGGACCATAAAAAAGGGCTTATAGTGGGGAAGCTTCAAAAGTGGTGAAGCAGGTCTGCAGGTGTCTCTCTTGATTGCTCTGTCTCTATCCAACTATAAATAAATATTAAAAAATAAAATTTAGAAAAAAAGAAAAGGGCGATGTATAGACAGACAGACAGCCAGTTATAAAAATAATAGTCAACCCATATCTGTGACCTTGGGAGAACTACTGCAGTTTCCAGTGGAGGGGATAGGGACAGAGAACTCTGGCGGTGGGAAGTGTATGGAGCTGTACCCGTTATTTTGTAATTTTGCAAATCACTAATAAGAAAGAGGGAAAGAAATGTGAAAAAAAATTAACTGGTTTGCATGTGTTTCTATTCTTTTCAACCAGGTATGTTAAAGTAAAATTTAAATTTCCCAGGATTAAAATTTAATTTTTAAAAATCACGTTAATGGGCGGGGGGGGGGGTTAGGAATAATGATTTACAAGAAAGCTTCTTATCTCCCATGATAGGAACTCCCATGGGGTTCTGGAAATCCATGGCAACCATCAGTCCTGAGAAAACTGACAAGCACATCAGACTTTGCAGGAACAGCAGCTAACTCTGAACTAAGAGCTCCAGCACCAGATTCTTGAGAAACAAATAATTAGTGAAGAGATCAAACACGGGAGGATATTGATCTCTGGTCATCTTCCCCTAACATTCCTCTCCCTCTGGGAGTATGACCCAAAATTCTTTATGGGGAGCAGAAGGTAGAAGGTCTGGCTTCTGGAACTGCTTTTCCACTGAACATGGGCATTGGCAGGTGGATACACACCCCCAGCCTGTTTCTAGCTTTCCTTCGTGGGGTAGGGCAGGGCTATGGAGAGTTGGAGTTCTGGCAACCATGGCAATTCATGGCACCCACCACCACCATCAGTCTTCCTCCACCACTGTGTGCTAGGTCCCCAGCCCCCTCTCAGCCCACTTTCACCTCCTCCTTTACAGTCTCTGGATCTGTGGTAATAGATCACAGCTAGCCTAAGTTCCACCCTATGTTTTCCCTTTCTTTACTTCTTAGATTCCACCAACAAGTGAGATCCTTTTCCTTCTGGCTTATCTCACCGAACACGATTTCTTCACATACCATCCGTGAAAAATTAAAACGTTTTATTAAATTTGCCTTAACTTCAAATACATTTAAGAAAACTTTCTCAAGTATTTATTTTTCTTAGAAAGATGGCATTGTGGATGTGGGGATGTGCTGCCTTCCAAGTTTTCCCTATTGCAATTATTACGCTCTTTCTTTTCAGCACATAAACAATATTGAGGTCACCACTCTTCTTTCCTGGTGCTTATTGTTCTGTATTGTACAACCACAGAAATGTGTTGAGGATGGGGACAGAAACAAAGAGCAAAAATTCTGTATAGTCCACATACAGCTGGCCCTGAATAACAGTGGCCCTGTTCTTCAAGTCTCACATTTTTTGTTCTCTTGCAATGTCCACTCACACAGAATAAGAGAATGTGTGATAAGATCTGGCAGGTATCCTCATCACACAGTAGACGTTATTGTCACTCACACATCTTGCAGGAGTATAGACTTTCACAATGCTCGGGATGATTTACACACAATTCTAGCTGCTCTACAGTTTATAAGTCAGACTAATTCCAAAACTGGTGTTACATGTATCAAAATATATCCAGACATTTGTAATGAAATGAGAGTGAAATGTCTTATAAAGACTCGAACTATTAATCTGGTAAATGATCGTGAGGTTCTGATAGTTTTGGAAATAAGAGCAGCTAGATCAACATCCTCCCGTGTTTGATCTCTTCACTAATCATTTGTTTCTCAAGAATCTGGTGTCGGAGCTCTTAGTTCAGGGGTAGCTGCTGTTCCTGCAAAGGCTGATGTGCTTGTCAGTTTTCTTAGGACTGATAGTTGTCATGGATATGAGGGCTGCTAAACCCAGCCCCAGCCTGTGCATTCTCCACTGCTCCCCACCCCCAGAAGCCAGCGTGTATTAGCAGATGTGTTCACCACTTTTCACAAGATCAAAGGAATAAACCAGATTTTGACACCTAAACTCCACTTTCTCCATTTGCTAGACCCTCCAAACCCCACTGTGAAGTACTGGGCTGTGTTTAGGGCAGGAAGACATGTTCTGGAAAGCAAGCATTTTGAGAACTGAAAAAAACAGAGCACAAGAATGTCAATACAACATGTGTCTCATGGCAATGAGCCAGGAGTTGAACTAGGGAGGGGGGCCCTGGGCACAGTTGCTCTTATACTTCAGAGGGAATAATTCTTCCCTGAGCAGCCAAAAGTTTCTATTCTTCTCTCAGTTCAAAGGAACCATGTGATCTGGTGCTCATGACTGAAGATGCCTTTCAGAATGAGAAACAAGGTGGTTTTTTAAAGACCTTCACCTCCTTACCCCTGGTGTCTTTCTGGAATCCTGAGAGCCAACTGGACTCCAGAGGCTCTAGGCAGACTTCTGGGAGTAGTATGGTTCACGTCTCTCCCCCAGTTGATTAGCCACACTGAGGGCCTTTACACAGACCTTCAACCAGGCCTCTTCATGATGGTGGATCATAGGCAACACTGCAATATTCTATATACTATATTCTATATAATACACTGCCTCTACAGATGCAAAATTAAGATAAATAAGCACCCCAACTGGAAATTAAACTATAATAAGATACCACTTAACATTTAGTAGAATCACCATCATTAAAAAGAAAAGGAGGGGAGTCAGGCAGTAGCGCAGCAGGTTAAATACACATGGCGCAAAGCACAAGGACCCCCATAAGGATCCTGGTTCGAGCCCCTAGCTCCTTACCTGCAGGGGAGTCGCTTCACAAGTAGTGAAGCAGGTCTGCAGGTGTCTTTCTCTCCCCCGCTTCTGTCTTCCTCTCCTCTCTCCATTTTTCTCTGTCCTGTCTAACAATGACGATATCAATAACAACAACAATAAGAACTACAACAATAAAAAAATGACAAAGGCAACAAAAGGGAAAATAAATACATATAAAAAATAAAAAGAAAAGGAGGGCTAGGGGTGGAGAACATAATGGTTATGCAAAAAGATTCTCATGCCCATGGCTCCGAAGTCCCAGATTCAATTCCCTGTACCTCCATAAACCAGAGCTGGGCAGTGCTCTGGTAAAAAAAAAAAAAAAAGAAAGAAAAGGAGGAAAATTACAAGTGTTGCTGAGCAGTAAAAGGGTTGGACCCCTAGTGTATTCTAGTGGCAATCTAAAACGGTGAAATCATCATGGTAGACAATATTATGGTGTCTCAGAACATTAATGGTGTTACCTAGGGAGAGGGAAGATAGCATAATGGTTATGCAAAGAGACTCTCATGCCTGAAGCTCCAAGGTCCTTGGTTCAATCCCCTACACCACCACCACCATAAACCAGAGCTGATCAGTACTCTTTTTTTTTTTTTAAAGGGGGGGAGTAGGTGGTGGCGCACCTGGTTGAGTGCACATGTTACAGTGTGCAAGGACCTGGGTTCGAGCCCCAGTTCCCACCTGCAGGGGGAAAGCTTTGTGAGTCGTGAAGCAGTGTTGCAGGTGTCTGTCTTTCTCCCTCTCTATCACCCCCTTCTCTCTCAATTTGTGGCTTCCTCTATCCAACATATAAATAAAGATTTTTAAAAAATGGTGTTATCCACATGGCCCAAAGACATAAGAAATAATCCTTTTGGGGGCTGGGCGGTAGCACAGCGGGTTAAGCACACATGATGCAAAGAACAAGGACCAGCCTAAGGATCCTGGTTCAAGCCCCTAGCTCCCCATCTGCAGGGGGGTCACTTCGCAAGCAGTGAAGCAGGTCTGCCTTTCTCTCCTCCTGTCTTCCCCTCCTCTCTCGATTTCTCTCTGTCCTATCCAATAACAGCAGCAGCTATAACAACAATAACAATAACAAGGGCAACAAAATGGGAAAAATAGCTTCCAAGAGCAGTGGATTCGTAGTGCTGGCACCGAGCCCCAGCAATAACCCTGGAGACAAAAAAAAAAAAAATCCTCTGTACTTATCATTAGATAAATACAAATTAAAACTACATTAAGAATCCACTTCACACTTGTGAAAATGATCTAGATCATCAAAACAGGAAAAGTCAGATGTTGGCACGGCTGTAGAGAAAAAGGGACCCTCTTATACTGCAGATGGGAATGCAAACTGGTTCAGTCCCTTTAGAAGACTGTATTGAGAGTCCTTAAATAAATAGAAATGGAATTACCTTATGATCCAGTAATACCTCTCAGGTGTTTATCCAAAGGACATGCAAACACTAATCCAAAGACAAATAAATACACCCCTATGTTCACAGCGGCATTATTCACAAGAGCCAAAAGAGTAGAAGCAGCCTAAATGCCCATCAACAGATGCCTGATTAAAGAAGTTACAGGATGTATACTCCATGGACTACTACTCTGCAATCAAAAAAGATGATATTGTGTCCTTTGGGACTAAATGGATGGAGCTGGAGTTGATTATGAATTTACAAAATAAGTAATGGATGAAATGGATGAATGGATGAATGAATGGATGAAATGGATGAATGGATGAATGAAATGGATGAAATGGATGAAATGGATGAATGAATGAAAGACTACTCAGGTGTGGAATCTAGAGAACTGAAATACATGAACTTTCAAAAAATAAAAATAAATACTGAAAGACAAACAGTCTTTTAAGACTTTGTGAGAATGGTAGTGGTTATCACTGGGAGGGTGGGGCAGAGCTTTGGCGCAGGGAGGGATCACTGTGGAACTATATCCTGCAATCTTATAATCTTTACATCACTACTGACCACAACATTAAAAAAAATGAAATTGAAATCGCATGATCATGATCCAGCAATTCCATTTTTAGTATAGCACCCAAAGAAATGTACACTCATGTTCATAGTGGTATTAGTCACAATAGCCACTAGGTAGAAGCAAGCCAAGTAGCTGTTGACAGTTGAGTGGATAAGGAGTAGCTGTTAGCCTTCAGCAGGAAGGGAGCTTTGACATGTGCTTTGCCCTGAACCTTGAAGACTCTATGCTAAGTGACAAGAGCCCATTGCAAAATGGCAGATTCTGTTCAGTTCCACTTATGTCAACTACCTCAAGTCATCAAATTCAGAGAGACAAAAAAGGGAGTTATGGTTGCCACAGACTAAGAAAAGAGAAGAGGGGAAACATCCAATGGGTTTAAAGCTCCAGTTGGAGAAGATGTGGAGCTCCAGAGATGGATGGGAGTGGTGGCTACACAATAATGCTAATGAGCATGACCGCACAGAACTGCTTTACATTAAGATTTGGCCCAGGAGGTGGCTCAGTGGTATGGTAGTTTTGTAAGCATGAGGTCCTGAGTCTTATAAGCCAGCATTTTCTCAAAAAGATGGGGGTTAGGGGGTTAGTGGAGGGGGAGGGGAAGAAGCAATAACAATTTTAAAGAAAGTCCTTCAACTGGGGGCCGGGCAGTGGCACACCTGGTTAAGTGCCCATAGTACTAACTGCAAGGATCTGGGTTCAAGCCCCCGGCTCCCCATCTTCAGGGGTGTCACTTCACAAGCATCAGAGCAGGTCTGCAGGTATCTCTCTCCCTCTCTATCTCCCCCTCCTCTTTCAATTTCTCTCTGTTCTAGCCGGTAAAATGGAAAAAATGGCCACCAGGAGCAGTGGGTTCATAGAGCCAGCGTCGAGCTCCAGTGATAACCCTGGAGGCAAAAAAAAAAAAAAAAAAAAAGAAAAAAGTTCCTTCAAGCAAAACATATTCTTCCAATGTCCCATTTTCCCTAGTGGTCACTGCATTGGGTTACTGTGTGCTTGGATTCTAAGCAAAACTCACCGTACACTATTTTATATATGCCTCAGACTAGCTCTGTCTTAAATCCTTTTTAATTTTATTTATTTTTTAACCACAGTACCGGCTTATAGTGGTGTGGGCGTTTAAACCTGGGATTTTGGAGCCCCGGGCAGGAGAGTCTCTTTGCAGAAGCATTATGCCATCTACCACGCATCTTAAATCCTTCTCCTAAGAGGGCATGACTAGGGATGTTAGCCAGAGAAAAGAGAAGAATCATTGATTCCCCCCTTTTTTAGACTAATTAATTAATTAATTATGTCTCCAGGGTTATTGCTGGGGCTTGGTGCCAGCACTACAAATCCACTGCTCCTGGAGGCTATTTTCCCCCTTTTATTGCCCTTGTTGCTTATTGTTATTGTTGTTGTTATTATTATTGTTATTGCTGTCATTGTTGCTAGAGGGGAAGACAGAGAATAGGAGAGAAAGATAGACACCTGCAGACCTGCTTCACCGCTCATGAAGCGACCCCCCTGCAGGTGGGGAGCTGGGGGCTCAAACCAGGATCCTTATGGCAGTCCATGCACTTTGCACCATGTGCGCTTAACCCACTGCGCTACTGCCTGGTCCCGATTTCCCCTTCTTAACGACAAAGCAAAGAATACCAAAGGGGGTGTTGCGATGGTTCCTTCATCTCTCCACTCGGCTGGAGATTCCTAGATGATTCTTAGGTGGCTGCTGCCCTGTCCAATGCTAAATGCCAGGCTAAGTCCTCAGTCCTGTTCTTGGCCCTTGTTGGGACTTGTACCTGTTACAGTAAGTGACACACCTGTTCTGCAACCACTGTATCACATGAAATGTCTGCAGGCTACAAACATTAAACACAGTCCAAGTTCCAGAGCAGTAAGTGGAGTTACAACAAAATACCTGTCTGCTGAAGGGGGTGGTTAGGACCACTGCTTCTGGAAGTACTGGAAGCAAAGTATTTTGGAAGTCTCTGAAATGACTGTTACGGAGTTGAGGCCCTCAGCATCCTTCTCTGGGTTCAGCTGCCTTCCCATTTCAGACCCACTCACTTTCCTTTCCCAAGAAGTAGCATTACCTAACACTCTTAGGATAAAACTGCCAGTCGGCCTTCCTGCCAGGTCAGGAACATCCCTTTACACTCTGTGTCTGCTATTCTGCATCTCCCACCCCTAACAGTCCCTCAGCCGGGAGTTGTGGAGGTTAGAGAAACTTGAGGTGGATTGAATCTAATGTTGTATCTCCACTGAGGCACTGGGGAGAGGAAAATCGCTTGCGACTTCCTGGGCAATCCTCTGGGAAGTAGAACAATGTCAGGGAAAAGGAAAACAATAAGGAGGCTACATCGTGGCAGAACTTAGCATGTGGAACCTAATGATGAAGTGGTGGCTTGCTAAGGGGACAGAGAGAAACAGAGAGGGGAGGGGAAGACAGAGAGGGAGAGAGAAAGACAGACACCTGCAGACCTGCTTCACCGCCTGTGAAGCGACTCCCCTGCAGGTGGGGAGCTGGGGACTCGAAACCAGGATCCTTACACTGGTCCAATAACGCTTTGCGCCATGTGCACTTAACCCGCTGTGCTACTACCCGACTCCCGCATCGTCCATCTTTAACTGCTTGCCAATGTACTGGCTTTGATAACAGTGAATGTGGGGGTTAAGGTGGTGGTGCACTTGGTTAAATGCATATTACAGTGCACAGGGACCCAGGTTCAAGCTCCCAGTACCTACCTGCAGGGGGAAAGCTTCATGTGTGGTAAAGCAGGGCTGCATGTGTGTTTCTCTCTCTCTCCTTTTCCTTCTCTATTACTCCCTTCCCTCTCAATTTCTGACTGTCTCTACCCAATAAATAAAGATAATACAATATAAAAAAATAACAGTGAACATAATAATAAAATGGTAAGACAATAGGGAGAAATACACAAAATGCTAACATTTTGTGTATTTAGCAGTTGTCTCTGGGCTGTAGTATTATACATGTTTGTACTGTGGTAGGTTTCCCCTGCCTTTTCTTTTTTAAATTCTTTTAAAATTATTTATTATTGGCTAGAGACAGAGAGAATTTGAAAGGGGTAGGGGAGATAGAGAGGGAGAGAGAGAGACACCTGCAGCCCTGCGTCACCACTTGTGAAGCTTCTCCCCCTGCAGGTGGGGACCAGAGGCTTGAACCCAGCCTTGTGCACTGTAGTGTGTGCTCTTAACCAGATGTGCCACTGTCTGGCCTGCCCCTGCCTTTTCTCTAAGACTTGATCTTCATTCTTTCTGGTAAACATTTATGAATGAACACTGCTGATGTTTAAAAACAAAAACAAAAACTGTGTTTTCACAGTCACAAATACTGTACCTCTAGAGTCCCAGTCGATATGTGTGATGTAACTAGAAGCCCCTTTGCAGATGCCAACCCTTTTGCTTGTAAGCACATTATAGATATCCACAAAGTTATCATGAGATGCCACAGCCAGGTATTTCCCTGTATCTGTAAAGAAAAATGTGTATCAGTTAACACCAAAACATTATATACAGACATTTACTTACAGGAACTCAGTATTTTAAAAAATTTCTTTATTGGGGGATTAATGGTTTATAGTTAACAGTAAAATACAATAGTGTAATGCATAACATTTCTCAGTTTTCCACATAACAGTTCAATCCCCACTAGGTCCCCCCTACTACCATGAGGAATTCCGTAGTTTTAAATGAAGGATTAGGGAAATAATTTATTATTTATTTTTTTGCAGAGTGCAGTCTTCATTCATAATTTTACTGACCCAGAAGTGCTTTTATTCATTCATACAGAGAGACAGAGAGGAGGGGGGGGACAGAAGATGATGGAGTACCAGAAGCTTCTTCTGGTGCTAAAGCATCTCTTAAGTGTTGCCAGGGCTCAAACCTGGGCCACATGCATGACAAGGCACTTCCCCGACCAGGTGAGTTATCTCTCTGGTCCTTGAGGAAATATTCATAGCCTGCTTTTATACAGGACAGAGAATTGAGAGGGAAATGGGGTAAAGAAGGAGAGACAGACAGACCTGCAGCACTGCTTCACCACTCATAAAGCTCTCCTCTCCCCACAGGCGAGGACTGGGGGCTTGAACCCCAGACCTCACACACGGCACCATGTGAGCTTTACCAATTTGCCACCACCCAGCCACCGATTTTTTTTTTCATTCCAAAAGAAATTTCAAGTTCTCATTGTCATTACTACCTTTTGAAAATTTGATATCAGAGATCATTTCTTTTCTGTGGTGGAAGGAGACCATATCTTCAACAGTGTCAGCATTTACCACTAGGAAACTCCCATCATTCAAGCCAACTGCTAAGGCTTTCCCATCTGGAGAAAAGGCACAGCACCGTCCACCTAGGAAATTAAAAACAGAAACCCCATACAACCCAGTCATTGAACTTCTAGGTATTTAACCAAATAATGCAATTCAAGCCCCCCGTGTTCACTGTGGCATCATTTACAAGGCAAGTGCTGGAAACAACCTACACGCCCACTGACACGATGACTGGTTACAGAACATGTGGGATATATACATCACGGAGTACTATTATGCTACCAAAAATCTCACTCTCTTCAACAACATGGGTGTTACATGTGCTGAGGGTGGGAAGGGGTATGCTTTAGGGAATGTCAGATGGAGAAAGGCAAATATCATGTGATTTCACTTGTATGTTGGAGATTAAGAAACAAAACCAAACAGCAAGCAAAAGAAAAACAAACTCAGAGACTAATAAAATTTAATGGTTACCACAAGGGAATGGGGAGGAAATTAGCTAGGTGAAAAGATTTATTGCCTGGTCAAAGGGGAAGAGGGACTTTTTTTTATGGTGAGCATAATGCAGTTGACATAGATGCAAAATTACAAATGTAGACATCTGAAACAAGCTATGTTATAACCAAGGCTAATTAAAATTTTTTTTCAGGAACCCTCCCCCCCAAAGACTAGTGTTTTTTTTTTTCAATCTCAGAAATTTACTATCAAATAAAAAGATGAAGAAATGGAGAAACGTGCATGTGTGGGCCATGGAGTAGCAGCAGTCTGCTTCTCTGGATAACTAGGAAAGTCAATGATAATCACAAATCACATCACATCACAATTGGGACTTCTGAAGAAACTCAACCACAGATGGGTGCAGGAGCAAGTGATCAATGGGCAGAAAGGAATGAGGGAGAGATTCTTGGGACAGAAGAAATCATTTGTACCAGTAGCTGGGGCTACCTTGATAGTAACACAGAGGAACACGTGGTTGGTGACAGGAAGGTGAAGGATTTCTGGGTGCTTAACCTGTGACCTCACGTCATCAGGATACTGAACTGCTAATAAGGGCTCATCACTGTGTTAGTAGAACACTTGACAGAGAACTAATGCCATGTGTTCTGCCCAGGCCTTGGGAGCTAAGCTAAAACAAATCTTGCTTGTTCTTTGAGCACTCAGAAGAAAGCACTTTTCCCATGCTATAAATTTCCAGAAGGGTGGGGGTGATAGAAAAATAATTATACAAATAGACTGTCATTCCTAAGGCTCTCAGCAGTCCCAGGTTCAACACTCCATACCACCATCAGTTGGAGACGAGCAGTACTCTGGGGGGGGGGGTGTCCAGAAGCTGGAGTAGAGTGAAACACAGACGTGAAACCCTATATTGTCATCACAGACTTTAAATTGGCCTGCTGACACACAGTAGAATCTCCCTTCCCCCATCATGATCTATAAAGAGAAATCAAACAGCACAGTTACAGAGCCACCTGCTGGACTACCAAGAGAAACCACGCTAGCAAAGCTTAGAGACAACCAAGCTACTACAGCCACAACAGGACCAGATGTACACAGATCTGGAAAAAATGTCACAGACAGAATTTAGAGAATTCATTATGAATTCAGTTCAAGAATCTAAACTAACACAGAAACATACTCAAGTTTCTTTTATCTATTACAAAACACAGAAGTATAACTCCAAACAGAATTTTCTGAAAACTTGGAAATCATGAAAGAACAACTCTGAACAGAGTTACAGGGTGTGAAGAGCACTTTGAATGCAGTTGAATTTCAAGTAGCTAGCCTAGGAAATAGGTTTAATCATGGAGATTTAATTTAATCATTAATATCAGGGTTAGAAGATACAATACACAATGTGAATTCAAAGTTGCTGGAGCGGAAAGATATAAGAAAAATGAAGCAATTCTAGATGAAATAGCAGGCTCCAGAAAGATGAAAGTGAGAATGATCAGGATCCCTGAGGATGAAGAGGAGAGGAGCAGAGATCATATTAGGAGAAATCATAACAGAAAAAATTTCCATACCTGGGCACGGTCAAAACAGACATTTAGAAAGCTGAATCTGGTATGTCTTCACTTTAGCCCATGTGACTGCCACAGTCTGGGAAGGTGCTTACCAAAGCCATCTGAGACAACTGAGTCAAAGACTACTGAGCAGGAAGAAGGCATATTCTGAATGGGATTCCCATGAAATATATCCCCACAGAATCCATGCTCCACATTCAGAAATATTCCCATGCCCTACATAGCCATAGAAAAACCAGCTCATGTAGTATTGTCTACCTAGAACTGGTTTGTTACAGAGAATGTTGTCTGTTCTGTTTTTATCAGTACAGAAGACACAGGAACCAAAAATTTCAATTCTGGCATCATGCTATATGATCTGTGAGTCACACAGAGTAGAATAATAGGGTTCTCTAAAATAAGTTTTGTTATCATATATGTTATGATAACAAAACATAAGTTATCATATATGACATAAAAATTAATAATTTTGGGAGTCGGGCTGTAGCGCAGCGGGTTAAGTGCAGGTAGCGCAAAGCACAAGGACCGGCATAAGGATCCCAGTTTGAACCCTGGCTCCCCACCTGCAGGGGAGTCGCTTCACAGGCGGTGAAGCAGGTCTGCAGGTGTCTATCTTTCTCTCCTCCTCTCTGTCTTCCCCTCCTTTCTCCATTTCTCTCTGTTCTATCCAACAGCGACAACAACAATAATAACTACAACAATAAAACAACAAGGGCAACAAAAGGGAATAAATAAATAAAATAAATATTAAAAAAAAAGAATTAAAAAAAATTAATAATTTCGGGAGTCAGACAGTAGCACAGCAGGTTAAGCACACATGGCGCGAAGTGCAAGGAACCAGCATAAGGATCTCAATTCAAGCCCCCAGATCCCCACCTACAGGGGAGTCGTTTCACACATAGCACAGCAGGTAAAGCACACGTGACACAAAGCGGAAGGATTAGCACAAGGATCCCGGTTTGAGCCCCCAGCTCCCCACCTGCAGGGGAGTCGCTTCACAGGTCTGCAAGTGTCTTTCTTTGTCTTCCCCGTCTTCCCCTCCTCTCTCCATTTATCTCTGTCCTATCCAACAACGATGACATCAATAACAACAACAGTAATAACTACAACAATAAAAAAGGGCAACAAAAGGGAATAAATATTTTTTAAAAAACTTTAAAAAATTAATAATTTCTAAAATTTTACTACAGAACCCCCCTTCCTAAACCTCACCCTTTTTCTTAGTAACAACAGCAACATCAACAACAAAATACTGGTTATATTAATCCTACAACCCCCCCATTCATTCTACTTGTCATTTGAAGACCCCATGTACTAAGAAGTGAATGGGTAAGTCTCAAAAAAATAAAGATGTTTTTAACATTATGATTATTGCCCTTGGATTTGTAGGGAAGACCTACTTGGATTTATGATGTTTTGGTTCTTTTCACAGTAGTGCTAAAGACACTCTCACATGTCCATGCATAATGATTACACATGCAAATTTTAATTTTATATTTTAGTGATTTAATATTGGTTCACAAGATAATAAGATTATAGGGGTGTAGTTCCAAACCACACTCAAGATCACCAAAGTTGTTTAACACCCCCCTCACACACATACACACATACATACATAGTAAACACCATAGTTCTTTCAAAATTGTTAAGAGTCAGTTTGGTCACTTTTTTCCAAGTTTATATGTGTCAGTGCCCTATATTTCACATATGAGCCAAAACATTCAACAGTTGTCTTTCACTTCTTTATAGTCACCTATATAACTTGATTGCATCATTCTGTGCATTTGAGTAAATACTCAAGTTCTTGAATACAAACCAGCCTACAGCAAGACACATCATAGTATAACTAGCAAAAAGCAAGGACAAAAAAATATTCTAGGCAAAGTAAGAAACTGACATATAAAGGTAAGGCTATCAGACTTTCATCAGATTTCTCATCACTGTTGGTAGGCTTCTAATTCTGCTTCTAAAAACCCCTTCTGTTTCATTTGGTTTAATCCCCCCTGCTTTAACACGGTATTCTATTTACATAACCACTGTTAACTAAGCACCACTCTCCCTCCAGGGCATTGGTGGTTCAGTGGTAGAATTCTCGCCTGCTCTGCCCCCTCTCCTTGTCACACCCTGATTTTCACCAATCTCTTTTTGCTCCACCCTCTCTACATCACATCCTGTTTACACCATACTTGGCAAGTATATATAAGGACAGGTTTGTGAGTTTTTAGTTTAGTTTAGCTTAGCTTGGCTTAGATTGTGCTGTGTTCTACATGAATAAAGAGATACTGTGTACAGCTCGGCACATCACAAACCCTAGAGGCAAAGAGGGACTAGAGTGAATGAATAATTCATTTGGTTGGAAAATAGTGATTTCCCTACTGTGAGTCAGTTATGAGATGAGAGAAAAAAAAAGATGACTGCCCTTGAGAAGTGCTATCAAGGGGCAGGGTGGTGGTGCAGCTGGTTGAGCGCACATGTTAAAGTACACAAGGACCCAGGTTCTAACCCCCAGCCCCCACCTGCTGGAGGAAAGCTTCATGAGTGGTGAAGCAGTGCTGCAGGTGTCTCTCTCCCTCTCTATCACCCCCTTCCCTCTCAATTTCTGGTTGAGTCTATCCAATAAATAAATAAAGGTAATGGAAAAAAAAAGAGAGTTGGGCAGTAGCACAGCAGGTTAAGCATACGTGATGCAAAGTGGAAGGACCAGCACAAGGATCCCGGTTTGAGCCCCCAGCTCCCCACCTGCAGGGGAGTCGCTTCACAGGTGGTGAAGCAGGTCTGTAGGTTTCTATCTTTCTCTCCCCCCCACCCCATCTTCCTCTTGTCTCTCCATTTCTCTTTGTCCTATCTAACAACGATGACATCAATAACAACAACAATAACTATAACAATAAAACAACAAGAGCAACAAAAGGGAATAAATAGATACATATTATTATTATTATTATTATTTTTAAGAATAGTGACAGAGAAGGGATAAATTTTTTTTTAAAAAGTGCTATCAAGATTATGTCAATACAAGTTCCTGTGAGTGAAATGGAGGACTAGATGGTTGAATGGTCATCTTTAAGCTATGCAAGTACTTGTTCTTTTGACTAATTTCTTTCTTTTCTTTTTTCTTTTTTTTCTTCTTCTTTTTTTTTTTTTTTTGCCTCCAGGGTTATCTGGGGCTCAGAGCTGTCACTATGAATACACAGCTCCTGGAGGCCATTTTCCTCCTCCCCTCTCATTTTTTTTTCCCATTTTATTCTATAGGACAAAGAGAAATTGAGAGAGATGGGGAAGGTGGGGGGGGGAGAGACCATAGCAGACCTGTTTCACCAACTTGTGAAGTGTCCCCCTTGCAGGTGAGGAGCAGGGGCTCAAACCTGGGTTCTACTGGGTACCCCACTGACTGGCCCCCCTTAACTAATTTCTGACTTACAAGCCACTAATAAGGACTTGAAGTATCTGTTTCTTGACAGAAATTAGCAGACCACCTGGTGTATCCCCACTGCTGTAGTTAAGAACACTGGTTTTAGAACTAGGCCAGTGTTCAGGTGCTGGCCTCAGCACATCCTAATGTCCAGGAACCTGGGAGAAAAGCACCATGTAGTGCCCACGGGCCTGCACTCTGAAGTGTCACTCCTAGGATCTCAATTCAGAAAGACTGCTCACTCAGCTCTGGGATTTTGAGCACAGGACTTAAATTCTCTGTCGCTTGGCTTCCTCCTCTGTAAGACGTAATGGTAACTGTGGTCTTTCTCTTTGCATTCCCATGAAGACCAAATGCACAGCCAGGGGTTCAGCATTCTTTATTAGTCACTATCATTATTATGACTTTTGTCTTGGCACCTTTTTTTTTTATTATTATTTCTCTGCCTAGAAGACACTTGCCATATCCCCGCTTCTCAAATAGCTTGGCACAAATACTTTAGAGCCAGGCTTCAACCTCATCCTTTCCTGCCTCAAGGGCTTTTATAAAGCAGTTCTACTCCCTGCTGAAGGCCTTCCTCTGAGGCTCCCCAGTTTCTCATTTGTGTTGAGGCAAGCCAGGGTGAATTTCTAAAGGGAAAAGGAAGGGTTAACTTCTTAAAGAAAAATGCATCTACTGCTGTAGTCAAGGTGGCCTTAGAATCTGCTATTTCTGTCCAAGAGTCTGTGATACCCCAAACAGGTTGTACTCTGTATAAAAAAAGAAAAGAACTTGTTAAGCTTGTTGCTATAGGAAGGCTGATAACTGTATTAAAGAGCCAGCACCATTGAGCTCAGGGCCCAGTCTTTTGTGGACACCAGTTGGGCTGGGTCTGCCATCATAATAAACACTGCTTCTACAGCAAAGCCTCAATGTGTCCCATCTCTCTGCCTGAGAATCCAGTAACAGTGCTAGTCATTTTTAGTTTATTTCTGCACATCTACTCTCTTGCCTGCTCAGTGTCTGCATCTGACCTGTACAGATTATATCAATGGGCTAGCTCCCCTGGCCTCTGACCCTGATTTGGTCATTTCTGCAATACACTACTAAGTGCTTCCTCATGGGGCCATTCATTAGGACTGTTCATCTTGGGATTCCCTACATGAAAGCCAGTCAGTCCAATATTTTCATCCAACTCCATGTTAGTTATAAAACTCAAGCAAAAAACTACAATAGTAGTGGACTTCTAGAAATATGACCCAAAGGAACTTCCTAGCTTCTTTCCACCTTAAGGTCCCTGTTCTCATCTTCCCTACTCCTACGATTTGTTTCCTGTTCATTAATCATTTTGTCCCGTTTTATATTTTGCTGCCTTTCAGCCACCAAGTTGCAGATGCTATCATGATTCTATCATGACTCTATCCAGACTTCCCTGGGCAGATGACCTCACTAATGTGTCTAGAAGTCTCACCTCTCCAGAGCCCTATCCCACTAGAGAAAGACAAAAACAGGCTGGGGGTGTGGATCCACCTGCCAATGCCCATGTCCAGTGGAGAAGCAATTACAGAAACCAGACCTTCCACCTTCTACACCTCAAAATAATTTTGATCCATACTCCCAGGGGGATCATGAACAGAGGGCTCTGAACTCCAACTCCATCAGGAACCAGAGAGAGAAGGAAAAAAGGGGGGACATTTGGATGTAGTAATCGGTGTATGTGTGACTTGGAAAGGAAGAGAAAATGGGAACTTAAAAAGGGGTGGGCAAATATATACAAATATAGACAGATAGTTGTAGAAATAACAGTTAACCCATATCTGTAACCTTGGGAGAACTGCTGTAGCTTACAATGGAGGGACTGGAGATACAGAACTCTGGTGGTGGGAACAGTGTGGAGTTGTACCCCTGTTACCTTGTAATTTTATGAAATCAATATTAAGTCACTAAAAACAAAACAAAACAAAAAAGGCCCATCAACCAATGTATGCTGAATTTATACTTATAGGTATATCTCTTAGTCCTAATGTAGATAAAGGTTTAATGGTAATTTATTCATTTTTTTGTGAAGTGCTTTAAATATAGCTGAATTTCGTGCTTTAGTGATAAAAACAAGCTATGAAGATTGTTATATATGATGCCACAGAGATACACAGCATCCCCAAGGCCCTGTTGTGCTTCAGCTGCCTCCCAGAGTTCTTGATCAGAAGGAGGAGGACATATTGCCCCCAGGTGGCAAATGCCTGTACTATGCAAGGAGAAAGAAGCCAGTCCTCAAGCTGGGTACCTCCAGATGAGGCTGCCTTCTGGAATATGCCTGTGTGTCTTTAGTGAGGTCCACAGCAGCCAATGCTGATCTCCCACTACCTGGCATATCTGGGAGATCACAACACACAAAGTGGATGAAAGAATCCAACACACTCTGTTGTTTGCAAATCCTCTTACAGAGTGTGAGGTGACAGCATGTACCTTTTTTGAGTTTCCGTACTGCCAGCATACGGTGCTGAGAGGACAGTTCCCAGATCCGGAGTGTTTTATCATCGCTCACTGTTGCACAGATGGGCAGGAGGGGGTGCGCTGCCAGCCCCCATACTTCTCCTTCCATGTGCCCCTGGGAAGGGGAGAAAAGGAAAGGAACATAAACTTGATTTGTGTTTTGAGCCCTTCTGTAGCTCTGGGCTGTCTGTTCAAATGGAGAGCTTGCCAAGTGCATCCATATATGGATAAACAAACTGAGTTTTTATGAGTCAGAATAATCACACTGGGTGTCATTTTTTTAAATACTTATTTTTATTTATTCCCTTTTGTTGTCCTTGTTGTTTTATTGTTGTAGTTATTGTTGTTATTGTTGGATAGGACAGAGAGAAATGGAGAGAGGAGGAGAAGACAGAAAGGAGGAGAGAAAGATAAGACACCTGCAGACCTGCTTCACCGCCTGTGAAGCGACTCCCGCTGCAGGTGGGGAGCCTGGGTTCGGGATCCTTATGCCAGTCCTTGTGCTTTGCGCCACCTGGGCTTAATCCGCTGCGCTACAGCCCAACTCCCCCACTGGGTGTCATTTGCATGAGAACTTGAAGTGAAAGCTGGGTCCAAATGATGTCAAAGCACTCATGTGGAAAGCAAAATATGGACTCAACACTTACTAATTTTGTTTACCGGATACCAGACCTCTTTTCAACTCGAAACATCTAGGTAAATTAACAAAATGCCTTCACTTTATGATGTTGACATCAGAAGACACAGTCTATGCACATCTCCTTGGAAAATAGCACAATTACAACATACAACTTCTCTTGAGAAAAATCACATTCTAAATGGTTTCTGGGGCCAGGTGGTGGCGCACCTGGTTGAATGCACATATTACAGTGTGCAAGGACCCAGGTTCAAGCCCCCCAGTCCCTACCTGCAGGGAGAAAGCTTTGTGAGTGGTGAAGCAGTGTTGCAGGTGTCTCTCTGTCTCTCTCCTTCTCTATCACCCCCTTCCCTCTGGATTTCTGGTTGTCTCTATCCAATAAACAAAGATAATTAATTTTTTTAAAGGTTTCTGTCAGACCAGTGTGTTGCTTTGCTATGTGTGCAACCCAGGTTTGAGCCTGGCCCCCACTACATTGAAGGAAGCTTTGGTGTTGTCTGTCTCTCTCTGTATCTAAAAAGTTAAAAATAAATAAACAAATGAATGGGTTTTTGTTGTTGTTGTTGTTTTAACCAGAGCACTGCTCACCTCTGGCTTATGGAAGTGTGGGGGATTTAATTTGGGACTTGAGAGCCTCAGGCATGAAAGTCTCTTTGTAGGGAGTCGGGCTGTAGCGCAGCGGGTTAAGCGCAGGTGGCGCAAAGCACAAGGACCGGCATAAGGATCCCGGTTCGAACCCCAGCTCCCCACCTGCAGGGGAGTCACTTCACAGGCGGTGAAGCAGGTCTGCAGGTGTCTATCTTTCTCTCCTCCTCTCTGTCTTCCCCTCCTCTCTCCATTTCTCTCTGTCCTATCCAACAACGACAACAACAATAATAACTACAACAATAAAACAACAAGGGCAACAAAAGGGAATAAATAAAATAAATATTAAAAAAAAAAGAAAGTCTCTTTGTATATGCAGCTATTAAGAACAATGAACCTACCTTCTCTGACCCATCTTGGACAGAGCTAGAAGGAATTATGTTAAGTGAGCTAAGTCAGAAAGATAAAGATGAGTATGGGATGATCCCACTCATCAACAGAAGTTTGAGAAAGAAGATCAGAAAGGGAAACTAAAAGCAGGATCTGACTAAATTGAGAGTAGGGCACCAAAGTAAAAACCCTGTGGTAAGGAGGAGGGTGGACATTCGGCTTCTCGGGGGTGGTGGGGGGGTGAGGGTGGGTGGGTGAAATGGGACACAGTCTTTTGGTGGTGGGAATGGTGTTTATGTACACTCTTATTAAAGTGTAGTCATATAAATCACTAATCAATACGAGAGGGGGAAAATTGATTGTATGTCTCGAACTTTTTAAAGCACAGACTGAGTCTTTTTAATACATAGGCTGAGTCTTTGATATGCGGACTCTCTCAAAAGCCTAGACCAGGTAGATCAGAAGCAACTGGCGGCACAGCTATATACAAGATACTGGGTACTATACAGCAAACCCTAACAAAGGGACTTTTCAAAGTTAACCCAATTACCAAATGATGTGACGATAACAATAACTATCCATTGTCTTCCTGAACCCTAAGACATCAGGAACCTCACATTTCCACTATAAAGCCTATATTTCCCCCAGTCCTGGAACCTTAGGGTGGGGCCCACTTTCCTGTATGCTTCTCCCAATTCATATCAAATAATATTGCATCTGCCAGTCGCAACCTAATCAACGCAAGGAGTGCCACCTCAACATGCTTCACCTCAGACTGTGTCCAGAGACTTCAGGTGTGGAATGACAACCCTTCAGCTTCATTACTCAGGTGAGACCTTTCCTTATATAGTATTCTCTAATTCCACCCCAGGCAGTTCACTTCCTAACAAAGTCCCAAAACCTAGATATAGACCAGGTTCCATGAGACAGAGCATATGTTCACACATATCCATACAGTAGGGCAAAATATGTATCTGAAAGCAGAAGTACACTAGAGTCTGTAGTGAGTACCCCCCAATACTTCATCTCCACTATTTCAACCTTTGGGTCCATGATTCTTCAACAATTTGTTTGGCTTTGCATGTTAACTCTCTTTTCAGCCACCAGGTTTCAGATGCCATCATGATGACGACCAGGCTTCCCTGGACTGAAGACCCCACCAATGTGTCCTGGAGCTCTGATTCCTCAGAGCCCCACCCTATTAGAGAAAGAGAGAGGCAGACTGGGAGTACGGATTGACCAATCAACACCCATGTTCAGCAGGGAAGCAATTACAGAAGCCAGACCTTCCACCTTCTGCAACCCACAAAGACCCTGGTTCTATACTCCCAGAGTGACAGAGAATGGGAAAGCTACCAGGGGAGGGGATGGGATATGGAGATCAGGTGGTGGGAATTGTGTGGAGTTGTATCCCTCCTATCCTATGGTTTTTGTTAATGTCTCCTTTCTTAAATAAAAAAAAAAAAAAAAAGAAAAGAAAAGAAAATCTGAGAACAACCTGGAACAACAACAACAAAAAAGAAAGTCTCTTTGCATAACCACTATGCTATACCACCGCACATGAATGGACTTTGGCAGAGTAACTGGACAGTAATCTTCTTGCTAACTTAAATCTAGTCCTTTGAACATGTAAAAATTCAGAACAGAAATAAAGTGCTTCATTTCAAATGCACTGGCTATAGCTCAGATTCAGCACTTGCGCACAGTGCTCTAATCAGTGAATTTCAGAAAAGTGGAAGCTCCTTAATAGGTACTAGACCATTCCACACACCTGTAACTTTCCCCTTCCTCCTTTCCTTCCCTTTTTTTCTTTTTCTTTCTTTCTTTCCAGGGCTTGCTAACTGCATGATGGCTCTACCATTCCCAGTGTCTTCCTCTTTATTGATAGAGACAGAGAGTGAAAGAGTAAGAGACACCTACTCTAATGCTTATGAAGCTCCCTACCCACTGCAGGTGGGGAACAGAGGCTTGAACTTGGATTTTTGTTCATACTAATGTACAGCACCCACCCCCTACACACACACACACACACACACCCCTTTATCGTATCACAGACACACTTACTAGACTTAGAATAGTAGTCTAGATAAAACAATATTTTAAAAAACAAACCCTGGGAGGAAGACATGGATGATTCCTAGAGTTGTGTCACCCAGTGAAGCAATGTAAAGAACAGACTAGTCTACAGAATAAAACAACTATAATGTTGACTGAATTTCTGCATTCAGAGATTAATTATAAAAAGGCTTTGTTGGGGGTCGGGCGGTATAGTGCAGCAGGTTAAACACACATGGTGCAAAGCATAAGGACCAGCGCAAGGATCCCAGTTCGAGCCCTCAGCTCCCTATCTGCAGGGGAGTCGCTTCACAAGCAATGAAGCAGGTCTGCAGGTGTCTATCTTTCTCTCCCCCGTCTTCCCCTCCTCTCTCCATTTCTCTCTGTCCTATCCAACAATGACATCAGAAACAACAATAATAACAATAACCACAACAATAGTAAAAACAACAAAGGCAACAAAAGGGGGGAAAAAAAAACCTCCAAGAGCAGTGGATTCGTGGTGCAGGCACCAAGTCCATGGAGGTAAAAAAAAAAAAAAAAGGCTTTGTTTCAAAAAGAGAGAGACAGACAGACTCTACACAGTCATCTAGAACAATCCAGGGAACAGGTGGCTCCCCAAAGAGAACTTGAATGATTCCGGTTTAATTGGGAAGCTATTTGAACAAAACAGCAATTTGGCAGAAGATACTGAGTTCCAACTACAGCTGACATTCAAACATCTGAGAATAGTTTAAGGGTGCAGATATTGCTTTTCCACTTACTGAATTTTTTCCCCTTTATTGAATTTAGGGTGCCCTAGTTACTATCCCTTGTTTTCTTCACCTCAGAAGTATCCCATTCCCAAGGTCACAGCCAGAAGATGGGTCAAGATTAACTTCCACCTGACCCCCACATGTACCCCCCCCAATGATTGCGATAAAGCTTCCACAGACCAAGTCCCTCTGTACACTCTGCAAGACTGTACCAGCATCTCATAAATTGTTTAAAAATTCTATTTCTGGGTTAAGCGCACATGGTGTGAACGAAGCGCAAGGACCAGCATAAGTATCCTGGTTCGAGGCCCCAGTTTCCCACCTGCAGGGGAGTCGCTTCACAAGCAGTGAAGCAGGTCTGCAGGTATCTATCTTTCTCTCCCCTTCTCTCCATTTCTCTGTCCTATCCAACAACGACATCAACAACAACAACAATAATAATAACTATAACAATAATACAAGGGCAACAAAAGGGAAAATAAATAAATTCTATTCCCGAGATATTATTTGGATTCTAATATATACACATTTCAAGGCAGATGGGAAGTAGCTGAAATGGCATGAGGAGAGGATTTTTTTCTTATTGTTCACTGGCAGAGCTAGCAGTTAATAGCTACATAGTGGAGAGTTGGTTACACTCAAAGCACATGCAATGGGGATGTTCCGAATCTGCCACCTGTCACCTCTCCCCTTGCCCAGACAAGCTTTCCTTCTCTGAACACAAAAAGTGGTCTAGTTCAAATCACAAAGCTGAAGCGGTGCTTCTGTGGTATTCCTGCAGCAGGTTGGCTGCTTCTATCGCTCCTCCTCCTTCTGATCAACACTGTGAACACAGCACAGGGCTCACTGCAGCTGGAGAGCCGGGAACTGGGATCCTTGCGCAGATTCTTGCACTTCCATCCTATGTGCACTTAACCCAGTGTGCTACCGAATTACACCACCCCCCCACCTTTTTTCTTTCGTTTAGACGGAAGATCACTCTCTCACACACACACACACACACACACACACACACACACACACACGGAGAAAGACTACAGCACTGCTCATAGAGCTTCCTCCTACAAGGGCTCCCATTTGGTCTTGAACTTTGATCCTTGAACTTTGGTCCTTGCACATGATAATGTGTGCACTCTACTCGCTGAGTGTGAGTGCACACATTGCTGGTCCCCAAAACTGTTTCCGATGGAATTAAATAAGTAGCCCTGGACGGTAAGAAGAGATTTCCTTGGGAGTGAGGAGAAAAGCAGCAGGGGAAACAAAGTTCTAGCCTGCCCTTTGGCAACCTGCCACAAGCAGGAAATATTCCCTCTCCCAGACCCCGCCCCCCAACCCACTGACTTCTAGACCCTTATTCTGTGATAGCCATCTGGTTAAAATACATAAGCCCATTACCTAAATCAAGTCTAGACATGGAGGCATCTCCCTAAGTGTTTTTCCCATCCATCTGTCAACCTGTAAAATTCACAAGACAAACTTTCTATCCTGCACATGCCTTCCAATTTTGTGCTTCACTTCAGCTTCACCACTGGCTCACAGAACACCTGGTCACCCTCCCCCTAGGGATTAAGTTTAGGTAAAATTGGACTGAAGTAAGCAGTATCAACAAACCTACAAAGATGAAGGAAGTGACAACATCACACAGGAGGCATGTGGAGGTGAGCAGACAGTTTGGCTCTGTTTGGTGATGGTTGATTCCTTCTTTCTAAATGGAAGCGTACGGGGGGGTGGTTGTCTGTCCAGAGGTTACAGGGAGCTGAATATTCATCAATTTTATAAACATTAAGGTTTCTGTGGGGCAAGAGAGGGAGTTTCACCTCTTTCTCCAGACCTGATTCCTGTCTGCAGGCTTGCTACACACAGGATGAACCCCCAAACCCCACTGAGAAGATACCTCAGATTTTCTTTCTTTTTTGCCTCCAGAGTTATCGCTGGGGCTTGGTGCCAGCACTACAGATCTACTGCTCTTGGAGGCTATCTTTCCCATTTTATTGTCCTTGTTGTTGCCCTTGTTGTAGTTGTTACTGTTATAGCTGCTGCTGTTGTTGGATAGGACAGAGAGAAATTGAGAGAGGAGGGGAAGACAGAGAGAAGGAGAGAAAGATAGACACCTGCAGACCTGCTTCACTGCTTGTGAAGCAACCCCCCTGCAGGTGAAGAGCTGGGGGCTGGAACCGGGATTCTTTTTTTTTTTTAATATTTATTTTATTTATTTATTCCCTTTTGTTACCCTTGTTTTATTGTTGTAGTTATTATTGTTGTTGTTGATGTCATTGTTGGATAGGACAGAGAGAAATGGAGAGAGGAGGGGAAGACAGAGAGGAGGAGAGAAAGATAGACACCTGCAGACCTGCTTTACCGCCTGTGAAGCGACTCCCCTGCAGGTGGGGAGCCGGGGTTCGAACCGGGATCCTTATGCCGGTCCTTGTGCTTTGCACCACCTGCGCTTAACCCACTGAGCTACAGCCCAACTCCCGGAACCGGGATTCTTATGCCAGTCCTTGTGCTTTGCACCATGTGCGCTTAAGCCACTGTACTACAGTCCAGGGCCCCCACCTCATATTTTCTTACCCCAGAACATATCTGCCACAAAGAACTGATTTCTGTCAACAGTGTGAGTGACCTGAGTGGCAGGTTCAGCTTGGTTGAGTCTCCGAGGAGACTTTAGCCATAGCCTTGAGTGATGTCACAAAGAACCTTATGCAGACTTAGTTAACTCTGCTCAGACCCTCGGAAACCGTAAGATTAACAAGTATGTATTGTTTTTAAGCTGCTATGTTTGTGGCAATCTGCTACAAAGCTATAGACAATGAACACAGCACTTGCAAACCTCTAGAGGGTGAATATGTCCTTACCTTCTGTGGCCTCATGCCCCTTATCTCGCCCCAGCCCCATATGAAGTATGGTTTGCAATACATACACAGTACCTGAACAAGCAGTGTCATTGGACCATTTTTGTCAATTTCCAGGATCTCCCCATTTTTTGTTCCCACCAGGATATGTCCATGTCCCAAAGTGATGGCACGTATTGAAGGGTTATCTTCCAACAGCAAGCCTGAAAAAGGAGGAAAACGCTGTTTAGTAGTATACGTATCAGATTTCATAGGGTAAAACAAACAACAACAACAACAAAATCCAGGCTGTTGCATAAACTCTGTTCTTATAGTTCTCAAGTACCAGATACTAAGCTTTTATCCTTGACATTACTACCAGAGGTCAAGAACTCTGACTGGAAGAAAAAAAAAATGATGTGGTAAGAGTTTCCCAGGATTTGCATCACTAGCTTCTCCATCTCCAGAACAGAAAATTTCCCTGGTGTGTTTGAGGAGTGGTATTGCTGGGACATGAATGTAATTAGCGGAACTGTTGGGACATGAACATAATTGGCATATGGCTAATGTCAGTCTGACAAGCATACTATGGACGAAAGCAAACTCGCAAGGGACTGTGGGTTTATAGAAAGTTATTTAGGGGGATGGGCAGTGGTGCACTGGGTTAAGTGCACATAGTAAATAGGAAACACAAGGTTCCTGGTTTGAGCCCCTGGCTCCCCACCTGTTGGGGGGGGGTGCTTCACAAGCAGTGAAACAGGTCTGCAGGTGTCTGTCTTCCTCTCCACTCTATCTTCCCCTCTCCTATCCAAAAAGAAAAGAAAAAAATGGCTGCAGGAGTAGTGGATCTGTAGTGTAGGCACTGAGCACCCGTGATAACCCTGGAGGCAAAAAAAAAGTTATTTAAATGAGTATCTCCAAAGTTATTCTTTGTTCTTGCTCCTGCTCTGTTCCTGTGAGCTCTGTACATGCTGCTCTTTCCTGCTATCCTTCTCCCTGGGACCCGCCATGCACTTCCCCCAGATGTGAACACATGTAGCCAATGCCAGTGACTCATCTTAAAGACTCATGGCTGCCGCCATTATGACTAGCCAATCTTTGCCCCTTTTCCTATTTTGCTGTACCTCAATAACCTACAATGTAAAAAACCTCCTGTTTGCTTAAACCCCAGACAAAGACGCACTGAAGTCTTTTATTTTTTTAATTACTCTGTGGCACCTTTTGAGCTCGCTGACAGTGCTGCTCTTTTTATGGCGTATGTCTTCAAGCATCTCTCAAACATATCATCCCAGAGCTCCACGATCCCATCCTTTCCACCTGTCACAAAACCCTGTGAAGGGACACAAGGGAGAATTACACACACAGAGGAATGACCAGTTCCCCACCCGTCCAGTCTCCGGAGGGCTTCCCTGGGATAAGGCAGCTTTTAGTTTGGGTCCTCCTAGCTGTGCCTCAACACTTTGGCATCACTCTCTCTGGAGCCTGCTTCTCTAGCAGGATTGATCATATTCTGTATGACCAGTACAGTCTTCCTCAGGCCATCTGTTAACTCGGGCATCTAGATCATGAACGGTCATTTCCATATCTAGTCCCTCAAACTGTAGAGTTGGGCTCCAAGGGCAAAGAGCCATCTTCAATGCCTAATGACTTCTGGTATCTCATATACATCAGAATTGAACATTGTAATTAAAATATTAAGTATTTCGATTTTATGTGGTTAAAGGAGAAAATATTTTTTTATTAGTAAGAAAAAGTCGGGTACTTTATCTAGCAAAACCACTCCATTCTTCCATTTAATAGACACATTAACTTCCATAAGAATTAAAGTTGCAATTACTTGTTATAAAACCTGGGAAGCAAAATTTAACATACTGGATATTTTCACTCAACAGTGATCTTTATTCTTGTTTTAAGATTATAATTTTCTTGGCTTTACTGGTTTTCTTTCCTATAAATTTATACTATATGCCAACTGCTCTCGGAAAGAGCTTTCTTTTTCTTTAGAAAAACACCGAGGAATCCACTGTACTGGGTTGTCAGAAGTCAACAGTGAATAGTTCTCAGGACTAACTACTGTGTGTACACATTTATCCTGACACTGTGTGTGTGTGTGTGCGCGCGCGCGTGTGTGTGTACACGCGTGTGTGTGCGTGTATGTCACCAGGGTTATCATTGGGTTGGGTATCTGCACAATTCCACTACTCCTGGTGGCAAATTCTTTTCTTTCTGTTTTGATAGAAGGTAAGAGAAAGAGGGTCCAAGAGAAAGAGGGAAAGATAAAGGGAGAGAAAAATGGAGAGGAGAGACATCTGCTACACTGTTCCATCCCTCATGAAGCTTCCCCCTGCAGGTTGGGATCAGGGGCTTGAAGATGGGTCACTGTACATGATAACGTGTACTCTATTAGATGAGCCATCTGCATGGGGACCAAACATGGCAATGTGTGTGCTCTACTGGGCGTGTCACCAACGAGCCTCTCCCTCTCCCTCTCTCCCTCTCTCCCTCTCTCCCTCTCTCCATCTCCCTCTCTCCCTCTCTCTCTATCCCCCATCAAGATTATCACTGGGGCTCAGTGCTGGCACTAGGAATCCATCATTCCAGGTGGTCATTTTTCCTCCCCTCTCCTCTCCTCTCTCTTTCCCTCCCTTCCTTCCAGTTTATTGGTTAGGACAGAGGGAAATTGAGAAGAGGGGCAGAGAGGGAGAAAGACAGACAGACACCTGCAGATCTGCTTCACCACTTGTGAAGTGTCTCTCCTGCAGGTGGGGAGCAGGAGGTTCAAACACCTTGCATTTGGTAATATATGTACTCAGCCAGGTTTACCACTGCCTGGTCCCCACAAGCCTCTATATTTAAAGATTTGTTTTAATGATAGAGACCAGAAGAGTGCTGTTCAATTCTGACTTTAGTCATTCTAGGAAACTGAAATCTTTAATCCTCAGGCATGAAAATCTGGTGCACAGGACCAGGTGATGGTGCACTTGATAGAGTGCATTTTACCTTGTATAAGGATCTACTTTCAAGCCTTTGGTCCCTATCTGCAGGGAGGTTTCTTTTCTTTTTTGCCTCCAGGGTTACTGCTGGGGCTCGTTGCCTGCAATACGAATCCACTGCTCCTGGAAGGCCAGTTTTTTTCCCCTTTTGTTGCCCTTGTTGTTTATCATTGTTGTTATTATTATTGTTGCTATTGCTGTCATTGTTGGATAAGAGAGAGAAATCGAGAGAGGAGGGGAAGACAGAGAGGGGGAGAGACAGATATCTGCAGACCTTCACTGCTTGTGAAGTGACCCCTGCAGGTAGGGAACTGGGGGCTCAAACTGGGATCCTTATGCTAGTCCTTGTGCTTCACACTATGTGCACTTAACCAGCTGCACTATCCCCTGCCCCCCAGGGGGGAGGTTTCATGAGTGGTGAAACAGTGCTGCAAGTACTCCTCTTTCTTTAACTCCCACTCCCCTCTCAATTTCTCCCTGTTCCATCAAATAAAAAGGAAAAGCAGCCGCCTGGAGTAGTGGACTCATCATGCAGATACCAACCCCAGTGGTAACCCTGGTGGCAATAAAAAAAAAAGAATCTATGGTCCATTACAATTGTAGTCTCTCCAGCTCTCCCCAGCTCTAGCGTGGTATTTCTTTCTTTTTTTTTTTTTATTGTTGTTATAGCTATTGTTGATGTCATCGTTGTTGGATAGGACAGAGAGAAATGGAGAGAGGAGGGGAAGACAGAGAGGAGAAGAGAAAGACAGACACCTGCATCTCTAGCATGGCATTTCTTAAGGAGTTCTTAGGAGTGAGAGAGTCAATGAATCCAGGTGTGAGAAACACGGATAGAAAAATATACACAAAGAAACAATTACAGGGGCGGGGCAGTGCTGCACCTGGGTTAAGCAAGGACCTGGGTTTGAGCCTCATATCCCCACCTGCAGGAAGGATGCTTCAGAAGTAGTGAAGCAAGTCTACAGGAGTCTACTTTTTTCTCTATCTCCCCCTCCTTTCTCAATTTCCCTCTGTCCTATCAAATATAGAAAGAATAAAAGAAAAAAAAAAAGATGAACACCGGAACAGTGAATTCACAGCACCAAGCCCCAGCAGTAACCCTGGTGGAAAAAAAAAAAAAAGAATGAATGAATGAATTACAAAGTGAAAGAAGAAAATGTTTGTCCTCGGGGCTGGGCAGTGGCACACCTGGTTGAGTGCACATGTTACAATGCGCAAGGACCTGGGTGCAAGCCCCCAGTCCCTAGCTGCAGGGGAAAGCTTCACAATTGGTTAAGCAGTGCTGCAGATGTCTCTCTTTTTTTTCTCTCTATCTCCCCCTTCCCTCTCAATTTCTGGCTGTCTGTACCTAATAAATAAAGATAATAATAAGGGGAAAAATTAAAAAAGAAAAGAAAAGAAAATGTCCTCCTCTCCCCATCTTCCCTTGGCTGTAGGTTCATGATGAGAACCTCCTCATTTTTGATAACATTGTTATACCATCCTTGGTGTGGGCCTTCCTTAACTTACCATATCATTTTATAAAGGGGATAAGGAAATTGATTGTGAAGAACACACCATACCTTGTCCAGTGCATACATAGCAAACACAGGTCCGTCATGAGCCTTCACTGTCTTCAGTAGCAGAATGTCCTTCCAAATGAAAATGTCGCCAGTGGCTGCTCCAGAGAACACCAAATCTTCCACTCGCCCATAAGAAACACACATCATTGTTTCCAACTTCCCAACACTTCCAAACACTCCTCTCTTAGAGGTGAACCCCCCACCTGGAATGTACCAAGAGTATTTGTTAGTTTGTTAGAAGCTGATACCTGACTAAGAAACCAAACACACCCATCTAAAAATATCAGTGTATACATATGTTTAATGAAGCATAATTTGTAATAGCCAAAACTTGGAAGCAACCCAGGTGTCCAACAACAGATGAGTGGCTCAGTGAGTAAGTTGTGGTCTATATACGCAATGGAACACTACTCAGCTATTAAAATGGTGAATTTGGGAGTCGGGCGGTAGCACAGTGGGCTAAGTGCATGTGGCACGAAGCACAAGGACCGGCGTAAGGATCCGAGTTCAAGTCCCCAGCTCCCCACCTGCAAGGGAGACACTTCACAGGCAGTGAAGCAGGTCTGCAAGTGTCTATCTTTCTCTTCCCCCTGTCTTCCCCTCCTCTCTCCATTTCTCTCTGTCCTATCCAACGACGACTACATCAATAACTACAACAATAAACACAAGGGCAACAAAAGGAAATAAATAAATATATTTTAAAAATTAATGCACATAAATTAGAGGTATTCTTATATGCAAGTAATAAACTAGGAGAGGAAGAAATCAAGAAAGCAATCCTTTTTACAACAGCACCCAAGATGATTAGTTACCGAAGCATAAACAATTGACTTTCACACTGAAAACTGTGACTCACTACAAAAAGAAGACAAAGAAATGGCAAGCTATCCTATGCTCATTGATTAGAAGAATTAACATTTTTAAAATGATCATCTCATCAAAAGCAAATACAGATTCAATGCAATTCCTATCAAAATCCCTACAAATGACTTTAAAGGGGTAGACCAAATGGTACACAAATATACTTGCAACTATCAAAGATTGATAATTACCAAGGAAATCTTGGGGGGGGGACAAGAACAGAGGAACCACAGTCTTACAAAGTCATAACAATAAAACCTGTGTGATACTGGAATAAAAATAAATACTCAGATTAATATGATAGAACTGAGAGCCCAGAAATTGTTGGATAGTATGCCAGCTCCCCCTGGCTTCTGCTTAACCATATGCCTATATAGGGATAGATTTAATCCCATTCAAAGCTTTGGTCTATTTACATAAATCACTTTTACATTTACATAAAGCACTCCAGGGCATTGGTGGTTCAGTGATAGGATTCTCGCCTGCTCTGCCCCCTCCTTGTCACACTCTGATTTTCACCAGTCACTTTTCTCTCCACCCTCTCTATGTCACATCCTGTTTCCACCCTACTTGGCAAGTATATATAAAGACAGCATTGTGAGTTTTAGGGTACCTTGAGTTTAGCTTAGCTCGTCTTAGACTGTGCTGCATCCTGCATGAATAAAGAGACACTGCCTGCAGCTCAACCATGAGTCCCCGGTCGTCTGTTACCCGCCCGTGAAGCCAGCCTGGCGAAAACAACCTAGCCCGGCGAAAACAACAAGAAATAAACCTTCATTCTTAATTGATAGTTAATCTATGGAACAGGGACCCAGAACATTAAATGGAAAAAGGAAAGTCCCTTTAACAAATGATGTTAGGAAACCTGGGTAGCCACACACAGAAGAATGAAATAGGGACCATCATATGTTACTGTGCACAAAGGTAAACTCAAAATGGATCAGTGATTTAAATATTACACCAGAGGGGGTTGGGCGGTAGTACAGCGGGTTAAGCGCATGAGGTGCGAAGCGCAAGAACTGGCGTAAGGATACGAGTTCGAGCCCTGTAGTCGCTTCACAGGTGGTGAAGCAAGTCTGCAAGTGTCTCTCTTTCTCTACCCCTCTGTCTTCCCCTCCTCTCTCCATTTCTCTCTGTCCTATCCAACAATGATGACATCAACAACAGCAACAACTACCACTACAATAAAACAACAAGGGCAACAAAAGGGAAAATAAGTAATAATAATAAAATAAAATATTACACTAGAGACCCTAAAATATACTGAGGAAGGGGGCTGGGCAGTGGGCACCCAGTTAAGCACACATATTACCATGCAAAAGTTTTAAGTCCTTGTTCTCCACCTGCAAGGGGCTGCCTCATGAGCAGTGAACTAGATCTGCAGGTGTCTCTATTTCATCCCCCTTAATTTCTCTGTCCTATTCAATAAAATAAAAGGGGGGAAATGGCCACCAGGAATGGTGGGTTCATATTACCAGCACCAAGCCCCAGCAATAACCCTGGTGGCAATTAAAAAAAAACCTACATGGATATAAACAACAACAGGGGGGTAGATAGCATAATGGTTATGCAAGGAGACTCTCATGCCTGAGAACTGCAAAGTCCTAGGTTCAATCTTCCGTACCACTATAAGCCAGAGCTGAGCAGTGCTCTAGTAGAAAAACAGAAAAAAATAAAACAACAACAAAACTATACATGATAACTGCTTTGACAATATCTTCAGAGTCCCAATGGCAAGGAAAGCAGAAGAAAAGATTAAACTACTGGGACTACATTAAACTTATAAAGCTTCTGCACAGCAAAATAAACAACCACTAAAACAGAAAGACACCCTACAGAAAGGGAAATGAAATTCACATGCCCCAAGACAAATAGCTAATGGCCAAAATATATAAAGAAATCACCAAACTCAGTAACAAAAACAAGTAAGTTCATTTAAAAATGGGGAAAGAGGGAGTCAGGCGGTAGCACAGCGGGTTAAGCACACATGGCGCAAAGAACAAGGACCGGCGTAAGGATCCCGGTTCAAGCCTCTGGCTCCCCACCTGCAAGAAAGTCGCATCACAGACGGTGAAGCAGTTTTGCAGGTGTCTATCTTTCTCTCCCCCTCTCTATCTTCCCCTCCTCTCTCCATTTCTCTCTGTCCAATCTAACAATGACGACATCAATAACAACAACAACTACAACAACAATGAAAAAAAAGGGCAACAAAAGGGAAAAATAAATATATAAAAATAAAAAATAAAAATAAATAAATAAATTTTAAAAAATGGGGAAAGAACTAAACAATTTTCCAAAGAAGATGCTCAGTTGACCTGTAGTCATATGAAAAAATGCTCAAAATCACGGATGGTCAGAAAAATGCAAAGGAAACAAGACAATGAGATGACATCTGGTCTCTGTAGAATGGCCCCCATCAAAAAACGCATAAGCAAGTGCTGGTGAGGATATGGAGAGAAGGAACCCAGCTATATTGTTGGTGGGAATGCAAATTAGTGCAGGCCCTGTGAAAAATAGTCTGAAGGGTCCTGAAAACATTAAAAATCAACCTACCACAAGACCCAGTAACTGGGGACAGATACCATAATTGTTATGCAAGGAGACTCTCATGCCCAAGGCTCTGAGGTCCCAGGTTTAATCCTCCACACCACCATAAACCAGAGCTGTGAAAAGCTCTGGTAGAAAAGAAAAGAAAAGAGAGAAGAGGGGAGGGGGGGAGGGGAGGGGAGAGGAGAGGAGAGGAGAGGAGAGGGGGGGGGAGGGGAGGGGAGAGGAGAGGAGAGGAGAGGAGAGGAGAGGAGAGGAGAGGAGAGGAGAGGAGAGGAGAGGAGAGGAGAGGAGAGGAGAGGAGAGGAGAGGGGAGGGGAGGAGAGGGCCCAGTAACTTGTCTTCTAGGCACAAATCCAAAAACACTGGATTATCCAGATTATTATCTGGAAAGATCTAGGCATATCCATTTGCATAGCCATGGTATTTGTAATGGTCAACATCTGGAAAAAAGAAACCCAAGTGTCCAGCAACAAATGAATGATTAAAGAAGTTGCGGTATATATTAACCCTATACAGCTGTAAAAAGTGATGACATATTCTCCTTTTCTGAATGGATGAAACTAGAAGGAATCATATTAAGCAAAATAAGACAGAAGAAGGATGAGTACCAGATGATTTCACTCACAAACAGGCTCTAAGAATCAAATCAATGGACAATACAGAACAAGTATCAATAGACAACAGCCTACAGCAGCAGCATCTGGGACACAGAAAGGGGAAAGGAGGACTAGTAAGGGGCAGCTGGGCACACAAGTCTCTATGGTGGAATAAGATGATGGTTTGGTTGAGGGGGAAATACACTGATCACCTATCATGAGATAAATGTGGAGGGGCCCAGGCAGTGGTGTACCTGCTTAAATGCAGACACTACAATGGACAAGGAGCCAGGTTCAATGCCCTAGTCCCCACCTGCAGGGGAAAACTTCACAAGTAATGAAGCAGGGCTGCAGGTGTCTCTCTGTCTCTCTCCCTCAACCTCACCTCTCAATTTCTCTCTGTCTCTATCCAATAATAAATTAAATTAAAAATAAAATGGGGAAATGGACACTTGTAACAACAAAAATCCTATAAACCGACATTTCCTGATAAGATAATAATGGAATTGAAAAGAGAGAGAGAAGGAGGGAGTCGGGCGGTAGCGTAGTGGGTTAAGCACACATAGCATGAAGTGCAAGGACCAGCGTAAGGATTCCAGTTCGAGCCCCGGGCTCCCCACCTACAGGGGAGTCGCTTCACAGGCGGTGAAGCAGATCTGCGGGTGTCTTATCTTTCTCTCCCCGTCTTCCCTCCTCTCTCCATTTCTCTCTGTCCTGTCCAACAACGGTGACATCGATAACAACAACTACAACAATAATAAAAAAAAGGGCAACAAAAGGGAAAACAAATATAATAAATTTAATAAGAAAAGGAGAGAGAGAGAGAGAAAACATTCTGACTTGAAGAAGTCTAGTGTGTGGTGGCAGGTGGAAGTGGTAGCTGCTCAAGGAGACATGCAGCTAGTAGAGGTCCCTCCAGGTGCAGGGCCAGGCAGCAGGAGGCATGACTAAGGAGCTGGGAGAACAAATGGCGTCCTGGATTCAGACCCAAAAGGACTGAAACAATTGTGAAAAGTGAAATGTAAAGATATATGTTTTGCAATAATTTCTATCATGTGTTTTTGGGTTGAGACAAAGGAATCACTGTGTAGGAGAAGACCCCTTAGATGCTCTCATTTCCTGGTGCTTCCTGACCAACAGAAACCCAGATTCAAACAACTACACAAGGGCCAGCACGCCAGATGTGGTGACGATGCCATCATTCCTTCTTGAAAACAGAAAGCTCCACAATAGCAGCTTCTTAATGTTTTGTTCGGCAGAAGATTGGACTTGGGTACCAGAGCTGACAGTAAAAATTCAAAAATTGAGACTCAGGAGGTGGTGTAGTGGATAATGTTGGACTCTTAGGCCTAACGTCCTGATTTCAATCCTCAGCATCACATGTGCCAGACTGACACTCTGCTTCTCTCTCTCTCTCTCTCTGTCTCTCTCTCCTAAATCCTTAAAGTCAACACTTAAAAAAAAAAAAGACTTCAGAAACTATCACAATAATAGGCTGAGGAGATAGCTTTCCATGTCCTGCCAAGTATATTTATTCATCCTTATTATCAGTGTTACAATTCACAAATATTTATTTATTTTGGGCGTCGACTGTGTGTGGTGCCAATGTTAAATTCATTTGCTGAGTTCAGAGATAAAGGGCTCCTTAACATTCCAAACATTTTGTTCAGTCAGTCAAAGTGATCAATTTCCTATTCAGTAGTCCAACATAGTTTGTTGCTTTCTGAGCAGATGATTAAATACAAAAATGATTATTTTCAGGGGCTAGGTGGTGGCACACCTGGTTGAGTGCACACACTACAGTGCTCAAGAATTCAGGTTCAAGCCCCTGGTCCCCACCAGCAGGAGGAAAGCTTCACGAGTGGTGAAGTAGTGCTGCAGGTGTCTCTCTGTCTCTTTCCCTCTCTAATTCCCCCACTTCCTCTCAATTTCTGGCTGTCTCTATTCAGTAAATAAAGATAATTTTAAAAATTCAAAGAAATAATAATAGTGATTATTTTCACATATTACCAAGCCTGCTAGGTATTGATTATTGATATAGAATTTCCCAAGTTTCACAGTGAATTTTGCAGACAGCATCTTTGTAGGTGCCTGTTGGTCTTAGACTACAGAGACAGGGCAGGTGGTGGCGTTATTCAGCTGAGTGCAGTGTTCAACCATGTAGAGGAAAAATCCCAGTGACAATACCTGCTTGCTGCCAGAACTTAATGTGCTTCATCCCAACAGTGACCAGCTTGTCGATGTGGTGCGGGTCACACTTCACCACGAATATCTTGTCTCTGTGCCCCCTGCAGGAGACAAACAGGGAAAAGAAATGAATAAATGAGACCATATTAAATTAAAAAGCTTTTACACATCAAAACAACGTTCCATAAGGATAAACAGGAAACACAGCAAATGGGAAAAGAGATTTGCACACTATGCTTCAGACAAGCCGATGACATCATACATCTATAAAGAACTCATACAACTCAACAAAAAGAAAAAGAACACTCCCCCCCAAAAAAAGACATTAGAAGATATGAATAGATAGTTCTCTAAAGAAGAGATTCACATGGTCTGCAGACATATGCGGAAATGTTCTAATTCACTCATCACCAGAGAAATGAAAATTAAAACTACATTGAGGAGCCAGGTGGTGGCGCACCTGGTTGAGCGCACATATTACAGTGCACGAGGACCCGGGTTCAAGCCCCTGGTCCCCACCTGCAGGGTGAAAGCTTTGCGAGTGGTGAAGTAGTGCTGCAGGTGTCTCTCTCCCTGTCTATCTCCCCATTTCCTCTGAATTTCTGGCTGTCTCTATCCAATGAATAAAGATAATAATAATAATAAAACACATTGAGAAAAAACATCACCTCACAACTGTGAGAATGGGCTCCATCAATAAAACCAGAGAAGATAAGTGTTGGAGAGGATGTAGAGAGAGAGAAACCTTACTACATTGCTAGTGGGGATGTAAACTGGAGCAAAATCACTCTGGAGAATAGTATGGAGAATCCTTATACAAATACAAATGGAAATGCCGTATGACCCAGCAACTCCACAGCAAGGCATATATCCCAAAGATATAGTAAACAAGAAGGGATATATGCACCCCCATGTTTATTGCAGCTTTATTCACAATAGCAAAAACCCCACTACCAAAACACCCTTCAACAGATAACTGGATAAAAAGTTATGGGATATTTACTCAACAGAGTATTCTGCAGCAATAAAAAATAATGAAGGGGGAGTCAGGCAGTAGCACAGCAGGTTGAGTGCACATGGCGGGAAGCTCAAGGACCAGCTTAAGAATCACTGTTTGAGCCCCTGGCTCCCCACCTGCAGGGTGTCACTTCACAGGTGGTGAAGCAGGTCTGCAGGTATCTTTCCCTTCCCCTCCTCTCTCGATTTTTCTGTCCTATCCAACAACAACATCATCAATGGCAACTATAACAATAATGACAATAACAAGGGCAACAACAACAAAAAAATGGGGACGAAAATGACCTCCAGGAGCAGTGGATCTGTGGTGCAGGAACCAAGCCCCAGCAATAACCCTGGAGGCAAAAATAAAAAAATAAAAAATAAAATAAACCATAATGATATTGTGTCCTTTGGGGTCAAGTGGATGGATTGGATAAGATTATACTCAGTGAAGCAAGTAAGGAGGGGAAGGACAACTACAGAACTGGTTTCACTCATATGTGGAATATAGACAATTGAATATACAAATGTGAAGGAAACAAAGTATCAACCTATTCCCAAGACTGTGGGAGAACTATAGTGGTTATCTATGGGGTTAGCAATGGGGACACAGAATTTTGGTGATGGCAGTAGTGAAAAATAAATTTAAAAAATCTTAAAAAATAGTAGAGCAAGGACCAGAAAATATTGGTATATTTCTCAATTTAAATGTTTAAAATGACACATACATACACAAACACACACACACACACACACATCTAGTTTTGACTGAAACACTGATACAAAGTTTTCCTAAAAGCCTGGGTTAAGCCTACCTTTCATAAAGCACAACTAAGAGGACAACTCATTACAAGATGGTTTACAAGATGGGGCCTACATTAAAATTTGTGGATTTTGTTATCTTTTTAAAAAAGTATTTATTTATTTATTTATGAGAGAGATAGGAGGAGAGAAAGAACCAGCCATCACTCCAGTACATATGCTGCCAGGGATCGAACTTGGAACCTCATGGTTGAGAATCCAATGATTTATCCACTACACCACCTCCCAGACCACACGTGGATTTTGTTCTTTCTCTGCATACTTAAACTGTTTTTACCTTAAGATTATCCTTAATATTTTTACCAAGGTTTACCTAATTTTGGTGATTTTCTTTCTCTCATCTTTCCTTCCCCTCCCTCCTCTTTCTGTAGAGGTAGGGTCTTGTGCACATGCAATTTCTCTGTTCTTGGCTGCATTGTTTCATTCAGAGAGACACAGAAGAGAGAGGGAAGGAAGGAAGAAGACCACACATGCAAGCATCCTGGTACCTCAGGGCCTCCCGTGTGGTGCTGGGGCTTGAACCTGGGCTGCACACATGACAGGGCACTTACCCTTCCTGCTGAGCTATCTCTGGCCCCTTAGCTATGTTTTCAGCAAAGTAAGGACATATTTGAACTGGATTAGAATGATCTCTGTAAGAAAATTAATGCCGCCAAAGTTGAAAAACAAGATCAGAAGAGAAAACACAAATAGAAGTTGAACTGGACTTTGTGTATTACACTGAAGTAAAAGACTCTGGGGTGTGTGGTGGGCATAGGTCCAAAAAGGATGACAGAGGACCTAGTGGGGTTTGTATTGTTATGTGGGAAACTGAGAACTGTTATCCATGTACAAACTATTGTATTTACTGTCGAATGTAAAACATTAGTACCCCAATAAAGAAATTTTAAAAAAAGTTTTAGAATTTTCTAAAAAAAAAAAAAAAAAAAAGGAAAGAAAATTAATGCTGTCGCCACCACAGCATTCTGAGTTCTCTAGTGATAAAGAGGTCTTGTACAAGAGAAAGAGTGTATTGCAATAATGGGGGCTGAGTAGTGGTGCACCTGGTTAAGCTCACACAGTACTAAGCACAAGGACCCAGGTTCTAACCCCTACCTCCCCACCTGCAGGAGGGATACTTCACAAGTAGCAAAGCAGGTCTGCAGGTATCTTTCTCTCTACCTTTCTATCTCCCCTCTCAATTTCTCTCTGTCCTACCCAATAAAATGGGAAAAATGTCCTCTAGGAGTGGTGGATTTGTAGTTCCAGCATTGAGCCCCAGCAATAACCCTGGAAGCAAAAACAAAAACAAAAACAAAAAATAATAATAATATTAATGAGATGCCTCCAAGGCAGTGTTATTGCTGGGAAAGGTATTTATTACTTTGCATCAAATTGAGCTTTAGCTGGAAATGAGAATATATGCACCAGAAATTGAAGCCTCCAGCCCAAGTCCATAGAGAGAGAAAGGATGTCACTTACTCAAGACAGCATACACTTAGAAAGTTTTTTTTTATTTTGTCTTTTCTCTTTTTTTTCTAATTTTATTTACTGATTCATGAGAAATCATAGGAGAGAGAGAAAGAACCAGATATACTCTGGTACATGTGCTACCAGGGATCGAACTCAGGACTTCATGCTTGTGAGTCCAATGCCTTATCCACTGTGCCACCTCCCAGACCATGGAAAGTTTTAACTGAAGGGCATATCTAACAGAGAGGACTGAGTGTTGACCAGGAGTTGCAGACATGGCTTCTCAGAAGCTGAGGAACACGTCATCATGGACAGTCCTCATTCTAGCACCTATACATTTGCTTGTCTTTTAAAAAAGATTTTTCACTCATGACATGCCATCAAATATCACAAGAAAGAGTGAGACAAAGAAGTCAGAGTATTACTCTGGTACATGCACTGCTGGGGATCAAACTGGGAATATCAGGCATGCGAGTCCTGTGTTCTACCAGTTGAGCTACTGTTTCCCAGCTATGGATCCTAGTCCTTAAAAAAAAATTTTTTTTTTGGGTCAGGCAGTAGTGCAGCAAGTTAAGCACACATAGTGCAAAGCGCAAGGACCGGCAAAAAGATCCCAGTTCGAGCCCCTGTCTCCCCACCTGCAGGGGAGTCACTTGACAGGTGTGAAGCAGATCTGCAGTTGTCTATCTTTCTCTCCCCCTTTGTCTTCCCCTCCTCTCTCCATTTCTCTCTATCTTATCTAACAACGATGACACCACCACCACCAACAACAATAATAACTACAAAAACAACAAGGACAACAAAAGGGAAAATAAATAATAAAAAATTTAAAAATATTTATTTATTTATTGGATATGGACAGAGAAATTCAGAGGGAAGGGGCAGACAAGAAGGGAGAGAGATGCCTGCAGCCCTGCTTTACCACTCATGAAGCTTTTCCCCCTGTAGGTGGGGACCTAGGGCTTGAACCTGGGTCTTTGAGCACTGTAACCCAGGTGTGTCACCACCTGGGCCTGTATATCCTGCTTATAACGGATATCCTGTTTATTTGATGGTTTTCTCTAGCATAGCAGAACATATTGTTCATTATTCAAAAGAATAGCAATCAATAAGGAACACAACCTACCAGTCTCCCATATGAATATAGATACAAAAATCTTAAATAACACATTGGCAAAGGGAATCCAGTAACACATGAATGAATGGCATATTGTGATCAAGTACATGGGGGATTCACTATCAAGAAATAGTGTAATTTGTCATATTCATATACATCAGAAGAAAATTTACAGTATTTCCAGAGGAAAGTTACAGAATGCTGAAATGGTATTTGAGCAAAATCTAACACTCAAAGTAGAAACTCAGAAGTGTTTCTAGTCTCTTTGGCATTTGCATTTCTCTGTATTCCTTGACTGAGAGAGAGCACACTCATTCAGACAATCACATTCAGCAAATACTTTCCAGAGAAGTTAAGACCCATTATCGTTGCTGAAAAAACAGAGAATACTGAACAGTGGCTTGCTCATTTTGTGTGTGTGTGTGTGTGTGTGTGTGTGCATGTACTCAAAAATTGGGTTCTTAAGTAATGACTTTCTCCAATGTCAGAATGTGCCTAGTATCACTACTGTTTAACATTATCCTAGTAATATTAACCACTGCAATTAGACACGGTTTTAAAAACTTGAAGCTGCTATCTTCAATCATGCTAAACTGTCACTTGTGTCATAACAATGCCCCCATTTCATCAATAAATGGGTCATCTGAATTAACTGGTTCCACAGTTAATTCAATAAAACAGAATTCTGCTTTATGTTTATTTTACTTATTACTGAATAAAGAGAGAAACTGAGAGGAGAGGGAGATAGGTAGGGAGGGAGAGAGGGAGAGAGGGAGAGAGGGAGGGAGGGAGAGAGAGAGAGAGAGAGAGACCTACAGCCATGCTTCACCACTCATGATGCTATCCTGTAGGGACCAGAGGCTTGAACTTAACCAGGTACGCCACCACCTGGCCCCTTTTTAAAAAAAGGTCTTTATTTTATTTATTGATTGTTGGGTAGAGAAATTGAGAGAAGAGGGAGAGGGAAAGAGGAGAGAGCAGAATCCTACTTTCTGTAAAGACGAAGAACTGAGTTTGAGAGCTGGGATGGGAAAGGTAAATGAAAATGAAGAACACTCATTGTTAACACCTCCTTCAGACACTTGTTAACCCCCCCCCCCATTTTGTTGCCCTTTTGTGGTGGTTGTTATTGTTATTGTTGGATAGGACAGAGGGAAATGGAGAGAGGAGGGAAAGACAGAGAGGGGGAGAGAAAAGATAGACACCTGCAGACCTGCTTCAACACTTGTGAAATTACTCCCCTGCAGGTGGGAAGCCAGGGGCTCAAACCTAGATCACCACGTGCACTTAACCCACTGTGCTACTTCCTGGCCACCCACTTGTTAAACTTTTTAGGAAGTGTAGGCGTGCATGTACATGCACATATTTCAGAAAGGCAAACCAGTTTTAGGTCCTAAGTAGGCTAAGGATGTAGAAGATTCTACACTTTACTCTAACAAAGCATGAGTTCTCATGCTCCAGTCAAGGTTCCATAATCAGGAAGGACTTTTTTTTATAGCTCTTTCCAGCAAGGACAGAAGAAAAGGTAGGTGTGTCTTCTAGAAGCCAAGGGCTGATCTACTGCAGACCATGGCCACTTACAGTGTCAGTGCGACTTGTGATTTGACTCTCTTCTTTGTGGAAGCTACCATCATGACAGGAAGAAATGACTCCATGTCTGGTCTATTCCTCACCTTCAGAACTAATTTAAACTGGCTTACAGTATAGAATAATACAGGTAAGGGGGCCAGGCAGTGGCGCATCCAGTTAAGCACACATAGTACTATGTGCAAGGATCCGGGTTCGAGACCCTGCTCCCCCCCCCCTGCAGGTTTCACTAGTGGTGAAACAGGTCTGCAGGTGTCTACCTTTCTCTCTTCTTCTCTATCTCCCCTTTCCTCTCAATTTCTCTTGGTTCTACCCAATAAAATAGAAAAAATGGCTTCCATGAGCAGTGCATTTGTAGTGCCAGCACTGAGCCCCAGCGGTAACCCTGGAGGCAAAAAAAAAAAAAAAAAGACTTAAGAAAACAGTGGAATGACCTACTGATGAGTAAAACAAAAAGCCAGTTAGGGAGCACTATGCATAATATTACAAGTATGGAGACATAAAAATATTAGAGAAATAGGTACTGAAGAGCATATGTGCAAATGTTAGTTAGCTATGGTCTCTGCAAGTGGGGGTGGGGACCAAGGGCTTGAAGCCAGGCCCTTGCACACTATAACACGTGCGCTCAGCTGGGTGGGTGCACCACCTCCCAGTCCCCATTTTTGTTTCCTTCTTGCTGCTTCCTAACTTTTCTCTGATAACAGTACGCTATACTGAAAGCCAAGATTAATGTGTAGTAGGCTTTTAAAATTATTTTATTATTATTTTCATTTATTTATTGGAGACAGCCAGAAATAGAGAAGGAAAGGAGAGAAGGAGAGAGAGAGACAGAGAGACAGAGACAGAGAGACACCTGCACTTGTAAAGCTTCACCACTTGTAAAGCTTTCCCTCTGCAGGTGTGGACTGGGGGCTGAACTCAGGTCCTTGTGCACTGTTAACATGCACTCAACCAGGTGTGCCACCACCTGGCTCCTGAATAGTAGTTTTCAGAAGAGGTATACATTGAAGGATAGGGAGATTTCCCATTGTCAGATAATGAAAGGCTGGTGTAACAGCTCAACTGAACCGTGTGCCGCTGTGCTATGTGCATGGCCCAGTTTCCAGCTGGCCTTCACCTCACTAAAGGCAGTTTTGGTACTGTGATCTCTTTCACTCTTTCTACCTGTGTCTTTTCTAGAAAGATTTTCCGCAGTAGTGGAGAACAGTATTTGTGTGCTTGAGGCCTCCAGTGCTCTAAGACATAATCCCTGACACCACCATATGTTAAAGCTGAGCATTTTCTGGTCTCTCTCTCTTCGATGAAAATAAATGAATCTTTTTGTTTTTTAAATAATAACTGCCAATTTGATATACAGGCGATGTTTAGGTAGCGTAGGTCGGAATGGAGGCTTAAAGTAGGTCAAGCAATGGAAGCAAAATGCACTCGAATGCACAGAAATGCACTCACTTAACCTGCTGCACTACGGCTCAGCCCCCTGGAATCTTGATAACTGTGCCTTTTGCCTAGCACTCTTTCCCTTTTAATTTTTTTTTTTTTATTGGCTAGAGACAGCCAGAAATTGAGAAGGAAGGGAAAGATAGAGAGGGAGAGGCACAGAGACACCTGCAGCCCTGCTTCACCACTTGTGACGCTTTCTCCCTGCAGGTGGGGACCAGGGGATCGAATCCAGGTACTTGTACACTGTAATGTGTGAGCTTAACCAGTTGGACCATCACAGGCCCCCACCCCTAGTACCCTCTCTCTATCAACTTCTGAGATGAAACCCTCAAGAGATGTGTCACCAGTGAAGCAGAAATCCAAATAAAGGGCTATGAGGATACTTGATTAATACTATTGTTCTGCCCCAAGTAACACTGATATCAGGCCATTCGATGATGGCTTGTTGGTTTGTTAAATGGGGTACTTATAAATCAAAATCAGAATAACTTTTATGAGAGAAAAAAAAGAACAATACACTTGAAATGGAGGCAACTAAAACCAGTCATAAAAATTAGCAAAGGGGGCCGGGTGATGGTACACCTGGTTGAGCGCACATGTCACAATGTGCAAGGACCCAGGTTCAAGCCCCCGCTCCCCATCTGCAGGAGGAAAGCTTCACAAGTGGTGAAGCAGGTCTGCAGGTGTCTCTCTGCCTCTCTCCCTCTCTATCTCACCCTCCCCTCTCAATTTCTGGCTGTCTCTATCCAATAAATAAAGATAATAATTTTTTAAAAATTAGCAAAGATGCAAAAAAACTTGAAATTGGAAATCAAGCCTTGAAAAGGTCCATATAATCAGATTACCACATGCCAATTCTGAATTTTTCTTTTATTTATTTTAAATACATATCTAGAGATGGGGGAGAGGGAAAGAGAGAGACAGAGACAAAGACCGACAGACCAGAGCACTGCTCAGCTCTGGCTTAGGGTGGTGCTGGGGACTGAACCTGGGACTTCAAGCATGAGAGTCTTTTGCAGAGCCATTAAGCTATCTCCCTCAGCCCAATTCTGATTTTTTTTTTTTTTTTACATTAGTTGGAGCTAGCAAAAAGTACACTGGACATTTTCACAAGGAGGAGAGGGTTGGAGAAGGGCACTGTTCAGAAGGTGTCCCCATGAACAGGGAAGGCAGTGCGTGTGGATATCACCGAAAGCCTCGGCTCTAAGTGCCCGGCATTGTCACATAATCAGGCAGCCTATCTGGTTCAGCTTTGTTAAGCTTTGAGAGTGGCAGTAATGCCCCTGGTGGAGATGCAGAAGCGTTAAGTGAGGAAGTCACTACATCTGCCATTCTGAAAGTGAACAAAGTCCTCTTGGAGGTTTGACGACTCCTAGACGCCAAGAGGTACCAACAATAAAGCATAACATCTTTTTCTTTGTCACTTCCCCAGGTGCTCTGTTTCTAAAGCTAGCATATACTTAAGCATCCCAATTTAAGGCCACAAGGAGAAATTCCATTTATTTGTCTAGCTGCTAATTTATATAAACATTGTTACTAATATTATATAAATATGCATTGGTATTTACTTAAAAGCTAGTCTTCTTCTAGAGACCCTTAACAAAACCTTAAATTCTCTCTTGGAGAGAGTTCTGGCAAGATTAACTCTAAGGGCAGTTCTGCAAGGTTCCTATTTTGGGGATCCTTAAGCCAGTGCCTGCACTTTGTGCCATGTGCACTTAACCTGCTGTGCTACCGCCCGGCCCCAAACATTTTTTTTTTTTAACTTGGATAGGCCAAAACGAAATTGACAGGGAAGGGGAAGATAGAGATAGAGACACCTGCAGTCGTGTTTCACCATTTATGAAGTTTCCCCCCTACAGGTGGGGACTGGGGACTTGAAGCCAGGTCCTCACGAATGGTAACATGTACACTCACCCAAGTGTGTCACTGCCTCTCCCTATTAACTTCTCCATTTTTTTTTAATTTATAAAAAGGAAACACTGACAAAACCATAGGATAAAAGGGGTACAACTCCACAAAATTCCTACCCCCACTGTCAATGCCCATGTTCAGCAGGGAAGCAATTACAGAAGCCAGACCTTCAACCTTCTGCATCCCACAATGATCTTGGGTCCATACTCCCAGAGGGGTAAAGAATAGGAAAGCTACTATGGGAGGGGATGGGATACAGAGGTCTGGTGGTGGGAATTGTGCACAGTTATACCCCTCTTATCCTATGGTTTTGTTAATGTTTCCTTTTTGTAAATAAAAAGAATTATAAAACAAAAATTCCCACCACCAGAACTCCGTATCCCATCCACTCCCTTAACAGCTTTCCTTTTTTTTTTTTTTTTTTTTTCCCAGCTTTCCTCTTCTTTAATCCTCTGGGAGTATGGACCCAAGGTCATTGTGGGATGCAGAAGGTGGAAGGTCTGGCTTCTGTAATTGCTTCCCCGCTAAACATGGGCATTGACAGGTCGATCCATACTCCCAGTTGGGCTCTCTCTTTCCCTAGTGGGGTGGGGTTCTGGAAAATCAGAGCTCCTGGACACATTGGTGGGGTTTTCTGTCTAGGGAAGTCTGACTGGCATCATGCTAGCATCTGGAACCTGGTGGCTGAAAAGAGAGTTAACATATAAAGCCAAACAAATTACTCTTCTGACTAATCATGAGATACCACAGTACTGGGGTTTCCCCTGGTGCCATGGTGCTGCCAATAGGCCCCAACTCTGGGCTGTGAGCAAAGCAATGTACAAGCCCTATTAGATAAGCTGTAAGAGGGGAAAAAAACATCCTTGAGAGAAAGATTTTGAGTTGTTATGAATTCCACTCAACAGAAGCCATCAGACAAGAAGTTTTCTCCTAACATAGTGACCTGAGTCCTCAAGACTATTTGCCACTCCTCTGAATCTCCAATGAGTTCCATATCTTCACTCATTAAGTTAAATTGCCAGAAAAAAAAAAAAGAAATTCTCCTATTTAGTGACATGAAGAGATATTTAGTTTAGGAAGTAATTCCTAGGAGTTCAAAGTCATTCACATATTAGAAAAAGATTTTGGGGGGCCAGATGGTAGCGCAGTGGGTTAAATGTACATGGTGCGAAGCGCAAGGACCGGCGTAAAGGTCCTGGTTTGAGCTCCCCACCTGTAGGGGGGTTGCTTCATAAGCAGTGAAGCAGGTATACAGGTGTCTGTCTTCCTCTCCCCCATCTTCCTCTCCTCTCTCCATTTCTCTCTGTCCTATCCAACAACAATGACAGTAATAACAGTAACAACAACAACGATAAACAACAAGGGCAACAAAAGGGGAAAAAATGGCCACCAGAAGCAGTGGATTCATAGTGCAGGCACCACCGAGCCCCAGTGATAACCCTAGAGGCCAAAAAAAAAAAAAAAAAAGGTTTTGAACTGTAAGCTAGAAAGGAAGCAGGAAACAATCAGCCAAGAGGTAAAGTGCTGCTACTCTGGGGATAACAAATGGCATGACTGGGCGTTGGCTGCCAACTTTTCTGACTTCTGACCGCGGCTGAGCAACTGGTTCAGCTCCGGATAAGCAAGAGTGGAAAGTCCTGCTCAGCCTTGGAGCTGACTCAGCAGGGAGGGAGGCAGGGTGAGGGAGGACAGGTGGTCTGTAAACAGCAGTCAGTCCTGAAAGGTCTATTTATAAGACAGGATGAGGAGGGAAACCATTTGCTCTGAGAGCGAGTGGCAGCTCTGCACGGTGGGGCCTTCTTTACAGCATGCCCCAGCCTCATGACAAATGGCACTTCTGACAGCAGTGACATTGACAGCCCTTCATCAGATGCTAAGACAGTGGAAAAACAAGGGGCCTGGCACAAGCCTGAGAAGCTCTGACATAGATAATGCAGATACTACTAAATGCCAAGCAATACTGCTCTCGAAAAGAGTTGAGAAGTTTCAGGTTACTTGGGACAAACACTAAGATCAACGTAGTCTCCATGAAATAAAGCATTATGCTCTTACTTGAGTGTCCAGCTTTCTTCTTTGTCTTTTTTTTATATTTATTTATTTACTTTCTCTTTTGTTGCCCTTGTTGTTTTGTTATTGTTGTATTTATTGTTGTTGTTACTGATGTCATTATTGTTAGATAGGACAGAGAGAAATGGAGAGAGGAGGGGAAGACAGAGAGGGGGAGAGAGAAAGATAGACACCTGCAGACCTGCTTCACCGCCTATGAAGCGACTGCCCTGCAGGTAGGGAGCCAGGGGCTTGAACCGGGATCCTTGTGCTTCACGCCACATGCGCTTAACCAGCTTAACCACTGCCCGACTCCCGGTGTTCAGCTTTCTATGTGAATTCCATCTGAGTCTAAAGATGAAAGATTAGAGGGGGCTGGGTGGTGGCTCACCTGGTTGAGCACACGTTACAGTGTGTAAGGAGTGGGGTTCAAGCCCCTGGTCCCCACCTGCAGGGTGAAAGCTTCACAAGTGGTAAAGCAGGGCTGCAGGTGTTTCTCACTCTTCTCTATCTCCCCCTTCTCTCTTGATTTCGGGCTAACTCTTTTCAATAAATAAAGATAATAATAAAAAAAATTCTAAGATAAAGTCTTAGCAGAAAAGGAAAATTAATGATCATTATTCAAGCCTGACAATCAATTTGATGTCACAGACCACCTTACCTTGTTGTAGCTATCTTTTCTCCCTTTTTCCAGTCCCAAAAGACAATGCTGTGGAAATCGTCTAAACCCACAGACACCAGACACTTTCCATCGGCTGTGTGGAAACAAGACACATGTCAGATTGGTTCTTGTCATGTCATGAAAAGACATAACATTTTACACAGTATCTGGAGAGAGAGGAAACTGAACTGGAGCATGTTAGTTAGGCACAAACACATTTCATAGTTAGAGCCTCACTGAATGGGTAGTAGTGCACCAGTTAAGCACACACTGAACTAAATGCAAGGACCTGTGCAAGCATCTGGGTTAAATCCCCAGCTCCCCACCTGCAGGGGGAATGCTTCACAAGTAGTGAAGCAGGTCTGCAGGTGTCAATTTTTTTCCCTCTCTACCTCCCTCTCCTCTCCCAGTTTCTCAGTGGGCAATACACAGGACTTGTACGCATGAGGGCCCACATTCAATCCTCTGCATTAGGTATGCTTCAGCAGTGTTCAGGTCACCTTTCTCTTTCTTCCTATGAAATAAATCTCATTTAAAAAATGAAAGTATAGGGGGCCGGGCAGTAGCACAATGGGTTAAGCACACATGGCGTGAAGTGCAAGGACCAGCGTTAAGGATCCCAGTTCGAGCCCCCAGCACTCCACAAGCAGTGAAGCAGGTCTGCAGGTGTCTATATCTCCCCTTCTCTGTCTTCTTCTCCTCTCTCAATTTCTCTCTGTCCTATCCAATAACAATGATATCAATAACAATAATAATAATAACAATGATAAACAACAAGGGCAACAAAAGGGAAAAAAATAGCCTCCAGGAGCAGTGGATTCATAGTGCAGGCATTGAGCCCCAGCAATAACCCTGGAGGCAAAAAAGAAAGAAAATGAAAGTATATAGGCCAGGTGGTGGTGCACCTAGTTAATCACACACATTACCATGAACAGAGACCTGGGTTTGAGCCTCCACTCCCTACCTGCAGCGGGAAAAGTTTCATGAGTGGTGAAGCAGTGCTGCAGGTGTTTCTCTTTCTCTTCCTATCTCCCTCTTCCCATCAATTTCTCTGTTCTATCAATTAAAAGGACTTTTTTTAAAAAAAAAAAAAAAGGAAATGGCCACTGGGAGTGGTAGATTCATCCTGCAGCCATCAACCCTAGTGGTAACCTTGGTGACAATAAAAAAATAAAATAAAATACGAGTTGGGAGGTAGCACAGTGGGTTAAGTGCACGTGGCGCAAAGCGCAAGGACCCACATAAGGATCCTGGTTCGAGCCCCTGGCTCCCCACCTGCAGAGGGGTCGCTTCTCAAGTGGTGAAGCAGGTCAGCAGTGTTTATCTTTCTCTACCCCTCTGTCTGTCTTCCCCTCCTCTCTCCATTTCTCTCTGTCCTATGCAACAATGACATCAATAACAACAACAATAACTACAACAACAATAAAAAACAACAAGGGCAACAAAAGGGAATAAATAAATATAAATAAAATAAATAAATAAAATAAAAGGAAAGTATGGATAAAGACAAATATTTAAACCATCTGCATTTTTAGGCCTATATTTGGGTGTGTGTGTATGTGTATCTAGACAGATTATTTTTCTCTACATAAGTGTACTTTTAAAAAGCAAAGCCAAATAGTATAGAAACTATGGGAAACAGAATGAAAAGTCTTTTGAAACTGAAATGCCTGTGATCTTATATTACCACTCCCAACCACACATCCAAAGAACATGAAAACATTAATTCAAAAGAATATATGCACTACTATTTCATAGCTATACTATTAATAGTCAAAATACATAAGCAACCTATAGGCCCATGGGCAGATGACTAAGTAAAGAAGTTATGTTATATATAAGATGCATGTTCAGTGGAACACTAGTCTACAATTTAAAGAGATTATGTTGTGTCCTTCAGGACAAAATGGGTGGAACTGGAAGTGATTATGCTAAGTGAGATAAGTAAAAAAAAAGTGAAAAGACACTCATACATGGAATATAAATAACCAGGGTAAATATACATATACATGTATAATATATATATATATGTATATATATATATACATATATATATATATAAAATCTCCAGCCAAACTGGCTCTTTTCTAATGTTTGTCCCTTTTTTGCATTAACTATTTTTTTTCTAAGTTGTGCAGCTATATTAGCATGTTTTTCTCGGAAAGCAAACATTCACACATTTAAAATGATAATTTTTCTTTTTTTTTGCTTTCAGAGTTATTGCTGGAGCTCAGTGCCTGTATATCGTTGCTGTTGTGGTTGGAAAGGACAGAGAGAAATCAAGAGGGGAGGGGAAGACAGAGAGGAGGAGATAAAGACAGACACCTGCAGACCTGCTTCACTGCTTGTGTAGCGACCCCCCTGCAGGTGGACTTGAACCGGGATCCTCATGCCAGTCCTTGCTCTTCGCACCATGTACACTTATCCCACTGCACTACCGCCTGGCTCCCTAAAATGATAAGATTTTTAAACGTTTTAAGTTTTTTGAAGGTGGGCTCATGGTAAGGTGATTCTTTTCTTCACTTCTAGAATTTCTGCAGGGCCCCATCAACTTGTCCTCACAGTCCCCTTACCACCCTCCTATCTCAGTAATGATGACATGACTGTGTGACAAAGGAACAGACAGCATACAGAAGTAACTCACTAACCATCTCTCCCCTTCCAAAGGGGGATGTTGCCTCGGGTTCTGCAGATAAAGGTTTGTCTGCATACCACTGTTTGAGAAACAACTGGCTACTTCAAAACGGTGCCCACTTTGCATTTCCCCCTGCAGGTGTTTGACCTTAGCTTTGGAGACCAGCTAGTTAGAGTTTGCTTTTGGTTAGAGTCTTAGGTTCCCAGTGATGTCTTTTAAGAGCTTTCAGTCACAGCATGTATTAATTATGGATATTTGTGACACAGTCCAGAAATAATACAAAAGCGCTTAATGTCAACAGGAAAAGGCAAATAAAAGAGAGAAAAATCTTACTCAATTATAAGTATCCCTACTCAGGGCTCATAATAATGCACAGGTTTTCAGAATTGAGCACAAGGGCACTGGTTTAGTCTGACAGACACCCTACTTTGGGAATCAGTATTTGAAAATATAAAGATGATATTTATGCTAGAAGATATCTATGGACTTCTCTTTCTCTAACTGGGTCTTCCATCTATGTGCCAACACTTTATATTTTTATTATTATCTGCATTTATGTATTGGATAGAGATAGCCAGAAGTCCAGAGGAAGGGGGAAACAGAGAGGGAGAGAGACACCTGTAGCAATATTTCACCACCTGGGAAGATTCTCCTCCTACAAGTGGGGACTAGAGGGCTTGAACCCAGGTCCTTGTGCGCTCAACCAGGTGTGTCACCACCTGGCCCCTGTCAGTACTTTCTTCACTGCATATACAAACAAACAGCTGGCCTGGTTCTCCCTAAACAGAGTAATTCCCAAATGCAAGAGCTGTATGAATAAGTGAGATAGCATAAATCCATTCTTACTGTCTGTGCAATTTGGAGATCTGGGTTATCATGCAACAAATGCTTTTAAATTGTTAAAAAAAAAAAAAACACACCAAGTATTTGTTTGCTTTAGTTCAGTGGCAAAGACAGATTAATTGGAATCCCTATGTAAAATTGCCTATTCATTGCTTGGTTTTCACAATATGTGCCTGTCATCTTATTTCTAGGACAATTTTCACTAGTAAAAGATAAATGTGCTATTAACAGTGTCCCTGCAATGCCCCCCCCCCCATATGAGCTGCCATGTAAGGCAGGGGATATGAGTGTACTGAGGAACAGAGATAGTAACTGATGGCGATGCCCCACTACACAGTTAACCAGAAGCTTTTTTTTTTTTTTTTTTTTTTGCCTCCATGGTTATCTCTGGGGCTCAATGCCTGCACTACAAATCCACTGCTCCTGGAGGCCATTTTTACCCTTTTATTGCCCTTGTTGTTTATTATTGTTGTTATTATCACTGTTGTTATTGCTGTAGTTGTTGTTGGATAGGACAGAAATTGAAAGAGGATGGGAAGACAGAAGGGGAGAGAAAGATACACACCTGCAGACCTGCTTCACCATTTGTGAAGTGACCCCCCTACAGGTGGGGAGCTTGGGGCTCAAACAGGGATTCTTTTATTATTATTATTATTATTATTATCATCTTTATTTATTAGATAGACACAGCCATAAATTGAAATGGATAGGGAGAAAGAGAGACAACTGCAGTACTGCTTCACCACTTGCAAAGCTTTCCCCCTGCAGGTGGGAACCGGGGGCTTGAACCGAGGTCCTTGAGCACTGTAACATATGTGCTCAACCAGGTGTGCCACTACCTGGTCCCCGAACCAGGATTCTTATGCCGGTCCTTGTGCTTTGCACCATGTGCATGTAACCCGCTACACTACCAACCGGCAGGAGCTTTTATATTCTCTCTTCTATTGAGATCTTGACTCAAACTCCTCATTTGTCTATCAGTTCCACAAGGCATTTGCCTCTTCTCCTGTTCAGATACATCTGTGATGCTGGCTGCCCCAGGACAGAGGTGTCCTGTTCACCCTGGAGGTGGGGTGGTGGCTGGCACGCAGGGGAGCAGCTGGAGACACTCACTAAGGAGTGAGAGAGGCAGCCAGGCGGCCTAGGGCCCCAGGTGTGACTCTCATGCTGAGAGTTCACAGGACGTTGCTGGAGGGCAGCAGGAGTGGCAGGGGGAAGGAGAAGTCCTGGCCTAGTTCTTGCCAGCTGGCAGGGTTAGGCTTGGCAACTTTCTTACAGGACTGAGAAAAAAAATGTCTGACTTGTGGCTCTGGACCTGCCCCTGCCTGGCTTTTACCCAGGCCACCACACCAAACCCCAGCTCAGAGTTCACTTAATACTAAACTGATTTCTCTCTTTCAATAAATTAATGTTTTTCAATATCTTAGTTTTTAATAAAAGACAGAAAGAGAAAGAGAAAGACAGACGAGAGCACTGCTCAGCTCTGGCATATGGTGGTGCTGGGAGACTGAACCTGTGATCTCAGAAACTCAGGCATGAAAGTCTCTGCATAACCAGTATGCTATCTCCCTCACCCTTGCGTGTTTTTTTTCTAAAGGTTTCTTTTTTTTTTTTTTAATCTTGTGTTTATTTATTATTGGATAGAAGCAGAGAGAAACTGAGAAGGGAGAGGAAAATACAGAGGGGAAGAGACAGAGAAACACCTGCAGCACTGCTTCACCACTTGTAAAGTTTTCCCCCTGACAGGTGGAGACCAGGGGTTTGAACCCAGGTCCTTGTGAGATGTAATGTTTACACTTAACCAGGTGCGCCACCACCTGGCCACAAGTGACTTCTTTTTAAGCACCAAGTTAAGGCAATTTCTTGGTAACACAGTGCACTATCAGTTTATATTAAACTAAAGTGGTATCACCCTACATTTCTGAAGCTGCACGCTATTTACTGGCCAGAGGGTAGAGGTAATGTCCACACAAACATGGCTTACAGCATGAAGTGACAATAGCAGTGGAAATCAAGACACAGTGCGTGTCAAATAAAACCTCATCTGTTCACTCTTTAAGTCACAGCATTCTGGATTTGCTTCTGAGTCCACAGCCATGACATGATGTGTGGTGGGAACAATGAAATGGGCCCTGCCATCCGAATAGTTTCCTGGGCATGAAAGGCAAACACTTCAAAGTGTTGCTGAAAATAACAATCACTCAGACTCTGGCAGGCACCACAAGAGCAAGGACAACAGTGGGCTAAGGGGTGCAGAATGGATTTTTTTTTTTTCCTGGAATGGTGGAAGAGGAAATCATCAGCTTTGTCTTATAGGGCAGAAGGACTTGAAATGACATGTGGGAACAGCATGGACACGGGACACAGACAAAAGCCAAGTCCGGAGAGCATTTGGGTCTTGTGGTCATGTGAACAGAAAGAAGCTAGAGAGGTTATGGAAGGGGGGCTAGGAGGTGGTGGACCTGGTTAAGTGGACACACATTACTGTGTGCGAGGACCTGGGTTCAAGCCCCTGGTCCCCACCTGCAGGGGGAAAGCTTCACAAGTGGTAAAGCAGGGCTGCAGGGCTGAAGGTGTCTCTCTGTCTCTTTTCCTCCCTATCTGCCCCCTCCTGTCTCAGTTTTTCTCTGTCTCTATCTAATGAATAAGTAATAATTTTAAAAAGTCGTTCAAGAAGTTATGGGATATATAGTCCATGGACTACTACTCTGCAATCAAAAACGATGATATTGGGGCCAGGTGGTGGCACACCTGGTTGAGCAACATGTTATAGTGTGAAAGGGCCCGGGTTTGAGTCCCTGACCCCACCTGCAGGGGGAAAACTTTGAGAGTGGTGAAGCAGGGCTACAGGTGTCTATCTCCTCCTTCCCTCTCAATTTCTGGCTGTTTCTATCCAATAAATAAAGATAATAATAATAATAATAAAAAAAAGTTGATCTTCTAAAAAAAAAAGATGATATTGTGTCCTTTGGGACAAAATGGATGGAACTGGAGGTGATTGTGCTTAGCGAAATAAGTAAAGAGATAAAAAGCCAACTACCAGATGGTTTCACTCATATGTGGGATCTAGACATCTGATTTACATGAACTTGCAAAAGGAAAGAAAAAAATGCAAACAAAACAGAAGCAAGCAAACTAAGACTTATGAGAACTATGGTGGTTATCTTCGGGACAGTGGGGATACAGAACTTTGGTGGTAGTATGGTATGGAGCTATATCCCCAAACCTTACAATCTTGTAACAAACTATTAATGAAAAAACTATATGTATATGTTTAGACAAGAAATTATTTTTCTGTAAAAACTGTAGACTTTTTATTTGCTGTCCTAATTTCAACAATTATGATTCTTAGTAATTTCTTACATCCCATCTTCAATTCTATCTTACGGAAATGGTTTTTACCTGAGGAAAATAAAATTCCTCAGTTAAGTGTTTTCACAAGGTTGTATTCAAATTTCACACTGAAGAGATGGAAAGGTCAGTTCTATTTTAGCACATAAGAAACTTATGTCCCAAATACTAATGTAGAGTGATTCTCTCCCAAGAAGTTTCAGACCTCTCTATAACTTTTTTTTTTTTTTTTTTTTTAATTTTAAGTGCTGAGCTCTCACCTACTTGGATAGATAAAATGGAGGTTCTGAGTCACAGTCAGATATTTGCAACTAAGTCTTTCCACAGCAAGGGCTACACTGGGTTTCCACGGACTCAGGCAAATGCAAAACAGTTTGAGCTCTGGATAATGACTTGGGAGAGAGGACAAGAAAGATGAGGAAAGGAGATGGAATTTAAAGGTCACATTTTGGGGGCCGGGCAGTAGTCCAGCAGGTTAAGCATAAGGACCGGGACAGGGATCCGGGTTCCAGCCCCCGGCTCCCCACCTGCAGGGGGTCACTTCATGGGTGATGAAGCAGGTCTGCAGGTGTCTTTCTCCTCTCCCCCTCTCTATCTTCCCCATCTCTCTCCATTTTTCTCTATCCTATCAACAACAGCAGCAATGGCAACAACAAGGACAACAAAATGGGAAAAAATGGCCTCCAGGAGCAGTGGATTCATAGTGCAGGCACTGAGTCCGAGCAATAACAATGGAGGCAAAATAAAATAAAATAAAATAAAACAAAATAAATAAAGGCCACATTTTGTGTGTATATATGTGTAGGGGGGTGTCCCAGTGAACTGAAAGGGATTAGAAAGGAAAGTAGGCAATGGAACAGCTCAGCTGTCAACAGCTCAGGACACATATGCCTGTGGGCTTGGGTTCCATTGTCACTAACACTGCCATATGCCAGAGCTGAGCAGTGCTCTGATCTCTTCCCTCTCATGAAAACACACACACAGGAGTCGGGCAGTAGTGCAGTGGGTTAAGTGCACGTGGCGTAAAGTGCAAGGGCCTGCATAAGGGTCCCAGTTCGAGCCCCCGGCTCTCTACCTGCGGGGGAATTGCTTCACAGGTGGTGAAGCAGGTCTGCAGATGTCTCTCTTTCTCTCCCCCTATCTTCCTCTCTCCATTTCTCTCTGTCCTATCCAACAACGATGACATCAATAACAACAACAATAACTACAACAACAATAAAAAAGGCAACAAAAGGGACAATAAATAAATAAATATATATATATATAAACACACACACACGCATGCATACACAAGTCTTCAAAACCACCAACTACAACTCCAGTAGAAGATGGACGGACTTACCCGAGAAGTCAAGAGCACACACCCCCCTCTGATGTTGTCCTTTCAGCAGTGACAAGCACTTGAGAGTCTGTGTGTCCCACACGTGGATCGCAGCATCTCTTCCAACCTTCAGTAACAGAATCAGAGTTATGAGCTGGGAAGAATTATAATGAGAATGATTTTGTTCCTAGACTCAAGTGTTGCTTGGAAATTAAAACGCACACTTGGAGAGTAGGGAGACCTTCAGAAATTCCCTGCTCCCACTCCATCCTTATTCAGATGAAGAAGCCAGCTGAGGCATGGGGACACCATGAGGTTTTTCTTGACACTAAGCTGAGTGGGTCTCAGCAGAGCCTAGCCTGCAGCCTAACTATAAGTTAAGGGACTTTTAGAACGCTGACCCAAATGTCCACTGAATTTTATTTTGGTCTATTAGTCCTTCCTCCCTTCCTTCTTTCTAGCCTTCCTTTCCCTTCTTCCTCTCCTTCCTTCATTTTTTAAAATATTGTTTTTTCTTTTTCTTTTAGGGGCCAGGTGGTGGCACACTTGGTTGAGCACACATGGTACCATGTACAAGTCCCCAGCTGCTGGAGGGAAGCTTCACAAGTGGTGAAGCAGTGTGGTAGGACTCTCTCTGCTTTCCCCACCCCATCTCTCTCTCCTTCCCTCTCAATCTCTGTCTCTATCCAAAATAAATAAATGTAATTTTTTTCTTTTAATCTCAGACAGAAACAGAAAAGGAGACAGACAGAGAAGGAAAGGGGAGAGGGGGCTGGGCGGTGGCATAATTAGTTGAGCACACATGGCACGAAGCTCAAGGACAGATGAAAAGATCCCTGTTCCAGCCCCCCCCCCCCCCCCCCCCCGGTTGTTAAAATTCGGAGGGCTCTGGCTGGGCGGGCTAGCTTCACAGGCGGGTAACAGAGACGCAGAGACAACGGCTGGGCAGGGAAGCTGTATTTCTTTATTCAGGAACAACGATTCATAAACTAAGACAAACTAATCACCAAACAGAACTCTGCTGTCTCTTTGCAGTGGCGGCAGCGCAAGCACTCTCTCTTACTCTTGAACTCAGGAACTCTCCAACTCTGGAACTCTGGAACTCTCGTACTGGGGAACCCTCTGAAAGTCGGGCCCTCTCGAACTCAGGAACCCTCTCTCGGGGTTCCTTGGGGCGGGGCCAAGCGGGCCCGTGAAATTAACTGGACTGATCCAATTCTCTTGGCGGGGGAGGGCTAAAACAAACCAATGTAAAGCATACGACACCCCCCACAGCAGGGGGTTCGATTCACAGGCAGTGAAGCACATCTGCAGGTGTCTATCTCTCTCCCCCTCTCTATCTCCCCCGCCTCCCTCGATTTGTCTGTCCTATCCAACAACAACAGCAATAACCACAACAACAACGATAATAGCCACAATAAACAACAATGGCAGCAAAAGGAAAAAAAACAAAAAAGAGGGAAGAGGGAGAAAGATATATACCACAGCACCTCTCCCACAGCTCACAAAGCTTTCCCCTTTGCATGGTGTTCCCATGTGGTGGACAGGGGCTCAAACCTGGGTCCTTGTGCAAGGTATAAACTCTGTCCCTGTTATCTTCCCTTTTTTTTTTTTTCCCCCTCTTCACACTAGAGCTTCACTGCTCACAGATGATGCTTTCTCTCCAGATATAGAAAGGGGCAAAGAGGCAGAGAGAGAGAGAGAGAGAGAGAGAGGCCATAGCACCAAAGCTCCCTCCCATGTTATGGGGGCTGAGCTTTAACCTGCAACGGGCACACAGCAATGCAGTGCACTATCCAGGTGAGCTCGTTCCCCCCTGCTTCCCTGCTCTACTCACACAACAGCCCACATTTTGGTGAAGGAAGTCGCCTAGAAATGGTCATGGCACCATCCTTAGAGCTCCTCTACCTATTGTAATTATCTTTCCCCACCCTTAAAAGACTGCTGTTGATCTCCTGAAAATAAGTTTCAAATGGGTTGGGGAGACAGCATAATGGTTACGAAAATAAGCCTGAGGTTTTGAGGTCCATAGGTTCAATCCCTAGCACCACCATAAGCCAGAACTGAGCTGTGTTCTGGTATATATCTCTCTCTCTCTTCCTCTGTATCTACTCTTCCTCATTAAAATAAAATAAATAAAAATATTTTTAAAAAGAAAGCTTTAATTAAAAAAAAGAAAAGTTTCACAGGCTGGGAATATGGATCAACCTGCCTACACCTATGTCCAGTGGAGAAGCAATTACAGAAGCCAGATCTCCCACCTTCTGTATCCCAGAAAGAATTTTGGTTCATAGTCCCAGCGGGGTAGAAATGATAGGGGGAAGATGACCAGAGGGCTCTGAACTACAACTCCATCAGGATCTAGAAAGAGAAGAGGAAAAGGGGAGGGACATTCACAGGTAGTAATAGGTTTATGTGTGACCTGGAAAGGAGAAGATGGGACCATGAAAAAGGGGAGGGGACAAATATATACAAATATAGACACATAGTTGTAGAAATAATAGTCAACCCATATCTGCAACTTTAGAACTGCTGTATCCTCCAATGGAGGGGTTGGGGATACAGAACTCTGGTAGTGGAAACAGTGCAGAACTATCCCTGTTATCTTGTAAATTTATTATTTTATTATTTTTTATTATCTTTATTTATTTACTGGATAGGAACAGTCAGAAATCAAGAGGGAAAGGAGAGACAGACAGGAAGAGAGACAGAGAGACACCAGCAACACTGCTTCACCGCTAGCAAAGCTTTTCCCCTGCTGGTGGGGACCGGGGACTCAAATCCGGGTCCAAGTGCATTATACCATGTGCGCTCAATCAGGCGTGCCACCACCCGGCCCCTCATCTTGTAATTTTATAAATCATTATTAAATCACTAATTAAATTAAAAAAGAAAAAAGAAGGTGAGTTTCATGGCTTAACCTCACCATCAGTGTGGCTTCTCCTGGATGGGACACCAGTTTCTATCACACTACTTCCCAACAACTGGGAAAATCATGACCAAATGTTTTTTCTCACTGATAAAATCCACAGGGGATGACAGCTTCACTGGGGAGAAATGAGCCATAGAATCCTGTGCCAGGTACGTTGGTTGGAATATAATGAAAATATGCCTACTAGCTATCTACAGAACGGAGAACCCCCCCCCAACTCTTCATCTGCACTACTCCAGCCTTTAGGTTCATGATTAGTCAACAACTTGTTTGGCTTTATATGTTAACTCTCTTTTCAGCCACCAGGTTCCAGATGCTAGCATGATGCCAACCAGACTTCCCTGGACAGACAACCTCACCAATGTGTCCTGGAGCTCTGCTTCCCCAGAGCCCCACCCTACTAGGGAAAGAGAGAGGCAGACTGGGAGTATGGATTGACCAGTCAATGCCCATGTTCAGAGGGGAAGCAATTATAGAAGCCAGACCTTCCATCTTCTGCATCCCACAATGACCTTGGGTCCATACTCCAAGAGGGTTAAAAAATAGGAAAGCTGGGAGTCAGGCGGTAGCACAGCAGGCTAAGCACACGTGGTGCAAAGTGCAAGGACTGGAGGAAGGATCCCGGTTCGAGTCCCCAGCTCCCCACCTGCAGGGGAGTCACTTCACAAGTGGTGAAGCAAGTCTGCAGGTGTCTATCTTTCTCTCCCCCCTCCCATCTTCCCCTCCTCTCTTCATTTCCCTCTGTCCTGTCCAACAATGACAACAACAATAAGGCAACAAAAGAGAATAAATATCTTTTTAAAAAGTTAAAAAAAAATAAAGAATAGGAAAGCTATCAAGGCAGGGGATGGGATACGGAGTTCTGGTGGTGGGAATTGTGTGGAGTTGTACCACTCTTATCCTATGGTTTTGTCAGTGTTTCCTTTTTATAAATAAATAAATAAATAGGGGGTCGGGCGGTGGTGCAGTGGGTTAAGCGCACATGGCACAAAGCGCAAGGACAGGTATAAGGATCCCAGTCCAAGCCCCCGGCTCCCCACCTGCAGGGGAGTCGCCTCACAGGCGGTGAAGCAGGTCTGCAGGTGTCTATCCTTCTCTCCCCCTCTCTGTCTTCCCCTCCTCTCCCCATTTCTCTCTGTCCTATCCAACAACGAACAACATCAACAATGATAATAAATAATAACCACAACGAGGCTACAACAACAAGGTCAACCAAAGGGGGAAAAAATGGCCTCCAGGAGCGGTGGATTCATGGTGCAGGCACCGAGCCCAGCAATAACCCTGGAGGGAAAATAAATAAATAACCCTGTGCCTGGCAGCAAAACCTGCTCAACTCCTCTGACAGCCCGTGAAGCCTGGCTGCTCCCGCAGTGGCTACTGACATATTCTTCTGTCTCCACACAATCACAGCACAGAATATGGTGCCTCTCTACAGGGAGTTATGGAAAGGAGAAATGTTTTCTGCTTTGTCTTTTGAGGGAAGGTTAATCAGACTCCAGCCACTTGGCAGTAAGAAAGACGGTAAGTCAGCATGTCCACTAGTGACATTTTCCTTTTGGAAGATTACAAGTGACAGGAAAGCTAAGGATTCTTCTCTCCCGGAGTGCCCTCAACTTCATGAATGGATCTAGTGAGTGCTGGGTTAGCAAGCCTGTTGAAAGGCACCCCCCACACTAACTCTCCTCCTCATGTCTCTTGGAATTTGTGACTTAGATATTAAGATTTAACTGTCATGTTATCTGCAGTTAAAAGTCATGATGTTGTGGGTGTAGTGTGGAACTATAAATTGTAATCCTACAATCTTGTAATAAGCTATTAATTTAAATGTTTTATTATCTTTATTTTATAGAGAAAGCCAGGAATTGAGAGGGTGATAGGGAGGGAGAGAGACAGAGAGATACCTGAAGCACTGCTTCACTACTCACAACAGGTTTCCCCCTGCAGGTGGGGACCAGGGGCTTGAACTCGGGTCCTTGCACACTGTAACATGTGCGCCCAACCAGGTGCACCACCACCCAGCCCCGTAACAAACTAAGAACAATAAATAAAATTTTAAAAATAAAAGTCATAAAAGCTTCAACAATAATTTAACCTACATTGAATACATTAAATCTGCAACTCCTGACCCTCATGCTTATTTATACTAAGTTTTAAAAAAGATTTTATTGAGTTATTTATTGAGAAAGATAGGAGAAGAGAGAGAAAGAAGCAGACATCACTCTGCTACATGTACTACTGGGGAATCGAGCTCAGGACCTCGTGCTTGAGAGTCCAATGCTTTATCCATTGTGCCACCTTCCAGATAATATATTAAGAATTTCTTCAAATTCTAATTTTCAGGTTTCTTTTAAGATATAGAGGCAGAGAAAGAGAGAGAGAATAAGAGAAAGGGGGTGAGAGAGAGAGAAAGAGGAAGAGAAAGGGAGGGAGGGAGAGAGAGAGTGAGAGAGAGAGAATGTGTGTGTGTATGAGAGAGAGAAAGAGAGAGAGAGAGAGAATGTGTGTGTGTATGAGAGAGAGAAAGAGAGAGAGAGAGAGAATGTGTGTGTGTATGAGAGAGAGAGAGAGAGAGAGAGAGAGAGAGAGAAGCTTCCTTCAGTGCTGTGCAGTCTGGGCTCAAACTTGGGTTGCACAGCTGCCTATCCAAGTGAGCTATTTCACAGGCCTTTCCTTTGTTTTCTAATATAATAAGTGGTCTCAATTCAGAATTAAAGGGTGGAGTAGATAGCATAATGGTTCTGCAAAAGACTTTCATGCCTATGGCTCTAGGGTCTCAGGTTCAGTCTCCTGTACCACCATAAGCCAGAACTGAGCAGTACTTTGATAAAAAAAAAAATTAAATCCCCTTTCTTTACATAGAGCCCCACCTTCCTACAATTCTCTAACTAAATCCGTGTGAGAGGCGAGCACCACACCTGCCCGGTGGCGACGTAGTCTTTCACTGGGTGGATGGTCAGGCTGAGGATGTCGTCGTCGTGTCCCAGGTACAGCCTCTGCGAGTGCTGCTGCCGGTTGTAGACCACGCCCACTGCCGCAATGTGGTAGACCACCTCCCCAGCTTGTGTGTACGACAGGTTGTTTCTGCAGTCGTAGCCTCTGTAACTGAAGCACAGCCCCGAGAGACACACAGCAGTTGGGTGTACAGTGAAGCAAGCAGGGCAAAGCCAATAATGCTGAATGGATGCACTAGCACAACTGCAGGGGTCTGTCACTGGCCGGGACAGCCATCCATTGTCAGAGGGAATGTGAGGTCCTCTAGCAGCAGTATAGCAGGACTCTCTAAGGCGGAGTGGGCACTCATCGTTTGGATGGACGCTCTTTCCAGGGACTCAGCTACTAAATGTGCAATGTATGTCTGTTGTCTTTATTATGAAAATCAATCCACTGGAGACCACACCTGTGACCAGGTGCTGTTTTTCCCTTCCCCACCTGTTCTTCCTACCGTTTGCCTTCATCTCACTTTGGGAAGCCACTCCTCTTGTCTCCCTGGAATGCTACTATGGTGTACTACTGAGGAAACAGAACACCTTCTAAGGACATGGACATAAGGGGACAATTCAAAACACAAGTGCTGAAGCAGAAAGTGAGCAAATACAGTGACTGGATAAGAACTCTTTTGGCATGTTAAATGATCTCCAATGCTTAAAGGGAGTGAAGCAAGATTTTATTGGTCAGCTGATATCATTAAATTACTTTTTTCTAGTGACCTACTTGGGGGCCTGTATCTCAAGAGCAGTTTAAAGAGTTGAGTAACACTGCCCTAATGAAACTGTTTCCATTCCTATGCTTGTAACAAAGTTTTCTCAATCTTTCCATCTATTAAAAAATGAAAAATGGGCAGAAATCACTGTCATGTTCTAGCACTAAGCTCTATGCATGTTGGGAGTCGGGCAGTAGCACAGTGGATTAAGCACACGTGGCGCGAAGTGCAAGGACCGGCGAAAGGATCCCAGTTCGAGCCCCTGGCTCCCCACCTGCAGGGGAGTTGTTTCACAAATCGTGAAGCAAGCCTGCAGGTGTCTGTCTTTCTCTCCTCCCCCTTCTGTCTTCCCCTCTTCTCTCCATTTCTCTCTGTCCTGTCTAACAATGACAACACCAGCAACAACAACAATAATAACTACAACAACAGTGAAAAACAACAAGGGCAACAAAAGGGAAAACATATTTAAAAAAAGATCTATGCATGCATATTTGAACTCATGGAGAAAAAAAAATTCAGCTTTTTTTTTGTTTATTTTCAAAAATTCAGCTTTTTTTTTTTGTTGTTAAGTAACTGTCTGTCAGAATGTTCTCCATACTGATTTGATCACCTATGCTTATGACTAACAATTGTAACAATAATTTATTGGAGCAAAAACATCTGTTAACACTTGTCAAGTAGAAACATTCCAACAACTCCATAAGTAATTAAAAATAATACACTAAGGGAAGTCAAAAAAGGTGGAGTTGATTTTAAGGACACTCAACCAAGTATGTCTAGAATATTATAGTGTCCACATGTATATGCATGTAACATTTTAATGTTTACATTCTGTCTTTCATTCTAAGTCTTCAAAACTTGGCATGTGGCTTGCCCTCCAAGCCGACAGTTCAGTGCAGACAGACTATGGCACTTCGAGTGGCCGGTGGCCACAAGGCGATGCCACATCCAATGGCACAGGCTTAAAGTCTTATGGCCACAGGAACTTAAAATTGAACTTAAATGGCTTTTTCCCTTGCATAATGTATGACTGGGCAACCAGTAAGAGACTTCTACCATGAGAAATCTTAGCTAAATCTCAACAAGGATGAAGTTATGTGAGAATGCAATAGGGACAATGAAATATAGGAGAATGGAGAAACAGAATGGAAAAAAGTGTTCAAGATGAAACTTCAACAGTGTCAGATCCCCCACTGTCAGAGAAGCATTTGTTCATCAATTCTGAATGTCGATGGTAGTTGAAATCAAATACCTTTGGCATTGGGAGCCAGGCAGCGCAGCGGGTTAAGCGCACGTGGTGTGAAGCACAGGGACTGGCCTAAGGGTCCCGGTTTGAGCCCCTGGCTCCCCACCTGCAGAGGAGTCGCTTCATAGGCAATGAAGCAGGTCTGCAGGTGTCTATCTTTCTCTCCCCGCTCTGTCTTTCCCTCCTCTCTCCATTTCTCTCTATGTCCTATCCCACAATGATGATATCAATAACAATAATAATAACCACAACGATAAACAACTAGGGCAACAAAAGGGAAAAAATGGCCTCCATGAGCAACGGATTCATAGTGCAGGCACCGAGACCCAGCAACAACCCTGGAGGAAAAAAAAAACAAAAAAACAAAACAACAAATACCTTTGACATTTAGGTTCGACTGGATCCACTAAATAATGATACATCTGTAAAACACTGGCCAACAGGGGGCCAGGCAGTGGAACAACTAGTTAAGCACACACTAACTACAGTGCTCAAGGACCAAGGTTCAAGCCCCTTGTCCTCCTCCCCACAACCCTCAGGGGGAAAGCTTCATAAGTGGTGAAGCAGGGCTGCAGGTGTCTTACAATTTCTCTCCCTGTCTATCTCTCTCTCCCCTCTCAATTTCTTTCCATCTCTATCCAATAATATATAAAATAAAATTAATTATAATAAAACACTAGAAAACATAATTTTCACAGCCACTTAAACTTCTTATGTTTTAGATACCAATTTAAAGTACATCAGTCTGTGCACCATTTTCAAACTTCAAAATTATCTTAGGTACATGAGAGAGAGCAAGTGTTTGAAGAAACCATTGTCCTAGGTGGGGTCAGCAGAACAGAGTAAAGGCTATGGGGATAAAGAAGTAGATTTGATTTAAAACGCTTACTATTTACTTCAAGACCAAATATGATAAATCTGTTCTAAGTATTGTGTGTCAATCCACAGTATGGAGCTATCACAATGTTACTGCAGATGATGCATCTATAAATTATGGAATTACTGCACACTAGCTGGACTTATACTCAGCCATTCAAATAAAATGAAACCATCATGTGAAAAAAAAAAAGAAAAAAAAAGTAGATTTGAGGAGTTGGGGGGTAGCGCAGTGGTTAAGCGCAGGTGGTACAAAGCACAAGGACCAGTATAAGGATCCCAGTTCAAGCCCCCTGCTTCCTACCTGCAGGGGAGTCACTTCACAAGCAGTGAAGCAGGTCTGCAGGTATCTATCTTTCTCTCCCTCTCTCTGTCTCCCCCTTCTCTCTCCATTTCTCTCTGTCCTATCAAACAACAAAGACATCAATAACAACAACAATAATAACTACAACAATAAAAAAGGGCAAAACAAAGGGAAAATGAATAAATAACTAATTAAAAAAAAGAAGTAGATGGTGGAGAGAAAGAAGTGACATAGTAGTGAGTACCTGGACTATGTCCATGAGCATGGAAGTTCATAAATACATATATAGTCTATAGACACTGTGATGGCCATAGCCCATCAGCTAAGAAACTAGACAGTCACAATTAAATTATGAAAAATAAAGTAGATTGGAGAGAAGTTTCAGCCAAAATCAGGGCAGACTAAGTAAAAAGGCCCTTAACAGGCCACCCACCCATGTATGAACTGGAGTTTCAAGCTGTCCTCAGGAGCCTTTTCTCGTCTGAGGAAGGGGACTGCGTGGTTTTTCTCTTTATTCTGTTGCTTTAGCTGAGGTAGATCTTCTTTGTAAACCTTAAAGTATAACAGAAACATTCAGTTGAGATCCTTCACATCTCAAAACATTATCTTAGTAGACCCAAGAAATCTTAAATTACAGAAATTTACGCTGGAGAGAACAGAAGAAGTTAAAGATGGTTATATGACAGAAGGTCGTAATATAAAGGGGTCAAGGGCCAGGGAGTGGCACACCTAGTTAAGCACAAACATTACAGGATGCAAGGACACAGGTTCAAGCCTCTGGTTCCCACCTGCAGAGAAGAAGCTTCACAAGTGGTGAAGCAGGGCTGCAGGTGTCTATCTCTCTCACTCTCTATCTCCCCTCTCAGTTTCTCTATCCAATAATAAATAAAAATATTTTAAAAATAATATAAAGGGGTCATTTCATCCAGAAGATATAACAATTCTGAATATTTATGTACTCCACACCAGAATATCTATAAAAATATGTTATGGATTATAAACCTTCACTTACAGAAGTGAAAAGAACATATAAAAAAAAAAAGAAGTGGATAGCTGATTTGAACACTTAGGCAAAATGACTTTACAGAGAAACACAGACGATCCTACCCAACAGTAGTGAAATGCACATTCTCCCCAAGTGCACAAAGAACCTTTTCTAGTACAGATCATATACTGGCGACAGACTAAGTCTCACAAATGCACGTAGAGAGAAGTTAGATCCTTTCCTACCATGATGGTATGAATTGGTAAGAGTAGAAAGGAAGCTGGGAAATACCTGCATACTAAACACTGGACTCCTTGAACAGCCTACCAATCACTGATGAAGTGAAAAGGGAAACTGAAAAGGTAATCTTTAGACAAATGAAACTGGAGACAAATGTATTCAACTTTATGAGATGCAATGAATACAGTCTTACAAGAAAGTTTATCGCTATCAATGCATATACTATGGGGGAAAAAATCTCAAACAACCCATATTACACCTCAGTTAGCTGAAGGAAGAAAATGATAAAAATTAGAGCAGATACACATAAAACAGAGATGAACAAGACAATTTTGAAAAGCATAACAAAACATACAAGTTGGTTCTTTGAAAAGATAAATGAGACTATGAGATCAAACTTTACCCTCTGCTAAAAAAAAAAACAAAAACATGAAATACCTCTAACTGCTATCTAAAGTTTTTTTTACTAATTAGCTATAATGTGTCTTAAGTAATTTACTTCTAGAAATATATTTTCTGGTAAATAAGAAAGGGAAATATGAAAATTATCAATGCAATGTAAACATATTTTGCTATCATTAATCTCAAGGCTAGGAATATTTTGATGATTTTAGCATGGGCTGACAGAGACTCAGAGGTTATAAAGGCTCCTGTGCTAAATATGAAGAGATAAGGCCTAGGTCAGATCAATGGGGTAAACAGTTAATGGTATTTATATACTTTCCTCATGTTTAGGAGCTATTCTCTGCCCTAATCCAGCTTTCTAGTCTTGTTCTCAACTCTTGACACCATATTCCCAGACAATACTTTTAGTCCACCTGCATGTTAGCTACAGGGGTCAGGCAAAAATTACTAACGTCTTGGGCCACATGGAACATACTTAAAATAGGCTTCTTGGCTTCTTTTCACGCAAAGATCCCTAGTTTCACTTGCTCTGTTCCTACCTTTGGGATCCCGTTTTTCAAACAATTTGCTTTATATCTTACCACCTTTGAGCCACCAAGTTGCAGATGCTACTAGGACATCTTCCTGACCACCCTGCCCCCAGCTGACGACCTTATCAATGCATCCCAAAGTCTCACCTCTCCAGTTACCTACCCCATTAAGGAAAGATAGAAACAGAGTGGGGGACATAGACCTGTCAATGTCCATCTCTAGTGGAGAAGCAATTACAGAAGCCAGATCTTCTACCTTCTGCACCTCCAAAAGAATTTTGGTCCATACTCCCAGAGAGGGATAAAGAATAGGGAAGCTTCCAATGAAGAGCATGGGACACAGAACTCTGGTGGTGGGAACTGTGTGGAATTGTATCCCTGTTATCTTACAATCTTCTTAATTATTACTAAGTCACTAGTAAACTTTAAAAAAAAAGAAAGAAAAATTTGGACTTCATAAAACATGGTGATCACTCTAAAATTATTTGCCTTTCATGGCCTTGTGCATCTTTTATTATTTTTTAAATTTTTATTTATAAAAAGAAAATACTGACAAGACTATAGGATAAGAGGGGTACATTTCCATACCATGTCCACCCGCAGAGCTCCATATCTAATCCCCTCCCTTGATAGCTTCCCTATTCTTTATCTCTCTGGTAGTATGGACCCAGGCTCATTGTGGCAAGAGACTGGCATACTTTAATGATGACTCTTTAGTCACTACCAGGCCACCCCATCACCTGGGAGTCCCGGGATTCCCACACCAACATGATGGACCTAGACCTGTTAATAGATCCCTCTCTCCACTGTCACAGGTCATCTCCATCAGGAACAACATAATGGACCCTTTGTGGGCCCCTATAGGACCTTGCCCTCAATGTGGATCAACAATGGTAGAGAATGTTCCATTCTTTGAAGGGAGGTTGGACAACATACTCTACCTACTACCCAAGGAAGATGGGTTCTGAAATTAGTGCAGCCTGGAATGTTCCTAACAGTGACCACAGAATGCAAGCTAAGACCTATGCAGATCTGTTATTTTTTGAGCAGAGCACTGCCAAAGATTGAACTTTGGAAATCAAAGGCTCTCAGGAATACATTTTTTTTTTTGCATAAGCATTATGCTACCTCCCCAGACACCTGAGACCTTGACAGTTCAGATTCTGTGATACAGAACAAAAATCTCATTCCTAAAATGTGCTAAGAACAGTTACTATAGTTTGATTTAAATGTACATAAAAGTCAATCTTTTGGGGAAGAGGAGACGATAGCATGATCATGCAAAGAGACTCTCATGCCTAAGCTCCAAAGTCTCAGGCCCTGTACCACCATAAACCAGAGCTGAGCAGTGCTCTGGTGAAAAAAAAAGTTAATCTTTTATTTACCAAGAGATATCAACTAAATGCATAAAATATAATCTATTAGTAATGTCTCATCTTCATAAAGAAAAGGTTTCATTTGATGAAAGCACATTACTAAAATATTCATGAAGTATTACATTATTACAATGAAGTCCCTATTTAGGATTTGACCTCGTTTTTAATTTATTTATTTTTTTAAAGATCTACCTGAACTCATGATGTTTTCATACTATGTGCACTTAGCCCAGAGTCCACAACCTGGCCCCCAACTCATGATATTTTCATCAGCTCAACTACTTTACAGCACTGAGTTCTAGTGCTGAGTTTCTACCACTTATTTGTACAATCCTTAAAACTTCTGTAGGCCTCAAATTCCCATCTATGGAACATAATAAAAATACATTCCCTCTGGGAGTTGGGCAGTAGAGCAGAGGGTTAAGCACAGGTGGCCCAAAGCGCAAGGACCAGAGTAAGGATCCCGGTTCAAGCCCCCTGCTCCCCACCTACAAGGGAGTAGCTTCACAGGCGGTGAAGCAGGTCTGCAGGTGTCTATCTTTCTCTCCCCTTCTCTGACTTCCCCTCCTCTCTCCATTTCTCTCTGTCCTATCCAACAACAACAACATCAATAACAATAAAAATAACTACAACCATAAAACCCTGAGTTTGAAGGCATCTGCCTTGCTTCCTGCTTACTGACCTGGCGATCATAATTGATTTGTGTTTCCTGTTCAATATCAGAGTCCAGCTCAGGCACATCAGATAAATCTGAATCCGATTCTTCACTGTAGGAATCCGTGCCGCCTTCTGCAAAAACACAACCCATGAGAAGCAGGCAAATTCTAAAAGTCTACATAGCCACAGGTTTTTTTAAAAAAAATTTTAATATTTATTTATTTTCCCTTTTGTTGCCCTTGTTGCCTTTATTTTTTTATTGTTGTTATAGTTATTATTGTTGTTGTTATTGATGTTGTCATTGTTAGATAGGACAGAGAGAAATGACGAGAGGAGGGGAGGACAGAGGGGGAGAGAAAGATAGATACCTGCCGACCTGCTTCACCGCCTGTGAAGCGACTCGCCTGCAGGTGGGGAGCCGGGGGGCTTGAACTGGGATCCTTGCGCTGGTCCTTGCGCTTCGTGCCCCACGCATTTAACCCACTGCGCTACTGCCAGACTCCCAAAGATTTTTTTGAAAATATTTTATTTATTTATTCCTTTTGTTGTCCTTGTTTTATTGTTGTAGTTATTGCTGATGTCATCGTTGTTGGATAGGACAGAGAGAAATGGAGAGAGGAGGGGGAAGACAGAGGGGGAGAGAAAGACAGACACCTACCCTTGTGAAGCAACTCCCCCACAGGTGGGGAGCTGGGGCCCCGGGAATCCTTCCGCTGGTCCTTGCACTTTGTGCCACGTGCACTTAAACCACTGCACTACTGCCCAACTACCCAGCCAGAGAGTTTTAATTAAAATAGTTTCTTTCATTTACCCTAATAAATAAATTTTAAAACCCAACAACTATATCATGCATTTTCTTTCTTTCAAGTTTCAGTTAAGTTCAGCACATCCCTCACCCAGAAGCACCAATATATGAGGACAGGTTTTGTTTATTTTTTTAAGATAGAAAGAGAGAGACCACAGCATCAAAGCTTCCTTCAGTGCAGTGGGGGCTGGACTCAAAACCTGGGTCGTGTACACGGCAATGTAGCGGACTATCCAAGTGAGCTATTACACCAGCCCTAGGACAACTTTTTTTTTTAAATATGTATTTATTTATTCCCTTTCATTGCCCTTGTTTTATTGTTGTAGTTATTCTTATTGTCGTCGTCGTTGAACAGGACAGAGAAATGGAGAGAGGAGGGGAAGACAGAGAGGGGGAGAGAAAGACACCTGCAGACCTGCTTCATTGCCTGTGAAGTCACTCCCCTGCAGGTGGGGAGCTGGGGGCTCTAACCAGGATCCTTATGCCTGTCCTTGCGCTTTGCACCATGTGCGCTTAACCCACTGCGCTATCTACCACCTGACTTCCTAGGACAACATTTTTTAAAAAAATTATTTATTCCCTTTTGTTGCCTTGTTGTTTATTGTTGTAATTATTATTGCTGCCATCATTGTTGGATAGGACAGAGAGAAATGGAGAGAGGAGGGGAAGACAGACGGGGCAGAGAAAGATGGGACACCTGCAGACCTGCTTCACCGTCTGTGAAGCAACTCCCCTGCAGGTGGGGAGGCGGGGGCTCGAAACCGGATCCATAGTCCTGTCCTTGCACTTTGCACCACCTGCGCTTAACCCGCTGCGCTACCGCCTGACTCCCAGGACAACTTTTTAAAATTCCTCTCTCTGCAACCCAAATTTGAACTCATATATATGTTCAACATGGAAGCAAAAATTGGAAAGGCTATATGCACCACTATGTTTATAGCTGCTTATTTACTACAGCAAAGGTCCGATGGAAACAACCTATATGCCCCTTGAGTGGAATAAAGATGACTAGATAAAGATGCTGTGGGATACATACATAATGGGACACTAGGCTGCAATCAAAGTAGGTGAGCTTGTGTCATTTGGAACAAAATGGATGGAACTGGAGGTGACTGTGCTAAGTGAAATAAGCAGAGATAAAAGACAACTACTGAGCCCGGTTTTGCTCATATGCAGAGTATTGATAACTAAAGTGATGGAAGTTGCGAAAAAGAATGAAGGAGTGGGAGGGGAAGAAAATGACAACCAGACTGCCTCTTGTAAAATGTGAGAATCAAGATGGTTGCAGATAGATTGGGGGCCACAGAATCTTGGTGGCAGAGTTAAGTTGAATGCATCAAGTGTAGGTATGAAACATACTCCTGAGACTCGGCAATTCTGTAAAGCAATGTTAAATACCTGAGACTCTGAGTAACCAGGGTTAATCCCAAGCACTACCATAAGCCAGAGCTGAGAAGTGCTTTGGTAAAAGAAAAGAAAAGAGAAAAGTGTGTGTGTGTATACACACGGGGGATGTTCTTTAGTTTTTAAAAGCTTCCAACTGACAGTAATTGCATGCTCAATCACTGGAGAGCCCCTCTCAGTAAAAAAAAAAAGGGGGGGGGGAGTAAGGGCTGGGAAGATAGCACAGTGGTTATGCCAAAGATTTTCCTGACTGGGATTCTGAGTGACCAGGGTTAATCCCAAATACCACCGTAAGCCAGAGCTGAACACTGCTTTGGTTAAAAAGAGAGAGAGAGAAAATGAGAGGAAGGAAGGATAGATGGGAGGAAAGGAGGAGAGAAAGATAAAGAAAAAGAAAAAAAATTCCTTGAGAAATGTTTCATTTCAGGGGCCAGGTGGTGGCATACCTGGTTGAGCACATATGTTACAGCACACAAAGATCCGGGTTCAAGCCTCCAGCTGCCACCCCTAAGAAAACGCTTTGCAAGTGGTGAAGCAGTGCTGAAGGTGTCTTTCTGTCTCTATCTCCCCTTTCAGTCTCAATTTCTGGCTTTCTCTATCCAATAAATAAGGATAAAAAAATTTTTTAAAGAAATGTCTCATTTTATCATTTGAGCCTTCTACGGATACCCCATAGAGTGACCAGATGCCACATCTGCTGAAATGAAAACACTGGCCCCAGCTGTGGAGTGTTCTCCAAACCCCTTTCTGGAAGTAACTGCTGCTCCTGAAGAAACACTGTCACCTAATGGCCAGACAGGCCAGACCCACCACCACTCAGAATCACCCTTAGGAGGCTGAGATGTATACATGCCTGTTGCCTTCTAATTAATTCCTGTAAAGCTTAGACCTTCAACTTACCTTCACTCTAAGCAAATTCCCATGAGATGAATTCTCCAAAGAACCCACCTTTGTCTCAAAGGCTTTTATTTTTTTATTGTAGGGATGGATTTTAAAGTATCACTTTTACTCTTATCACCAGAAGAAAATGTTACAATTCCTTGACACCATTATTACTGAAAATAATAAACCAATGTTGGTGTTACCTTGGGGTGCAGCTTCCAGCAGACCATTGCTGACACCTTCTGGAATAAATCGCCACTGGAAGACTGAGTGGTCAGCGCCTCCTGTACTCAACACCCACTGGAAGTCGTGGGACCATCGGACGTTTGTGACATGTGCAGAGTGGCCCACATACTTTCTAAACTTGGCTCCTGAAAAAGATATATTAGAGATTATCAATGCAGAAAAAGAAACTGTAGATAAAATACTACTTTCCTATGTATAGAGAGGAGTAATATCATCAAATATATTGGAGTACAATTATCAGTCTGACATCTCATAATAAAGAAACAATTGTGCTCAAAGCCACCCCAGCACAGACTGAGCTAAAGATTGGGCTTAAGAGAGGTTGTGTGATGGTGCACCTGGCTGAGCATACATGTTACGATACACAAGGACCTGGGGTTCGAGTTCTGGTCCCTCCCTAAAGGGGAAAAGCTTTGCAAGAGGTGAAGCAGTGTTGCAGGTCTCTCTCTCTCTCTCTCTCTCTCTCTCTCTCCCTCTCTATTACCCTTTCCCTCTTGATTACTGGCTGTCTCGATCCAATAAATAAATAAAGATAATAAAAATTTTTTCAAGAGATTGGGTTTAAAATTTAAATGCTCTGGCTAAAGACATACATGAGTTGTTCCAATAACACTTTACCAGTTCTGAAGATAAATGCTGAGGAATGAACATCTCATACATTCTTTCTTAAAAGCATTAATCACATAGTCCTATGCAAAAGGAAAGTGGAAAAATCTTTGGGGGAAAAAATTGCCGTTGGGGTCCTGTATATGTGGAGTTAGAATGATTCCCCCCCCCCCCTTAAACTGGTTGCTATACTTGGTAAATACCACTCCAGTGAAGAGATGAACAAGAAGAGTTCTCTGAATTCACAACTGTGGTCCCGACCACGATAGGGCCTGGAATGGATAATCAACAAGTCGAAGCAGAAGCACATGCATGGGACTCTGGAGGGGCCATACCAGCATGTGGAGGCCTCATCTAGGACTTTTGGGGATGAAGTGGGGGATAGCAGACAGCACTTCCTTCAGAGCACTTCTACCCACTACAGTCCCCCCCAATTAAGATTTTCGTAGGGAGTCGGGCGGTAGCCCAGCAGGTTAAGTGCATGTGGCGCAAAGCACAAGGACCTGCATAAGGATCCCGGTTCGAGCCCTCGGCTCCCCACCTGCAGGGGAGTCGCTTCACAGGTGGTGAAGCAGGTCTGTAGGTGTCTTTCTCTCCCCCTCTCTGTCTTCCCCTCCTCTCTCCATTTCTCTCTGTCCTTTCCAACAATGATGACATCAATAACTACAACAATAAAAAACAACAACAAGGGCAACAAAAAAGGGAATAAATAATTAAAAAAACCATTTCTGTAATGGGAAGGATGGCCAACTGATTATCGATCATGGGTTTCAAAATGTAAACACCCACCGGAGAGGTGGCAGTTTAAATTTAGATGAAGAGGAGCATGGCCACCACACATTCCTTTCCTGAGAACAGGCTGTTGACTAGGTGAGGCCTTTTATATCAAGCCCCCAACCCCTACATCACCAAATAAAAAAGGGAGGACACTGTGACAGAGGGTGCAGGCAGGGTCTGGGCTTCCCAGTCTACCTTGTCTGTTTTATGGACTTGCCTACATCAGTTTTAGTGGCTACATAAAGCCAAAAGGTTACAACGAAGGTCCACTAGTGACACTCGTTGATAATACAGTAACTGGGTAACAAGATATATTCTTCTCACAGCTCCACATATTTTACTGGACTATTCTCTTAGGCTGTTTTTTTTTCTTTTTCTTTTCCTTTTTTTAATTTTTTTTATTGGGGAATTAATGTTTTACACTCAACAGTAAGTACAATAGTTTGTACATGCATAACATTCCCCAGTTTCCCATATAACAATACACCCCCCCACTAGATCCTCTGAATCCTTCTTGGACCTGTATTCTCCCCACCCACCCACCCCAGAGTCTTTTACTTTGGTGTGATAAGCCAATTCCATTTCAGGTTACTAAGGTATGGTCATAAAGGTGGTAGTGCTAGCCGATAATAAGATGAGTAAGTTCTAGAAGTCTGATGGGCAGCCTGGTGATCACAGTTAACATAACTGCACTGTAAACTTCAAATGTGGTGAGGAAGTAGCTCTTAAGTATCCTCCCACACACGTGAAGTCAACTAACGCAGTGGCAGCTGGGCTAACTTACAGGAGTCATTACTTGACCATATGTATATACATATAGAAATCATGTTGTCCACCTCACTCATCCACTGTCATCTGTCAATTACATCTCAAACTGGGCAGACAGTCAGGTTCTCTGATACAAATCAAAGTGAGTGAATGCTAGCACAGTGAAGGAGGATGACCCTCTGGAGGTGGTTCTGTACTATGGCTTTCTTCCTCGGGTCTCTGTATACCAGCAGGTGGGGATACTCACAGGGCCTATGGAGAGGTTGACATGGTAAAAGACTGGGAGTCTCCAGTCAGCAGGCATGTGTGTGCGGTCTCTTGGAAGTGAACCTTGCGTCGGGTAACTGTGATCTTAGGAGAGACTAGGAGCTAGAACTATCCAGCTAAGCTACTTCCAAACGTGTCCTAGAAAACGGTCAGTTCATGTGTGTCTGCTGATATAAGCTGCTAAATTTGATGGGGAGGGAGACAAGGAGAAGTGCCCTGCAGCAGCAGATGACTAACAGCCAAGGTGTAAGCAGAAGCTGCAGCTGTGTTATTGCTGTGTAGATGTGCTCCCCTGGCCTCTTTTCTCCTCCACTCCAGGCCCAGTGGCCTCTTCTACGAACCTTCAGGAATGCCAGGTGCTTTTCTGCTTCCAGATCTCTACTGTCCAAGAAGCCTTTCCCTTTAGGGAACTTGCTGTCACTTCCACTTGATGTGCACTTGTCCTGGAGAAGTAACTGGTGTAACTGGTACGTCTCCTCCTCTCCTCAGGATTCCAGTCATACGAAGTTCTATCATGACAAACCTTACAGCTCTGTTTGCAACAGTGACACTGGGATGAACTGCTTGAGCACTTGTGGCTCCCATGCTTGGATGCTTCGTGGACAGACAACTCCACGAGGACAAGAGTTCAGCTCAGGTTTAATCTAGCCCCTGACATTTCTTCAGCCCCAAGAGCCATGATGAAGTACAGCTGAAGCTCACCTGCATCTCTCCAAGACTTTCCCTAGGACACAAAGTGGCTTCACAAGGCCTCTCTTGCTCTCTGAACGACAAGGCAGACCCAGGTCCCAGCACTCATCTCTCTGTTGACCCTGTCTGCCCTGGCTTTCCGTACTGTCGATACAGCCTTGAATGTTAAAATACTCATGCCCTGCCCCACCCTCCCTGGAGCCCTGACAGCTTATGTGCATTACATCTGCACATCTGATAAGGCCTCAAACTTATTACAGACAAAATATGCTTCCCTTCCACTTCCACTTCCACAAGACTCATCTTATCACACTCGCACACACACACCATTTATTTATTTTTTGAAAAGTTGTCTTTTATTTATTTTTAAGTAGAGACAGAAATTGAGAAGGAAGAGGGAGATAGAGAAGGAGCCAAGGAGGACGGGAGGGGCCAGTGCTTTCCGGTGGCCTTTTCTTTTCCTTCTTTCCTTCTTCCCTTCCTTCATTTTTGATAGGACAGAAAGAAATTGAGAATGGAGGGGGCATAAAGAAGGAAAGAGAAAGAGAGATAACTGCAGACCTGCTTCACTGCTTATGATGTTTCCCCACTAGCGGTGTGGACTGGTGGCTTGAACCCAGGACCTTGCAAACTACAATATGTGCACTCAACCCAGTATACCACCACCTAGCCCCTATACCATTTCCTTTGTACTTATCAGTCACCATCTATTCCACTGCTCAAGCCTACAGAGAATGAACTGTCTTGATTCCTTTCTTGGCCTCTGTGCTCACATCCAATCCATCAGCAAGAATTTTCAGTTCTACCTTGGAACTGTTTCCTAATCTCAGCCACCAATCTGTATACCTGGCTCATGGAACCACTCTCCAAGACACCTGGACAGTAAAAACAATATACCAAAAGCCCCTCGGTACTCTAGTCTATTCTACACAACCCAGGTTTGAGCCCCCAATCCCTACCTGCAGGGGGGATGCTTCACAAGTTGTGAAGCCAGTCTATAGGTGTCTACCTCTCTATCTCTTCTTTTTTCCCCTCTCAATTTCTCGCTGTCCTATCCAATACAAAACTAGAAAGGAAGGAAGGAAGGAAGGGGAAGAGGAAGAAAGGAAGAAAGGAAGAAAATCAGGCAGGTAGGAAGGAAGGAAGGAAGGAAGGAAGGAGGGAGGGAGGGAGGGAGGGAGGGAGGAAGGGAGGGAAGGAAGGAAGGAAGGAAGGAAGGAGGGAAGGGGGGATGGAAGGAAGGAAGAGAGGGAGAAGAAAAGGAAAGAAATTAAGAAAAGAAAAGGAAAAAAGGCTTCTGGGAGCAGTGGATTCATGTACAGGCACTAAGCCCCAGTGATAGCCCTGGTGGTGGTAGTGGTGGTAATTTTATCTTGGCTTTTGCCTTAATCCCCTACTAGTTTTCACCACATTCAGTCTCAGATCCACACTTGTAGCACAGTCCACAGGCACTTGGTAAGATGACTTCCCGACCTGTCCAGCTCTGCAGTGCATAGCCTTCCTTCTTCACCATGCTCTGGCCACTCAGGTTTTCCCAGCCCACACTGCCTCAGCTCATGCAGGCTCTAGGAAAGAGCAGCAATTTCTCTGCCAAGAGCCAGGCTTCTGCACATCAAGCTTCGCATACCCAGGACTCCTGTCTTGAAAAGTAGCTCTGTAAGAACTGTGTGTGAAGGGTTAATAAGGTGAACAGCCTCAGTCTTGAGTCTTTCTCTGGGGCAGGGAGCAAAAGAGCGTGGCTAAGGTGCTCAGACACGGGAAATTTGGGCTGGAAAAATAACCACTGGGTAGGGAGCATGCCTTGTCATACCTGCAGCCCAGGTTAAGCTCTAGTTCCACATGGTGAAATCAAGCGTGGGGGTTCATACAAAGAAGAAAAAAAAAAGGGAAAAAAAGAAGGAAAGAAAGGAGGGAAGAAATAAAGGACAAATCTCAACAATCAAGACTATATTTTGTCTCATGTCAGCGCAATCAAGGTGATGGTCAAACAAAAACAATGGGAAAATTACAGAATTCCCCCCCACACACAATTTTAATGTTAGAAAACTATCAAAACTAAATAAGACAAATTGGTTGGCTATGTAAAATACCAATCACGTTGTTTTCACTAACTGTGGAACACCTGTCTAACTACTGTGCAACAGAATACTGCACACATACTATCATAAATGTGTTAATTAGCATGATAATGAGTTTTATTTAATCATAATGGGAAAAACTGAAATGTCTGCTTCTCTTAGCATTTTTTTTTGTAGTCTTTGATCAGATGTGACTGATTATAGGTTCCAAAGTTGAAGAAGCTCTTTTTCACAAGTAGCCTGGGTTATAGGGAGACAGGTTCCACAGTGTTGTTATTATTTACATCAAAAATGCTCTTTTTGCAAGTTTGGGGGCCACTCTCTGCCCTAATACAGCTTTGACATCATCTTCCCAGACAACATTTTTAGTCCACATTAGCTATCAAACTCAAGCAAAAGTCACTAAATTCATAGGCCCCTAGGAACATACCTAAAATAGACTTTCTAACTTCTTACCACCCAAAAGCCCTATTCCCATTTGCTCTACTCCTACCTTTGGGTTCCTGTTTATTAAATATTTTGTCCATTTTATCTTTCTGCTTCTTAGACACCAAGTTGCAGATGCTACAATGATTCCATTCTGACCTCCCTAGGCAGATGACCTCACCAATGTGTCCAGGACCCTCTCCTCCCCAGAGCCCTAACCCACCAGGGAAAGACAGAAACAAGCTGGGGGTATGGAACACCCATGCCCAACAGAGAAACAATTATAGAATCCAGAACCTCTGTACTCCATAAAGAATTTTGGTTCATACTCCCAGAGGGGGAGAAATGTTAGAGGAAGATGACTAAAGGGTTCTGAAACCCAATTCCATCGGAACCTGGAGAGAGAAGAGGAAAAATGGACATTCTGAAGTAGTACTAGGTGTAGGTGTGACTTAAAAAGGAAGATAAGGCATGACCATAGAAAAAAAGGGGCAAACCATACTCCCAGAGGGATAAAGACTAGGAAAGTTATCAGGGGAGGGGATGGGATACGGAGCTCTGGTGGTAGGAATTGTGTGGAGCTGTACCCCTCTTATCCTATGGTTTTGTCAGTGTTTCCTTTTTATAAATAAAAATTAAAAAAAAGAAAAAATGTTAAATAAAATTAAATTAAATTAAAAAAAGAAAAATGGGCAAAGATATAGATAAATAGACAGACAGAAAGTCAGTTACAGAAATAATAGTCGGGGGCCAGGCGATAGTGCAGCAGGTTAAGTGCACATAGCACAAAGCTCAAGGACCGGCATAGGGATTCTGGTTCGAGCCCCTGGCTCCCCACCTGCAGGGGGGTCGCTTCACAGGCAGTGAAGCAGGTCTACAAGTGTCTATCTTTCTCTCCCCCTCTCTTTCTTCCCCTCCTCTCTCCATCTCTCTGTCCTATCCAACAAAAATGACAGCAATAACAACAACAATAATTACTACAATAAAACAACAAGGGCAATAAAAGGGAATAAATATTTTTTAAAATCTTAAAAAATTGCTCTTTTGTTTCTTCATCTGTTTTGGCACAAAAAGGTCATAAAAACCCAAACATCTTTGAGGTAAACTGCAAGATGTATAAACTCTTAGCCATAAGGAGTAGACAAATCAACGTGATATGAGGACTTGGTTACTTCTACCATTATTGAGATGAATTCTATTACTCTCATAGTCACCCTATTTACGTATGTCCTATATGCCACCAATCCTCAAGGTTTTTGTTTTTTTTTTTTGAATGAATGAATGGTGTTTCATTCTGAAAGTACCACTCACTGCTCCAACTCCCCTCCCTAACATTCTATTAAACAGGGCCACATCCCACATTGTCATCGCTATTTTACAGACTTGATACCACCAGCAACGCTTGGTTATACATAGGCAATGCAGACTCCACTGATAATTCTGAATTCCCAGTTACCTCTTGATTGCCTAGTTTACCTCCTACCAAGTACATTATTCAGACTAACAAGATATGCCCTATTTAAAAAAAAAAAAAGACATTGGGGGAAAGAACGGAGTTTGAATTCTGCATGTTGAGAAAATTTTGTGGCTCAAGCATTTTCAGCTGATGGTCATTTTGCTAAGTTAACTGCTGGCGGTTTCGCTATTCATTCATTTTATGTTCAATTCTGTATGATAATTACCACTGTTTCAAAACTGCCACTTAGCTGAAATTGAGTTTCTGATTACATTTTCAATCCCTTCCCTTGCAGAATGTAAGTCACTCAAGTGTAAGAGTGTACAGGCAGCAGCATGTCCCTACCCACTAATGAGTTTTCTCTAAGAGCAGATCTGCAGGGCTCATTTGGGTCACCTGAGAAAAGTGTGCACATGGGCTCTATCTCTACTAGCCGAGGAGGAAGAGGACTGGGTCACTGTATGGTTAAGTGAGCTGCAGACCACAAAGTCTAAAGGTGATACACAGAAGAAAGTGACAAAGCTTTAAAAATTAAAAAAAAAAAAAAAAAGGGAGTCAGGCCATAGTACAAGTTAAATGCAGGTGCACGCAAAGCACCAATGACCGGCAATAAGGATCCCAGTTCCAGCCCCTGGATTCCCTCCTGCAGGGGAGTTATTTCATAGGTGGTGAAGCAGGTCTGCAAGTATCTATCTTTCTCTCCCCCTCTGTCTTCCCCTCCTCTCTCCATTTCTCTCTGTCCTGTCTAACAACGACATTAATAACAACAACAATAAAACAACAAGGGCAACAAAAGGGAATAAATAATTTTTTTTAACAAAAAGGTAACAAAATGTGTAGGATTAGAGAGAGTCATTGTGCATCAACTTAGCATACCCGAGATCCCAGAAGTCCCAGGTTCAATCCTTGGCACCACCATAAGCCAGAGCTGGGTAGTACTTTGGGGCCTCTCTCTTTCTTATGAAAATAAATGTATATTCTTTAAAACACACACACACACACACAAAAAAAAAAAAAAACCTAAAATAGACTTCCTACCTCCTTCCCACATGAAGGCCCCTAGTTTCATTTGCTCTACTCCAACCTTTGGGTCCCTGTTTATTGAACAATTTGCTTTATATCTTACCACCTTTCAGCCACCAAGTTACAGATGCTGCTATGATGCCATCCTGACCTCCCTGGGCAGACGACCTCACCACTGTATCCTGGAACCCCAGCACTCCAGAGCCCTATCCCACTAGGGAAAGACAGAAATAGGCTGGGGGTATGGATCCACAAGCCAAAACCCATGTCTAGTGGAGAAGCAATTAGAGAAGGCAGAATTCCCACCTTCTGCACCCTATAAAGAATTTTGGTCCAGCATCCAATAGCACAGCTATATACAAGATACTGGATACTGTACAGCAAACCATAACAAAAGGACTTTTCAAAGTTAACCCAATTAACAAATAATGTGATAATAACATTAACTGTCGATTGTTGAGAGGGCCCTCTCAACTTACATTGAAAATGGATTCCAGAAGAATTTAAAGACGGGTGCTGTCTTTGTTGATCTCACAGCAGCCTATGACACGGTCTGGCACCGTGGTCTCCTAGTCAAGATCTCAAGATGCCTGCCTTCATGGGTGGCCAACACTATATCGTTTCTTCTCCAAAACAGAAGATTCCGGGTGCATCTGGGTGACAAGTCTAGCAGAAGGAGACCTGTCTCAAGTGGCCTCCCCCAGGGCTCTGTTCTGGCTCCTACACTATTTAATATTTACATCAATGACCTCCCAGAAACTTCTTCAAGGAAGTTCATCTACGCCGATGACATCTGCTGTGCAACTCAGGCATCAAAGTTCGACATCCTTGAGGAAACACTCACGAAAGACATGTCTCTGATATCTGACTACTGTAAAAAATGGTGACTAATCCCTAGCACTGCAAAAACGGTATCATCTGTTTTCCATCTACACCATGCCTCGGCCTCGCGTGAGCTTAATGTGCAGCTTGGCTGTTCGAGAATCCGGCATGAAGCCCAGCCAGTCTATCTTGGCGTTACTCTTGATCACACTCTGTCATTTCACAAACATCTCATAAAAACTGCAGCAAAGGTGGGCGCGAGGAATAACATCATTGCAAGACTGGCCAGCTCCTCATGGGGTGCGAGCGCTTCCACACTACGATCATCATCTCTGGCATTATGCTATTCCACTGCAGAATACTGTGCCCCAGTATGGTTCTGTAGCCCCCATGTCCACTTGGTTGATTCCAAATTATATTCCTCCATGAGAAATTATGAGGATAATTTCTGGAACCATCCGTTCCACCCTGGTTCCATGGCTGCCAGTTCTTAGCAACATCGCCCCACCAGATATTCGTCGGGATGCGGCATCATCTAAGTTCACTTCCCACGTCTACGCTCGACCGGACCTGCCAATATACGCGGATATCTTTGCCCACCCTGTCCAACGCTTGACGTCTCGTTACCCAATCTGGTCCCCTATGCCTACACTGAACTTCTCTGTTCCAGTCTCTTGGAAACAGAGTTGGCAGTCAGCTGAGGTAAAGAACAAACACCTCATCACAGACCCCTGCAGGTGTCAACCTGGCTTTGACCTAGCATGTTATGATTGGGCCCTCCTCAATCGCTATCGAACAGGCCATGGCCGGTGCGCCGCTATGTTCCATCGCTGGGGAGCCAGAGACGACCCGAATTGCCCCTGCGGCTACAGACAGACTATGACCCACATAGTCAATGACTGCCACCTCTCCAGATTCAAAGGAGGTCTCGAAACTTTACATCAGGCTCAATCTGACGCTGTTGACTGGCTATGGAAGAAGGGCAAACGCTAGAAGAAGAAGAACTGTCGATTGTCTTTTTGAACCCTAAGACAGCAGGAACCTCACATCTCCACTATAGAGCCCCTACTTACCCCAGTCCTGGAACCCTTGGATAGGGCCCACTTTCCCGTATGCATCTCCCAATCCAAACCAAATAATATTGCATCCACTGATCACAACCTAACTAACGTAACGATTGCCACCTCAACATGCTTCACCTCAGACTGTGTCCAGAGACTTCACGTGTGGAATGACAACCCTTCAGCTTCATTACTGGGTGAGACCTTTCCTTTTATAGTACACTCTAATTTCATCTCTGGTAGTTCACTTTCTAACAAAGTCCCATAACCTAGATATACACCAGTTTCTGTGAGAGAGAGCTTATGTTCACACGTATCCATAAACTACTGCAAAATATATACCTGAAAGCAGAAGTACACTAGAGTTTGCAGTGAGTACCTTCCTAACACTTCCTCTCCACTATTCCAAGCTTGGGATCCATGACTGCTCAACAAATTGTTTGGCTTCGTATGTTAACTCTTCAATCACCAGGTTCCAGATGCCACCAGGATGCTGGCCAGGCTTCCCTGGATTGAAGACCCCACCAATGTGTCCTGGAGCTCAGCTTCCCCAGAGACACACCTTACTAGGGAAAGATAGAGGCAGACTGGGAGTATGGACTGACCAGTCAACGCCCATGTTCAGCAGGGAAGCAATTACAGAAGCCAGACCTTCTACCTTCTGCAACCCTCAAGGACCCTGGGTCCATGCTCCCAGAGGGCTAGAGAATGGGAAAGCTATCATGGGAGGGGGTGGGTTATGGAGATTGGGTGGTGGGAATTGTGTGGAGTTGTACCCCTCCTACCTTATGTTTTTGTTCATTAATCCTTTCTTAAATAAAAAAATAAAAAAATAAAAAGAATTTTGGTCCATACTCCCAGAGGCATAAAGAAAAGGGAAACTTTCAGTAGAGGGGATGGGACATGGAGCTCTGGTGTTCAGAACTGTATGAGATTGTACCCTTCTTATCCTACAATCTTGTTAATCATTATTAAATGACTCACTAATAAAAAAAATCAAAAAAAGTGTATGTGTGCGTGCACATGCACGCTAAGAAAAGGGGTTCATACACCAAACACCTCCAGAAAAGCCTCTTTCAGGTTTAATTTAAATATCTTTACAAGGATTTGTCTTTATTTTCCATGTTAACTACAATTAGCCTTGAAGCATGGACAAAATTTAAATGTGTTTAAAATTTTTTTAACCCTATCCAAAAATATTTGTGTATACCTATATTCATAGCAGCACAATTTGTAATGGCTAAAACCTGGAAGCAACCCAGGTGTCCAACAACAGATGAGTGGCTGAGCAAGTTGTAATATATATACACAATGGGATACTACTTAGCTATTAAAAATGGTGAATTCACTTTCACCTCATCTTGGATGGAGCCTGGAAGAGTCATCTTAAATGAGATAAGTTAGAAACAAAAGGATATGGGATGATCTCACTCATAGACAGAAGTTGAAAAATAAGAATAGAAGGAAAAACACAAAGCAGAACTTGGACTGAGTTTGGTGTTTTGCACCAAAGTGAAAAACTCTGGAGTGGGGGTGGGGAGTTCAGGTCCCAGAACATGATGGCAGAGGAAGACTTGGTGGGAGTTGAATGGAAATATGGAAAGCTGAGAAATGTTATGCATGTACAAACTACTGTACTTTACTGTTGACTGTAAACCATTAATACCCCCAGTAAAGAAATTTAAAATAAAATCTTTTTACACAAATGTAAATATGACACTTAAAATGTGAAACATGGGGTTAATCAATCTTGGTGAGTGATAATTCTATTGATAAGTACTAACTTAAACTTATAAATTTACATAACTCAAAAAATGACGTCAACATATTCTATTTCAATGTGATAAGGAGTGAAAACGAAGCCTTAGGCCTTTGCTCAACAAATCCCTGCTTTCATTCTTACCTTTCTTGAGACAAGGGAACTTAAACAGCTTGACCAGTCCAAAGTCATCCCCTGACACCAAAACAGAGCTATTGTAGTTTGCATCCACAGAGTTGATGTCCGTGACATCAGTGTATTTTGGGCAAATCCCACTCACTTCGGGCCCTTTCACACATGTCCAGGAAGCCCAGAGGACCCCTTTGATCTCTTCTTTACTGGTCAAAGGTTTTCCAGCTGAAAAGACCAACAAATGTAAATGCTATAATTGAGAAGACTGTTCTATGTTATACCTCATTGACCCTTTTTTGTTTAGTATTCTTTATTTACTTATTTTTATATTTACTTATTTATTTCCTTTTGTTGCCCTTGTTTTTTTTTATTTTTGTTATTGATGTCATTGTTGTTGGATAGGACAGAGAGAAATGGAGAGAGGAAGGGAAGACAGAGAGGGGGAGATAAAGACACACACCTGCAGACCTGCTTCACCACTTGTGAATCGACTCCCCTGCAGGTGGGGAGCCAGGGCTCGAACCGGGGTCCTTACACCGGTCGTTGTGCTTGGCACCACCTGCACTTAACCCACTGCACTACTGCCCAACTCCCTAGTATTCTTAAACATTTCTCCTTTTTTCATCAGTTTTTTTTTTTATTGGCCTACAATATTACACAACTTTAGGCATATTGTTTCCCACCTATGAGTGTCCGTATACAAGTCACCAATGTTCTTCTGTTATTATGCTGGAGAAAACCCTCTTCTATGCCCCATCTCCCTTTGATAATCAGTTTTCTTTTCTTTTTTTCTTTTTTGCCTCCAGGGTTATTGCTGGGGCTCCGTGCCTGTACTATGAATCCACTGCTCCTAGAGGCCACTTTTCCCCCTTTTGTTGCCCTTGTTGTTTGTTGTTGGATAGGACAGAGAGAAATGGAGAGAGGAAGGGAAGACAGAGAGGGGGAGAGAAAGATAGACACCTGCAGACCTGCTTCCCCGCTTGTGAAGTGACCCCCCTGCAGGTGGGGAGCCAGGGGCTTGAACTGGGATCCTTAACACTGGTGCTTGTGCTTCGAGCCATGTTCATTTAACCTGTTGAGCTACTGCCCAGACCCCTGATAATCAGCTTTCTATGAGTCAGTTTGCAAATTCTTTCTTTTAAGGAACATCTTTTGTGGTCCTCAAGATGGTGCAGTAGATAAAGCATTAGACACTCGAACATGAGGTCCCTGGTTTGATTCCCAGCAGTACATGTACTAGACGGATGTCTACTTCTTTCTCTCTCTCTCCTCCTTTCTCATTAATAAATAAATAAAAGAAAGAAAGAAAAAGGAAGGGAGGGAGGGAGGGAGAGAAAAGCCTCCTACAAAATAAGGAAACTACAAATTCAAATCTCTTATCTCATTTCTTTTCAGCTATGTTTAAAACAAGTCTATGTTCGAAACAGAGGAAGACAATGATGACTGTACTGAATGTAATGTCTCAAGCTAGTAATATCCATTTCACCTTCATTATTTAGGCACAGATGGTACTATGACTTGCTTTTTTTTCTTTTTCTTTGTTAACACTGCCAGGATCTGCACATGCGATTTCACTGTTCTGGGCTTTTACAGAGAGAGCAATAGGAGCTGCCCCCAGGGCCCCAGGACTCCTGTGTGTTGTGTGTGGGCTCATGGCAGCTGCCCCAGTAGATGAGCTATCTCACTGGTTTGTGCTTTGCATTACTTTTTTTTTCAATTTATTTTCCCTTTTGTTGCCCTTGTCTTTTTATTAGTGTTGTAGTTATTATTGTTGCTGTTATTGATGGTGTCATTGTTAGGATAGAGAGAAATGGAGAGAGGAGGGGAAGACAGAGAGGAGAAAGACAGACACCTGCAGACCTGATTTACCGCCTGTGAAGCGACTCCCCTGCAGGTGGGGAGCCAGGGGCTCGAACTGGGATCCTTCTGCCAGTCCTTGGCGCTTTGCGCCACCTGCACTTAACCCGCTGCACTACTGCCCAACTCCCATGCTTTGCATTATTAATGTCAGAACTTATGGGACTAGGGAGGTGCTCAGTAGACAGAGCACATACTTTGCATCTGGGGCCCTTAAGTTCAATCTCTAGCGCTGTGTGCGATGAAGCAGCCCTCTAGTCTCCCTTGCATAACAGCCCAAACTTGGTTGGCAACCTAGGTGTCCAACAGTAGGTGAGTGGCTAAGAACGTTGTGGTTTATTTTCACAATGGAATACTACTTGAGTGCTAAGAATGATATAGTCATCTTCACCTCACCTTGGACAGACCTTGAAGGAATCATGGTGAGGTAAGACAGAAAGGATGAATATGGGATGATTTCATTTGTGTAAAAGATATATTGGGGCGGTGGTGTGGGTCTGGGCCGTGATGCACATATTACCAAGTACATGGACCCAGGTTCAAACCCCAGAACCCCACCTGCAGGGGGTTCACTTCACAAGTGGTGAAGCATGTCTGCAAGTGTCTTTCTCTTCCTCTATCTGCCTCTCCTCTCTCAATGTCTTTCTCTTCCTTTCTCTATCTGCCTGTCCTCTTTCAATTTCTCTGTCCTAATAAAAATTAGAAAGGAAAAAAATGGGAAAAAAAACGGATGCCAGGAGCAGTGAATTCTTAAGTTTGCAATAATCCTGTGGTCAAAAAACCCCCCAAAACTCAAAAAGCTATAGTGGATATTCTGAATTAAAACTGTGTTCTTTTTTTAAAATTTTTACTATTTTTATTTATTATTGGATAGAGAAAGAGGAATGGAGAGGGAAAGGGATGATAGAGGGGGAGAGAGACAGAAAGATACCTGCATCCCTGCTTCACCACTTGCAAAGCTTTCCTCCTGCAGGTGGGGACAGGGGCTTGAACCTGGGTCCTTGTGCATAGTAGCATGAGTCAGGTGTGCTACTGCCCAGCCCCTAAAACTGTGTTCTAATTCCAACTAGCACAACCTACCAAATAGCCACAGAACATGGGCTTCAATTAGAAAGATCACTGATTGAAACTTCAGTGGTCACAGTGAATGAGGACTATGATCCCTCAATCTTTAGTATTTTTCTACTTTTTTCCCCCCTCCTTTCATTTTTTTTTTTTTTAGGCATTCCTTATATACTCTAGGAACAAATTCCTTAGTCTATCACAACAAATATATATGTCCAGTCTCTGTCTTAGAATGGACATTTTATTTTATCCATCATCCCCTTTGTAGTGAGATCAATTTTAATTTGAATGCGAGTCAGCCTTTTAATCTCAGGAGCTTGTGATTTTGGAAATCATGTTCCAGGAAAGCACTCCTTGCCCCCTATTTTCTGCATATATTCACAGTTCTGCTTCTCATGAGGATCCTATGCTCACAGGACTTACATGGCATTTTGTAGAACAGCCGCTCTCCGGCACCATCATTGGTTTGCAAGTACTTGCTGTCCAGGGACCAGTCGATATGTGTGATGAAACTAAGAGACTTGTTGCATTCTCCAATTTTCTTGTAGCGCTGGGCGACAGCATAAACATCTACTGGACCATCATTGGAGCCCACCGCAAGGTAAGACCCATCTGGAGAGAATTTCATTTCATGGATGACTTCTTTTCGGTCTTTGATATGAACCACTTCTGTCATATCTCTGCAAGAATAAAAGCAACGTAACAATCAACAACTGGAAACAGTACTCTCACATCTTGCTCTAAAGTATGTATGTAAGGGGCTAAATCTGTTCTGAAAAGAAGATAAAGCCTACAGAAATCAAAGTACTAACTACTGAGGAAAGATTTAAGATGATCGATCCATAAATAACCAGTTGGGGGGGGGGTAAGAATTAACCTTAAAAGTAGTATTTTGGACTTCTAAATAAAAATTTAAAAATTGCATATTGGCTTTTATGTTCTATTCCCCAAAACTTTCCCTAAGACATTTTGTTAAATAAACTGGGGTTTATAAAATGAATTTATTATTATATTTTATTTTATTTTTATTGCCACCAGGGTTATTGCTGGAACTTATGATAAGCACTATGAGTCTACCATCACTGGAGACTTTTTTTTCCTTTCTACTTTATTTGACAAAACAGAGAGAAATCTAACACTGTTCGTGAAGTGTTCCCCTGTAGGTGGGTAGCAGGGGCTCAAACCTGGTTCCTTCCATATAGAAAAATGTGTACTGCCCCACCTGTAAAATGAATTTAAAAACACATAACATAAAAAGGCTAATATATCAAGATTAGCATAAAATAAACCAGATTTTTTGTATTTTAGGATGAGAACAGTAACTATTGTATTTAATGCTTATTACTGCAAAAAAACAAGTCTAAAAACAGAACAGGAAAATTACTTTTTTTTTTAGTGTTAAGTAATGATTTAATGTTCACTCTGAAAGGTCAATAATGCCCATGGTGAATGTTTGGTATATTTTTCCATCTTTTCTGATCATATTCTGTGAACCTAGGCAGTGGTGGTGAAGGCGCCAAATCCTAGCCACCACAGAGAAGACTCATATTCTGGCAAGAACATCAGCTCTAATTTGAAAGATTAAAAAAAAAAAAAATGTTTTTCTCTTGCTATGAGACAGTAGTGTGACTGGCAAGTCCTGCGAGCCAGTTATGAGGTTTTTAATCTACTTTAAACAAACAGAATACATAAATAGTGACAAATATACTGTTCCATATAATAATTCTTTTCTTTTCTCTCTCTCTCTTTTTTTTGCCTCCACGGTTATTCTGGGGCTCAGTGCCAGCACTACGAATCCACTGCTCCTGGAGACCATTTTTCATTTTTATTGGATAGGACAGAGAGAAATTGAGAGAAGAGGGGAATATATGTATATGTGTGTGTATATATATATATATATATACATATATATATATATATATATATATATATATATATATATATATATATGGAGAGAGAGAGAGAGAGAAACCTGTTGACCTGCTTCACTGCTCGACCCCCCCTGCAGGTGGAAAAGGCCTTGAACCAGGATCCTTGCCTGGGTCCTTACACTTAGTACTCTGTGCGCTTAACCCAGTACGCCACCGCCCAACCCCCTATAGTAATTCTTTATGCCTGCTATCATTTATTCATCATGTCATAGCTCACTATTATGTGATAAAATAAGTGGAAAGTGGAAATATGTAGACATATGTTTTTGCTTAAGAAAATCACCAAAGGGGGCTGGGCAGTAGCACAGCGGGTTAAGCACACATGCTGCAAAGCACAAGGACTGGCACAAGGATCCAGGTTCCAGCACCCAGCTCCCCACCCACAAGGGGGTCACTTCATGGGCAGTGAAGCAGGTCTGCAGGTATCTCTCTTTCTCTCACCTTCTGTCTTCCCCTCTTCTCTCACTTTGTCAATATCCTATCCAACAATAGCAATAACAACAATAAAGGCAACAAAATGGGAAATATGGCCTCCAGGAGCAGTGGATTCATAGTACAGGCACTGAGCTATAGCAATAATCCTGGAGGCAAAAAAAAGAAAGAAAGAAAGAAAGAAAGAGAAAAGAAAAAAGAAATTTACCAAAAAACAAACAGAAAGCCAGTAGCTAGCTATCTTTTCAGACAACAATAAGCACAGAAAGAAGATGCTGCCCATCAATCTGTAACAAGTCACATGTGGCTGGTAATGAGGATTTAGTGTAATAAACTGTGACAAAAGCACTTTTCAAAGCCGTGTGAATATTTCCTGTTCAAAACATGCATATTTAACTTGTGGCTGCACTTCCATTCTGTAGTCACAAAACCCTCAAGTTACAGAACAAACAATACAACCAGAAGAATTACAATGGCGAGTCAGAATTTTTGTCCAGTAAAAATAATGCAGGATGCAACAAACAAACAAAAAGCTAAATATTTCAACTGAATAGGCAGCCAGGTGGCAGCACACATAGTACTAAATATCCCTATTTTATATTAGTTATAGGAAGAGGTTTTTTTATTTTTTAATTAACTTATTTATTTTTTTTGCCTCTAGGGTTACCACTGGGGCTCAGTACCTGCACTACAAATCCACTGTTCCTGTGACCATTTTTTCCTTTTTCCTTTTTTTTTTTTTTTCCTCTTTTGGATAGGACAGAGAGAAATTGAGAGGGGAGGGGAAGGTAGAGAGGGAGAAAGATAGACACCTGCAGACCTGCTTCACCACTTGTGAAGTGACCCCCCACCCCTGCAGGTGGGGGGGTGCTGAAACCAGGATCCTTGAGCTTCCAACTATGTGCACTTAACATGGTGCACCAATGCCGGGCCCCCACAATATTTTTTTTTAAGTTTCTCAAATTCATCTCTAAAAATCTACTATTGGAGGCTGCTATATATTTTTTTTCCTTGCCCTACCAGCAAGCACTTAAATCTCTTATCCAAAAGCCCCTGGGACTGCAGCCTAGGAGGTGGTACAGTGGCTAAATTGCATTAGGCCCTGAGTTCAATCCCTGACATTATACATTCCAAAGTGATGTTCTGGTTCTCTCTCTTCCTCTCTCTCTCATTAATAAATAATTCTTAAAAATAAGCTCTTGGAACCAGATGATGTCTGAAATTAATTAGTCATTGGATTTGAGAATGGCTTACAAGATATGTAGGAGCTGAGGCAGTGCTCTATATGAAACACATTAATCGTTTCTCAGCAAATTACAGGATACATGATTATTCCTACTGAGAGACAAATCTGCTGCACATAATCTCACTTTAGTTCCCTGGACCAGGCTGTGCTGCCAAATAAGCTCCCAAAGAAATTTGTATTTCCACCATTTGGCTTTCAGAATTACAGACAGAGAACTGTGAGTCAACACTGTTACCGGTTGGAATTAAAAAATGCATTTTTCCCAAGGGTCAACTATTCATTATGACTAGAAGAATCTCTGTTTCAGCTAAAGAGTTTTGCTAATGCTGTTTGCAGTGACAGTACATGCCTGACTCGGAGAACAATGAAAGAGCCATCCTTCATGCCCAGGGCCAACTGGGATCCTTCTGGGCTGAACGTAACACTGCGAACTGCTTCCTCCATGTTACATCGGGCGATCAGTGCATGGTCAGCCAGGCTCCACAGCCTAAGTACAATAACAAAATATGAGACAGGTAGCTATCACCCAGGTCTAGCAAAGAAGAAATTACAGAAGCCAGAACTCCCACCTTATATACCCTATAAAGATTTCTGGTCCATACTCCCAGGAAGAGATAAACGTTAGGGGAAGATGAACAGAGGCTCTGAACTGCAATTCCATTAGGACTCAGAGAGATGAGGAAAACAGGAAATACATTCAGAAGTAGTAAAAGGTGTAGGTGTTAGGCAAGTATATATAAATATAGACAGAAATAATAGTCAATGTATATTTGTGGCCTTGGGAGAACTACTGCAGTTTCCAATGGAGAGAATGGGGACATAGAACTCTGGTGGTGGGTTCCAGATGCTACCGTGATACCAACCGGACTTCCCTGGGTAGATGACCCCACCAATGTGTCTTGGAGCCCCACTTCCCCAGAGCCCTGCCCCACTAGGGAAAAAGACACAGGCTGGGAGTATGGATCGACCTACCAACGCCCATGTTCAGCGGGGAAGCAATTACAGAAGCCAGACTTTCCACCTTCTGTCCTCCATAATGACCCTGGGTCCAAGCTCCCAGAGGCATAAAGAATAGGAAAGCTATCAGGGGAGGGTATGGGATACACAGTTCTGGTGGTGGGAATTGTGTGGAGTTGTACCCCTCTTATCCTATGGTTTTGTCAGTGTTTCCTTTTTTAGAAATAAAAATTAAAAAAAAAAGAACTCTGATGGTGGGAACAGTGTGGAATTATGTTCCTGTTATCTTATAATTTTATAAATCAATATTAAATCACTAATAAAAATAAATAGATACATTTTTAATTAATGAAAATAACAGGGAAGAAATGAAAACAGGCAGCTTCCTCATATTCAGCCAGTTCAGGCAGGAAAACCTGCTCACTGTTCTGTTCTAAGAAAGACCACAGCAACACACTCCTGTGTCCTTTCTCCCAGGTCCCCTAAGTGGGAGTCTGAGGAGGTTCTTCATCTTATCATAGGCTTAACTGCACCTTTTGATACACCCAACAAGAAATACAACACAACGTGACGTTTCCAAAGATCTTGAGACTTGTAGAAAAGACTATTTTGAGCACTGCTTCACGCAATCTTTTTTTTATCTTAAAAAATAATATTTGAATATCAGCCCCTTGTGATATGACATGCCATAATTAATTACTCATATAAAAATAGACTTTAATTTAAGTATTAAAAAATGGCTTTCTTGTATTCTTTTTGCCAATGGATAAAGGAAGTAAAGAGGAAATTCCTGCTTCTATACAATTTCAAGAACACAATTGAATGTGTGCTTTGTTACTGAACTGAATGGGTTCAGCACACAAGATTTCAGCTGTGATGTACTCTAGAAGTTGGAATTCCCATAGGATTCAAAGGGAGCTCACACAGAATCTTACTTTTTATCTTTGGAAATCAAAGACTGTTCTTTTTTTCCACCAATGACTGTTACTAACACCTCTAGAATGAGAAGTACTACTAGGTACTATGATTAGTTTAAACACAAGATGAGGGCCCTTCTAGTTAGCTGTGTTAAGCACATACTGATTAAAATACACATTATGTTTGTTGGCCTCCCTAGGAAATGGCTCTTGAGATGGAGAAGAATGAAGGCTACCCCTGTCAGAATGGGACCAGTGTTGACTCTGCACAGCCAGGGACAGGCTTACTGTCTGCTGCTGGCAGAGTCCTCACACTTGAGGACCTGGCAGATGAGCATGACTGCTTCTGGGGCCATCAAGAGAACAGGATAAGAACTACTAACTACTATTTTTAAAAAATATTTTATTTGTTTATTTATTTCCTTTTTGTTGCCTTTGTTTTTACTATTGTTGTTATTGATGTTGTCATTGTTAGATAGGACAGAGAGAAATGGAGAGAGGAGGGGAAGACAGAGAGAGAGAGAGAGAAAGATAAACACCTGCAAACCTGCTTCACCGCCTGTGAAGCGACTCCTCTGCAGGTAGGGAGCTGGGGGCTTGGACTGGGATCTTTATGCTGGTCCTTGCGCTTTGTGCCACATGCACTTAACCCGCTATGCTACTGTCCAACTCCCTAATTTTTTTTCCCCAAAACTCCACAAACAGTGAATTCAGGTTCCCTAGACTGCATGAATGTGAATGCTTCACCAGAAGAGACAAAATAAGGATCTAATGTGTGGCTGAATTAGTCACCTGTCCTCTCTCTGTGAGTACTTTCAAGACTACTGGGGCAGGGAGATAGCAGAGAGGTTATGCAATACTTTCATGGCTGAGGCTCCAAGGTCTCAGGTTCAATCCCTAACAGCAACATTAAAGCAGAGCTAAGCAGTACTCTGGTAAAACAAAGAAAAGCATAATGGCTTCTCAAAGGCTAGGTGGTGGCTCAGTTAGTACAGTGAACACAGGGAGTAGGGTGGTAGCACAGCGGGTTAACCACACGTGGCGCAAAGCACAAGGACCAGTATAAGGATCCCAATTCAAGCAGCTCCCCACCTTCAGGGTAGTCGCTTCATAGGCGGCGAAGCAGGTCTGCAGGTGTCTATCTTTCTCTCCCCGTTGTCCCAACAACAAGTCTACCTTCTCTCTCCATTTCTCTCTGTCCTACCCAACAACAACGACATCAATAATAACAATAATAATTATAAGAATTTAAAAAAAAACAAGGGTAACAAAAGGGAATAAATAAATAAATAAATAAATAAAATTAAAAAGTATAGTGAACACAAATGTTTCCATGCCTGAGGACTCGAGTTCAAGCCCATGGTCCTCACCTCAGGGGAAAAGCTTCATGAGCAGAGGAGCAGTGCTACTAGTGTCTCTCCTCTCTCTCTCTCTCTTTTTCTCTATGTCTCCTCTTTCTTGTCTCTCACCCTCTATCACAAAAGAAAGAAAAAGGAAAAAAAATGGCTTTTGGGAGCAGTGGGTTTGTCATTTAGTAGCAGAAAAAAAAAAGACTTCTCAAAAGAAGAAAACAGTGTATACAAGGGCAACTTCAAATACTGAGTTCTGCGGTAGAGAGGTAAGAAGTAACACTGTGTGGTCTGGGTTTCCTAACTCTGTCTTCCCACCAGGAGGGATGGAGGCACACTGCTGCCCATATGCAGAGATGCTGTGGTGGGTTTGCTGACTCACCACCAACACCACCACAACAATGAAAAACATGGTAAGCTCCCCTTGTGCAGGCTTTCCCAGATAGTGGCTTATGTTGGAACCTGGGTCATCGTGCATGGTAAAGTGTGTGTTCTGTCGGGTGGGCTATCTCTTTAGCTTATGCTGTCAACTGAAGAGAGAACTAGAAGTCAGGCTTAAGCTCAGACTAGGCGTTGTCTGTTGCACCAAAGCTAAAGGACTCAGGGAGGGGGCAGGAACTGGGGGTTGAGTAAACAGTGGAGACTTAGTGTGTAGTACTGGAAAAGGACTGGACTGAAGGTGGTGGTGGGAGTAGGCCACAGAAACCTGTCACAGGGAGATAAGGAATTATACCCATGAGGCAACATCCGACTTGTAAATCATGTTGCTAACTGAACAAGACTATGAAGAGAAAATTATAATATGAATCAAAAGTTAAAAAAGGGGGTATCAGTGTTTTTCTACCTCTAAGCACATTTTCATGAGTTAAGACACAGTGGGAGGAAGAAAGCAACAACAAAATATCAAGAAATGAAATGGATGCTGAGTTAAGCATCTCAGCGTGCCATTTGGCAATGTGTGGTTGGTTCTCTACTGTTTGTGATTTGTCCTCCTCTTTATTTGCAGGCACACATGGGCTAAGGAACTCTGATTATCCACATGAACTCAGCATGGTGACATGGCCAGAACTGAGCCCTTACCTAACAGAGCGGTCATCGCTGCCAGTCACTGCCAGTGGCTTCTTGGGGTGTAGGGCCAGAGCCCAGAGCTCCCCCTCACAGTGGCCTTGCAGGATCAACATGGGCTTGTCTCGTTCTCGCACAATCACTTCGAAGATTTCACTGTCCTGGGTCCCTGCTAGCAGGCGGTCTGCTTTCCAGCACACACTCCGGATAGAGAGACCTGGCAAAAAACACTTTGTTTGGAGGGTGGGTGGGGGGGACTTATCTTCATGCCTATTGTGAATGAAAGACACTAGGACAGCTTCTGACATGACAAATCTTCACCCAGTTCCTAAGAGTGAAGAATTGACTCCACACAACATTCTCTTTTATTGGGCACTTCTTTACATGTGTTAGTCATTTCCAAAGTTACTGGTGACTTATTTTGCAAGACTGATTGCTTTTTCCTACTCGACTTAAGATGTTTATGTGCCTTTGCTGCAGGGTAGGTATATTTTAAATGCTACCTCTTTGAATGAATGAGAGAAATCAGTCTTTATGAAAATCTAACCCACTTTGAAATAATTTCTGATTTTCTATAGAACAGTTAATTATCTCTTCAGTCTGGAGGATGATATCACTGTATTAAAATTACATGTGGGTGATGCTTGAGAATAGTGAATTATCATATTAGACCAGTTTAGAATGTCTATGATCAGAACTTAGATTCATTCTGCTGGGCAAACAGATGCAGCATGTCCCAGGAATATATAAATGAAACTCAGATTTGAATCTCAAAATACCACCATTCACCAGGGAAATCTTTACTCTTGATTAATCTAATTTATGGAATACTCTCTGAAAGCTCAGCATTTATTTATTTATATTTAATGCCTAACCTTTTAGTATTTTATTCTCTCTAGACTTGCTTACATGGGTTTTGTCTTGTGATTTTCTCCCTTTCTTACTGGGATCATTATTTATTGACTTATACAGTGAATTTTCTCATGTCTAAACAGAAAGACCCATCCTTTTGTCCTGCTCTCCATCTCATTCCTCCCTGGGGACCAGTTTTTCTCACTATGTGATTGAAACTGTAGTTATGAAGACAGTGTGATTTACCATACAAGTCACAGCCCTTTGGAAAATAAAAGGGAGCTTTAAAAATACTTAAATGTATTTGTTTTTGCAATATCTATGAGTTAAACAAGAAAAGTTGGTTAAGTCTGCTGAAAGACATATTAAATACTGGAAATATTTTCAGGTACAAAATTCAGACAAAAAAACATTAAGAACAATAAAGCCCAGGACAGCAGAGTGAACAAGCAGAATCAAGAAGACTTTTAGGGCTATCAAATGATTCCGGCGGATACTATAATGGTGGGTACATTGTATCTTTTCATTTTTCTCTTTTTATTTTTATCATCATTATTTATTTATTTATTGGACAGAGACAGCCAGAAATTGAGAAGAAGGGAAGATAGGGAGAGAGACACCTGCAGCCCTGTTTCACACTTGCAAAGCTTCCCCCTGCAGGTGGAAACCAGGGGCTTGAACTGGGATCCTTGCTCACTGTAATGTGTGCACTCAACCAGGTATGCCAACACCTGGCCCTCATGCTATCTTTTCTTAAAGATGTATACACCTGTATTTATTTATCAATATTTACTTACTTATTGATGGGAGGAGTAGAAAGAGAAAATCAGAGCATCACTCTGACACACACAATGCCAGGAACTGAACCCAGTACCTCATGCTTGAGAGTTCAGTGCTTTCTCCTCTGGGTCACCTCCAAGGCCACTGGATGTATGTTATTATATACCAATAAATGCCTGTGAATGCTGAGAATATACAATACCCAAAGTTAGCCCAAGTGTGAGCCAAGGGCTCTGAGTGGCTATGAAGTGTCCATGTTGGTCCCTCCCTTGACACTAAAGCAGCAGTCTGCTGGGCACAGCAGACAGCCCACCAAGTCACCTGAGCACCAGTCCTGGAGCAGGTGAGAAATCGCAACCTTTTACACAATGTAGGCTGTAAACCTAAAACCACTGAATAAAAGCTGTTTAAAAATCTCAGGACAGTGACTGCTTCAGCAGTACATGTACTAAAACTGGAATGATGCAGAGATTTGCATGGCCCATGCATAAGGATGACACGCAAATTTATGAAGAGTTACATGACGTTATATACCTGTGAGACTGTCAAACATCAGAAAGGATATTAACAACAAATGCTGGGGAGTCCGGCGGTAGCATAGCGGGTTAAGTGCACGTGTGCAAAGCACCAAGGATTAGTGTAAGGACCCCAGTTCGATCCCCTAGCTCCCCACCTACAGAAGAGTTGCTTCACACGCGGTGAAGCAGGTCTGCAGGTGTCTCTCTTTCACTCCCCCTGTCTTCCCCTCCTCTCTCCATTTCTCTCTGTCCTATCCAACAACAACAACATAACCATAACAATAAAAAAACAGGGCAACAAAAGGGAAAATATATAAATATGTTGGGGAGCTTGTGGGGGCAAAGGAACCTTCCTGCACTGCTGGTGGGAATGTAAATTGCTCCAACCCCTGTGGAGAGCATTCTGGAGAATTCTCAGAAGGCTAGAAGTAGACCCACCTCACCAGCAATCCCTCTCTTGGGGATATATCCTAAGGAACCAAACACAACCATCCAACAAGATCTGTGTATACCTATGTTCATAGCAGCACAATGTATAATAGCCCAAACTTGCAAGCAACCCAGGTGTCCAACAACAATAGATAGCTAAGAAAGTTGTAATATATATACACAATGAAATACTACTCAGCAGTTAAAAATGATTAAAAATTATTAAATCATATCCTTTGCCTCATCTTGAATGGATCTTGAAAGCATCATGTTAAGTGAGAGCAGCCAGAAAGAGAAGAATGAATATGGGATGATATCACTCATAGGAGGAATTTAACAAGGACAGAAAGGGAAAACAAAGTAAAACTTGGACTGAGTTTGGTGCATTTTACCAAAGCAAAGGACTCTGGGGAAAGAGGGAAAGAGAATGGAGTGGGAGGTGTGGGGGTGAGGGACAGGGTGGGGGTGGGTGCAGGAGCAGCTTTGGGATTCTGGAACATAATGGTGAAAAAGGACACAATTTGTAAATGAGAGAGTTTTGAGACAGCTATCATAGGGGAGCTGAGAAATTGCACCCATGTGTCAACAACTGTACTATAAACTACTAACCCCTCCAATAAAATGACAAAAGAAAAAAAAACACTGAGTCAGATGGCATTCTGGACAATAGAAAGTTCAACCAGGGTACAGGGCCAATCAGCTAGAGAGACCTGGCTGGAGTTCCCAACCAATTCCCTGTGGCCTTGAAAGAATGGCATGTGGCAAGGCACTGACTTAATGAAGTCTTTTAAGTAACTGTGTGAGCTAAACTCCCTGCTCCGTCCCCGGAATTCATTAGGATGTGTCTTAACATGGAAGGAGCGGACTCCCCAGCACACTTCTTATTCCTGCTGTGAGCAGTAAGGAGGGTCACCTTGGCAATGGCCACTTCCGGCTCAGTCACCCAAGACAGGCATTCAAAGCTGAGAAGGACAGACATGAGGTAAAGGCAGACAGACAAGGAAGTCAGCTCAGATATGGAGGAAACTCAGCCTTTGGCCAATGTACCCTTCTTGTCCCTCTGTTTTTCCCAGTCTTTTCAGAAGGCGACTGTTCATTAAATTACATTCCTGTCTCTTCCTTAAAAAGGTCAGTTAACCATCCCCCATGCAGGGTTTGCCCTACCTATAGTTGTTACTACACAAAAGATAGAATGCTTTGTTCATCAAAAAACAGGAGGTAAAGGGATATTAATGATGTCCCAACATCAGAAAAATCCATAAAAATACACTTACTTATTATATTTATTGTGCATTTTCTCTCCCTAATGCCTTAGAAGATAAAAGAGGTGTTTTTTTTTTTTTTCCTCCAGGATTATTGCTGGGGCTTGGTGCCTGCACCACAAATCCACTGCTCCTGGAGGCTATTTTCTTTTCCCTTTTGTTGCCCTTGCTGTTTTATTGTTGTTGTGGTTATTATTGTTGTTGTTATTGATGTTGTTGTTGTTGTTGGGTAGGACAGACAGAAATGGAGAGAGGAGGGGAGACCGAGAGGGAGAGAGAAAGATAGAACTACAGGTCTGCTTCACCACTCCTGAAGCAACCCCCCTGCAGGTGGGGCTTGAATCAGTCTTTTCCTTTTTTGTTGTTTTTATCATTGTTGTGGTTATTATTATTTTTGTTATTGATGTTGTTGTTGCCAGATAGGACAGAGAGAAATGGAGAGAGGATGGGAAGACAGATGGGGAGAGAAAGATAAGACACCTGCACACCTGCTTCACCACTTGTGAAGTGACCCCTCTGCAGGTGGGGATCCGGGGGCTCAAACTGAGATCCTTACGCCGGTCCTTGAGTTTCGCTGTGCTACAGCCCGGCCATATATATATATGTTTTATGCCAGTAGCACAATGTTTTGACTACTAGTTGTGATACAGTTTCAGATCAGAGTGTATGATGGAGAAGTAGACTTCTGTTCTACTTCTTATCTCTTTGACCATTTGGGTCCTTGAATGGTCTTAGGATGTCTGTTCTGTTTGTGAAGAAATGCCTTTGAGAAAGATAGAAAATAAGCTGGGAGTATGGGTCAGCCTGTCAACTCCCATATTCAGTGGAGAAGCAATTACAGACTGATATTTGCTAAAGGCAGCGGCTTGAGTTTTAACTGAAATGAATAAAGATAAGAAAAGGGCACAAACTTCCAGCCACAAAGTAAGTCCTGAGCCCAGGAGATGGCTTAGTGGACTAAGTGCATGCCTGACACTAGTGAGGTTCTAGTTTGATCCCAGGCACCACAAGGGGGCATCGTGGATAACACTAGAGGAACACCACAAAAGGTAGAGAGCAACGTTGTACAGCCTCTCCCTTTCTCTACTCTCAAAAAATATAGAATGGAAATTAGACTGGGGTGGTGATTCAGTGGCATTATACAAGTGTAAGGCCCTGGGTTCATTTCCTGGCACTGAATAAAAAATTAAACCCTGGGGGTGTGGTAGACAGCATGGTAGCTACAGCCGATCAGACTTTGGGGCATATCTGAAAGTCTTGAGAATAGACCTTAAAATTCTCTCTGTGTGGTGAGGGTAGTGAGTTAGCAAGGTGTGATGATGGGTATTCATTAGACTTCTGGAGTGATCATGTTACAATGTGTATATATACTCAGTCATTACACTGCATTCCTACAACTGATGTCATCTGTCAACATATGTAAATCAAAATGATATACACATATCTACATGCTGTATAATTCAGGAAAGTGTTACAGATGTTAATATTATCAAAATACTCAAAATGCAATCCCTTCAGAAAGCCACTGATTGTCTTACAAGACTTCCCCTTCTTCAGGACATCCACGGCTCCACTGTCAACATAAGATGGCCTCAGCCTCGGCAGCAGCTCAACTCATTCCATGCCAGACAGCTTAGCAACTGAGACTTTTTACAAGATCCAGTATTACTTGGGCCCTAAATATAAGCATGTACTCATCCCTCCACCGCTAGCATTTTCTATCTTGACTAAGGGAAACAAAGTCAGAAAGACATGAGAATACTAGGTGCTTCTAGTCCAGCACCTAGAACTGATAAATATTAGCACTTTGAAAGTATGAACATGGATTTTTTAAAAATTTATATATAAAATAGAAACACTGACAAGACCATAGGATAATTGGGGTACAATTCCTACCACCAGAACTCCGTATTCCATCCCCTTCCCTCCCGATAGCTTTCCTATTTTTTTTTAAATAAAAAGAAAACACTGACAAAACCATAGGATAAGAGGGGTACATTTCCACACAGTGCCCACCCCCAGAGTTCCATATCCAATCCTCTCCCTTGATAGTTTTCCTATTTTTAACCTTCTGGGAGTATGGATGGACCCAAGATCACTGTGTGATGCAGAAGGTGGAAGGTCTGGCTTCTATAATTGCTTCCCTGCTGATCATGGGTGTTGACAGGTCCATCCATACTCCCAGCCTGCCTCTCTCTTTCCCTAGTGGGGTGGGGCTCTGGGGAATCAGAGCTCCAGGACACATTGGTGGGATTGTCTGTCCAGGGAAGTCTGGTTAGCATCATGCTAGCATCTGGAACTTGGTGGCTGAAAAGAGAGTTAACATACAAAGCCAAACAAATTATTGACTACTCATGAACCTAAAGGCTGGAATCATGCAGATGAAGAGTTAGGGGGTCTCCGTTTTGTATATAGCTAGTAGATGTATTTTAGTTATATTCCAAAGGGCCTGTGGCTATACTAGTTGTTGTTTTTTCCCCTGAGTCTGAAATCTGATATGCAGGTGGATCCAAGTTATTGTCTGGGGAGATGTCATGGCTGGAAAAAGGACCAGAAAGCTGGATCAGGGAAGAGAGTAGCTACCTAATATGGGAAAGGGGTATAAATGTTGACTGTAAACCCCATCAATTTGATGTGATCTGGGGCCCATATTCAGCTTAGGAGCCTGTGTGACCTCTGCATCCCTGTAGATCTGACTCACATTCTGTGGTCAGGAGTAGAAACATTCCATGCTGCCCCAATATCAGGACCCATCTTCCTTAGGTGTAGCACAGAGTATGTTGTCCATCCTCCCTTCGGAGGATGGAACATTCTCTACTGTTGTTGATCCAAGTTGAGGGCAAGGTCCTATGGGGGCCCACAAAGGGGTCTATTGTGTTGTTCCTGATAGGAATGACCGATAACAATGGAGAGAGGGATTTATTCAAGGTTTAGGCCCATCATGTCTGTTTGGGAATCTCAAGACTCCCCAAATAGGGCCCCAGCTGATGGGGGGGTAGGGTGGACGGATAGTGACTAAAGAGTCATCCTTGAAGTATGCCAGTCTCTTGCCCTTATTCAGCTTTTGCAGTCCTTGCTTTGATAAGGTTAGCTTTGGAGTGAGTGAGGGAAGTGTAATAGGAAGTAGATGAGGAGGGTATCTAAGTCTAAGTGGATACTATTTCACTATGAACTTTATACTGACTCACTGCAGACTATTGTGTATTTTTGCTTTCAGGTATATATTTTGCCCTAATTTATGGTTACATGTGAACATATACTCTATCTCATGGGATCTGGTCTATATCTAGGTTTTGGGACTTTGTTAGGAAGTGAGCTACTTGGAATGGAATTAAAGAATCCTATGCAAGGAAAGGTCTTACTGGAGTAATGAGGCTGAAGGGTTGACATTCCATGCCTGATGTCTCTGGACACAGTCTGAAGTGAAGCATGGTGAGGTGGTACTTGTTGTATTGATTAGGTTGGGATTGGCGGATGCAATATCATTTGGTATGAATTGAGATAATATGCAGGAAAGTGAGCCCCACCCTAGAGGTTCCAGGACTGGGGGAAATATATGCTCTATAGAGGAAGCGGGAGGGTCCTGCTGTCTTAGAGTTTAAGAAGGCAGTAGATAGTTATTGCTATAATCACATTATTTGGCAATTGAGTTAACTCTGAAATATCCCTTTGTTAGGATTTGCTGTATCATACACAACATCACCATAATTTATGACCTTTGACATTATTTGTATATAGCTGTGCCACCGGTTGCTTCTGTTCTCCCTGGTCTAAGCTTTTAAGAGAGTCAACGTATCAAAGACTCAGCCTATGGTCTGTGCATTAAAAAGTTTGAGATGAGGGAGTTGGGCGGTAGTACAGCGGGTTAAGTGCAGGTGGTGCAAAGCAAGAACTGGCAGAAGGATCCTGGTTCGAGTCCCCAGCTCCCCACCTGCAGGGTAGTCACTTCACAGGTGGTGAAGCAGGTCTGCAGGTGTCTATCCTTCTCTCCCCCTGTCTTCCCCGCCTCTCTCCATTTTTCTCTGTCCTATCCAACAATGATGACATCAATAATAACTACAACAATAAAAAAAAGTTTGAGACATTCAATCAAATTTCCCCTCATATTAAATAGTGATTTGTATGACTACAAATTAATAGGAGTGTACATAAACACTGTTCCCACTGTGTCCCATCCATTCCCCCCTACCTCCCCACCCCGTGAAGCCGAACATCCACCCTCACCCTCAACCCAGGGTTTTTTTGGTGCCCTACTCCAAATTCAGTCAAATCCTGCTTTGAGTTTCCCTTTCTGTTCTTCTTTCTCAACTTCTGTTGATGAGTGGGATCATCCCATCCATACTCACTTTATCTTTCTGACTTAGCTCACTTAACATAATTCCTTCTAGCTCCATCCAAGATGGGTCAGAGAAGGTGGGTTCAATGTTCTTTTTTTTTTAATTAATTAATTTATTCCCTTTTGTTGCCCTTGTTGTTTTATTGTTGTAGTTGTTATTGATGTCATTGTTGCTGAATAGGACAGAGAGAAATGGAGAGAGGAGAGGAAGACAGAGAGGGGAAGGAAAGACACCTGCAGACCTGCTTCACCACCTGTGAAGTGACTCCCCTGCAGGTGGGTAGCCAGGGACCCGGTCCAGGATCCTTAGGCCGGTCCTTGCGTTTTGCACCACCTGCGCTTAACCCACTGTGCTACTGCCCGACTCCCGGGTTCATTGTTCTTAATAGCTGCGTAGTATTCCATTGTGTATATTTACCAAAGCTTTCTCAGCCACTCATTTGCTGTTGGGCACCTGGGTTTCTTCCATGTTTTAGCTATTACGAATTGTGCTGCTATGAACATAGCTGTACATATATCTTTTTGGTTGGGGGTTATGGAGTCCTTGGGGTAGATCCCTAGGCGAGGAATTACTGGGTCATATGGAAGCCTTGTAAGAGTTCTTCATACTGCTCTCCACAGAGGTTGTACCAATTTACATTCCTACTAGCAGTGCAGAAGTTTCCCTTTGTTCCCACAGCCTCTCCAGCATTTGTTGCTGCTGTCCTTTTTGATGTATGCCATTCTTACAGGAGTGAGGTGGTATTCCTAAAGAGGCTTAGGAACACAGCTGAACCTTCCTAATCAGGCAGACTGATAAGCCTGGCAAGTTACAAGCACATAGTCATCTTTACAGAGTGGATCCAGGAATTCTTGGGGTCATCGAAAGAGTCTCGGGGGACAGGCAGGAAGAAAACCCAGAAACAAGTTCCAGAGGCCAATTAGGGGGACCTGGCCTGGTTTTCTGACCAGCTTTCATAATCTGAGTTCATGTAGTGAGTGCATTTGAAAACAGCCTCCCCCCCAAACTAACTAATAGGCAGGGGAAAGTCCATGTGAAGGAAAGGTATGGTGCTAGATAAGGATTACTTCTGAATAAACTTGGGCAGGAGAAGAAAGGGAGAGAAAAGGAGGTGCTACATTCTCATTATTTACAAATTTAATGAGATGTCAACTTTTTTTTTCAGAGACCAAGGCAGTGCCATATACAGGCTAGTCTTCAAGTAGAGAAATGATATTTTGTATATTAGACAAGCCAACCCCAGGGGCCCAGCTTTGAAGATAAGGCCACTCCCACAATGGAGACAGCTGTAGGACACCTCTGGGGGCTGGTAACTATTCAAATTCCCTAAAAACATTCATCTCAGTGCCTATTGGAAGTCTGCATGCACAAGAAGTGAGGAGAACTACAGTCTCTCCTGGGCACATTCAAGGAGACCCTGGTGACAAGGATCAGGCAGTACTTCCCAGCTCCTGTCTGTCTATGCTTGGCTTTTAACTCTTCTGACACAGAACAAAAAAGCAGTCATGGTATCCTAACAGGGCGGGGCAAGGTAGCTGAGACACTGGAATACAACTGAGGTACAACTATTTATATTCTGCAATAGGAGTCAGAAAAATATATCAGGTATTATTTGGGATACGGTTGGAAATCTACCAATTGTGAAACAAACAACTAGACAAAATCCAGATCATCTAAAACTATAGTGTGTTTTTCCTTTAAAAAAATGCATGTTTGGGGCTGGGAGTCTGGCTTGACCTGCCAATACCCATGCCCAGACCTTCTACCTTCTGTACACCATAATGATCCTGGGTCCATACTCCTATAGAGAAAGAATAGGAAAGCTTCCAGTGGAGGGGATGGGATATGAAACTCTGGTGGTGGGAAATGTGTGGAATTTTACTCCTCTTATTCTATGGTTTTGCTAATATTTTCTATTTTTTATTTTATAAATAAATTAAATTAAAAAAAATTTTTTTTGGGCCCTTCTGTCAGTATAAACTGAAGGGATGAGGTGTCTGCATGTTGGATATGGTCGCCTTATACCCCTCTGCTGAGAGAAATGTGGACATCTAGGGCCAAGGAGACAGCTCTGAGGGAGAACAGAGAATTCGCTTGCCTGAGGCTCCAGGCTCCATCCCAGGCACCCATGTGACAGACCTAAGCAATGCTTGGGTTTCTGTCATTAAAATACAGAAACAAAATAAGATAATTGAGTTTATTAGAAAGAAAGGAGGGGAGGAAGGGAAGCATTGCACTGTGCTTAGCCCACAACCAGCAGATGGCATTAGAGAGTAATCACATTCACATAAAAATCCTCTAAGGTTAAAAACAAATTCTCACCAGCCCTTCTACCTAGTTTTCTATGCAGCCAGAAAGTAAGAAACAGTTTCCTTCTGATTCTGCCTCTCTCTGCTACAGTCCTGATGGCTTGTCATGGAGAGACAGAGTCCATGAACATCAAGCAATTACAAAAGCCAGACCTTCCACCTTCTGTACCCAATAATGATCCTGGGTCTATGCTCCCAGAGGGATAATAAAAAAGGAAAGCCTCCAATGGAGGGGATGGGATATGGAACTCTGGTGATGGGAACTGTGTGGAATAGTATCCATCTTGTATATCATTATTAAATCAGTAATAATAATAATAATAATAATAGCAGTCAATTGCTCATTTTTAAAAAATGAAAATAAAAACAGCACTCTGAATTCCTTCTTTTTCAAAACTGTTGCTTAGAGACACTGGCTGAGTAAATGATGTTGTTGGCTCTATCATTCTGCATTGTTAATGAAAATTGTACAGTACAGCAGGTCTGCAGGTGTCTCTCTTTTCTCTCCTCTATCTGTCCCCCCATTTCTCTCTGTCTGATCCAATAAAATGGAAAAAAAAATGGCAAAAAAAAAAAAGAAAACTTGTTTGTAGGCTCACCCATCAGGAAACATCTAGTAACTCATAAAAAATGTGCAAGTCATAAAAAATGTGCCTGAATGAGGCTGGACTTGGGTGTTTTGGGTTTTATTCTGGGTATACATAGAGATAAATTGAGCTGGAAGAGACAGACAGCGAGCCACCTGCCGCACTGCTTTATTATAGCTAGCAAAGCCCCCCACCCCTGGCAGGTGGGGACTGGGGCTCCTGTGTGTTGTAGCATGTGCAATTGACTGGATGTGCCACTGCCCAGCCCCCAGATTTGGGCTTGCTATGAACACTTCAGTAAGAAGTCTTTCTTTCTTCTGAATTTAGCTACCTGTTTGCTTGCTTGCTTGTTTTTTCCCCACTGAGATGGAATAAATGCTGGAACTCCTTTGGACCCTAGCAGTACACAGCAAGCTTATGTGAGAGCGATGCCACAAACATCACTGCTTAGGACACAATTTTTACATAGACTGAGAAGTAGCACAGTGGACAGTGATGGACTCTAAAGCATGAGACTGAGTTACGTCCTTAGCATCACATGTTATAAAGTGATGTCTGTTATCCCTCTCTCTTTCCCCTCATAAAAATAAAGCTTTTCAAAAGGAAGGAGGGAAAGGAAAGGGAGTTGGGTGTTTGTTTTTGCCACCAGGGTTGTCACTACGGCTTGGTGCCTGCACTCCTGGTGATCCAATTCTTCCTTTTCTTTTTCCCCTTCCTATTTTTAATTGAGAAGGGAAAGGGTAGTAGAGAGTGAGAAAGAAAGACACCTGCAGACCTGCTTCACTGCTTGTTGCTGGGCTAGCTTCACGGGCGGGAGAGAGACGACCAGGAACTCATGGCTGAGCGGAAACCCAGTCCAATGTTTATTGATCAGAGAAAAATGGCTTTTATACTTTCCAAAGGGGGAAGTGGCAAGTGGTAAAAGGAAATGACTAGGAAAGGGGGAGGAGCAAAAAAGAGTGTGAAGGTAACAAACTTCCATAGCAGCTGTTGTGAAGGTTCTAACCAGTGGGGATTAAACCAATGCCCTGCAGGCAGGGCGGGTCTCAGGCAAAAGTGATTATGTAAATAGACCACAGCATCAAGCAATGCAAGGGAACCTGGCATGATGACCACAGATAGAAACAGAAGCAGAATTAGCCAAAGGAGAAATGATGACCAACAGCTTATGAAGCAGACCACCTATAGGTGGGGAGCGGGGGTTCAAACCCCAGTCCTTAAGCATGATGATATGTGTACTTAACTGAATGTGCCACCACCTGGTCCACAAAGGGAGTTGCTTAAATAGAGAGAAAGCTGTACTGGCATCCAATTAGAGTAAAATATTCTATAAGGAGGAGTATGGGTAGTACTCAGAGATTGTGAAAATTAGGAAGGTGACAAGTAAATGACTGCCATTTCAGGACTGACAGTGCTTGGGCTTAATTAGGCTGCAGTATGCTAAGTCCTTTAAAAGTATAGCCCATCACTGCCTTCAGTGTAGAACAACAATGGTAGAAACTGCCCCATTCTCCAAAGGGAGGCTGGGTCAACATACTCTGCCACTGAAGGAAGACTGGTCCTGAAATGAGTGCAGCCTAGAATGTTCTTAGCTGGGACCATGCAATGTGAGCTCACACTGACAGGGATGCAGTGGTTACCCAAGCTCCTGTGCTGAATATGAAGATATGAGGCCTAAGTCAGAATTATGGAGTTTACTGTTAAAGTTATTAATATACTTATCCCATAATTGAGAGCTACTCTCTGTCCTGATCCAGCTTTCTAGTCATATTTTCAACTCTGATACCATCTTCCCAGACAACACTTTTTGCCCACTTGCATGTTAGCTATGGGGCTGAAGGCAAATGGAATTCCTAGCTTCTTCCCACACAAAGACCCCTAATCTCACCTGTTATATTCTTACTTTTTGGTTCCTGTTAATTAAACAATTTGTCCTGCTTTCTATCAATGCTTTTCAACCACTAAGTTGCAGATGCCATGACGCCAACCTGACTTCCCTGGGCAGGTGACCTCACCAGTGTGTCCTGGAACCTCACCTCTCCAGAGCCCTACCCCACTAGGTAAAGGGAGAAACAGACTGGGGATAATGGATCAACCTGCCAATGCCCATGTCTAGTGGAGAAGCAATTACAGAAAGCAGACCCTCCATCTTCGGCATCCAAAAAGATCTTTGGTCCATACTCCCAGAGGGATAAAGAACAGGGAACCTGGGGCTGGGTGGTAGTGCAGCAGGTTAAGCACATATAGAGTGAAGTGCAAGGACTGGCGTAAGGATCCCCTACTTCACAAGTGGTGAAGCAGGTCTGTAGGTGTCTTTCTCTCCCCATCTTCCCCTCCTCTCTCAATTTCTCTCTGTCCTATCCAGCAGCAGCAGCAGCAGCAGCAGCAGCAGCAGCAATCACAACAATAACTGTTGGTATGCTTCTAAGACCCCTTTTGTCTCATTGGTTTAATCCCCCCTGCTTAACACTGTATTCTATTTACATAACCACTGTTAACTAAGCACCGCCCTGCCTGCAGGGCATTGGTTTAATCCCCACTGGTTCAAGATGTCTTTTTGTTCCACCCCCTCTCATAGTCACCCTGATTTCCACCACTGTCTTTTCACTCCACCCTCTCTACGTCACATCCTGTTTCCACCCTACTTGGCGAGTATATATAAGGACAGGATTGTGATTAGAGATGGCTTAGATAGTGCTGTGTTCCACATGAATAAAGACTGAAGTGCGTACCACTCAACCATGAGTCCCTGGTCGTCTGTCTCCCATCCGCAAAGCTAGTCCAGCAAATAACCACAAAGGCAACAAAATGGCCCACAGGAGCAGTGGATTCGTAGTGCAGGCACTGAGCCACAGTGATAACCCTGGAGGCAAAAAAACTTCCAAGTTGGGGATGGATACAGTACCCTGTTGTTGTGAACTACACCCTTCTTATCCTACGGTCTTGTCAATCACTATTAAATCACTAATAAATTTTTTTTTCAAAAACATACAGTCCATTATTCCTTCTGAGCTACAGGCCATTTCCCTCTGGTTGCCATCTAACAGTGCTTGGTGAGCTGGAGTCAGTGCGACAAGCCAGGTCTGTGAGGCACAGGCTTTATTGCTAGCAATAAACCTGAAGGCTTGCTTCAAGTTCCCCATTTACTGCATATCTGCTTTGATCTTGACAAGGGAGTGTGTGTGGAACCTACTGAGACGCATACAAAACGGAGGGAGTCCCTGATCATCTTCCTTTGACTCTGAGGTCAAGGGTTGGTCATGGGGGGTTAGCAAGTATAAGAAACCCAGTGCACAAGGATGTCACTCAAAATCAGCTGCTCTGGGTCCAAAGCCAAGGAGATGGTACCAGGGAAAAAAGTATAGCCAGGTAAATAACATATTTTCCGTGATATACACACTGTAAAATTAAAAACCTTATTTATGTGGTGCCATTTTTACATGAGCTAGGAGACTAACAAAACACTTTCATATAAAAACACTTTCATGGGGAGTCGGGTGGTGGCGCAGTGGGTTAAGTGCATGTGGCGCAAAGGCTCGCCACCTGCAGGGGAGTTGCTTCACAAGTGGTGAAGCAGGTCTGCAGGTGTCTGTCTTTCTCTCCCCCTCTGTCTTCCCCTCCTCTCTCCATTTCTGTCTGTCCTATCCAACAATGACAACAACAATAACCACAACTATGTTAAACAACAAGGGCAACAAAAGGGAAAATAAATTAATTAATTTAAAAATAAAACACTTTCACGCCTGAGGCACCAAAGACCCCAGGTTCAATCCCAGCACCAACATAAGCCAGAGCTGAGCAGTGCTGTGATTAAAACGAAGAAAACAAACAACAAACTAGAGAGCATTCACACCTCTGAGGACTTTGGGACTCTAAACAATTTCTGATGAACCCCTTTTTCTTCTCAGTTCCTGGCACTTGGACTAATTCCCCTTCATCTGAACAATAAGTTTCCTCCCTGTAAATCCCAGGATTCCTCCTCTACTGAGCCCTTGGTGCTGGCTTCAGGAGTCAGGTCTGAGGCCCAACAATAGCAAATAAACAGACCTTCCTATATACATTTTCATTTCAATCTCGCTCTAACCTAAGTTCTTATTTTAAAAAAAGATAACTCTAAAATGAGACTTAATATATATATATAAAATCTGCTTTGCACCTTCTGGAACAACTGTTATCATAATTCATAACTAACACTGACTGCGCATAGGCCATGCGCCATGACTTACTGGAAACACTGTGAAATATACTTGATCTTCACACTACTCTACAAGATCAGTTCTAGTTTCAGGCCCATTTTATAGATGAGGAAACCAACACCGAGAAATACTGACAAATCAGACCAAGATTTTCAAACATATCATTAAGTTTGGATTTGAATCCAAATCCTCTGATTCTGAATTCATGCTCTTAAACTACTAAGGTAAATACTACTAAAGACTTATTTTTGAAATAAGTTCTTTGGGGTGTCGGGCGGTGGCGCAGTGGGTTACGCGCATGTGGTGCAAAGCGCAGGGACCTGTGTAAGGATCCCGGTTTGAGCCCCCGGCTCCCCACCTGCAGGGGAGTCGCTTCACAGGCAGTGAAGCAGGTCTGCAGGTGTCTTTCTCTCCCCCTCTCTGTCTTCCCCTCCTCTCTCCATTTCTCTCTGTCCTATTCAACAACGAACAACATCAACAATAACAATAATAACCACAACGAGGCTACAACAACAAGGGCAACAAAAAGGGGGAAAAATGGCCTCCAGGAGCAGTGGATTCACGGTGCAGGCACCGAGTCCAGCAATAACCCTGGAAGAAATAATAATAAGTTCTTTGGCTTCAGTGGTTGGTGAGGTGTGGAACTAGATCACTATAATTGTATAGTCTAGTAAACCATTATTACATTGCTAATTTAAAGAAAGTAAAAATAATAATAATAATTTCTTTTATTTATTTATTCCCTTTTGTTGCCCTTGATGTTTTGTTGTTATAGTTACTATTGTTGTTGTTATTGATGTCATTGTTGTTGGATAGGACAGAGAGAAATGGAGAGAGAAGGGGAAGACAGAGAGGGAGAGAGAAAGATAAACACCTGCAGACCTGCTTCACCGCCTATGAAGTGACTCTCCTACAGGTGGGGAGGTAGGAACTCAAAATGGGATCTTTACGCCGGTCCTTTTGCTTCCGTACCACTTGCGCTTAACCCGCTGTGCTACCGCCCAACTCCCAATAATAATAATTTCTTTGGTTTGTTTTATCTATCCATCTCAGAGGGTGAGGACAGTCACACTTTTGTCAAGTCTAAACAAACCAACTTTTTTTTTTTTTTTTTTTTGCCTCCAGGATTCTTGCTGGGGCTCTGTGCCTGCACTACAAATCCAGTGCTCCTGTGGCCATTTTCTCAATTTTTTTTTTTGATAGGACAGAGAGAAATTGAGAGGAGAGGGGAAGACAGAAAAGGAGACAGACAGACACCTGAAGACCTGCTTCACTGCTTGTGAAGTGACCCCCCTGCAGGTAAGGAGCCAGGGCCTCAAACCAGGATCCTTGGGCCAGTCCTTGCACTTAGTACTATGTGCACTTAACCCAGCATGCCACTGCCCAGCCACATCCTCCCACCCCACCAACCAAATTTAATGAAACTCCCATCTGGTGCTTCTTATCAATACAATGTCCTCACAGTAGTACCTTTGTATAAATTCAGGAAAGGAGTCATCTATTGATTCTTACCATACTTTTGATCTTGTATTCAATATGTTTGTGTGAACTGCCTTAAACTTTTTATGAGCTAAGATGGAGAATAGAGAGATACAAATATCAATCTAGAACTTCAAATTGAGTTTAACATTGTTCAAGTTATGATAAGTATTAATATAGACACATTTTACCTTTATATCCTTGTTCTGTCTCCCTGAGGTCAATTTTGGTTATTGGTTTGAAATCCGTGTCCCATAGCCGTATACACCCATCTCGTCCACCCGTGGCAAAGCCTTCTTCACAAGCATACATGCTAAATATTCCAGCCTGTTGATTAAGATAAATACTCAATGCTGTGATCATTCCAAATGGTGATTACAGTTGGATCTCACTGATTAAGAAAACAAAGCCAAAACAAATCCCTTGCTCTCTATTTAAATTTAAATCCTGCTAGGAGACTATTTACCGTACTCTTTAATCTTAGCTGGATTAAAAATTAATAATAAAGCCCAAAACAAACCAGCTCAAGTGTACATTGCCATGAAGTCATGAGAGATTATAAAAGAAAAATAATTCTAGGATACCTTGGTTAAAACAGACATGGAAATCATAAATTCCTTTTTATTATTTATTTATTTTTGCCATTGTCAGAGTCTCATTGATTCAGCTGACTTTTTTCCCCCCAGTGGGTGAGAGGCAGAGAGAGAGAGAGAGAGAGAGAAAGTGAGTGAGTTTGCACAGGGCTGTGGCACATTCAATTAAGCACACGTAGTACTATATGCAAGAACCAGTACAAGGACCGAGGTTCGAGCCCCTGCATCCCACTTGCAGTGGGGACGATTTACAAGTGGTGAAGCAGTCTGCAGATATCTATATTTCTCTCTTCCTCTCTCTCTTCCCCTCCTTTCTCAATTTCTCTCCATCCTACTGAATAAGATGGGAAAATGGGTACTAGGAGCAGTGGATTTGTAGTGCTGGCACTACAGTGATAACATTGGAGGCTGTAGGGGGGGTAGGGAGGCTGGGAAGCTACAGCACTGAAGCTTCCTTCAGTGTGCTGGAGGCAATATTTGAACCTGGATTGTGCATATGGCAAAGCAGCACACCACCCAAATGAACTATTTTGCTGGCCCTATAAATTCAGTCTATGATACCTAAATCTGACAAACCAAAGAAAGACATTAGAAGTATTCTGTATAGGGGCCGGGTGGTAGCGCAGCACACATGACACAAAGTGCAAAGATCCCAGCAATGTACAAATACCATGCAGTTCCTATGAATGGCACTTTTTAACAAAATAGAATGAGTATAAGTGAAATTTGTTTGGAAACATAAAAGGTTCTCCAATTGCCAAAGAAATCCTAAAGGGATGAAAAATATGGAGGCATCATCCACTCTGACTTCAAACTGCACTATGTAGCTATAGTTATCAAATTAGAGTATGAATGGCATGTACACAGACACACAGGCCCATGGATTAGAACTGAGAGTTCATAAATAAGTCCTCACATATATGAACAGTTAACTTATGACAAGGGAGCAAAGAACATAAATGGAGAAAGGATAATCTCTTTAACTAGCACTGTTCAGAAAACTGGTTAGCCATACCTAAAAGGAACTGAACCACTATTTCACACCGGAAACAAACGTTACTCAAAGTGGACTAAAGACTTGCACATTAGACCCCAAACCACAGACTGCACTGAAGAAAACATAGACAGACACATCCTGACACTGGCATCTGAAATTCTTTAAAAAGAGGTCTTCCAACTAGTACCTCTACTTTTAAAAGTCTTCCAGAATATTGAACACTGGAATAGTCCCTTCCAGCTTCTATGAAGCCAACATCACTCTGATACAAAAAGCAGACAGGGACACAACCAAAAAAGAAAACTACGACTAATATCTCTGATGAACATAGATGCTAAAATATTGAACAAAATTCTAGCCAACTGGATAGAGCAGTATATTAAAAAGATTGTTCATCATGACCAATGGGGTTTATCCCAGGGGTGCAAGGTTAGTTTAATATACATAAATCAATGTGATCCACCACATCAATAAATGCAAGAAAACCACATGGTCATATCAATAGATGCAGAGAAAGCCTTTGAGAAAATACAACATCCCTTTATGATCAAAACACTACAAAAAATGGGAATAGATGGAAAATTTCTGAAGACAGTGGAGTCTATATATAGCAAACCTACAGCCAACATCATACTCAATGGTGAAAAACAGGAAACATTTCCCCTCAGATCAGGTACTAGACAGGGATGCCACTATCACCATTACTATGCAACATACTGTTGGAAGTTCTTGTCATAGCAATCAGGCAGGAGCAAGGAATTAAAGGGATATAGATTGGAAGAGAAGAAGTCAAACTCTCCCTATTTGTGGATAACATGATAGTATACATAGAAAAACCTAAGGAATCCAGCAAGAAGCTTTTGGAAATCATCAGGAAATACAGTAAGATGTCAGGCTACAAAATTAACATTCAAAAGTCAGTGGCATTCCTCTATGCAAACACTAAGAAGAAGTTGAAATCCAGAAATCAATTCCTTTTACTATAGCAATAAAAACAATAACATATCTAGAAATAAACCTAACCTAAGAAGTGAAAGACTTGTATACTGATAATTATGAGTCACTACTCAAGGAAATTGAAAAAGACACAAAGAAGTGGATATTCGATGTTCATGGGTTGGCAGAATTAACATCATCAAAATGAATATACTACCCAGAGCCATATACAGATTTAATGCTATCCCCATCAAGATCCCAAGCACATTTTGAGGAGAATAGAACAAATGCTACAAATGTTTATCTGGAACCAGAAAAGACCTAGAATTGCCAAAACAATCTTGAGAAGAAAGAACAGAACTGGAGGCATCGCACTCCCAGATCTCAAAGTGTATTATAGGGCCATTGTCATCAAAACTGCTTGGTACTGGATCATGAATAGACACACTGACCAGTGGAATAGAACTGAGAGCCTGGAAGTAAGCCCCCACACCTATGGGCATCTAATCTTTGACAAAGGTGCCCAGACTATTCAGTGGGGAAAGCAGAGTCTCTTCAACAAATGGTGTTGAAAAAAATGGGTTGAAACATGCAGAAGAATGAAACTGAACCACTATATTTCACCAAACACAAACGTAAATTCCAAATGGATCAAGGACTTGGATGTTAGACCAGAAACTATCAGATACGTAGAAGAAAATATTGGCAGAACTCTTTTCCGCATACATTTTAAAGACATCTTCAATGAAACGAATCCAATTACAAAGAAGACTAAGGCAAGTATAAACCTAAGGGACTACATCAAATTAAAAAGCTTCTGAAAAAGAAACCACTACCCAAACCAAGAGACATCTTACAGAATGGTAGAAGATCTTTACATGCCATACATCAGACAAGAAGCTAGTAACCAAAATATATAAAGAGTTTGCCAAACTCAACCACAAGTAAACAAATGACCCCATCCAAAAATGGGGAGAGGTCATGGATAGAATATTCATCACAGAAGAGATCCAAAAGGCCGAGTAACACATGAATAAATGCTCCAAGTCTTTGATTATCAGAGAAATGCAAATAAAGACAACAATGAGATATCACTTCACTCCTGTGAGAATGTCATACATCAGAAAAGGTAACAGCAGCAAATGCTGTAGAGGTTGTAAGGTCAAAGGAACCCTCCTGCACTGCTGGTGGGAATGTCAATTGGTCCAACCTCTGTGGAGAACAGTCTGGAGAACTCTCAGAAGGCTAGAAATGAACCTACCCTATGATCCTGCAATTCCCCTCCTGGGGATATATCCTAAGGAACCCAACACACCCATCCAAAAAGATCTGTGTCGACATATGTTCTTGGCAGCACAAAGTATAATAGCCAAAACTTGGAATCAACCCAGGTGTCCAACAACAGATGAGTGGCTGAGCAAGTTGTGGTATATATACATAATGGAATACTACTCAGCTACTAAAAATGATGACTTCATCGTTTTCAACCCATCTTGGATGGAGCTTGAAAAAAATCATGTTGAGTGAAATAAGTCAGAAACAGAAGGATGAATATGGAATGATCTCACTCTCAGGAAGAAGTTGAAAAACAAGATCAGAAGAGAAAACACAAGTAGAACCTGAACTAGAATTGATGTATTGCACCAAAGTAAAAGACTCTGGGGTGGGTTGGGGGGAGAATACAGGTCAAAAAAGGATGACAGAGGACCTAGTGGGGGTTGTATTGTTATATGGAAAACTGGGAAGTGTTATGCATGTACAAACTACTTTATTTACTGTCGAATGTAAAACATTAATTTCCCAATAAAGAAATTAGAAAAAAAAAAAAGAGGTCTTCCATGTGACCAGCAACTCAACTCCTGAGCATCTATCTGAAGAACACAAAATTATTAATCCAAAAAAAGAAAGAGAGTACGTATGTGTATTCATTCCAATACTTTTTTAAGTTTTTTAATATTTATTTTTCCTTTTGTTGCCCTTGTTGTTTAACCTTGTTGTGGTTACTGATGTCGTTGTTGTTGGATAGGACAGACAGAAATGGAGAGGGGAGAGGAAGATAGAGGGGGAGACAAAGACAGACACCTGCAGACCTGCTTTACCGATTGTAAAGTGATTCCCCAGCAGGTGGGGAGCCAGGGGCTTGAACCGGGATCTTTACGCCAGTCCTTGCACTTTGCACCACCTGCACTTAACCCGCTGCACCACTGCCCGACTCCCCATTCCAATGCTTTTGACAACAATCAAGATATATAGACAATCACCCATATGCCTAACAACAGACCAGCAGATATAGAAAATGTAAAAAAAAAATGTATAGATAAAATGTTACTCATCTACTAAAAAGTATTAAATTTCACTTTCTGATACAACATGGACAGAGCTGGAGGTGATCATGTTAAGCAAAATAAGTCATGAGGAGAAGATAAAATCATCTCACTCATATACAGAACATAAGGAAACAAACAGAAAGGAAAGAAGCTAAGTCAAACAAAAACTTGGAGGTTCTTACTCAGAGCTGAGGTGATCAAAGTGGGAGGGGACAGGAAACCTTCAAGTGACAATTGAGAGCAGGATAGTAACACCTGGCTGATGACCATGTTTTATGGTAGTACTCAATCTGATGAGAGGTGAAACTATCCCCTAAAATAGACACTCTTGAAAACTGTTACCTTAACTGTAAAAAAAAAAAAAAAAAAAAAAAAAAAGCTTGAAAAGTATTGCTCTGACCACTGGTCACACCCATTTGGGAACACCATCATAAGCCCTTTTGTGGGTTTCTTCAGGACCATACCTTCACCATGAATTAGCAATGGTTGGAACTGTCTCACTCTCCAAAGGGAGGGAAGCTGGCTCAACCTACTTTTCTACTGGAGGAAGACTGGTCTTGAAATGAGTGCAGTCTGGAATGTTTCCAGCTGTAATCATGAGCTGCAAGCTCAGACTAACAGGGACTCAGAGGTTACACAGGCTCCTGTGCTAAATATAAATATACATGGGCCTGGGGCCAGGTGGATGGGGTAAATAGTTAATTTTATTAATGAATTTTCTTCAAAATTGAGAGCTACTCTCTGCCCTAACCCGACTTTCTAGCTTTATTCTCAACTCTGACACCATCTTCTCAGACAGTATTTTTGTCCAACTCCATGTTAGTTATCAAACTCAAGCAAAAACTACAAAAGTCATAGTCCCCTAGGAACATAAACCTAAAACAGACTTACTCATTTCTTTCCACCCTAAGATTTGTATTATCATCTGTTCTATTCCTACTTTTTGGTTCATATTCATTAATCACTTTGTCCTGCTTTATATCTTATTGCCTTTCAGTCACCAAGTGGCAGACATTACCTTGACACCATCCTGAATTCCCTGGGCAGATGACCTCACCTGTGTTCTGGATCCTCACCTCGCCAGAGCCCTACCCGACTAGGGAAAGACAGAAACAGGCTGAGGGTATGGATTGACCTGCCAACGCCCATGCCCAGTGGAGAAGCAATTACAGAAGCCAGACCTTCCACCTTCTGCACCCCATAATGATCCTGAGTCCATACTCCCAGAGGGATAAAGAATAGGGAAGCTTCCAATGGAGGGGATGGGACATGGAACTCTGGTGTTCGGAACTATATGAGATTGTACCCCTGCTATTTTACAATCTTGTTAATCATTATTAAGTCACTAATAAAAATTTTTTTAAAAAAGAACTACTGGTCTGAGATGAAACTAATGAAGCAGTTCTAGCTCTGACAAGCTGCTTCTGATAAAGAAAAAACTAACTAGCCTGTCAATATTTGAGGTGAAGGCTAATTAAGTTATTAATGATACCAACAACATATTTAGGTGAGTAACAATAACTTGGAAACTCTTTCATGATTCTTTTCATGAATGTTTAGGGAGTATGCAGAAGAGCCCACAGATCCTAATACAAGGGGGCAGGCAATCAACAGCATTTTGTGTTTTTAACTTATCAACTGAATCATCCATCAGACTCCCACATGGGCATGAATACTCACACTGTGTGCTCCTTGAATGGTGCGGAGTAAATTGAGCCCTTTCCAGACATAGATGTCACCATTTAAAGCACCAGAGTAGGTAATATCTTCTTTGGCACATGCAAGGCAAAGAATGGTCTGAAGATCCCCCATCTTGCCAAATATCCCTCTTTTTGCAGTCAGGGCATTTCCACATAGTGTCCAGAACTAGAAGGTGAAGGACAAAATAAGTAGATTCTCAAAAAAGAGTATTCTGAAGCATGGCTTTGTTAATATATTCTTGCATGTGTTGTGCATATTGCATGTCATCTGCATCAGCTAAGACTCACCTCTCCAGAGCCCTATCCCACTAAGGGAAGAGAAGAAACAAGCCAGGGGTTATGGATCTACCTGCCAATACCCATGTCCAGTGGAGAAGCAATTACAGAAGCCAGAACTCATACCTTTTGTTCCATATAAAGAATGTTGGTCCATGCTCCCAGAGAGATAAAGAATAGGGAAGCTTCCAAGGAAAGGGAATGGGACATGGAACTCTGGTGGTGGGAACTGTATGGAAACGTATCCCTTGTTCTCTTATAATCTTGTCAATGATTACTAAGTCATTAATAACAAAGGGGGGGACAAGCAGTGCTGCACCAGTGTAAAGGCACACAGTACAAAGTGCAAGAACCAGCACAAGGATCCTGGTTCAAGCCCCTGGCTCCCTACTTGCAGGGAGGTTGCTTCACAAGCAAGATGCAGGTGTCCATCTTGCTCTCTCATTCTCTATCTTCTCCTCTTCTCTTCATTTCTCTCTGTCCTCTCCAAAAAAAAATTAAAAATTAAAAAAAAAACACGGCTGCAGGAGCAGTGGATTTGTAACGCCACCACTGAGCCCCAGTAGTAAGCCAGTGATAAAAATAAGGGGGGGGGGAGGCAGGAAGCCACTGGGAAACTCCCCATGGTTATAAAGAATGAAGACATTTCACTCTAAATATTTCACATGCATGAATTTATAGCACTGTATAGTCATGGATATCTCCTGTCATAATTGAGGAACTCTTATATTTTTATTCTTTTTTTTAAAAAAAGATTTATTTTATTTGATAGGACAAAGAGAAATTGAGGGGGGGAGACAGGGAGAAAGAGAGACACCTACAACCTTGCTTTAACACTTGTGAAGCTTTCCTGCTACAGGTGGGGACCAGGGGCTTGAACAAGGATAAAAAATAATCTGTGAGGGGGGTCAGGCAGTAGCCCAGTGGGTTAAGCATACATGGCATAAGGATCCCGGTTCAAGCCGCAGCTCCCCACCTACAAGGGGTCTTCACAGGCAGTGAAGCAAGTCTGCAGGTGTCTATCTTTCTCTCCCCCTTTGGCTTCCCCTCCTCTCTCGATTTCTCTCGGTCCTATCCAACAACGAACAACATCATCAACAACAATAATAATCACAACAAGGCTACAACAACAAGGGCAACAAAAGGGGGAAAAATGGCCTCCTGGAGCAGTGGATTCATGGTGCAGGCACTGAGCCTCAACAATAACCCTGGAGGCAATAATAATAATAATCTGATGAAAAGACAGGTCCTTGTGCTTCACACTATGTGCGCTTAACCTGGTACATTACTACCTGGCTCCCTCTCTCTCTCTCTCTCTCCCTATCTTCCCCTTCCCTTTCAATTTCTGACTGTCTCTATCCAATAAAATAAGAATAATTTAAAAAGTCACATGAAAGCATTTTTGGAGTGCATCAAAGATTTGGTATTCAAAGACTCAGCCTATGTATTAAAAAGACTCAGTCTATGTTCTAAAAAGTTTGAGACATATGATCAATTTTTCCCCTCTCATATTAATTAAATAGTGGTTTATATGACTACACTTTAATAGGAGTGATGATATAGACCAGGTCCCCTGATATAGAGCATATGTTCACACGTGTCCATAAACCAGGGAAAAATATATACCTGAAAGCAGAAGTACACAAGAGTCTGCAGTGAGTACCTCCCAACACTTCATCTGCACTATTCCAGTCTTTCGGTCCATGATTGTTCAACAATGTGTTTGGCTTTGTACGTTAACTCTCTTTTCAGCCACCAGGTTCCAGATGCCAGCGTGATGCTGACCAGAATTCCCTGGACTGATGACCCCACCAAAGTGTCCTGGAGCCCTGCTTCCCCAGAGCCCCAACCTACTAGGGAAAGCAAGAGGCAGACTGGGAGTATGGATCGACTAGTCAACGCCCATGTTCAGTGGGGAAGCAATTACAGAAGCCAGACCTTCTACCTTCTGCAACCCACAACGACCCTGGGTCCATACTCCCAGAGGGATAGAGAATGGGAAAGCTATCAGGGGAGGGGATGGGATATGGAGATCGGGTGGTGGGAATTGTGTGGAGTTGTACCCTTCCTACCCTATGGATTTGTTAATTTATCCTTTCTTAAATAATAATAAAAAAAAAGATTTGGTATTCAACTTGTGACTGAAATCATTCAATGAATGTTAGGCAAGTTTTAGGAAGAAAGATGGAGGTCTAGAACTGGACACGGTGAATATAGGTAGCAAAAATAGTTTGCTGAGACTTGCTGAGGTGTGTTGTGAATTTCTTTCTTTTGAAGCAAAAGTATTGATAATAAAGAATGGTTTAGTGGCACTTGCAGATTCCCATATTCCAGATGAATAAAAATACTTGTCTTTGCTTGGAAGAAAAAAGGTTTACTAACAAACAACAAACTCAACAGGATAAGCAACTCTATCTGAAATTAAGTTCAACAGTTTTATCTGTCCCCCACTCTTTTTTTTTAATTAAGTGATTAAAGTTCATATTAACTAAACAGCTAATGTACTGTTTTGAATAATCTGTAGGGCTTATGGAGAAAAGTTAAGCCATGATAGTTTATTAAGGAGGTAACTTCTAATGGGAAAAAGTCTACACAAGAAGCCAGAAAATGAGTTTTTAAGTCATATCTGCAGCATTATTATGTGATCCAAAGGAACTGGAACAGGAATTAAAATTACTGTGCCATTACAGATTCAGACACTGTTTCAGTAATTCTCTTAAGAAATTCCAGGTGAAGTAATACCCTTTCTTCCCTAAAAAATTAGAAATTTCAGTCTCAGAGAGACTCAAGAGTTTTCTCTGAGTCAGGACCAGGATTCCAAGTCAAATATCTTCATGGGTTTGTCTTCCTCACTGTGGAAGCTACAAGGTGGGTGATTTTCTCCTAGACCAGGGTCTCAGTTTCAGCAGGCAGTTCAACCCAGCTGAAACTCAACTCATCAAAAACTCACAAATTTGGGGGGGGGGAGGGCCCTAGACTTAAAGCGCACATGGTGTAAGGTGCAATGACTGGTGCAAGGATCTGAGTTTGAGCCCCTGGCTCCTCACCTGCAGGGGGGAGGTCAATTCACAATGGGTGAAGCAAGTCTGCAGGTGTCTATCTTTCTCTCCCCATCTTCCCCTCCTCTCTCAATTTCTCTCTGTCCTTTCCAACAGCAGCAGCAGCAGCAACAACAACAACAACGGGGAAAGATGGCCTCCAGGAGCAACAGATTCATAGTGCAGGTAACGAGCCCCAGCAATAACCCTGGAGGGGGAAAAAAAAACCCTCACAAATTTCTCTACTTGTGGCTGAAAGAACAACTCAGTGCCTCTGCCATCTCTTGGACAGATTTGAAACCTGAGGGCAGATAGATAGCTCTGATTAATAAAAATTCAAGAAAATTTACTATTTAATGTTATAATATATTCAATGGGCAAATTCTTTTAAACATACAGGTTCTCTTGATAATAAAATATCATTACTAAAGAAAATAATGACAAATGTTGACCATATTATTTATGGTCCAAGGTAATTTCTGCTCTCCCATTCCATGATTCGCAAATTAATTCCTAAGTGCAGCCTTTCTCCTAACCTTTGCTTCCTTCTAAGCTCTTCCCTGCCAAGCTCACCTGTAGACCAAGGCTCAGCTCAGATGACATCCACTCCCTGGGACACACATCATTCCTCTCTAATGGGGGAATCTCTCTAACCTTGGGTCATGCCAGTTTTGCCCCCTCTCAGGAAATTTTCAGCAAATTTAAAATAGGGCCAGGTTTTATTGCTTCCCAAAGTACAAACTGAACAAATGCTTATCAAGCTCAGTGAGTTTTCTAGCCTTGCAGGTGAAGTGAATAGAGCCCAAGGAAGGTTCTTCTAACTGCGGCTCAAACAAAAACCTCCTGTATTTTTCAGCAGGCATTTCTCAGGCTAACACCAGATCTTACATGCATAATAAATACCTCATAATACCTCATAGTAAATGTCTTTTTGCATTACTTTGACAATAATTTTAAAATAGGGAAAATGTCTAGCTCATTCATCAGCTCACTGCTTAGATGTAAGTTTTACACTCTCAGATAATAATCTGATTTATTTACTACGTACACACAAAGCTAGAAAAGTATACATCTGGAAAAAATATAGTATTTTGTCTATCTACCACGCTTGCTGCTTCTACTTTGCTAGCTTGTCTCTTGTTTCTTGGGGGTAGAGAGAGTGTGTTTATACATATATATTTTTTGAACTTATGCACAATGATTCAGTTATGTTGAACTTACATCTACATGGTTAACCGTCATAATTCCTCTGCTTTTAGCATCAGCATTTAGTTAGTATTTGAATCACTAAATGTTCCTTTTCCACTGCCTGCTGCTTCACTTGACTGTATGTCTATTGCACTTGTAGAAGCATGGCAGCAGCTGATAGCAGGGCAGTTCAAGGCCAGAAATGCAGGTAAGGCGGCTCTAAATTTAAGGGGTGGGGGAGGGCTGGTGAATGTGGAAGTTACATTTACCAACATCAGATTATGTATACATATACAGACATCTTTCATACAAAGTTCCAACATCGATTTTAACGTGCTCCATTACCTTTATATGTTTCACTCCACAGCTCACCACTCTGTTTGGCTGATATGGATCCCAGGAAATATCAAAAATCTGTTTGAAAAAATTAAAAAGTTGTAATTCTGGTCACTAATGTGTTTTTTGCCTTCTTCAGAGATACCAGTCCAACTGTGAAAACTCTACCTTAACATTAAAATACAATGTTACCTACACAGTTTGAAAAAATGGAGGCCCTGGGCTGAGCCAGGAGACAGCTAACACAGCTTTGATTGTTTCATGTTTACTTACTGAGTGAGGGAAGAGGCGATTAACTGAAAACAAGCAATCACTGAAAACAAACTGTGTCCAGTGCTATTGGTGTCTCTCTCTCTCTCCCCGTCTCCCCCCTACTTGTGTCTCACCCTCTATAAAAAAAAAAGGGTGGAGGTAAGTGACAGAGTTGTGGTACAAGTACTAAGCTCCATCAGTAATCTTGGCAGTATAAATAAATAAAACAACCTGGGGAAGGAAAATGGTGTGTTTTTTAAATTTTTTTTTTTATTTATTTTCCCTGTTGTTGCCCTTGTTTTTTTTTTTTTTATTATTGTTGTTACTGATGTCATCATTGTTGGATAGGACAAAGAGAAATGGAGAGAGAAGGGTAAGACAGACACCTGCAGACCTGCTTCACCACCTGTGAAGCGACACCCCTACAGGTGGGGAGCCGGGAGCTCAAACTGGGATCCTTACGCCGGTCCTTGCACTTTGCACTACCTGCTGCGCTACCACCCGACTCCCAAATAGTGTGTTTCTATCTGAGATAAATAAATCCATATTATTTGGGGCAATTTTTTTTTTAATCAAACCTTCTTTTTTTACTCTTTATTTGATAGAGACAGCCAGAAATAGAGAGAGGGAATGGGGTGCTACAGAGGGAGAGAGACAGAAAGACACCTGCAGCCCTTGCTTCACCACTCGTAAAGCTTTTCTTTTGCAGGTGGGGACCAGGGCTGGAGCCCAGGTTCTAGGGCACTGTAACATGTGCACTCAACCAGATGCACCCGGCCCCTTAATCAATCTTTTTTTTTCCTTTATTGGGGAATTAATGTTTTACATTCAACAGTAAATACAATAGTTTGTACATGCATATCATTTCTCAGTTTTCCATATAACAATACAACCCCCACTAGGTCCTCTGTCATCCTTCCTTAATCAATCTTTCTATAGCTCTCTACAATACTTTTAAAATACTTTGGCAGGGAGTTGGGCAGTAGCTCAGTGGGTTAAGCGCATGTAGTGCCAAGCGCAAGGACCACAGTAAGGATCCCGGTTCAAGCCCCCAGCTCCCCACCTGCAGGGGAGTTGCTTCACAGGTGGTGAAGCAGGTCTGCAGGTCTTTCTCCCCCCGTCTTTCCCTCCTCTCTCCATTTCTCTCTGTCCTAACAACGACATCAATAACAACAATAATAACTACAATAATAAAACAACAAGGGCAACAAAGGGGAAAATCAATAAATATTTTAAAAATACTCTGGCAGTAGCTTTTCACTAAAAATATTTAGAAAATGCTTTATTGTTTCTCAAGTAAAATATGTTCAATAGCTAACTACAATTTAATGTGGCCGGCAGTTTCTAGTAGTTAAGAGAAGTGAATATTCCCTAACCTAATTATCTGGCAACAACTTAACCCCCAGTAAGGAGCACTACAAACCATCAGAAAAAGAAGGGGGACTGACACCCACATTCAGCAAAATGAAGCAATCATAGACCATAATAAAGAGCACTATGAAAAACAGCACCTGGCTCAAGTACCAAGTACCTTTGAGGTCTCAGTACTCATTTGGCTGTGTGAGCTGAGCTAAGAGTCTTAGAATCTTTACCCTTAACCTCTAAAATGAGTGACATCATCTCAGCTCTGTTATGACACTAATTTAGATGATGTGAGCACCAGGCTATGAAATACTCACTATACACAAATAAGTGCTACAGGTGAAATATTTCAGTCACTAAAATAATATTGAAGACATTCATTTGACCACAGCAGCCATTGACACTGGCATCAGTAACAAAGAGTAAATACTATATAGGACACAAAATATGGGGTCTAAAAATATGTAAAGTATTTTTATTTATTTATTTATTCCCTTTTGTTGCTCCTGTTGCTTTTATTGTTGTTGGATAAAATAGAGAGAAATGGAGAGAGGAAGGGAAGACAGAGAGGGAGAGAGAAAGATAGACACCTGCAGACCTGCTTCACCGATTGTGAAGTGACTCCCTTGCAGGTGGGGAGCTGGGGGCTCGAACCAGGATCCTTAAGCTGGTCCTTATGCTTTGTGTCATGTGCGCTCAGCCCACTGTGTTACCACCCAACTCCCTTACATAAAGTATTTTTTAAAAGAGAATTTTACAGGGGGTCGGGCTGTAGCACACTGGGTTAAGCATACATCACGCAAAGAGCAAGGACTGGTATAAGGATCCCAGTTCAAATCCGCGGCTCCCCGCCTGCAGAGGGGTTGTTTCACAGGCAGGGAAGCAGATCTGCAGGTGTCTATCTTTCTCTCCCCCTCTCTGTCTTCCCCTCCTCTCTCCATTTCTCTCAGTCCTATCCAACAACAACAATGATAAATAACAAGGGCAACAAAAGGGAAAAAATAGCCTCCAGGGGCAGTGGGATTCATAGTGTAGGCACTGAGCCCCAGCAATAACCCTAGAGGCAAAAAAAAAAATTAAAACATTCTAGACTTTGGGGACAAGGTGGTGGTACACTTGGTTAAGCATACATGTCACCATGTGTAAGGGCCTGGTTTCAAGCCCTGGTCCCCACCCACAGGGGGAAGCTTCATGAGCAATGAAGCAGTGCTGCAGCTCTCTCTCTCTCTCTCTCTCTCTCTCTCGCTTTCTCTCTCTCCTCTCAATTTCTCTCTGCTCTATCAGACATATAAAAATAAAATAATCAATAAACATTCTAGACTGTTAAAAAATTAAAGATTCCTCACTAGAATAGCACCGTACTTTTTATAAGCTACTCCTAACTGGAAAGCATATACTGCATTAACAAAACCAAAGGAACTCTCTTATGAGGTCACAACATAAATAGAAAACAGCAATATCCAAAAATATACCATCACAAGTATTATCAACCTGTTCAGTAAGTAGTAAATACAGCAATTAACCAGTAAACTAGTGCTAACATGGAGGTGGGATAGAACCTCAGGCTCAGGCAAAAACTAATAAAATCATGGGACCTTTGAAATATACCTAAAATAGACCTTCTAGCTATTTCCAAAATGGAGACCCCAAATCTCCACCTTCAATATTCCAGCCTTTAGGTACATGATTAGTCAACAATTTGTTTGGCTTTATATATTAACTTACTTTTCAGCCACCAGGTTCCAGATGCTACCATGATCAGACCAGACTTCCCTGGACAGAAAACCCCACCAATGTGTCCTGGAGCTCCACTTCCCCAGAGCCCTTCCCCACTAGGGAAAGAGAGAGACAAGCTGGGAGTATGGATGGACCAGTCAATGCCCATGTTCAGCGGGGAAGCAATTACAGAAGCCAGACCTTCCACCTTCTGCATCCCACAATGACCCTGGCTCCATACTCTCAGAGGGTTAAAGAATAGGAAAGCTATCAGGGGACAGGATGGGATATGGAGTTCTGGTAGTGGGAATTGTACCTCTCTTATCCTATGGTTTTGTCAATGTTTCCTTTTTTTATAAATAAAAATTTAAAAAAATATGTAGCCAGGGTCATGAACCACTGTGAAAATCAGTGAGCATGAGGGGGTGCAGGCCACTTCCTACAGTACAATTCTACTGCTGCTCACTCCTGGAATATCTAAGGACTTAAATCTCAAATACAGCAGCCTAGGAGGTGGTGCAGTGGATGAAGTCTTTGACCCTCAACCATGAGGTCCTGAGTTCAATTACCAGCACTGTATGTACAAGAGCAATGCTCTGGTTTTCACTTTCCTTTCTCTCATCAAAGAATAAATTAAGTCTTTAAAGGGGCAGGGTAGTGGTGCATCTGGTTGAGCACAGATGTGACCAGGTGCAAGGACCCAGGTTCAAACCCCATCTCCAACTGCAGGGAGTAAAGCAGTAAAGCAGTGGTGCATGTGTCTCTCTGTCTCCCCATCTTCCCTTTCCTTCTCAACTTCTATCTCTACCAAATTAATTTAAATATATATATATACATATATATATATATATATATATATATATATTTTTTTAGTCTTGAGTACAGGGGGCTGGGCAGTGGCAAACTTAGTTGAGGGACCTGGGTTCAAGCCTCCACTCCCCACCGCAGGGAGAAAGCTTCACTAGTGAAACAGGTCTGCAGATAATCTCTTCCTCTATGTCTCCCCTACCCTCTTTCTCTCTGTCCAATCAAATAGAAAAGAAACTAAAAAAAGGAAAAATGAGCACTGGGAGCAGTGGATTCTTCATATAAGAACCAAGCCCCAGCATATGATAACCCTACTGGCAATTTAAAAAAAAATCCTGAGTATATTTTTGCCTATATGTAACAAGTATGAGATTCCTTTAAAATAATTCTCCCTGGGAGTTGGGTCGTAGCGCAGCAGGCTAAGCACACATGGCTCAAAGCACAAGGACCGGCGTAAGGATCCCAGTTCCAGCCCTCAGCTCCCCACTTGCAGGGAGGTCACTTCACAGGCAGTGAAGCAGGTCTGCAGATGTCTATCTTTCTCCCTCTGTCTGCCCTTCCTCTCTCCATTTCTCGCTGTCCGATCCAATAACAATGAAATTAATAACAGCAACAATAAAAAAACAAGGCAACAAAAGGGAATAAGTATTTAAAAAAATAATTTAAAAATAATAATTATCCCTAAACAAATGTACCATTCACAAACCAAGCAAATAATTCAGAGTTCAAGATAAGTAAGAGACAATATATTTAATATTTACCTAGGGCTTCATTGTACATGATCATTTATATTGTGCATAAACATACAGCAACTAGGAATTGATGTTAGGAGGCCATTCAAATTCATTTTCAAATTAGAAAATCAAGACGTAACATAGGCCAGTTATTTTAATCATACAAGATGCTGGTCAAACAGATGACTGATCAGTTAATGCATAAACCTATTTCCAACTATAGTGAGAGAGAAAGATAGAGAGAGAGAGAGAGAGAGACCGGGGGGGGGGGGGGAACCACGGTTACTAAAGCTTCGTTTAAAGCAGTAGGGCCAGGCTCAAACCTGGATCCATACATGGAAAAGTAGCACATTATCTAAATGAGCTATTTCAGCAGGCCTACATAATAAGCCTGTTTCATCTGCTATCCTGCTGAGACCACCTAGATTATCATCTCTCAGCACAATGACTTAAATCTGAATGATAGGAAGATTACCATCTATCCTCAAGGTTCTAAAGTGTAACAAAGTTATTACTTTTATTTGAAATTCAAATAAATATAATTATAAACATCTTGTGAATATCATTTTCTAACGAGTATTTCCATTTCTAATTAAACACATCAAATCTTCAATTCAATTCTGTAATGGTTTTATGAAGTATTAAAACATGCTTCACCTATAAAAAGTAATAATCTAAATATGGGGTCTAATCACCAGAAGAGGTCATGTGAGTACAGGTACTGATCATTAATTGATTTTTTTGTTTGTTTGTTTGCCACCAGGGTTACTGCTGTACTGCTGTAGTTAGGTGCCTAGACGAAGAATCCACTGCTCCCAGCAGCCATATATATATATATATATATAGCCATTTTTTATTTGATAGGACAGAGATAAATTAAGAGGGATGGGAAAACAGAAAGGAAGAGAGGGGGCCCAGGTGATAGCACAGTGGTTTACACACACATGGCATGAAGTGCATGGACCAGAGTAAGCATCTTGGATTGAGTCCCCAGTTCCCCACCTGCTGGGGGGTGGGGGGGGGTCACTTCACAGGCGGTGAAGCAGGTCTGCAGGTGTCTATCTTCCTCTCCCCCTGTCTTGCCCTCCTCTCTTGATTTCTCTCTGTCCTGTCCAACAACAGTAATGGCAACAATAACAACAAGGGCAACAAAATGGGAAAAATGTCCTCCAGGACCAGTGGATTCGTAGTGCAGGCACGGAGCCCCAGGGAGGCAAAAAAGAAAAAAGAAGGGAGCCGGGCCGGTAGCGCAGTGGGTTAAGCGCAGGTGGTGCAAAGCACAAGGACCGGTGTAAGAATCCCGGTTCGAGCCCCCGGCTCCCCACCTGCAGGGGAGTCGCTTCACAGGCGGTGAAGCAGGTCTGCAGGTGTCTGTCTTTCTCTCCCCCTCTCTGTCTTCCCCTCCTCTCTCCATTTCTCTCTGTCCTATCCAACAACAACAACATCAATAACAACAATAGTAACTACAACAATAAAAAAAAAAGAAAGGAAGAAACAAAGTAAGACATCTGCAACATGGTTTCAGTACTGGTGAGGCTCCCCCCCTGCAAATAGCAACCAGGTGTCTGAACCCAGGTCCTTGTGCAAGGTGGCACGTGGGCTCTACTAGGTATACCACTGCTTAGGCCCCTAATTTTTTTTTAAATATTACCTTCTGAGATGGATTTTTACAGAAAAAAAAAGTCTACATGTGGTCAATTTACTTTTTGAAATGTGACAGTACTTGAAAAGCTGCCTAATAATTCCCTCCTAATTAGGGAGCCTCCAGGCCTGATTCAATAAGGTTTTCTTACCCGGTCAGAATGGCCAGTGGATGAGGCCAGAAGTTTTCCCTTCCTCCAATCCCAAATGCAGACTGTGTTTTTGGCATCCAGTCCCACAGAGGCCAAACGCTAAAAAATAAAAGCAGTTAATAGTTGAATATGACAAGACTTTCTCCAACCTGTGCCTTTAAACACATGGCTACAGCTTAGTTACTTTACGGCAGAAAGCAAAATCTCATGTCTCCAAAATCCACCCTATCTGCTGAAATTTCAAAAACCTCAAAGGCACAACCCATTCTTACATTTATTAACCAATTAACCAGTAAGTTTAAGTTAGTATGGGGGCAGGGGGCAAGATTACTGAATTCTATATTCTTATATACATGAAAAACAAGGGCAAAAATCTCATGAAGTTTCTGATTAGTCAGCATAAAATTATATGACCATGAAGGACAGGTGTAAGTTCCTAAATTTAAGATCCTAGTGTGAGAATCTGGGTTTCAGGGCCGAGTGGTGGCACACCTGGTTAGACACACACATTACGTTGCACAAGGGCTCAGGTTAAAGTCCCTGGTCCCCACCTGCAAGGCGAAAGCTTCACGAATGGTAAAGCAGCACTGCAGATCTCCTCTCTCTCTCTCTCTCTCTCTCACTCTCTCCCCATCTCTCTCTCTCCCCCTCCTTCCCACTGAATTTCTCTGTCTCTATCCAATAATAAATAAAAGATTTTTAAAAACTTAGTTTTAAGAAAAAAAGAGAGAATCTGGGTTTATATCATCCATAGCCTTGAGAAATTACTAAAATAAAAGGATTTTACAAACACAGAGAATAAATCCCGTGTGTGTGTGTATGTGTGTGTGTGCATTTGCCTGCCCTGCTATTTTTTAGTTCTTCAGAACTTTCAAAATTTCACAAATATTTGAATTGACTGGAGGAAAATGTGTAATTTCAGTAAACATAATTTTGTACCTCACCTCACAAGTTACTAGGATTCAGATAAAAACTTGACCTCTAAAAGAAACAAAAATCCAACACATGTAAGCACTACAAAAATCAAGTGTCAACACAAATATTAAGAGCCCCAAAAATCTGAGCTTTTAGCAATACGCCATTTGTCAGGTAAAAAGAGGAAAATACCAAGTCAAACTCATTTATTTTCACAACCTAATAATGCTAATCGGCAGCCTTTGAGCTAAGATGAGGGGAAACTCCTCTGACATCTGTAATCAAGGGTCTACTACTATTGATTACTTGATAAATGAGCCATTTTTATGCCTCTTACTGTGCTTGAGATAAGTATTCAAGTTCTGTGAGTGATTACTTCTCTCCTAAATGCAGTCTGACCCTCTGTACTACTGGTATTGAGTCTAGACTAGCCATAAGACCATGAAAAACTGACCTCAGGGCCAGAGGTGGCAGCACACCTGGTTGAATGCACATGTTACAGTGCACACGGACCTAAGTTCAAGCCCTAGTCCCCACCTGCAAGGGGAAAGCTTCACAAGTGGTGAAACAGGGCTGCAGGTGTCTCTTTGTCTCTCTCCCTCTCTATTCCCCTATTCCTCTCAATTTCTGGTTGTTTCTATCCAATAAATAAATCAAGATTTAATTAAAAAAAAAACTTGATTTCAAATCTCAGCTTTTTCATCTGTAAAATACTGAAATATTGACATTGTAATTTTCCTGTGGACCAGTGAAATAACCTAAGCAAAGGGTTTTAGAAACACGGTGTAAGTATCTGAGCATATGTGTTTTTTTGGTTACATTTGCATGTGTGAGTGCACAGAATGACTGTCAAAAACGACAAGGTAGATACATGTGTTGTCATGCAGAGGCTATTAAGGTTTCCTCACTAAATATGGGCACATTAGGAATGTTGAATATAAAATGATGCAGCAGGCTGTTTCAAAATGTTCCCTTAAGAGGGACTGGATGGCGGTACACTTGGTAGAGCACACATACAAACAGGCACGAGGATGCAGGTTCAAGCCCTTGGTCCCCACCTATCATAGGAGAACTCTCACAAGTGGTGGGGTAGTGCTGCAGGTAAGGTATCTCCTCTATCAACAAAACAAAACAGTCAAGAAACCACTGAAAATAGTAAAAGAAAATGCACTATTGGGTAGGGGAGATAGCAGAATGGTTATTCAAAAAGACTTTCAAGCCAGTGGCACCATAGTTCCAGGTTTAATTCCCCACACCACTTTAAGACAAAGCTGGCAGGACTCTGTCTTTATCTCTTTTTTTTTAATTATCTTTATTTATTTATTGGATAAAGACAGCCAGAAATCAAGAGAGAAGGGGAGAAACAGAGAGGGAGAGAGAGAGCGAGACACCTGCAATACTGCTTCACCACTTGCAAAGTTTTCCCCCTACAGGTGGGGTCCAGGGGCTTGAACCCAGGTCTTTGTGCACTGTAATATGTCTGCTCATCCAGGTGTGCCACCACCCGGCCTCCTAGTCTCTATCTCTATCTTTCTGTATCTCTTATTAAAATACCATAAATAAAATATACTTTTAAAAGGAGAGCCATTATTATAATTCTTTATATTCAATAAAATTTTATTTTGGATAGAGACAGGGAGAAGTTGAGAGGGTTAAGGGAGAAAGAGACACCTGCAACTCTGCTTCACCACCTGTGGGGCTTCTCCCCTGCAGGTGGGGACCAGGGGCTTGAACCAGGGCATAGCACATAATAACGTGCACTGTACCAGATGCACCACTACCAGGTCCCCCATTATTCTAATTTTTAATTAAAGGTTCCAGTCATAGAAATTATTTGAAAACATAGATGTATTCATTTCCACACAAGAAATTTTAAGTGGTTGAATTCCATTTGGCTTTTGCTTTTTTACACACACACACAAACACACACACATAAACATGGCAATTAACATGTAAGCAAGGGCAACAGAGTAAAAAGCAAATTTCATGGCTGAGAAAGAACCATTTGTAGTGACAGGCCCCACAGCTAGCCATCTGAAAAGGATTTCTATTGCCTTTTGTTGCTTATGAGATGATGGGCCTCAAAAGCTACAAATAAATCACTGAATTCTGGTGCACTCTGTCCAGAGAATAAGACAGACCTGAAGCAATCAGCTTCCGCAAGCGATGCAATTCATTACGGCAGACAATGGCTGACACTTAAATGCAGGCCGTCCATTCCTATCTTCTCTTCTTTAACACAATGTAATAAGTAGCACAAAGAATGAAACACTGAAGTTGGATTTCTCTTGGTGGCATTACATTTTTCCTTTTCCTTTTTGTTTGTTTGTTTGTTTTTGTTTTTGTTTTTGCACCAATGTTATCTCTGGGCCTCAGTCCCTACACCACAACTCCCAGCAACCTCTTTTTCTTTTCCTTTCTCTTTCTGATAGAGACAGAAACAGGTGGAGCGAGAATGGAAGAGAGAAAGAGAGACACCATCGACACTGCTCTTCTGCTCATGAATTTTGCTCACTGCAGGTAGGGGGCCAGGGACTTGAACTCAGGTCCTTGATCATGGTATCATGTGCACTCTAACCCATACATCACTACATTTTTCTTTATTTTTATAAAAATTATTTTATATTTATTGGCTAGAGACAGAAATTGAAAGAGGAGGAGACAAGAGAGGGTAAGAAACAGAGAGACACCTGCAACACTGCTTCACCATTCATGAAGTGGGACCAGCGGCTGAAACCTGGGTCCTGGTGTAATGTAACATGTGCACTCATCCAGGTGCACCACCACCTGGACACCACCTTACCTACATTTTTCTTACTAATCATCAGAACAAGTACTTAGTAAAGATTGTTTGTTAGCTAGGAAGGTTGTCAGCAGATAGAATGCATGTTTTGTAGACCTAAGGTTCCTAGACCAGGGAGATAGCATGATAGTTATGCAAAAAGGCTTCCATGATGGTGGAGGAGCGGGCGGTAGTGCAGCAGGTTAAACACGCATGGTGCAAAGCACAAGGACCGGAGGAAGGGTCCCAGTTCAAGCCTGCAGGAGGTCATTGCACAAACAGTGAAGCAGGTATGCAGGTATCTTTCTCTTCCCATCCTCCCCACCTCTCTCGATTTCTCTCTGTCCTATCCAACAACAATGACAGCAATAACAACTATAATAACCACAACAGCGATAAACAACAAGGGCAACAAAATGGAAAAAAATAGCCTCCCAGAGCAGTGGCTTCATAGTGCAGGCACTGAGCCCCAGCAATAACCCTGGAGAAAAAAAAAAACTTTCATGCCTACTGAGTGAGAAATAGAGATAGGTAAGTAGACAGACAGACAGACAGACCTGTAGCAACCCCCTCCACTACTCTTCAAGCTTCTTCTCTGCATGGCTTTGCTTTATTTGTTTGTTTGATAAAGTTCTAACACTTGTTTTTTCAATTGATGACATTAACTTTGGGTACTTTGGTACTGGATGTGGTGTAATACACATTTAAAAGGTGAGAAACTATTTTCAAAACTTATAGTTTGAAAACCAAGATTACATCACAACAATTAAAATTTATAGATTTAAAAAAAAGATTAACTGTATGAAGATGAATTAAGACATCATTTGAGATAAGGCCAATGTAACCCTGATATGCAAAGGATAGCAGCATAAAATGGGAGAGAATGAGTAAGCCTGCGAGTTATTGTAAACAAAAGGATAAATAGCCATGAATCAGTGACTGCCTGAAATGGTGGGGGTATGTCAGGAGAAGGGGGAGTTAGAACTAACATCAGGGCAAAGACCTAAAGAGGATTATTTGGGAATGAAAGGAATGGGAACCAGGGTGCTGCTTGGGGCAGTAGCATTGTTAAAGGACTTGACCAGCATGAGTTTATGCCTTCCTTTCTGGAGGCTTTTCTGTCAGATAGTAAGACTAGGGGACTGCAAAGTGGGACCTATTCAGAGCTGGGTCTTAGTGGCAGACCAGAAAAAAGGATCAAATAGTTTTGCAGGAACACCAGGAGGCCACTGAAGTTCTACCTTGTTTGTATATATAATCATTCTAAGTGGCAGCTGAGAAGTCGCTAAAGAAAAAAGAAGCAGAGAAAGATACACACCTGTCCATCTGAGTCAAAAGCCAGGCAGGCAACTCCATGTGTGTGGACATCTTTAAGAATAGACACAGTCTGGACATTATAGGAATCCCATATGCATATATATGGCTCTTTCCCAACTTGGCCAGTTGCAACAAGAGTTTTATCTGGGTGTAAGGCAAGGCTGAAAGAAAAAAGAAACAAAAAGGTATCTTTTCACATTGTCCAACAGAAAAAAGGTAAAAGAAAAAAAGCAATTACCTTTTACTCAAATGTGTTTCTGTGAAAATTAAGACACAGAAGCTCTACTTAAATTAGGTCAGGAAACTTAAAGAGTGGTGCCCACTTGTAGTCAACAAACTACAAGATCCACAGACCTTACCTCTCCAACAGGAAGTGCCTCAGTGGAAGGGAAGGAGGTGGTGCCTCAGGGCCCACTAACAACTCCCCAAAAAACTACTGAGTGGAGAGCAGAGGGAGGGAAGGCTTTTGTTTTAAAAATATGCTTGTACAACCTATTGGAGCCTGCAATTTCTAAATTGCCATGTTGTTACTGTTTCCAAAGAAACCCACTTCATTGGTAAAGTGACAGATAACTCCATGAGATCAACATTTTGTCATTTTCATCATCTACCAACATCATTTCAAAGAGCCTGAAATACCCCAAAGTAATTAATTGCCTGGCTGGTTTAAATAGAAACACAAAGCTCAGACAAAAGAGCCTTGTCTGGCACAGGGTGACAACTGATTTTGCTGCATCTTTATTACCCACTTGGTTACTCTTCAAATTCCATCAGGAGAACATCTTCTACATGACCCTATCATTGCTTTATGTCATAATATTTACTTACTGATTTTCAAAACATTTCTCAGGTTTCAAGTTAGCTTTTGACTTTCCTTTGAAGAAACACACACACACACACACACACACACACACACTAAGAGAAACTGCACTTCTCGGAATTAATCAAGCTAGCTTACAGAGCAGCTCTGGGTACCACCTTCATTAGGACTGCAAAGCACAGAGGGGTTCTGAGTCAAGTGCCCTGTCTGAGTCTGCTGCCACACACTACGTATTTTAAAAGGAACTTTCTATTCTACATAGCTCACTGCAACACAAGAGGACTGACAACTAACATTACTAGGCTTGTAGTTTATGTAGCAGCCTAATCGAAATACCACTTGGCTAGATGATAACTAGAATTGCAAGGAGTCTGTAGCAGTGGAAGGAGAAACAACAATAATAATCCTAAATGAGAAATGACACTATGTCCTTTTCTTTGGGGTGGAGGGGGGTGAAGGGGAGAAGCACTGGTGTCGGATGCGTCGCGGGGGAGAGAGAAGAGACCAGGAACTCATGGCAGAGCGGGAATGCAAATCTTTATTCATGCGGATGCTCCAGAGTTGGTGTGAGCACAGCGGTTTAAGCCACGTGGAGCTAGCAAAATGGCCGCCTCGCACTATGCCCACCAGCCCTTTTCCAGGTCTTCTCCAGGTCAAGAAGAGAAATAAAGGAGCAAAACTGGAATAGCAGAGGGTTTTATGGGGTAAAAACCGGAAGTGGGAAGTTGGAAACAGAAATGGCTAGGAAAGGGGGTGGAGAGAGGCAAAAGGCATGCTGTGAAGGTGGAAGCATCTTTAGCAACTGTTGCAATGGTTTTAACTGAATTAGCAATACCCTGAGGGGATAACGTAGTGGGGATATTTCAGGCAAAATGATTATGTAAGCAGAGCAGGGGGGGGCTGGCTTTAAGGCCCAACATACTGGGACTTCAGTACATACATTGCTCCAACCTTCCCAGTAACCATTTTTAATTTTTTCCTTTTACCTTTGGCTGCTACAGCATGAAAGAGATAAATAGAGAGGGAGAGGAAACCAGAGAGGAGAGATACCTCAAGCATGGTGGTGTGCATTACCAGGTGAGCCAACACCCAGTCTATCCACAAAGTCTTTTTTTTTATTTTTTTATTTGTTTTTTATGTTGTTGTTGTTAGATAGGACAAAGAGAAATGGAGAGAGGAGGGGAAGACAGAGGGGGAGAGAAAGACAGACACCTGCAGACCTTCCTGTGAAGCGACTCCCCTGCAGACAGGGAGCTGGAGGCTCAAACCAGGATCCTTACACCAGTCCTTGCACTTTGCACCACATGCGCTTAACCCACTGCACTACTGCCCAACTCCCTATCCACAAAGTTTTAAAGTTACTGTGTATAGAAGGTGTGCTTTCCTAAAAATAGAAGTAGGAATTTTTTAGATACTCGTTTTTATTTTTGATAGGACACCAGCTGCCCTGCTTCACCATGTGAGAAACTTCCCCTGCATATAGGAACTGGGGGCTTGAGCCTGAGGGGTAAAAAAAATTTTTTTTTGAGATTTTTTCTTTCTATGCCTTGATGCTTTATTTATTTATTTATTACTGAGGGGGTTGTGGGTTATCCTGGACTCTCTGCCTCCCTGGCCACTGGTGGCAAAGACTGGGGCAGCCCCTAGGGGACCTGGGGGGCCCTGGTGATGAGGAAGAGTGTGTGGACAGGAATCACACAACTTGCTCCGGGAGAAACTTCAGTGAGACAACTCGTTTACCGGCGGTACAAGCAAGCAGATATACTCAGGTTTCATTATAAAGGTTGAGGTAATCATTAATCCATACACAATACAGAGTTAAATCCTCACCTATCAAATATTTGATCACAACTGGCAAGTTACCATATAAGGTCTGGTCATGAGCTCACAATACATAGGTTAGGTAGGCTTTTTTTTTTTTCTTTCTAAGGGTTAATTACGAGCACCTCAGGGCAGAGGGAAGGGGGCAATTAAGCAAAGCCAGGATATTTGCAGTGGGTTTTGGTTGGCCATTCACAGTAATTCATGGCCTTTGTTCAAAGGGAATGAGAAAGCATGTGCAAGAAGGTTCCCAGTCCAGAAAAGCCCATCCACCATAAGTTCACGAGGTCAGACAAGGACCTGCATACCGCCCCTCTAGGAAGGAGGGGGCTCGGGGTCAACCTGCTCAGACTCTCATGGAAATAATGGCTTGGACTTCCCAGACAGTGGGCCCTTCCCCACAGGGGGTGAATGCTTTACAGTGCAATCACTGACATATGCATACATTTTTACTATGTTAATGGGTCCCCAAATTTTTCTTCCTACTCTCCCACTCCCTCCCAAGAGTCCTTCGCTGTAGTACAATAGGGAAAAAAATTTAAAGCATGAATACATTACCTATATGAAAAAAATTAGCAGATGGTATTATTTACAAAAGGAACAAAAGTATAACTAAACAAAAGTAAGATTTATTTCTTGAGAGACTGAGAAAAGTACAAAGTGCCAGGGACGGGAGCTGGGTCCTCATCCAGGCCAGTCTTGCATCCTACAACTACTAAGCAACTGCCTCCCTGGCCACTAGAAAAAGAATATTTGAGATGATGTTGATTTACAAGCCTGTATGTCTTAGGGGGTACAATTTCATACCTCTTGTATTTACCACACCATACCCACCACCAAAGTACCAAATACTTTTTAAATTCAGTGTCTGTTCATATGGCTAACAAAAATAGAACAGTTTGCCCTTTTCAGTTTTCAGCATGATTTTAATAAGAGTACATGATCTGAAATCACACAGTTGGGCTTCCATACTGGCTGCCCCCCACCACCTGTGAGTCTTTCAACATTTTCCTTGACCTGTTTTTGTCTCAGGGCCCTTATCCATAAAAGAGTGATTATATAAATATATAATATAATGAATAAAGGTGGTATTTGCTTTTGCCAGAGCACTACTCAGCTCTGGTTTATGGGGGTACAGGAAACTAAACCTAGCACCTCAGAGCCTCAGGCATGAAAGCCTTTTTGCATAGTCATTATGCTATCTCCCCATCCCCAATAAAGAACATATATATTCTTTTTTCCTTGATTGGAAGATAAACACTATTAAAATGACCATTCTACCAAAAGCAATCTACCAAGATCTCAATGGTATATTTCAAGGAAGCTGAACAACTTTCCCAATGTCTTGGGTGGAACCACAAATAGCCAAGGCATGTCTGAGAAAAAAAGGAGAAAAATGCAAGTATCATACTCCCCAACTTCACCTCATACTACAAAGCAATAGTAATCAAAACAGTGTGACACTGGAATAAAAATGGACACTTGGATCAATGGTGCTGAACTGAGAATCCAGAAATGATGAGCCCACACATATACATATGTGGATACACATACCAAGATCCTTACGTTGAATAGACAGTTTTTTAGTAACTAAATACACCTGCCATGGGGCTGGGTGGTAGCACCGAGGTTAAGTGCACATAGTACAAAGCGCAAGGATCCCGGTTTGAGCCCCCTGTTCCCCACCTGTGTGGGGGGGTGTCAATTCACAAGCAGTAAAGCAGGTATGCAAATGTCTGTCATTCTTTCCCCCTCTCTACCTCCCCCTCTTCTTTCAATTTCTCTCTGTCCTATCCTATTAAAAAATGGGGAAAAAATGGCTGCCAGGAGCAGTGGATTCATAGTGTAGGCACTGAGCCCCAATGATAACCCTCAATGTGTGTGAGAGTGTGTGTGTGTGTGTGTGTGTGTGTGTGTGTGTGTGTGTGTGTGTGAGAGAGAGAGAGAGAGAGAGAGAGAGACAAGACATGCCCCACAGACATATGAAGAAATGCTCCACTTTACTTATTAGAGAAATGCAAATTGAAACTACACTGAGATTCTACCTTACACCTGTAAGAAAGACCTACATCAACAAAAACAGGAAATGACAGCTGCTGGCAAAGTTGTGGAGAAAAGGGACTCTTCTTACACTGCTGGTGGGAATGCAAACTGGTGCAACTCCTTTAAAAAACTATATGGAGAGACTATAAATAAATAAAAAGGGTATGATCCAGCAATACCATTCTCAGGTATTTATATGGAGGACAGCAACACTAAATGGAAGGGAAATATGCACCCCCATGTTCACAGCTGCATTATTCACAATCGCCAAAGAGTGAAAGCAGCCTAAATGCCAATCAACAGGTGACTTGCTAAAGAAGTTATGTGGTATATACTCTATAGGATGTTACAGTCAAAAAAGATGATAGCGTCCCCTCTGGGATAAAATAGATGGAACTGGAGGTCACTGTGTTTAGTGAGTAAGGGGTAGAAGACAACTACCGGATGATTTCATTCACATGTGGAACATAAGGGACTGATCTACACGAATCTGCAAAAAACAGGGGCCAGGTAGTGTCACACCCAGTTGAGTGCACGCATTACCATGTGCAAGGACTGGGGTTCAAGCTCCCACTCTCCACTTGGAGAAGAGACACTTCATGAGTGGTGAAGCAGGTCTTCAGATGTCTATCTTCTATCTCCTCCTGTCCTCTCAATTTCTTTCTGCCCTATCAAATATATATTTTTTTAAAAAAAGGAAAAAAAAAAAGAAAAAAATAAGCCACTGAGTGAGGTGGATACACAGCACTGATACTGATCCCCAGTGATAACCCTGATAAAAATTTTAAAATTTATAAAATAATAAAGTAAAAAAAAAAAAAAGAAGCAAAGAGGCTGTGAGAACTCTAGTGGTTATGTGTGGGAGGGTGAGAACACACAAACTTTGGTGATGGGGTGGTGTAAAACTACATCCTGTACTGTCAACACCCATGTTCAGCGGGGAAGCAATTACAGAAGCCAGACCTTCCACCTTCTGTATCCCACAATGACCCTGGGTCCATGCTCCCAGAGGGATAAAGAATAGGAAAGCTATAAGGGGAGGGGATGAGATATGGAGTTCTGGTGGTGGGAATTGTGTGGAACTGTACTCTTCTTATCCTATAGTCTTGTCAGTGTTTCCATCTTATAAATAAATTAAAAATTTTGGGAGCCAGGCGGTGACACAGTGGGTTAAGCGCACATGGAGTGAAGCTCAAGGACTGGCGTAAGGATCCTGGTTCAAGCCCCTAGCTCCCCGCCTGTAGGGGAGTTGCTTCACAAGCGGTGAAGCAGGTCTGCAGATGTCTATCTTTCTCTCCCCTGTCTTCCCCTCCTCTCTCCATTTCTCTCTGTCCTATCCAACAACAACAACGACTATAAATAAAGGCAACAAAAGGGGAAAAAAATAAAAAGTTTCTAAAAAAAAATTTTTTTTTTAAAGAAAAAATAAATCAATAAGGGAGTTGGGCGGTAGGGCAGCGGGTTAAGCACAGGTGGCGCTAAGCACAAGGACCAGCGGAAGGATCCCGGTTCGAGCCCCCGGCTCCCCACCTTCAGGGGAGTCACTTCACAGGCGGTGAAGCAGGTCTGCAGGTGTCCGTCTTTCTCTCCCCCTCTCTGTCTTCCCCTCCTGTCTCCATTTCTCTCTGTCCTATCCAACAATGATGACATCAATAATAATTACAACAACAAAAAACAACAAGGGCAACAAAAGGAATAAATAAATTTTTTTTAAAGTTAAAAAAAATAAAATAAATAAATAATAACATTTTTTAAAGAGCTACATCCTGTAATCTAACTTCTTGTAACCCATTAACTACAAATACGGAAAACATTTTAAAAATACACACATTCTGGTTCACCTTTGGCTCTGTCTGATCCCCCCAATTCTGTAGCAACCAACTCCTCTTGACTTTCACGCTGGTGTTCACTCCACTGAGCTCCCTTTATGCCCCTCCCAAACTGAGTACCATTTTCCACACAGGACCCCCACCCAGTGTTACCCCCTTTCCTCAACAATATCACTCCTGGCCCCTTGTGCCTTGATACACAGAGCAGGAGCTCCCAGGACCGCTGCTCCACAGATAATCAGCCTAGCTACTGGCTCTGAAGTCTGAGGCTGCTGCACCTGTTTGCTCTTCACACTCAGCACTCTGGAACCTGTTTTTCTTTTTTTTTTTTTTTTTTTTGCCTCCAGGATTATCACTGGGGCTTGGGAGCAGCAATAGGAATCCACTGCTCCTGGTGGCGATTTTTTCCCATTTTATTGGGTAGGACAAAGAGAAATTCAGAGGAGAGGGGAAGACACAGAGGAAGAGAGAAATAAAGACACCCCAGTCCTTGCACTTAGTACTATGTGCACTTAAGCGGGTGCACCACTGCCCACCTCCAACCTGTTTTTCTTCTAAAGCAAATGAGTTGCACCTGGAGCCCACTGAGATAGGTGCAGTCTTAGGCTGGGGCTGGGGTCTACTAAGCATCCAGGCAATCAGAGGATGGTAGAATTAGCCCCCAGGCTTTGCTGCCATGACTAGCTTCCCACAGGGGATCTTGGGATTTCAGGAATGCACGAGGAGTCCTGGCAAGGGAAATACCTGAGGGCCCCAGGTGCCTCATCAGCAAGGAAATTGGCTCACACTAACTTTGAAGGAAACCTCAATCCTCCTCATACATGTATCCAGCCTTTTTCTCCCCCCCCCACCAACTCCTCTCCCCACCCCAGCAACAGTGCAGGACACTGCACCCCAAGGGTCCAGTCAGGTGTTGGGGACAGGTCTCTGGCCTAGACTGGTACATGGGGTGGGACCAGGAGTGAGCTGGGGACTGACTGCAGTCTGTTACCTCCTGAGAGGGTAAAGTGCCTGGGGAAGCCATCTGGGCTTCTAGCACAGTCTCTAGGGCTCCAGTCCAATGGCTGCAAAGGTCCAAGGCCCCAGCAATCTGAATTTACCATTCATTTAACATCCCCAGAGGCCCCGCTGTTCCTCCATGCTGCAGCCAAGTATGAAGAATTCTTCCCAAGAGGCTAAGAGAATGCCCAAGTGAGTTTCTCCATCTTTCTACTGACAACAGCCACAGGCAGTATACTCTCCTCCTGACCTGACCTGGCTTCTTCACCCAAGCTGCTCTACTAGTAAGATTTTTCCTTCATCTCATCTAGTAAATTTCATTAGGGGGTTGTGGTGGGGGGGGGGTCTGCTTCAAGAGGGAGGGAGCATGTTTCCTTTTCAGGAAGGCAAAAAGAAAAAGAAAAACAACAACAAAAAAGCAAGGTCAAGGTGTTCCTTATGGCTTTGGCAGTTGGTGGAAAGTGAGAGCCAGGGAGCTGGTTGATGGCTCACCTGGTTAAGTGCACATAGTATGAAGCTCAAGGGCCTATGCAAGAATCCAGGTTTGTTCCCCCCCATCCCCATCTGCAGGGGGGATGCTTCTTGAGCAATGAAGCAGGTCTGCAGGTGTCTATCTCCCTCTCCCCCCTCTCAACTTCTCTCTGTCCTATCCAATAAAATGGGGAGGGAGGGGAATGGCCACCAGGAATAGTGGACTCATGGTGCAGGCACTGAGCCCCAGTGATATCCCTGGAGACAAAAAAAAAAAAGGAAGGAAGGAAAGAAGGAAGGAAGGAAGGAAGGAAGGAAGGAAGGAAGGAAGGAAAGAAGGAAGGAAGGATAGAAGGAAGGAAGGAAGGAAGGAGGGATAGAAGGAAGGAAGGGAAGGAGGGAGGGAGGGAAATAAAGGAGGAAAGAAAGATAAATACCTGCAAGCCTGCTTCACCACTCATGAAACGTCCCCCATGCACGTGAGGAGTGGGGATTTGAGCCTAGGTCCTTATGCTTGGTAATATGTTCACTGAACCAGGCGTGCCACCCCCAGGCCCCCTATACTGTTCTTTAAATCATCTTGTCTCCATGACTTCCCTGGGCAGATGACCTCACCAATATGTCCTGGAACCCCACCTCCCCAGAGCCCTGCCCCACTATGGAAAGACAGAAACAGGCTGGGGATATGGACTGACCCGTCAACACCCATATCCAGTGGAGAAGCCAGACCTTCCACCTTCTGCACCCCATAATGATCCTGGGTCCATACTCCTAGGGAGATAAAGAATAGGGAAGTTTCCAATGGAGGAGATAGGATACAGAACTCTGGTGGTGGGAATTGTATGGAATTGTACCCCTCTTTTCCCAAAATCTTGTCAGTGATTATTAAATCACTAATGAAAAATTATTTTTTAAAAATGTGCCTCCTGGATTGCATCTGGTAAGGTTTCATCAGAAGTGGCCAACTACTGTGCACTTCCACTGAAAAAATTCCAGAACTAGAAGGTATCACCACTGACACTGAATATCTGTTCCATCTTGATTCCCTACCATCTTCTTTGTCATTACACAACACTGTGATTCTATGACAGGAAGTTACTTCCGTGTGCCATTTAAGAGCTCATCTACCCTAACTTCTTGTTCACTTAAAAAAAAAAAAAACATTGCACTTTACAAATTTTGCACACTATTATAGCTGCAACAGCAATGTCCCAATATTAAAATTTTAAAAGGGATTTCCCTAAGGGTCTCAATACAATGGCAGTCTCGTTCCACACCTACGAAAAAAGATTCAGTGTCACTCTGTTTTCCCTTTGGTACTGAGTTTACTGCACTGATTGACTATACACACGGCAACAAGAAAGGAATCCAGCTCTTAAAGTACAGATTTTCTCTGTCTGTGTAAACCTAGTTCCACTGGGAAATCCCATCTCTGTTACCATAGCAATAGGAAGGCCTGCAGAGAAGGGCTTCTATCACCCTATCTGGGAGAGAGAATTGATCTGTTTCTCGAGCACTGCAGCAGGGAAAATGCATGTCCTCTGATGTCAGATGAGATCAGGGGGACATTCAATGCCGTGTGGAGAGAAGAGGAGAATGGAAAATGTACAGAGATAGGCTTGCTTATTAATTCAGGCAGAAGTCAGCAGACTTTCCTAATGGTGGGTGGGGGAAGCGTAAGTACTTGTTGCAGGAGCAGCATTTTAGAAAAATGTTCATGAACAGATAAGAGTGACACAAGCATAAACCCTTGGCCAACATTAGTAGGTCTGAGGCCACAAACGAAGGAGGGAGGTGTATGTGGAGGGGGGAGGGCATATTGGTGGTGGGCCAGCACATCTTTTGAGGAGGTGTGAATTGTACCCCTGAGAAAACAGCAGTCTTGTCAAACACTTCTTTAATAAAAAAGCAATTAAGGGAGTCGGGCGGTGGCGCAGTGGGTTAAGCGCACGTGGCGCAAAGCGCGCAGGGACCGGCGTAAGGATCCCGGTTCGAGCCCCCGGCTCCCCACCTGCAGGGGAATCGCTTCACGGGTGGTGAAGCAGGTCTGCAGGTGTCTATCTTTCTCTCCCCTCTCTCTCTGTCTTCCCCTCCTCTCTCCATTTCTCTCTGTCCTATCCAACAACAAAGCAACGTCAACAATGGCAATAATAACCGCAATGAGGCTGCAACAACTAGGGCAACAAAAAGGAGGAAAAATGGCCTCCAGGAGCGGTGGATTCATGGTGCAGGCACCGAGCCCAGCAATAACCCTGGAGGAAGAAAAAAAAAAAAAGCAATTAAATGGGAGCCAGGCAGTAGTGCCGCAAGCTTAAGGACCATCATAAAGATTCCCAGTTCGAGCCCCAAGCTCCCCATCTGCAGTCACTTCACAGGCGGTGAAGCAGGTCTGCAGGTATCTTTCTCTCCCCGTCTTCCCCTCCTATATCCATTTCTTTCTGTCCTAACAATGATGACATCAATAACAACAACAATAATGACTACAACAATAAAACAGCAAGGGCAACAAAAGGGAGTAAATAAATAAATAAAATTTTTAAAAAGCAATTAAATAGAAAATGTGGGGGGGGGGGGGGTCGGGTGGTAGCCCAGCAGGCTACACGTATAAAGTGCAAGGACCTGTGCAACGATTGATCCCGGTTCAAGGACCCGGCTCTCCACCTGCAGGGGGGGACATTTCACAAGCAGTGAAGCAAGTCTGCAGGTGTCTATCTTTCTATCCCCCTATCAACCTTCCCCTCCCCATTCAATCTCTGTCCTAGCCAATAAAAAACTGAAAGAAAAAAAAAGGCCTCCAGGAGCAGTGGATTTATATTGCCAGCACCAAGCCCCACTGATTACCCTGGAGGCAAAAAAAAAGAAAAGAAAAAAGAAAAGAAAATGTTCATGATTCTGAGTTTTATTTCACTGAAGTAAAAATCATTGCCTATAATATCTGATCAATTTCTAGTGGTGAATTTAATACAGAATATACACATATTGATCACAACTGACTTTTTTTTAAAAAGTAGAATATTTTTAAAATTTTATTATCTTTATTATGTATTGGATAGAGACAACTAGAATTGAGAGGGAAGGGAGTGGTAGAGAGGGAGAGAGACTCCTGCAGCACTGCTTCACCACTTGCAAAGCTTTCCCCCTACAGGTGGGGACTAGGGGCTTGTACCTGGGTCCTTGGAAGACTGTAACATGTGCACTCAACTAGGTGCACCACCACTCAGCCCCCACTTTCATCTTTTCTTTCTTTTTCAACAGTACTTGGCTTTACACGTGAACAGTTCCACCACTCCCACGGCAACTCTTTTTACTACTATTTCAGAGAAAGAGAGAAACAAATAGGAAGAGACACCAAAATCGTACTCATTTTAAGGACTGACATTAAAAGTAAGACTACCAGGAGTCAGTCGGGCGGTAGTGCAGTGGGTTAAGTGCACGTGGCGCAAAGCACAAGGACCGGCATAAGGATCCCGGTTCGAGCCTCCAGCTCCCCACCTGCAGGGGAGTCGCTTCACAGGCGGTGAAGCAGGTCTACAGGTGTCTTTTATCTTTCTCTCCCCCTCTGTCTTTCCCTCCTCTCTCCATTTTTGTCCTATCCAACAACAACATCATCAATAATAACTACAACAAGAAAACAACAAGGGCAACAAAAGGGAATAAATAAAAAATAAAAATAAGACTATCCTCTCTAAGAACTAAACTAAAAGAGGGCTGGGAAGTAGCACACGGGGTTAAGCACACATGCTGTGAAGCGCTATGACCAGCACAAAGATCTTGGTTAGAGACCCCGTCTCCCCACTTGGAGAAAGGTTGCTTCAGAAGGGTAAAGCAGGTCTGCAGGTGTCTGTCCTTCTCTCCCCCCTCTGTCTTCCCCTCCTCTCTCCATTTCTCTCTGTCCTATCCAACAACAACAGCATCAATAGCAACAAAAACTACAACAATAAAACAATAAAAGGGAATAAATATTTTTAATAAAAAGGAGGAGGGGGAGGGGAGGGGGAGAAGAACACAGGACTAGTTATCTTAAAAAATAATAATAATAAAAGAAAAAACCCGTCATCCTAAGGGGAAAGTATCATAAGTTAAGAGCAGAGTGTGGAAGTCTAATCTAAGACTGTTGGACGGTATGAGAATCTGGAATCTTACTGATCAGTTAAGCATGACAGTTTCCAGTGAAAATTCTTTGTAAACCCTTTATAAAAAGAAGTCAAAATTAAAATAGTAGAATGCTGATAGAGGCATAGAAATGCAATTGATGTAATAGAATTAGGCCCAGACCTAGACCTCTAACAGAGGTCCCTCTCTCTACCATCACTGGTCATCTCTATCAGAAACAGCATCGTGAACCCACCTATGTACCTCTCCAAGACCTTGCCCTCAATGTGGAACAACAATGGTAAGGACTACCCCACTTTCTGAAGGGAGACTAGGTCAACATACTTACCACTCGAGGAAGACTGGGCCTGAAATGAGTGCAGCCTAGACCTAGTTCCTAGCTATGACCACAGAATACAAGGCTCAGGCCTACAGGGATGCAGAGGTTACACAGACTCCTGTGCTGAATATGGGCCCAGATCAGATCGATGGGGTTCACAGTTCATGATATTTATATACTTTTCCCATATTTGGGAGCTACTCTTTTTCCCTGATCGAGCTTTCTAGTCTTATTTCCAACTCTGACACCATCTCCCCAGACAACATCTTTAGCCCACCTGCATGTTAGCTGTTGGGCTCAAGCAAGAATCATTAAAGTCATGGGGCCCTTGGAATATACCTAAAATAGACTTCCTAACTTTTTCCAAAATGGAGACCTCAAATCTCATCTGTAATATTCTTGCTTTTAGGTTCATGATTAGTCAAAAACTCGTTCTGCTTTTATCTTAATGCTTTTTTCAACCATCAAGTTGCAGATGCTCCCATGACGCTAATCTGACTCCCCTGGGCAGATGATCTCACCCATGTGTTCTGGAACCCCACCTCTCCAGAGACTGCTCCACTAGGGAAAGACAGAAACAGGCGGGAAGTATGGATCAACCTGCCAAAGCCCATGTCCAGCAGAGAAGCAATTATAGAAGCCAGACCCTCCACCTTCTGCACCCCATAATGATCCTGGGTCCATATTCCTAGAGGGATAAAGAATAGGAAAGCTTCTAATGCAAAGGATGGGATTTGGAACTCTGGTGGTGGGAATTGTGTGGAATCATACCTCTCTTATTCAATGGACTTGTCCATAATCAATCAATAAAAAAATTTTTTAAAGAATTTGGCCCAGAAATAGATCCATATGTGTTTATCAACTGAGTTTCAACAAATCAAAGTGTTAAGATAGTTCAAAGGGAAAATGATAAACTTTTTTTTCCAACAGATAGTGCTGAAACAACTGGATATTCACATGAGGAAAAAAATGAACCTTAACATCTGTTACTATTCACAGAAATCATCTTGAAAGTGACAAAGATGTAGAAATTTTTTAGTTAGAGCTAAAACTGAATATATATATATATATATATATATATATATATATATATATATATATATATCTTCATGGTCCTTGAAAGGTAATTTCTTAGAAAAGTAACAAAAAATATGAGTCATAAAAGAAAAAATAGTAAATTGAAATTCAAATTATAGCTTCTGCTCTATGAAAGATATTCTTTAGAAAATGAATAGACAATAAGGGGGTCAGGCAGTGGAGCAGCTGGTTAAGTGCACACATTACAGTGTGCAAGAACCCAGATGCAGTTAGGGTCAGGGTTAGGGAAAAACTGAAAAAAAAAAAATAAATATAAAATTTTTTTTAATTTAAAAAAAGAAAAAAAAAAAGAACCCAGATTCAAGCCCCTGGTCCCCACCTGCAGGGTGAGAGCTTCACAAATGGTGAAGCAGTGTGGCAGCTATCTCTCTGTCTCTCTCCCTCTCTATCTCCTCCCTCTCTATCTCCTCCTCCTCTCAATCTCTCTCTCTTACTCTATCCAATAATTAAATATTTTTAAAAAATGAAAACTCAGGGGAGTCTGGTAGTAGTGCAGCGAGTTAAGCACATGTAGTGCAAAGCGCAAGGACTGGAGTAAGGATCCCGGTTCGAGCCCCCAGCTGCCCACCTGCAGGGGAGTCGCTTCACAGGCGGTGAAGCAGGTCTACAGGTATCTTTCTTTCTTTCTTTCTCTCCCCCTCTGTCTTCCTCTCCTTTCTCCATTTCTCTCTGTCCCATCTAACAACAACAATATCAACAATAATAACTACAGCAATAAAATAGCAAGGGCAACAAAAGGGAAAATAAATAAATAAAATAAATAAAAAATTTAAAAAGAAAGAAAAGGCAAGATGGGAACAAATAAAAAACATGGAAAAAAATACTTCAATCTGTGAACTAACCAGAATGTCCAGGCATTGCTGATGGAAATGTGAAATGACAAATCTCTTGGGAGACAGTCTGACACTTGCTCAAAAAGTTAAAAACGGAGTCGGGTGGTAGCAGAGTGGGTTAAGCACACATGGCACACAGTTCAAGGACTGGCTGAAGGATCCTGGTTCGAGTCCATGGCTCCCCACCTGCAGGGGGTTGCTTCACAAGCGGTGAAGCAGGTCTGTCTGCAGGTGCCATTCTCTTCCCCTCTGTCTTCCCCTCCTCTCTCCATTTCTCTCTGTCCTATCCAACAATGACCGCAAACAACCGCAAGAATAACAACAACAAACAAAAAGGGCAACAAAAGGGAAAAAATAGCCTCCAGGAGCAGTGGATTCGTAGTGTGGACACTGAGCCCGACAGCAATAACTCTGGAGGCAATAAATAAATATTTTAAAAAGTTAAAAACACCTTTCATATGATCCTGTAATTTCACTCTTATTTATTTAGATATAAACGAATCTGTCTAAATGAAGATTTATATACAAATATTCATAGCAGCTTTACTAAAGTAGCCCCAAATGGGAAATGATTCAAATGTTCATAACAGGTGAGTAAACACATAATGGGCTATTTATATGATGGAACTGTTTTAAGCAACAAGGATGAAGCTCATACACATACAAAATGAAAAAAACTCTTGAGAGCATTCAGTGGAATACTCTTGATGACAAAAAGTTAGGTGTCCAACAACAGATGAGTGGCTAAGTTGAGGTCTATATAGTCTATATACACAATGGAATACTACTCAGCTGTTAACATAATGAATTCACCATCTTCCCCTCATCTTGGGTAGAGCTTGAAGGAATCATGTTAAGTGAGATAAGCCAGAAACAGAAGGTTGAACATGGGATGCTCTCACTCATAGACAGAAGCTGAGAAATAAAAGTGTGTCTTAAAAGGGTTGGGGAGATAGTATAATGATTATGCAAAGGGGCTCTCATGCGTGAGGCTCCAAAGTCCCAGATTCAATTCCCATTATTAAACAGATTTGAGCAGTTCTCTGATGGGGGGGGGGGGGGGAAGGGGGGCCAGGCATCAGGTTAAGCACACACATTATTACCATGAGCAAAGATCCATGGTCCAGGAGGTGGTGCAGTGGATAAAGCATAGGACTCTCAAGCATGAGGTCCTGAGTTCATTTCCCAGTAGCACATGTACCAGACTGATATCTGGCTCTTTCTCTCTCTTCCTATGTTTTTCATTAATAAATAAATAAAATCTTTTTTAAAAAATCCTACTTCGAGCCACCCCCACACCCCCACCCCAGCCCCTCTCCCTACCTGCAGGGGGGAATGCTTCATGAATGATGAAACAGGTCTGCAGGTATCTGTCTTTCTCCCTCTCTATCTCCCCCATCCTCTCAAAATTTCTCGATGCCCTATACAATTAAAGAAAATATATAGGAAAGAAAAAAGAAAAGAGAAGAGAAGAAAAGAAAAGAGAAAAGATGGCTGCCAGAAGCAGTGGATTCATAGTGCTCACACCAAGCCCCAGCCATAAACCTGGAGGTAGAAAATAGAAGGAAAAGAGTGTTCCTTTGGAAATTGCATCAAGATGGGGAGGGTAGAGCAGATACAGTTTTTCATCTTAAGGGTTTCTGAAGACTTTCATTTGCACTGCTCTGATACAAATATAAAATTAGGGTGCCAAGAAGTGGCACACCAGGTTAAACACACATACTACAAAGAGCAAGGACCCACGCAAGGATCTCAGTTCAAGCCCCCAGCCCCCCACCTGCAAAGGGTTTGCTTCACACGTGGTGAAGCAGGTCTGCGGGTGTCTCTCTGTCTCTTTTCCTTTCTGTCTTCCCCTCCCCTCTCAATTTCTCTAAGTCCTATCCAAAAAATTGGGGGGAAAATGGCCACAGGAGCAGTGGATTGGTAAAGCAGGTACTGAATCCCAGTAATAACCGTGGTGGTAAAACAAAACTAAACTAAATGTAAAACTTAAAACTAAAATAAAAATGATCACAGAGAAGTAAAATTTGATTAACTTAAAGAAAGAAGGTAGCTACAGGTTTCTTTCTTTCTTTCTTTCTTTCTTTTTTTTCTTCTTTTTTTTTTTTTTTTGCCTCCAGGGTTATCGCTGGTACCTGCACTACAAATCTACTGCTCCTGGAAGCTATTTTTTCCCTTTTGTTGCCCTTGTTGTTTATCATTGTTGTTGTTGTTACTGATGTCATTGTTGTTGGATAGGACAGAGAGAAATGGAGAGAGGAGGGGAAGACAGAGAGAGGGAGAGAAAGACAGACACCTGCAGACCTGCTTCACTACCTGTGAAGCAACCTCCCTGCAGATGGGAAGCCAGGGGCTCGAACTGGGATCCTTATGCCAGTCCTTGCACTTTGTGCCACATGTACTTAACCCACTGCACTACCGCCTGGCCTCCTTTCTTTCTTCTTCTTCTTCTTTTTTTAATGTTTTATTTTGTCTCAATGAAAGAGAGATACAGAGGGAAAGATACAGAAAGAACAAGAAACCAGAGCACTGCTTAGCTCTGGCTTATGGTGATGCTGGGGATTGAACCTTGGGGCCTGGGAGTCTCAGACATGAGGTGTTTTTTGTTTGTTTTGTTTTGTTTTTGTTTTGTATAACCATTATGCTCTCTCCCCAACCCTAGCTAGTAGTTTAGTAAATCTTCCACTGGCAGGAAACAGGAAGAGATGAGATACCTGATGACTGTATCCAATTTATCACCTCCCCAGATATGCTCATCATGAATAAATGTTACTGATAAAAACGATTTTGATAAGTATAACTAGTTTTCTAATACATTCTTTGGAAGAGGAGAAAGACTTCCTTAAGATTTCTAACACAGTGATTCAGTAATGAGAAGGTTCACTAATGAAAGTCTGTGTGAAACCCAGCTTTCCGGAGCTATTCATTTCTTCAAGCAAGGATCATGACTCAAGCATTGGAGGGTTATATTTGGCAGGAGTCCTGTTAATTTAGGATAATTAAATATGCCAGTCATGTGTTTCAGTAAGGTCTGATTAAATACTTTGGAGAAGTCATTAGTGAATCCATCTGGTCTAGCAACATTGCCAAATGGCAAATGTTACTACCTCTATCTGTTCTACTCTTGCAATAACGTACCTCTACTTAGGAATAGCAGGTAGTCATTTTTCAGGCTAAGTCTTAAATCACTAATTTATATGATCAAGGGATTTGGAACGTGGAAAGCAAGCCTAACAACAGTGTTGCAGCATGCCAATTATGCTGCAAACTCTCCAGGCTCTCTGACACGTGACCCCTTGCTCTGCTACTGAATTCAGAGTGATTTCATCATTTCCGTTTCACCAGAATGCGCTAACATCAGACATTTCCTATGGTACCTCTTTCCTTGGTTTTTCTTTTTCAGAGTTATCACTGGGGCTCGACTGCACAATGAATCCACCGGTGGACATTCATACTCCCTTTCTTTTTGGATAGAGAGAAACTGAGATAGAAGAAAGGGCAAGATAGAGAGGGAGAAAGTGAGAGACACCTGCAGCACTGCTTCACTGCCCCCTGAAGCATCCCCCTGCAGGGGAATATAAGGGGTCTATTCCCAGGTCCTTGAGCATGGTAATGGGTGTGTTCAACTGGGCAAGCCAGCATCTGGCCCCTCTGATGGTTTTTCATATGTGAATAAAAAGTCAGAAGCACACGGACAGGTGTAACTCTCACTCATGAGACTCTAATTCTCCCAAGAGTACTTCCTCTATGAGGGTGGTCACCTAAATGGAAAAGTGGTCACTTTGGGTTTTCTAAAATTACATAGGTGTGCAGCTTTGTGAAAGTTAAGATGATGGCCTTCAAGTTGTTTTGGTTTTTCTGACCATGTAGCATTAACCTCTGCATTCACAAGGTATTCTCCAAAGCACTGGAAACTGAATCAGTCTCCACATTATGCAGTGCTTAAACCTGAGTAGTAACTAATAGCTTTCAGGAAATGAAATGTGTAGTTCAAGTCAATGAGAGTCACGTTTTCTCACGGGCTTTCAAGATTTCATTCTCTCCTCCTCCTCACTGCCCCCCCCCCACCAGGTGAGGGAGCTGTTTCTCTTTCTTGTTTTCTTAGTTCCTTGCTCAAATGTGGGTTTCTTAGAGGCCCTGTTTTCTCTCTATCACCTATTCCCCTTGAGGCCAATTAGATGAAAGCTCAAGGACAGCATCTCCATCTCACCACATGACACAGCACAGACATTCACAAGTATGTGATCTTTCTCTTTAAAAGAAAAAGGCTCATTTCGTGTGAGAGAATTTCACATGAGAGACAGCACAACAATGTTTGTGGGTTAGGTTTTTTTTTTGTCATGGATCACATGTCATGTTTGATTCTCTTGCTTTTTATTTCTAAACATATTTTTCCCCCTAGGAGTACATCAATAATTTGTGGTAAATCTCCCAGGAAAAAACAAAGTAATGCAGGGAACTGGGCAGTAGCACAGTGAGTTAAGCGCACATGGCACAAAGGGCTAGGACTTGCTCTGTAGGTGTCTATCTTTCTCTCCCTCTCTGTCTTCCCTTCCTCTCTCCATTTCTCTGTTCTATCCAACAACAACAACAATAATAACAACAACAATGATAAACAACAAGGGCAAAAAAATAGCCTCCAGGAGCTATTTTTTTGATTCATAGTGCAGGCACCGAGCCCCAACAATAACCCTGGAGACAAAAAAAAAAGAGTAATGCAAAGTAAACAGTATATTTATCCTCAGGATAATGAAAAAATAACAACATGGCATAAAGAATATTACACGGAGGGTGGAGCGGTGGGCAGTGGTGTACCTGGTTAAGTGCACAGGCCCCTGTAAGGATCCAGGTTCAAGACCCCAGCTCCCCAACTACAGGAGGGGTCACTTCACAAGTGGTGAAGCAGGTCTGTAGGTGTCTATCTTTCCCCCTCTCCTCTCTCAATTTCTCTCTGTCCTATCCAATAAAAAGGGGAAAATGAAAAAAAAAGGGGGGGGCGATGACCGCCAGGAGCAGTGGATTCATAGTGCCAGCACCAAGTCCCAGCATTAACCATGGAGGAAAAAAAGAAAAAAACTACACAGAACTTAATAGGACTTAATTTAAATGAAATAGGAACCCCAGATTTTTAACTACAAGTACAGCTAGTTTTCTAAGAAAGATTCTATTGATGTTTATGAAGAAATGGCAAAATTGTTTTAACAAAAATGTATCTTCTGAGGCATTATCAATCACAATGATGATCTATATACACAGGGTTCACTGAGTGAGACAGACAGCCAGCAAGGGCTTATGAAGAGGGAAACACTGAATACAGGGATGGGGGTGGTTATTTATGTTCTCTGAAGATGTTTCTTCCTCTTTAAATATGCATTTAAAAAGTTGTAGCGGGAGTTGGGTGGTAGTGCAGCGGGTTAAGCATACATGGTGCAAAGCACAAGGGCCGGCTTAAGGATCCTGGTTCTAGCCCCCGGCTCCCCACCTGCAGGGGAGTCGCTTCACAGGCGGTGAAGCAGGTCTGCAGGTGTCTTCTATCTTTCTCTCCCCCTCTTTATCTTCCCCTCCTCTGTCCATTTCTCTCTGTTCTATCTAACAATGACGACATCAATAACAACACAACTACAACAATAATGACAAACAACAAGGGCAACAAAAGGGGAAAATTTTTTTTTTTTAAAAGTTGTAACACAGAAGTTCAAATTTACCTCAGAACGTCCCATTAGTGAATTATAGACATGATGGATTGAGAAAGTCAAGGAATATAAATCACTGTTTTTTTTTTTTAAGCCAGTGAAATGAAAAGCTCTACTGATACTATTTAAACTTCCATTTATCTAGTTAGATGACTCAGGTGCCTTGCTTTGCTGTTTTATTACTACAAAAATATCTCTATAAATTAAGGTGAAAGCTGACATCTCACTAATAAATGTGGAAAAATAATCATCAAGACAAAAGTACTGCATCAATTTATACTAATGGCTTTAAAAATCACCACAAATCACCAATTGCTTTACTAATGGAAATGTGTGCTTAGAAATAAAATGCGACAGGGTAGCACAGCGGGTTAAGCACACTGGCGAGAAGTTCAGGGACCAGTGTAAGGATCCCAGTTCGAGGTCCTCCCACCCCACTTGCAGGGGAGTCATTTCATAAGTGGTGAAGCAGGTCTGCAGGGGTCTATCTTTCTCCCTCTCTGTCTTCCCCCTCCTCTCTCGACTTCTCTCTGTTCTATCCAACAATAATAGTAACAGTAGCAGCAACAAAATGGGAAAAAAATGGCCTCCGGGAGCAGCAGAATCATAGTGCAGGCACTGAACCTCAGTGATAACCCTGGAAGCAACAGAAAGAAAGAAAATGCAAGAGGGTGTGTGGGCAGTGGCACACCCAGTTGAGTGCACACTTCACCATACACAAGGGCCCAGAATAGAGCCTCTGCCTCCCCACCTGCAGGACAGAAGCTTCAAGACCATGTGAAGCAGGTCTGCAAGTGTCTCTCTTTCTCCTTCTGTCTCCCCCTTCCCTCTCAATTTCTCTGTTCTGTCAAATATAATAAAGGTAAAAGAGAAAGGAAAAAGTTGGCCACTGGGAGTAGTGGATACGTAATATTGGCACCAAGCACCAGTGATATTCTTGGTGTCAGAAAGAAAGAAAGAAAAAAAAGGAAGGAAGGAAGGAAGGAAGGAAGGAAGGGAGGGAGGGAAGAAGGGAGGAAGGGAGGGAGGGAGGGAGGGAAGGAGGGAGGAAGGAAGGAAGGAAGGGAGAGAGAGATAGAGGGAAGGAGGGAGAGAGAATAAAACATGATATCTTAAAACATTACAAAAAATATGTTGAGCTAAAGCTAAAGCTTCAAGTGTATTTTCAGCATTTTCTTGACAAGGTTCAGAAGCGCAAAATTGACTTTCTAGTCAAACTGTCAGCCCATCTCTAAAAGTGCAGCTGGCAGCACTTCACCTTTCCCCCAGATTTATTTCTTGTTATAATAATAATGTTGTTGTTATCATCATTATTATTTGTCACCAGGGTCATTGCTAGGGCTCTAATGGCCATTTTTTCTCTCCCCCCACTCTTTTAATTTTATTTGACAGGACAGAGAGAATCTGAGAAGAGAGAGGGAGGGGCATCCACCTGGATGGAGCAAGGGAACTAATGATAGCAAGACAAAGCCCAAATTCCCCAGGGGTGCTGGGGGACCTTAACAAGCATGTGCAAAGCAGAAACCTTAAATCCACACCCAGCACCCCCATTAACCCAGAACTGAGTAATGCTCTGGTTTAAAAAAAAAAAAAAAAAAAAAAAACCCTGCAGGGACCAGAGAGACTCCACTGGGTGGAGTCACTGCACTGCCATGTCTATAGCCTGGTTTCAAGCCCCAGCGCCACATGGGAGGTACTATGGCACCAAAGGAAGCATTGATGTTGGTGTTGTGGTCAGTTTCTCTCTCTGAGTGGAAAAGTAACCCGGAACAGTGAAATCACATATGCTCAAAGCCAGGCTCAGAATAAATAAATAAATAAATACATACATACATAAATAAATAAATAAATAGTTGTGGCAGAAAGCTGAAGATTAGCCTAGAATTTCACTGGGTTTAGATCCAAGCTAGGCAGACACAGTTGCAGGGGCTCAAGGTGGGGGGGGCAAAGAGGCAGAGGAAAGAAATGGCTTCTTCCCTGGGGGCAGGCATATGGCCACTGGAAGACAGAGGAGAAACTGCCAGTCATCAGTCTCCAGATTCTGGCAGGCAGGTGACGCTAAAGAAAAACCAAGCATTAGGCCAGGCCAAGGGGCAACATCCACGGATGAAGCAAGGGAACTTATGATAGCAAGACAAAGCCCAAATTCCCCCCAAGAGTGCTGGGTGACCTTGAGGGAACTTAAGGAGCATATGCACAGCAGACACCTTAATTCCACACACAGCAGTGGGGAGTAATGCACAAGGCTACAGGGTGGACTGCAGGCAGCAGGGCATTACAGGACCCAGAACAAGCTTTATTACTGATGTCTCAGGAGCGAAGCCAGAACAGGCTGCAAAAAAATTTCAAAGGACTTCAACCAGGTAAGTCAGGACGTGACTGGCCACTGCAGAGCATGGTGGGCAGAAGGGCTGGCAGGAAAGCCTCTGGATTAACTGACACTAAAGTTGACTTAGCTTAGACGTGTACTCAGGATACTCTTTAAGCCTAAATACTCATTGCAGTGGCAAAAATGAATCATGCTACAATGATTCACATAGAATTCCCATGATACAGTCTACTAATGACCAAGTTTCTTATTCACTGTGTTGCTCCCTTTAATGATTCTGACAGCAGAAAAAGAAAGCATGTAGGAGTTCCATATGTTATTCTTGAATGGAAAAATCTGAAGTACTAATTTAAGTAGAAACAAAAAGCCCAGGTTTTGTTATATAAGCTATTTTCATGTAATAGATAATATTCCATAAATCATGAATGGACAAACCCATTAGAAAACCAAAAGGGGGGAGTCCGGCGGTAGCGCAGCGAGTTAAGCACACGTGGCGTGCAAAGCAAAAGGACCGGCGTAAGGATCCCAGTTCGAGCCTCTGGCTCCCCACCTGCAGAAGTGTTGCTTCACAGGCAGTGAAGCATGTCTGCAGGTGTCTATCTTTCTCTCCCCCTCTATCTTCCCCTCCTCTCTCCATTTCTCTCTGTCCTATCCAACAACAATGACAACAACAATAGCTACAATAAAAAAAAGGCAACAAAAGTGAATAAATAAATATCAAAAAAAGAAAGAAAAAGAAAATCAAAAAAAGGGCCAGAGAGATCACTTACAAGGGTTAGCTCAAGGGCACATGCCTGGTTATATATGTAGTCCAGGTCCAAATCCCCACACCACAAGAGAGTGCCACAGCACTGGAGGAAGATCTCCCTCTCCCTCTCCCTCTCCCTCTCCCTCTCCCTCTCCCTCGCCCTCTCCCTCTCCCTCCCTCGCCCTCCCCCTCCCTCTCCCTCCCTCCCTCTCCCTCTCCCTCTCCCTGTGTCTCTCTCTCTCAAATATATATGCACCTGAGTGAAAAAGTTGGCCATAAAGTGGTGAAACCATTCATAGCTGAGGCTGCAGTTCCAGAAAGGAAGAAAATCAAAAAGCACACAACAGGCATAAATTTTCAGAACTACCAAAATGTTAAATCCTTGCAGCTAAGAATTGGCAAGAAGAAATAAATTACCCTTAAAATGGCTTTTGCAATTTAAACCAAAAATAGGTGGAAAGGAAGTTAAAGACAAGATCAAAAATCAATAAACTGGGATATATATATATATATATATATATATTAATATGGCTAGAAATTGGTTCTTTCTCATAAGCTTAATAAAAATGATAAACCACCTGAGTACTGACTTGAGGGAGAATAGAAATTACTGATATCGCGAGTCGGGCGGTGGGGCAGTGGGTTAAGCGCACGTGGCGCAAAGCGCAGGGACCACTGTAAGGATCCCGGTTCGAGCCTCCGGCTCCCCACCTGCAGGGGAGTCGCTTCACGGGCGGTGAAGCAGGTCTGCAGGTGTCTATCTTTCTCTCCCCTCTCTCTCTGTCTTCCCCTCCTCTCTCCATTTCTCTCTGTCCTATCCAACAACAAAGCAACGTCAACAATGGCAATAATAACCGCAACGAGGCTGCAACAACTAGGGCAACAAAAAGGGGGGAAAATGGCCTCCAGGAGTGGTGGATTCATGGTGCAGGCACCGAGCCCAGCAATAACCCTGGAGGAAAAAAAATTTTTTTTTTTAAATTTAAAAAGAAATTACTGATATCAAGAATGTAAGAGGGAACATAACTAAAGGCAGTACAAAGAATAGTAGCCGAAGATTAAAAATATCATGCCTATACATTTCACAGCTTTGATGAAAGGGACTAATCACTTGAAAGACAGACTACCTTATCTTCTCCTTCTCCTTCTCTCTCTCTCTCAACTAACTGATATACTAAACTGAACTTACTGGTCAAAATCTTTAACAAAGAAAACATTAAGCCTAAATGGTTTCACTGGTTAATCAAGACAGACCAACTCCCTTACGTCCCAACCAAACTTCCATCTGGCTGTTTTAGTAGACTTGGCAAGCTGATTCAAACTTATATATGGAGATATGAAGACCTTATAAAAGCCAAAATAATCTTGAAACACCATAGTTTTATACAAACTTTTGCAGAAATCGGAAGAAGAAATGTCCTAGCTCATTTTAGGAGGCGAGCACAACTGACACAAAAACTTGATGAACATAAGCCATCGAAATACATTTATAAGCTAATAGCTCATGAATTTAAATGCAAGTGGAAAAAAGGCAACCCAAATACAGAAATGTGTAACTAAGAGGAGTTTATCTTTAAAAAATTATAAGCTCATTTAACAACTGAAAACCATTGTGGTATCACACTTAGTAGAGAGTACATGTGTTACAACAAGCAAGAGCCTGGGTTCAAGCCCCCAGCCCCCACCTGTAAGGGGGAAGCTTCATGAGCTGTGAAGCAGTGCTGCACGTATCCCTCCTTCTCCTTTGCTCTCTATCTTCCCCTTCCTTCTCAATTTTTCTCCATCCTAATTTTTTTTTTTAACAATCACTATAAAACAACATTGTCCATGGAGTCGGGCGGTAGTGCAGGGGGTTAAGCACAAGTGGCACGAAGCACAAGGACCAGTGTTAAGGATCCTGGTTCGAGCCCCCAGATCCCCAACTGCAGGGGAGTCGCTTCACAGGCGGTGAAGCAGGTCTGCAAGTGTCTATCTTTCTCTCCCCTTCTGTCTTCCTCTCCTCTCTCCATTTCTTTCTGTCCTATCCAACGACGACAATATCAGTAACAACAACAATAACTGCAACAACAAGGGCAACAAAAAGAGAAAATAAATATTTTTAAAAAATTAAAAAACAAAACACTGTCCCAATAACTTTTTAAAGATCAGTACAAGGTGGCGGCCAGGTGGTGGTGCACTTGGTTGAGTGCACATGTTACATTACACAAGGTCCTAGGTTCGAGCCCCTGGTCCCCACCTGCAGGGGGAAAGCTTCACAAGTGGTGAAGCAGTGCTGCAGGTGTCTCTGTCCCCTTCTCTCTGTGTCTCCCCCTCCCTCTCAATTTCTGACTGTCTCTATCAAATAAATAAAGATTAAAAAAAGAAGAAAACTAATAAATATCAGTGCAAACTTGCCTATTAACAGAATGAACCAGAAGAAAAATCCTAGGATATACTTCAACAGATGCAGGAAAAAAAAAAAAAAAAAGACTTGTTTGATATAGCAACCTACTCAAGATAAAAACCCTCAGTAAGCTAAAAAAAAAAAAAAAAACTTCAAGATGAAGAATATGGCAAAGATGTCTGTTTCATCATTTCTATCCATCACTGAATTTGGTGGTTATACCAACACAATAATCAAGAATAAAAAACTGAAAAAACTGTAAATAAAATGGTCTCTATTCACAAATAACTACTTTTGCTTAACGTAGAATATCCCACCTCAAAATTAGAAGTATAACAAGGCTGTAAGATACAAGATCATTTGGAGGGGAAGGGATCCCTTTTTTTTTTTTTTTCTAAGACAGTAAAGAGAGGCAGAAAGATAGTGTAAGAGACCACAGCACTAAAGCTTGCTTCACTGCAGTGGGGTCCAGGATAAAATATCACCCACATGTTCTTTTATGTAACAGAAGCAAACATTATAAATATATACAGAAAAATATAAAATATATAAATACATTATATAAAAATATATTGAAAAATTCTAATGCTACTTATATATACTTAAGAATAAGTTTGATAAAGATATGTAGTGAAAAATAAAGTATTATAGAGAAAACTTAAGTAAATGAAGAGGTATATTATGTGCATGAGTTGAAAACTCACTTCTCTTAAGATATTGAGCCTCCTAAAACTGATCAATTTATTGCAATCTAAGTAACAATTCCAAGAAACTTTTCTTTTTATGAAAAATTGACACATTCGTGGCCCAGGAGGGATCAATCATTGGACTCTCAAGCATAAACTCCTGAGTGGCTCCCTAGCATCGCATGTGAATGGGTAATGCTCTGGTTGTCTCTCCTCTCTCATTTATGAATGGATATTTTTAAAGGGAATTTGACACAATGATTCAAAATCTTTACATGGAAGTTAAAATGTCCTACACAGCCAAAGCAATGTTGGCAAACAATACATTTGAAAGATTAATACTACTGATTTCAAGACCTACTGTAAAGCTACAGAAACTAAGATAATGTGTTATTGGCACGAGGACAAATGGATCAGTGAAAGAGAAATCCAAAGAAGTTAAGTAGTCTGCCCAGGATGACAGAACTGAAGGGTAGTAGAGATGAGAATCATATTCCAGTAGTCAGGTACTAAAGCTTATGACGCTAACCACTATGGAGTGTGCCACAAAGCAGCCTCACCAAGGACCCTTTACTCCCATAGAGGAATCCCTTTGTATCTTTTTTTTTTTTTTTTGCCTGCAGCGTTATCACTGGGGCTTGGTGCCAGCCCTATGAATCCACTGCTCCTGGAGGCCAGTTTTTCATTTTATCGAATAGGACAGAGAGAAATTGAGAGGGGTGGGGGAGATAGAGAAGGAGAAGAGAGAAAGAAAGACATCTGCAGACCTGCTTCACCACTTGTAAAGCTCCTGCCCTGCAGATGGGGAGCCTGGGGCTTGAACTGGGATCCTTGCACAGGTCTTTGCACTTAGTACTATGTGCGCTTAACAGGGTGTGCCTCCACCTGCCCCACCCCCAATAAACCCCTTTCTACCAACTGCCACCTAAAAAATGATGATTTATAATAAGTTGTCGTTTGCTATTTGCTCACTACATATCAGGCACTGTGTTAAAACAACTTACTCCTACCTTACCTTCACAACAATCGAACAAAACTGCTATTACCCCAATTGCACAGATGACAAAACTGCAGATGAAAGGTTAAGTAACTTGCCAAAAGTCACAAGATGTATCAGTAATAAGACTAGAATTTGAAGCCACACCAGTCAGATTTCCGTCAACTGTAATAAGCTGTTTCACAGATGAAATAGGATACAGAATGCCAAATAGTCACTATAGTGAGTAAAGTATTTATAACTTAAGCTATTTTCACATCCACATATACAAATGAGCTACTAAAAAAAAAATGTATTTTGTAGTTGCTCCTACTTTTCACATTCTTATTTTTTGTGTCTTTACTTCATTGCCATAATAGCAGTGTATGGTTTGCTTTAGGATGACATCAAAAAGTCTTAAACTATCAGCCCAGTAAATAAACACAGATAAACACAAAACAAGATAGTAAGGTGATGGTCACTGCTAAATGAATCAACAGCATCTGACTTGAACTGCTCTCAAACCAAGTGCAGCAGTCCCAATCTCATTTACATTACTCCATTTCAAAGACACTCGATTCTTTCATATACTCCATCGCCCCAGTACAAAGTACTTCTGGTGCCACAGTTCCTTGGATGTGGTGCCAGGCTCAAATCTGGGCCACACACATGGCAGCGCCTACACGTTACCTGGCAAGCTTTCCTTCAAGCTCATGCTCAAATGTAATTTTTAAAATTATATTTATTTATTGGATAGAGACAGCCAGAAATCGAGAGGGGGGGTGATAGAGAGGGAGAGAAACAGAGAGACACCTGCAGCACTGTTTCACCACTCGCAAAATTTTCTCACTGCAGGTGGGGACTGGGGACTCGAACCTGGGTCCTTGCGCATTGTAATATGGGCACTCAACTGTTGGGAAATTGTGAGCATGTGGTTGAGCTTGGCACGGCTTGACTTGAGGGGACATCCATCCTTTCCCTACCCACCAAAGCACCCTACATTCCATGCTACTAATGGCTCGTCCCTTTATTATTTAAGTATCAATCTCCTGCCTTGTCTTACAAATGACTAAAGGTCTCCTTCCTAAGCCCCCCCGCAGGGTTATTGCTAATCCTGCTAGTTGAACCCCTGGCAACTGTTGCTAGGGGGGCCCCTATCATTTCCATCCCCTTCCACTTATGGTATTATCTAGCCACTTCCATCTCTGTTTTCTCTCTTTGGTGTCCCAACCTGGAGTAAGGGCGAGTGTGCAAGACCGAGAGGCTGCCGCCGGCCATTGCGGTTTGTGCCACGTGGCTTAACGAGGTGTGCCACTGCCCAACTCTGGGGTACTCACATGAATAAAGATTTATTGCCTTGCCACCTCAGTCTTGGTTCCTGGGTCATCTCTCTCTCCCGCGACGCTAGCCTGACACTCAACCAGGTGCGCCACCACCCAGTCCCTGCTCAAATGTTTTAATGCAACCCTCTTTTGGTGAAATGCTGAGGGGACTATTTAAATAGATTTCATGGGCCAGTAATGGTTCTTCACTAAAACACTAAAAAGCACTCCCTGTGCAGTAGTGTGGACTTGTCCAAAGAGAAGGGGAGATGTTTGCCCTCTGCTCTGGGGAGAAGGCACCACAGACTCTAGACCAGGAACATCAGGCCTGCAAGAACATCTTTATTAGCCTGGGGGCCTTAAGTCATGCACAGAATCTAACAGTATGACTTACAGTTGGGGGTTCTAGAGAGACCAACAATGTGGTTTTTCTATTTGGAAGTTGAGGTCAGAGACACAATCAAGAAAGCACAAAGACCCTCCCTGTCGAAGCTCTGAACACTGAAGCTTGATAAACCCCTCCTGACTGGCAACACACAGAGCCCACTGTTACACACCTTCACTAGGAGGGTAACAGGAAGCAAACAGTAAAAGCTCACAATTGAGTCCCTCCTGGACTGTTTACCTCTTTCTTGAATTGGTCTTAGTCTGTATCCTTTCCTTGGATAAATCATAACTCAATATAATAGAGGTAGATGATACAGAGATGTAAGGAGGGAGGGAGAGAGAGAGATAAATAGGCAGATGGATGGATGAAGTAGAGAGAGACACAGAGAAATGACAGAGAGATGATGTAGGGGTGAGAGATGTAGGGGTGAGATACAGGGGGCCAGGCGGTGATGCATCCAGTTAAGCACACATAGTATTGTGTGTAAGCACACGTGCAAGGATCAAGTCCCCCACGCCCCACCTACAGGGGAGAAACTTCACGAGCATTGAAGCAGGTCAGCAGGTGTCTTTGTTTTTCTGCCCCTCCTCTCTCAATTTCTCTCTGTCCTATCTATTAAAATAGAAAAAATGGCTGTCAGGGGCTGTGGGTTCATAGTACCTGCACCAAGCCACAGCAATAACCCTGGAGGTGAGAGAGGGAGAGAGAGTGAGTGAGTGCGTGAGAGAGAGAGAAACAGATGACAGATATCTGTATGTAAAGATAGATGATAGACAATTCCCAGTTGATGTATATATGCTAAGTCTGAATGTGGCCTCCCAAAACTGTTCACTTCATGCTAAAAATACAAGGAAGTAGAGTTATGGGGAAGCAGAGGCCCCATAACTCTACGGGCAGGATTCGTGCTACTGAGAGAGATCCCAGACAGTTCCTTTTCCATTTACACCAAATGAAACTACAGCAAGAAGTTGCCAATCTGCAATCATGAGAACCTTGATCAGGACTTATAACCTCCAGAACCAGGAGATGGAAGTTTCTCTTGATGATGAGACTTCCCGTCAGTATTATTTTTAATACAGCAACTTCAACCGACCATATATACAGAGTCTGAGGTGCTGCCTTGGACCTTCATGATCAGAGTTAGACTTCTTTTTAAAAAGTTTCCCAGAGCTGAAGGAACAACTTAGTGGGTAGGGTGCCTGCCTGGTCACATGTGTGGCTCAGGTTCAAATCCTGACACCACTTGGGTTTAACACAGGATCAGAAGCAACTCTGATACTGTGATGTCTACATCCCTGTCTTTCTCACTACCTTTATCTGAATGAGAAAACAATCCAGGTATGGTATGATCACTCATGTATGATGTGCTGTGTTGTTGTAGGGGTCAGGTGTCGGACTGCACCGCGGAGAAGAGAGTGGACATCCAGAGCAAAGGGGTACACAAATCTTTATTACAGGATGGGGGGGGGTGGCTCAGGCCACGTGGAGTCAGCGGACAATGGCCGTCCCCACTACCTGACCACGGGGTGAGAGAAGAGAAGGGGGCGAGATCTGAGAAGGGGGAGCTGAGAGCCAGGGGGGGGGGGTGAGCGGGCTTTTTATTGGGCGACAACCAGGGGTGACATGTGGGGCCAGGATTGGTTGAAGGGGGCACTGTAGGATTTCGCGGGCGTGGCAAAACCTGGGGGCGGAGACTGCATCAGAATAATTCCTCAGCAACAGTGCTGGCTCATAAAAGAAAAAAAAATATTACACCCCTGATTTGAACTTCAGTGTGAGAAGCATTCAGGACAAGAAGCACTGGTTTTTATTATTTACCTCTATTCCCTGATGTTGCTCTAAAGTGATTGGTTTGATGCAGTCACTTTATGTCACTACTGAAATTCTCTTCTTTTATATTTATTTATTTATTTATTACTAGATAGAAACTGAGAGGGAAGGGGGGCATAGAAAGGGAAGGAGACAGAGAGACACCTGCAGCACGGCTTCACCACTTGTGAAACTTTTCCCCCTGCAGGTCGGGACCAGGGGCTTGAACCCAGGTCCTTGTGCACTGTTGACATGTGCGCTCAACCAGGTGCACCACTGTCTGGCCCCTCTGAAATTCTCCTCAGTGCACATTTTTGTCGCTTGTGGCAGCGGTGGGATGCAGAAAAAGGAGGTTTGGAGCAGAAAGGGAACACAATCCTTTATTTGTGCTGGCACCTCAGAGTTGGGTGACAGAGCAGCAGTTTGGGCCACATGAAGGTAGCAAAAATGGCCGCCTCGCACAGCAACCCTCCCTGTGTCTAATCACCAAACTGAAAGGCGGGCAAGAGAGAGCGAGGGGCAGAAGAAGGGCTTTTATGGGAATAGCTCTTGTGAGAATGAGAAGGGGGAGGAGTAACCATAGCACTCCAGGGTAGGATAATAACTCTCCAGGGAATGGGAAGGGGAGGAGTAACCAAAGCACTTCAACTAAGGGGGGGAGGGGGATTGACAATGCCCTGAGGGCACAACATGGCTGGAACAGGCAATCCGAGAATGCCCCAACTCTCGGGGGAACTAGCAATAGCCTGAGGGGGCAACATGGCAGATGTGACTGCATCTGCACAATTTCCCAGCACATCTTGATCCCCTAAACCTTTCCTGGAGGATGAGTATGTCCACATTCCTGTTACACTGTCCTTTGGTGTTAACAGCCACTTAGATGTATGTGTACACATGCTTCATATGTCTACTTCTCTGGATTATTTGTTTAATTGCCATCAGGGTTATCACTGGGGCTTGGTGCCAGCACTATGAAAGACACTGCTCCATGTGGGTATATTTTCCTTTTTTCTTTTTTTTCTTTTATTTATAAGACAGAGAGAAATTGAGAGGGGGAGAGGGAGATAAAGAGGCAGAGAGAAGGACAGATAACCTGCAGACCTGCTTCACCACTTGTGAAGCATCCCTCCTGCCGATGAAGAACGAGGGCTTGAACCCAGGTCCCTGCATATGGTAACCTTTGTGCTCAATTGGGTGGGCCACCATCTGGCTCCCTGCTTTTCATTATAAAATGATTCAAGTGTCTTTTTCAATATAAAACTCTCCAAGTATATTTAAAATAGGGCTTAATTTACAAAAACAAACCAATAAAAAAATCACAACAAAGCAAAACCTAACCCTCCACTGACTTCCTTGCCAATTTTCAAAAAAACCAAAAAAAAAAAAAAAAAGGTTAGACAAATGTGAATTTTTGCCTAGAGTGGGGCTATTTCAATTCTCCTTCAAGAAACAGATTCTCTACAGAAATAGGTCATTTAGTAATTTAGTTTCTTTATGCTCCTACTGAATTATTTTGAGTGAAATAAGTAAAGACTCAACAGAATAGGGAAATTCAGGAGGAGATATTTTAGCTCTCATCAGTCATTTTTAGAATCCATTAATCAGACTGATTCCCAAGGGGGTTTCTTCTAGTTAAAATTAGAAGTAGTTATATAGGTATAGAAATGTCATCTATGGATAGAGGTCCTAGTGGGGGTTTTATCTTATGTGGAAAACTGGGAAATGTTATGCATGTACAAACTGTTGTATTTACTGGTGACTGTAAAACATTAATCATATGCAGACTCTCTCAAAAGCCTAGATCAAGTAGATCAGAAGCAACCAATAGCACAGTTATATTCAAGATACTGGGTACTATACAGCAAACCATACATAACAAAAGGACTTTTCAAAGTTAACCCAATTACCAAATAATGTGATGATAACATTAACTATCGATTGTCTTTTTGAACCCTAAGACAGCAGGAACCTCACATCTCCACTATAGAGCCTCTACTTCCCCCCGTCCTGGAACCATTGGATAGGGCCCACTTTCCCGTATGCCTCTCCCAATCCATATCAAATAATATTGCATCTGCCGATCACAACCTAACCAACACAACGATTGCCACCTCAACATGCTTCACTTCAGACTGTGTCCAGAGACTTCACGTGTGGAATGACAACCCTTCAGCTTCATTACTCGGGTGAGACCTTTCCTTTCATAGTATACTCTAATTCCATCTCAGGTGGTTCACTTTCTAACAAAGTCCCAAAACCTAGATATACACCAGTTTCTGTGAGAGAGAGCATATGTTCACACGTATCCGTAAACTACTGCAAAATACATACCTGAAAGCAGAAGTACACAAGAGTTTGCAGTGAGTAGCCCCCCCTAACACTTCCTCTCCACTATTCCAAGCTTTGGGTTCATGATTGCTCAACAATTTGTTTGGCTTCGTATGTTAACTCTCTTTTCAGTCACCAGGTTCCAGATGTCATCAGGATGCCGGCCAGGCTTCCCTGGACTGAAGACCCCACCAATGTGTCCTGGAGCTCCGCTTCCCCAGAGACCCATCCTACTAGGGAAAGAGAGAGGCAGACTGGGAATATGGACTGACCAGTCAACGCCCATGTTCAGCGGGGAAGCAGTTACAGAAGCCAGACCTTCTACGTTCTGCAACCCTCAACGACCCTGGGTCCATGCTCCCAGAGGGATAGAGAATGGGAAAGCTATCGGGGGAGGGGATGGGATATGGAGATTGGGTGGTGGGAATTGTGTGGAGTTGTACCCCTCCTACCCTATGGTTTTGTTAATTAATCCTTTCTTAAATAAAAAAAATTTAAAAAAAAAAAGAGAAAAGAAATGTCATCTATGGTACACTAGAGATTTTATTTATACAGATGGCTTTTTTTTTTTTTAATCACACTTGTGTCATCTTTTTCAGGATCTTTTGAAGTATCTACCTTTTTACAATTTCTGACATAGAAAGGTTATAGATTGATTTATTTGTAGTTTTATCAGGCACAAATTTTAATGAATTTAGATAATGAGAGTATCTCATCTAAATATCTGAGCTTTTCCTTTAATGCTAATAATTCTAACCTGCTGATAAGGAAGACCAGAAAATAAACACTTATGCAAATGTCACAGAAGCATCTTCTTCTGGTGCCAATGCTAAGGATGGGCCTTCCTAGCTAGCTTGTCTGGGGTTCACCACTGTGGTTGTCAGAGAACAAGGAACTGGGTTCACTCATGCACTTACAAAGTTAGAAACACAGATGAAATTATATCTTTACCACGGGTCAGAGCCCACAATTTGCTCAGTGTTAATCCTGGAACAATGGAGGTAATTCTCAAGCAATGAAGGTAACTCTAGACAACACTGAAATTCACTGAGGAAATGGAAAGTTCATCAGGGATTATACCCCTTGCAGGAAGTGATAGGGCCAAGCTTTTTAATTTTTTTTCTTTTATCTTTTAAGATAGAGACTGTGATACAGACTAGGAGGTATAGTAATTAAGTAGCAGCTACCTGAAGATCATCTCCAAAGAAATGCAAAAATAATTAAATCTTCATCTGCACTATTCCAGCCTTTAGGTTTATAATTGGTCAACAATTTGTTGTGCTTTATATCTTAAATATTTTTCAGCCACCAGGTTCCAGATGCTACCATGATGCCAACTGGACTTCCCTGGGCTGCCAATTCTACCATGTGTCCTGGAGCCCCGCCTCCCCAGATCCCTGCCCCACTAGGGAAAGAGAGACAGGCTAGGAGTATGGATCGACCTGCCAATGGCCATGTTCAGCAGAGAAGCAATTACAGAAGCCAGACCTTCCACCTTCTGCACTCCATAATGATCCTGGATCCATACTTCCAGAAGGATAAAGAATAGGAAACCTATCAAGGGAAGGAATTGGATATGGAGCTCTGGGATTGGGCTGTGTGGAAATGTACCCCTCTTGTCCCACAATTCTTGTCAATATTTTCATTTTATAAATAAAAATTTAAAAGATAAATGCAAAATTTATTAAAAAGAGAAATTGGGGGGAGCAGGTGTTGGCACACCTGGCTGAATGCACATTACAGTGCACAAGAATCCAGGTTCAATGCTCCAGTCCCCACCTGCAGAGGGAAAATTTCATGAGTAGTGAAGCAGGGATACAGGTGTCTCTCCCTATCTCCCCCTTCCTCTCAATTCCTGGCTGTCTCTATCAAGTAAATAAAGATAATTTAAATTTTTTTTAAAAAGAGAAACTGGTACCAGTGCTATAAGAAATGGTTCTTGGGACATTAATAAAGTAGGCTAGAAGTAAGAGGAGAAAATCTGTCATGATCCATTTTTCATTGTGCTCACTGCAACAACAACAAAAAAGAGGATAGTCGATATTGAAAAGGGACAAGGAAATATGAGTTTAAGATTGATGTTTCTTCACTGCTGTTGTAATTTATATCCCCTTCTGTTCCACCTCCTACAAATCATACTTCTAGACTTTGAAGAGTTTGCTGAGGAGAACAAGAATGGCATTGGGAAGTTGAATACATGCTTCTGTGGATGCTTCTAAAGAAAAGCTCACCGTGGGAGTCGGGCGGTAATGCAGCAGGTTAAGCGCAAGTGGTGCAAAGCACAAGGACCAGCATTGTCACTTGGCAGCGGTGGCAGGATGCAGAAAAAGGAGGTTTGGAGCAGAAAGGGAACACAATCCTTTATTTGTGCTGGCACCTCAGAGTTGGGTGACACAGCAGCAGTTTGGGCCACATGGAGGTAGCAAAAATGGCCGCCTCGCACAGCAACCCTCCCTGTGTCTAATCACCGAACTGAAAGGCGGGCAAGAGAGAGCGAGGGGCAGAAGAAGGGCTTTTATGGGAATAGCTCTTGTGAGAATGAGAAGGGGGAGGAGTAACCATAGCACTCCAGGGTAGGATAATAACTCTCGCAGAAATGGGAAGGGGAGGAGTAACCAAAGCACTTCAACTAACACGGGGGAATTGACAATGCCCTGAGGGCACAACATGGCTGGAACTGGCACTCTGAGAGTGTCCCAACTCTCACAGGAACTAGCAATAGCCTGAGGGAGCAACATGGCAGATGTGACTGCATCTGCACAATTTCCCAGCACAGCATAAGGATCCCAGTCTGAGCCCCTGGCTCCCCACCTGCAAGGGTCTATCTTCACAGGGGGTGAAACAGGTCTGCAGGTGTCTATCTTTCTCTCTCCCTGTCTTCCCCTCCTCTCTCCACTTCTGTCTTATCTAACAACAATGACATCAATAACAACAACAACAATAACTATAACAATAAAAAAACAAGGGCAACAAAAGGGAATAAATAAAATGTTTTTTAAAAAAGAAAGAAAAAGAAAAGCTCACTGTAATGAATGCCACAATAAGCCTTAAGGAAATCTGTCTGGATTTGTCAAGTCACCCCTTCCTAGAATCTGAGCTAAGTGGAAATTCAAACATAGTGTCACCACATCCCTTTAGTTCACAGAAGATAAAAACCCAAGCCATGACTTGCCCAAAGGCAGAAACTACTTTGTGGTAAAATTCAGAGTTAATTTCACGAGGAGAAAAAAAAACAGAAGGGAGACCATGACTGAACCTCTATGAGACTGTTATATAAATCTCCAGTTCTAAATGGCTCTAACATGTTGACTAGTGTCATGGATAATAATATTCATTTCACCCAGCAGCAGACAGAAAGAAAGGGAAGTGTGTGTGGCTTTTTGTTTGTTAAAGGTAAATATTTTATTAAAGCACCTTAGCAATTCACCTCCTTACAGAAGGCACTGACTGGAACTACAAGTGGGCACAAACTGACTGACCTCAGGCCTTATACTGCTAGGTAAGTTCAAGAGTGGTGAATAAATCTTGGATCATGGGTACAAAAAAAGGAGGGATTTTCCAGCCATACCATCACCTCCCCAGACAATAACTTGGATCCACCTGCATATCAGATTTCAGGCTCAGAGGAAAAAAAAGCAAGAATCAGTATAGCCACAGGCCCCTTGGAATATAACTAAAATACGCCTACTAGCTATCTACAAAACGGAGCCCCCCCCCCCCCAACTCTTCATCTGCACGATTCCAGCCTTTAGGTTCATTATTAGTCAACAATTTGTTTGGCTTTGCATGTTAACTCTCTTTTCAGCCACCAGGTTCCAGATGCCAACATGATGCCGATCAGACTTCCCTGGACAGACCACCCCATCAATGTGTCCTGGAGCTCTGATTCCCCAGAGCCCCGCCCCACTAGGGAAAGAGACAGGCTGGGAGTATGGATGGACCTGTCAGCGCCCATGTTCAACAAGGAAGCAATTATAAAAGCCAGACCCTCCACCTTCTGCATCCCACGATGACTTTGGGTCCATAGTCCCAGAGGGTTAAAGAGTGGGAAGACTATCAAGGATGGGATACGGAGTTCTGGTGTTGGGAATTGTGTGGAGTGGCACTGCTCTTATCCTATGGCATTGTCAATGCTTGCTTTTTTTAAAATTTTTTATTTAAGAAAGGATTAATTAACAAAACCATAGGGTAGGAGGGGTACAATTCCACACAATTCCCACCACCCAATCTCCATTTCCCACCCCCTCCCCTGATAGCTTTCCCATTCTCTATCCCTCTAGGAGCATGGACCCAGGGTCGTTGAGGGTTGCAGAACGTAGAAGGTCTGGCTTCTGTAACTGCTTCCCCGCTGAACATGGGCGTTGACTGGTCAGTCCATATTCCCAGTCTGCCTCTCTCTTTCCCTAGTAGGATGGGTCTCTGGGGAAGCGGAGCTCCAGGACACATTGGTGGGGTCTTCAGTCCAGGGAAGCCTGGCCGGCATCCTGATGACATCTGGAACCTGGTGACTGAAAAGAGAGTTAACATACGAAGCCAAACAAATTGTTGAGCAATCATGAACCCAAAGCTTGGAATAGTGGAGAGGAAGTGATGGGGGGGTACTCACTGCAAACTCTAGTGTACTTCTGCTTTCAGGTATATATTTTGCAGTAGTTTACGGATACGTGTGAACATATGCTCTCTCTCACAGAAACTGGTGTATATCTAGGTTTTGGGACTTTGTTAGAAAATGAACCACATGAGATGGAATTAGAGTATACTATGAAAGGAAAGGTCTCACCTGAGTAATGAAGCTGAAGGGCTGTCTTTCCACACGTGAAGTCTCTGGACACAGTCTGAAGTGAAGCATGTTGAGGTGGCAATCATTGTGTTGGTTAGGTTGTGATCGGCAGATGCAATATTATTTGATATGGATTGGGAGAGGCATACGGGAAAGTGGGCCCTATCCAATGGTTCCAGGACTAGGGGAAGTAGAGGCTCTATAGTGCAGATGTGAGGTTCCTGCTGTCTTAGGGTTCAAAAAGACAATCAATAGTTAAACCACTCCTATGTTCATAGCAGCACTATTCATAATAGCTAAAACCTGGAAGCAACCCAGGTGCCCAACAACAGAGGAGTGGCTGAGAAAGCTGTGGTATATATACACAATGGAATACCATGCAGCTATCAAGAACAATGAACCCACCTTCTCTGACCCATCTTGGACAGAGCTAGAAGGAATTATGTTAAGTGAGCTAAGTCAGAAAGATAAAGCTGAGTATGGGATGAGCCCACTCATCAACAGAAGTTGAGGAAGAAGATCTGAAAGGGAAACTAAAAGCAGGACCTGACCAAATTGTAAGTAGGGCACCAAAGTAAAAACCCTGTGGTGAGGGGTAGACATGCAGCTTCCTGGGCCAGTGGGGGGTGGGAGTGGGTGGGAGGGATGGGTCACAGTCTTTTGGTGGTGGGAATGGTGTTTATGTACACTCCTAGTAAAATGTAGTCATATAAATCACTAGTTAATTAATACGAGAGGGGGAAAATTAATTGTATGTCTCGAAGTTTTTCAAAACACAAACTGAATCTTTTCAATATATAGGCTGTGTATTTGATATGCAGACTCTCTCAAAAGCCTAGACCAAGTAGATCAGAAGCAACCAATAGCACAGCTATATACAAGATACTGGGTACTGTACAGCAAACCCTAACAAAAGGACTTTTCAGAGTTAACCCAATTACCAAATAATGTGATGATAACATTAACTATCGATTGTCAATGCTTGCTTTTTATAAATAAAATTTGTTAAAAGGAGGGATACTACCGCTGGGCTGTTTTTTGTTGTTGATATGCACAGATTTCAGTAAAAGTAAAATGAAACAGGAAATGAGTCCTGGCAAACCACCTGTGACATCCATGTAGGCACTTCCTAAGTATATAATCTTTTTTTAAATTTTATTATTTTTATTATTGTATAGAGACAGAGAGAAATTGAAAGGGAAGGGAGATAGAGAGAGAAAGAGAGAGACAACTGCAGTCCTACTTCACCACTCATAAAACTTCCCCCTGCTGATGGAGATCAGGGGCTTGAACCTGTGTCCTTGTACACTGTTATGTGAGTGCTTAACCAGGTGTGCCACCACTTGATCCCCTAGATATATAAACTTAGAGGGAGATTAGTGGACTGGACAGTGGCACACCCAGTTGAGTACACACATTACTATGCACAAGGACCTGGGTTCAAACCCTGTCCTCACTTGCAGGGTTGGGGGAGCTTCAGGAGCAGCGAAGTAGTTCAGCAAGTGCCTCTGTTTCTCCCTCATTCTCTACCTCTCCTCTACTCTCAGTTTTTGTCTCTATCAAATAACAAACAAACACTCTCACTCTCAGGCCGAAGTTGAAAAACAAGATTAGAAAAGAAAACACAAGTCGAACCTGAAATGGAATTGGAGTATTACACCAAAGTAAAAGACTCTGGGGTGGGTGGGTGGGTGGGGAGAATACAGGTCCATGAAAAATGATGAATGAAATAGTGGGGGTTGTATTGTTAAATGGGAATCTGGGGAATGTTATGCATGTAAAAAAAAAAAAAAAAAGAAGTAGAAACGCAAAGCAGAAAATGACTGAATTTGGAGTATGGCACCAAAGTAAGAAAGCAGAAGTACACTAGAGTTTGCAGTGAGTACCTCCCTAATACTTCCTCTCCACTTTTCCAAGCTTTGGGTCCATGATTGCTCAACAATTTGTTTGGCTTTGTATGTTAACTCTCTTTTCAGTCACCAGGTTCCAGGTGTCATCAGGATGCCGGCCAGACTTCCCTGGATTGAAGACCCCACCAATGTGTCCTGGAGCTCCGCTTCCCCAGAGACCCACCCTACTAGGGAAAGAGAGAGCAGACTGGGAGTATGGACCGACCAGTCAACGCCCATGTTCAGCGGGGAAGCAATTACAGAAGCCAGACCTTCTACCTTCTGCAACCCACAATGACCCTGGGTCCATGCTCCCAGAGGGATAGAGAATGGGAAAGCTATCGGGGGAGGGGGTGGGATATGGAGATTGGGCGGTGGGAATTGTGTGGGGTTGTACCCCTCCTACCCTATGGTTTTGTTAATTAATCCTTTCTTAAATAAAAAATAATAATAAAAAAAATAAATAAATAAATAAAAAATAACAAACAAACAAATGAAAATAGTTCTGGGGCAGGTGGATTCATCATATAAGCACTGTGCCCCAATAACAGCCCAGGCAGTGATTAAGAAAGGGGGAAAGCTGGGAGTCGGGCTGTAGCGCAGCGGGTTAAGCGCAGGTGGCGCAAAGCACAAGGACCGGCATAAGGATCCCCCGGCTCTCCACCTGCAGGGGAGTCGCTTCACAGGTGGTGAAGCAGGTCTGCAGGTGTCTATCTTTCTCTCCTCCTCTCTGTCTTCCCCTCCTCTCTCCATTTCTCTCTGTCCTATCCAACAACAACAACAACAATAATAACTACAACAATAAAAAAAAAACAAGGTCAACAAAAGGGAATAAATAAAATAAATTTAAAAAAAAAACCTAAAAAAAAAAAAGAAAGGGCGAAAGCTAAGAATAGGATGCATTTGAACTGAGCATGCCCACGGGACTAAATATAAGCAGGTCTACCACTTCCTCTCTCCGTTCTGGCTGTTCCTGTAACAGAATGCCAGACACCAAGGGACTTGTAAACAGCAGAGTTGTGTGTAGAGTTTAAGGTGCTGTCAAACCAAGTGTCTGGTGAGGACATGCTTCCTGGTCTACAGATTTTTGTCTCTCACTTGCATGGAGGAAGAGGACAAAGGACTCCTCTGGAATCTACTTTATAAAGCATGAGCCCGTCATGACAGTACTGACTTCATGTCTAAATTCCCCACTTCTCAGCACCGACACTATGGGCAATAGGTCCTAACATATTATCCTGGGGTGGGGTGGGGGGCAAGCACCTTCAGTACACAGTACTTCCTAACCCTGCACTTACTCCTAGCACCTGTGTTCTGCTCTTAGTGTCTCTCTGTGTGTACCTATTTTGATTTCTGTGGACTTTATTCAGAATGGAAGGCAGTAGTAGTGAGTTACTTAGGTCTGTGGCCCATGTTTAAAGTTTAAAAATCTAATTACAATGTCTACCATGCATCACAGGGTCCTGATGCACTGTGAGAAAGTCTGAGGTTACAAAGTTTTAATTTTCTCTCTTTTATTGTCCCAGTATCTTTCTTTTTAAAATCTTATTAATGGTTTAATATTGATTTACAAGATAACAGGAGTCCAACTCTGCACTGTTCCCACCACCAGAGTTCTGTATCCCCACCCCCTCCAAAGGAAGCTACAGCAGTTCTCCTAAGGTTGCAGATATGGGTTAACTATTATTTCTACAACCATCTGTCTATACTTGCATATATTTGCCCAAGTTTTTCTTTTTAAAATATTTTTATTATCTTTATTTATTTGATAGAAACAGCCAGAAGTCAAGAAGGTAGAGGGAGATAGAGAGGGAGAGAGACACTTGCAGCCCTGCTTTACCATGTGTGAAGCTTTCCCCCTGCAGGTGGGCACCAGGGCCTTGAACTAGGGTCCCTGTGCCCTGTAACGTGTGCAGTTAACCAGGTGCATCACCACCTGGCCCCTGCCCAAGGTTTTCTATGACCTCCTCTTCTCTTCCTTACCAAGTCACACATAGCCCTATTACTACATCCAAATGTCCCTCCCTTTTTCCTCTTCTCTCTCTGGGTCTTGATGGAGTTGGAGTTCAGAGGTGACTGGTCATCTTCTCCTTATCATTTCTCATCCACTGGGAGTATAGATCATAATTCTTTTTGGGATGCAGAAGGTAGGAGTTCTGGCTTCTGTAATTGCTTCTCCACTGGACATGGGTGTTGGCAGGTCAACCCATATCCCCAGTCTGTTCCTATCTTTTCCTAGTAGGTTAGGACTCTGGAGAAATGAGATTCTAGGACAACATAGTTTTAATACAGACTTACTTATTAATAAGAGAGAAAGAGGAGAAAGTGAGAGAGAATCAGAGCACCAGGCTGGCATAAGTGTTGCCAGGATCAAGCTTGGGACCTCATGCTTTTAAGTCCAGCACTTTAGTCACTGTTTCTCACTGGGTTGTTATAAATCATTAGAAATATGAGCAGTTTTGGGAGTTGGGCAGTAGCACAGTAGGTTAAGTGCACGTGGAGCAAAACGCAAGGACCAGCTTAAGGATCCTGGTTCGAGCCCCCGGCTCCCCACATGCAGGGGAGTTGTTTCACAGGCAGTGAAGCAGGTCTGCAGGTGTCTCTCTTTCTCTCCCCCTCTCTGTCTTCCCCTCCTCTCTCTATTTCTCTCTGTCCTATCCAACAACGAAGACATCATCAACAACAACAATAAGTACAACAATAAAAAAACAAGGCAACAAAAGGGAAAATAAATAAATTTTAAAAATTTTTAAAAAGGGGAGTCGGGTGGTAGCGCAGCAGGTTAAGCACATGTGGTGCAAAGCGCAAGGACTGCCTAAGAGTCCCGGTTCGAGCCCCCAGCTCCCCACCTGCAAGGGAGTCATTCACAAGTGGTGAAACAGGTCTGCAGGTGTCTGTCTTCCCCTCCTCTCTCCATTTCTGTCTGTCCTATCTAACAATGATAATATCACTAACAATAATAATAAAAAAACAAGGGCAACAAAAGGGAAAATAAACATAAAAAAATTTAAAAAGAAATATGAGCAGTTTTGACTTTGCGTTCAAATCTATCATAACTTGCATCATTAATTTCTAAAGGTTTGTAGCTAAATATCACTTTACAAGAATCAGTCCTCTCATCTTTATTTTAAAGATTTTTAAATATTATCTTAACTTACTTATCTTTAGTTTGATAAGACTGAAAAATTGAAAAGGAAGATGATATACAGAGGGAGAGAAAGACACTTGCAGCACTGCTTTACCACTCGTGAAGCTTCCTCCCCTGCAAGTGGGGACTATGGGCTTGAACCCAGGTCCTTACACATGATAACGTATGCACTAAACCAGTGTGCCACCATCCAGCCACTTTATTTAATTTATTATATATGAGGAAAGAGTTTCACGTGATACAGAGAGAAGACAGACAAGTCAGAGCAGTACTCTAGTAGTTTAATGATGACTCTTTAGTCACTATCAGGCCATCCCATCATCTGGGGCCCTAGTCAGGGAGTCCTGAGATTCCCACACAGACACAATGAACCTAGACCTTGAATAGATCCCTCTCTCCATTATCACTGGTCATCTCCATCAGAAACAACATAATGGATCCCTTTGGGGGTGGGCCCCCATAGGACCTTGCCCTCAATGTGGATCAACAATGGTAGAGAATGTTCGAAGGGAGGTCAGATAACATACTCTACCACCTGAAGAAGATTGGTCCTGAAATTGGTGCAACTCGGAATGTCCCTACTCATGACCACAGAATGTGAGTTTGGACCTACAGGGATGTAGAGGTTACACAGGCTCCTATGCTGAAAATGGGCCCCAGATCAAATTGATGGGGCTTATAGTCAACAATATTTATATACTTTTCCCATATTTGGGAGTTACTCTCTTCCCTGATCCAGCTTTCTAGCCTTTTTTCCAGTCATGATATCATCTCCCCAGACAATAACTTGGGTCCACCTGCATATCAGAAGTCAGGCTCAGGCAAAAAACTAATAAAGTCATGGGCCCTCTGGAATATACCTAAAATAGACCTACTAGCTATTTCCAAAACAGAGACCCCAAATCTTCATCTGCAATATTCCAGCCTTTAGGTTCATGATTAGTCAACAATTTATATGACTTTATATGTTAACTCTTTATCAGCCACCAGGTTCCAGATGTTAGCATATGCCAACCAGACTTCCCTGGACAGATGACACTACCAATATGTCCCGGAGCTCCACTTCTCAGAACCCTGCCCCACTAGGGAAAGAGAGAGATAGGCTGGGAGTACGAATTGACCTGCCAACTGGGTGTTCAGCAGGGAAACAAATACCGAAGCCAGACCTTCTACCTTCTGAACCCCATAATGACCCTGGGTCCATACTCCCAGAAGGTTAAAGAATAGGAAAGCTATCAGGGGAGGGGATGGGACACGGAGTTCTGGTAGTGGGAATTGTACCTCTCTTATTCTATGGTCTTGTCAGTATTTCCATTTTATAAATAAATAAATGAATAATTTTTTTAAAAAGAAACAGCTTTTGTTTTCACTGGTTACATGAAAAACAGAGGCTAACAGATATGCACTTAAAGGAAGGATTGTTGGAACTTTAAAAGTAATAAATTTTCAACTTCTAGAAGAGATGTTTAAAAAGTTTAGACCAGAGGCTGGGCGGTAGTGTACTGGGTAAAATGCACATAGTATGAAGCACAAGGACTCATGTAAGGATCCCAGTTCAAGCCCCCAGTTCCCCACCTGCAGGGGGGTTGCTTCACAAGTGGTGAAGTAGGTCTGTAGATGGCTCTCTTTCTCTCCCCCTCCATCTTCCTCTCCCCTCTCAATTTCTCTCTGTCCTCTCCTATAAAAATTTTTTTTTAAGTTTAAACCTATCAAGAAGAGGTAGGTAATTATATTCTCATCACTACTTCTCCACCAAGAGCAGAAATTTGCCTTTGAGATCTTTCAGTAATGAGGGCAGGGGTAGATAGCATAATGGTTATGCAAAGAGACTCTCATGCCTTAGGCTCAAAGTTCCAGTTCAATCCCCTGCACCACCATAAGCCAAAGTGATTCGTGCTCTGGCAAAAAAGAGAGAGAGACACACACAGAGAGAATTTTCAAGTAATGTGGTGGTCACTGTTGAAGGTGAGTGGGATATACAACTTTGGTGGTGGGAGTAGTATAGAATTATATTCCTATCAACTATAAATTACAAATTCAAATTATATAATCTTGTGAATTACTATTAAGTCACTAATATATATATTTAAAATATATTAAAATTGTTTAAAGAATCACATTCATGGGGCAGGGGTAGATAGCATAATGGTTATGCAAAGAAATTCTCATGCCTAAGACATATAAATCCCAGGTACAATCCCCCACACCACCATAAGCCAAAGCTGAGCAGTGCTCTGGTAAAATAAAATAAAATTAAAATTAAAAAATTAATTTAAAAAATTTTTAAAAGAATCACATTCAGTGTTTTTTTTTTTTAAGAATTCATTTATTAATGAGAAAGATAGGAGGAGAGAGAAAGAACAAGACATCACATGTGCTGCCGGGGATTGAACTTAGGACTTCATGCTCGAAGATCCTATGCTTTATCCACTGCACCACCTCCCAGACCACCACATTCAGTCTTGATTCACTTTTTTTTTTTTGCCAACAGGGTTATCACTGGGGCTCAGTGCTGACACTATGAATCCACTGCTCCCAGAAAAAAAAAATTTTCCTTTTCTTTCCATTTTTTATTTGATAGTACAAAGAAATTGAGAGGGAATGGGAAGGCAGAGAAAGACAGACACTAGCAGACCTACTTCACTGCTTATGAAGTGTCCCCCTGCAGATGGGCAGCTAGGGCTTGAGCCAAGTCCTTGTGCACAGCAACATGTGTGCTTAACTGGGTGCACCACCACCTAGCCCCAATTCATTTTTTGAGAATATAAACACTTTTAAGATCCTCATGAAATTCTGGCATCTAGGTATGTATACTATGGTTCATTTCTTTCACGTCTCTCTGAGGTTCGGATTATCAACAAGCCAAGTTTTTTTATTTTCCTATCAGGCCTGGGACTTCACCACTTGGGGTTGACCTTTTTCAAGAAGAAAGAGAGGGAAAGACACAACAGCACCCGAGAAAAAGCTAAGTATTTATATGAAAGTCAGGATATCAATAGGAAAGTCAATACTACGAGCCTCTCATGCAGTTGAGACAAGAACAACTAAGAAGAGCTTCAAGTGACTTAAAGAGGAAACATCCCTCCTAAAAACAGAAGATATGGACCAGGAGGTTGTTCCCCCAGTAAAGCACATGTTACAGTGCACCAGGACCTGGGTTCAAGCCCCTGGTTCCCCACCTGCAAAGGGAAAGCTTCACAAGCAGTGGAGCAGAGCGGCAACTGTCTCTCCTTACTCCGTCTCTCACTTCCTCTGTCTCTTGTGCTCTAAATTTTAAGAAATGGACACCAGGAACAGTGGAGTTGTGTAGGCATAGGGTCTCAGTGGTAAATAAGTAACAGAGCAGAGGAAAAGACTCCAAGGGAAAGAATCTCTCTGAGATAAAAAGAAGAAATACAAGGCCTAACTACTTTTCTTTTTCTCCACAGCCAACCCTAAATATCTTCAACTGAACAGAGACAAAAATAAGGCTCTTTACAATAGTTGCTCTGGGTTAACTCCTTTACCTGGAACCCGGGACACTCCCTCCACTGTCAGACCTAGCCCGACACCTGCCAGCTACAATGCCCATCCTGCTCAGCTCAATGATGCTCCCGGTGACATCTCCTTGGCTCTGCTAGACACAAAATGACTTACGCAGGCTCATTGTTTTTTGAGGTCAAGGCTCCTTGTCTAGTCATTACTGTTCTTTGCCACCTCCTGTACTAAAACAGAGAGTTTTGTTAACCAGCATTTGTGTTTGACTTCTCCTGAGAGAAAAGCAAATCAAGATGGAAAACAGCAGGGAGTTCAAGAGTAATGAGAGTTGCATGGAAGTAGAAAATAACATATGACTAAGAAGATGGAAGAAAAGGGGCTGGGTAAGGATGCACCTAGTTGAGAGAGCATATTACCATGCACAAAGATAGGGGTTCAAGCCCCAGTTCCCCACTTGCAAGGGAGAAGGTTCAGAAGCACTGTTGCAGGTGTTGCTCTTTCTTTCTCTTTACCACCCCCCCACTTCTCAGTATCTTGTCTTATCAAATACACAGATAAAGAAAAAACCACTGTAAGCAATGGAGATTTTATAAGAATAAAGAAATGAGTTTTTCTTTGAAAAAAATACCCAACAAACTAATCTCTTCACTCCAAAGTCTGAATAATCCCTAACATAAGAATGGTCTCTCCAGGTTGGGAGTATAAATCGACCTGTCAACACCCATGTTCAGCAGGGAAGCAATTACAGAAGCCAGACCTTCCACCCTCTGCACGCCATAGTGACCCTGGGTCCATACTCCCAGAGGTATAAAGAATAGGAAGGCTGGAAGTCAGGTGGTAGCACTGTGGGTTAAGCGCATGTGGCAAGCAGAAGGACTGGCATAAGGATCCCAGTTTGAGCCCCTGGCTCCCTTCTTGCATGGGTGCCACTTCACAGGCAGTGAAGCAGGTCTGCAGGTAGCTATCTGATATCTGATCACTGTAAAAAATGGCGACTAATCCCTAGCACTGCAAAAACGGTATCATCTATTTTCCATCTACACCATGCCTCAGCCTCACGTGAGCTTAATGTGCAGCTTGGCAATACGAGAATCCAGCATGAAGCCCAGCCAGTCTATCTTGGCGTTATTCTCGATCGCACTCTATCATTTCACAATCATCTCATAAAAACTGCAGCAAAGGTGGGCGCGAGGAATAACATCATTGCAAGACTGGCCAGCTCCTCATGGGGCGCGAGCGCTTCTACACTATGATCATCATCTCTGGCATTATGCTATTCCACTGCAGAATACTGTGCCCCAGTATGGTTCCGTAGCCCCCATGTCCACTTGGTCGATTCCAAATTATATTCCTCCATGAGGATAGTTTCTGGAACCATCCGTTCCACCCCGGTTCCATGGCTGCCAGTTCTTAGCAACATCGCCCCACCAGATATTCGTCGGGATGCGGCATCATCTAAGTTCATTTCCCACGTCTGCACTCAACCGGACCTGCCAATATACGCGGATATCTTCACCCACCCTGTCCAACGCTTGACGTCTCATCACCCAATCTGATCCCCTATGCCTACACTGAACTTCTCTGTTCCAGTCTCTTGGAAACAGAGTTGGCAGTCAGCTGAGGTAAAGAACAAACACCTCATCACAGAACCCTGCAAGCATCAACCCGGCTTTGATCTAGCACGTTATGATTGGGCCCTCCTCAATCGCTATCGAACAGGCCATGGCCGGTGCGCCGCTATGTTCCATCGCTGGGGAGCCAAAGACGACCCGAACTGCCCCTGCGGCTACAGACAGACTATGACCCACATAGTCAACGACTGCCACCTCTCCAGATTCAAAGGAGGTCTCGAAACTTTACATCAGGCTTAACCTGACGCTGTTGACTGGCTACGGAAGAAGGGCAAACACTAGAAGAAGAAGAAGAAGAAGGTATCTATCTTTCTCTCCCCGTCTTCCCCTCCTCTCCTCATTTCTCTCTGTCCTATCTCACAACATCAACAACAACAACAATAAAAAAACAAGGGCAACAAAAGGGAATATAAATAAATAAATATTTTTTAAAAATAGGAAGGCTATCAGGGGAGGGAATGGGATACGGAGTTCTGGTGCTGGGAATTGTGTGGAGTTGTATCCCTCTTATCCTATGGTTTTTGTCAGTGTTTCCTTTTTTTTTTTTTTTTCCTCCTCCAGGGTTATTGCTGGGCTCGGTGCCTGCACCATGAATCCACTGCTCCTGGAGGCCATTTTCCCCCCCTTTTGTTGCCCTTATTGTAGCTTCGTTGTGGTTATTATTATTGCCCTTGTTGATGCAATTCGTTGTTGGATAGGACAGAGAGAAATGGAGAGAGGAGGGGAAGACGGAGAGGAGGAGAGAAAGATAGACACCTGCAGACCTGCTTCACTGCTTGTGAAGCGATTCCCCTGCAGGTGGGGAGCCGGGGGCTCGAACCGGGATCCTTATGCCGGTTCCTGCGCTTTGCGCCACATGTGCTTAACCCACTGCACCACCGCCCGACCCCCCAGTGTTTCCTTTTTATAAATAAAATTTTTTTTTTAATTTTTAAAATAATGGTCTCTCATCCCTCACTCTTCTTGTGTTATCTTTGGCTGTAGGAAGGAAATAGGATTTTTCTCTGTGATGCGCTACACCACCCAGTCATCTTCTGTCTGACTCAACAGACATATTAGTGCTACAATAAGAAGAAGGTCCAGATTCAAATTCACCAAGACCCAGTAAGAGTACCAAAAACAATGACCAACTGTGGAGTAAATTAACATGGAAGTCTATTTGTGTCCAAACCATACCCATCACCAGAAATAAATGACAAATCCAGAGCAAGAGGGTATATAAAATGGTAAGAAATAGCTCACACATAGAGATAGGGATATGCACCTACCAACAGTTTATAAATATGTTATTTCCAAGGCAAAGAATATGGAAGAATGGTTGAAAAGTGTTGTAACAACTGAAAAGTAACTTTTCACCAAAATACACTGCAGACTAAACACAAAAGATAAATGAGGGGGTAGAGCGGTAGCACAGCCGGTTCAGCTCACATTGGCACAAAGGGCAAGGACCAGTGTAAGGATCCTGGTTCGAGCCCCCAGCTCCCCACCTGCAGGGAAGTCGTTTCACAGGTGTTGAAGCAGATCTGCAGGTGTCTATCGTTCTCTCCCCCTCCCTATCATCCCCTCCTCCCTCCATTTCTCTCTGTCCTATCCAACAACAAACAACATCAACAACAATAATAATCACAACAAGGCTACAACAACAAGGGCAACAAAAGGGGGAAAAAATGGCCTCCAGGAGCAGTGGATTCAAGGTGCAGGCACGAAGCCCCAGCAATAACCCTGGAGGCAAAAAAATAAATAAAATAAATAAATACAATAATGTAATCATATACTGGCAAAAAAAAAACATCCAGAATATCAGATAGGAACAAGGATGCTACCTACCTTTCTCAGCTCTGAAGCAACAAACAAGACAACAGTTTCAAAATATAAACATGTGAACTTTCACATAGCAGAACAAAAACATCAAAAATGACAATGACCCAAGGAAATTATTTGCATTCCATGCAAATAGTATTCTACTCTGTACTGTATACAGATGATGAGAGTTGGAGACTTCTGGAGGCGGGGCTACAAGCAGCAGCAGATCTGTTTCTCTCCTCTCCTCTCCTCTCCTCTCCCAGATCAACTAGGAATACCAAAGGAGACCACCTGGGACTGAAACAAGACAGGACTAGAACAACTACAGGAACCCACCAAATCACCAGTGAGTGTAAACACGTGGCTGGTGACAGAGAGGCGCCTAGGGAGAGACTAAGTGGCTGGTAACAGTCCGACGCTCTATCAGTTGAGACACCACCTCCAGTCTGTCCCACCAACAAGGGGACAGCTGAAGGGAGGAGAGGACTCCCCGGAGACTCACCAAGTGCAACTCTGGGTCTCCACTGCTACTGCCCTAAGAATCTGGAGCAGCAGCAGAGAGGGACACAAGGGGACAGAGATCTAACCAGGAAATTCAGGAGAAGACCTATACCTCGGTGGCATAGCTGTGAGGCTGTGAAAGTCTCTTTGCATAACTACCAGACTATCTCTGCCACACCCTGCCGTATCTTTTGGTTAGGAGTCAGTGATTAAGTTAGAAGCCCTCAGGCTCCCATAGCCTATAGAGAAGGAAAAAAAAAAGAGGCTTTTAAATCACTGAGCTCCAACTCAGGGATTAAAAGACTATTGAAACAACTGTTAACTTCCACCACTGTGAACCCTTTAATTACCTTACTGGATTGCCACAAGTCAATCCAGGAAATAGTGATCAGTTATTTGAAAAGTACTAAGAGAGGGAACTCATAACATAATATATAAAACGGGTAAACCAACAAGAAGAAATATTGGAGAAACTAACCAGGACAACAGTCCAGCTAAAAGCCCCCCAAAGGGTGAAGCACAAAATAACGAGGTCAACATCCAAGCATTAGCTAAGGAAATAATCACAGGAGGTAGTAAAGAGTTTGAAAGAATTGTAATCAGAAATACAGGAACAACAAATGAGAATATGGAAGAAAACACTAACTATCTCAAGGTTATCAGAGAGCTGAAAGCTGAAATAGCTGAGCTAAGAACACAACTAGCTGAATAAGCTAAAACAGTATCAGAACAGGGAAACAAAACAGATGAACTCCAGAAAACAGTAGAGGGCAGAGAGAATAAAATCAATGAGGCTGAAGACAGAATTAGCAAGATCGAGGATGAATTAGAGACAACAAAAAAAGAAGTAAGAGATCTCAAAAATAGATTAAGAGATGCTGAAAACAACAACAGAGACCAATAGGATGACTTCAAAAGAACCAATATGCGCATTAATGGCTTACCAGAGAAAGAGAGAGGAAGAAAGCATTCTTCAGGCCATAATGGCTGAAAACTTCTCTAGTCTAGACAACATCAAAGACATAAAGATTCCAGAAGCCCAGAGGGTCCCAAACAGAATTAACCCAGACTTAAAGACACCAAGACACATCATATTTAGAATAGAAAGGAATAAGGATAAAGAAAGGATCCTGAAGGCTACAAGAGAAAAACAAAGAGTCACCTACAGAGGAAAACCCATAAAATTTGTAGCAGACTTCTCCACACAAACACTACAGGCCAAAAGAGAATGGCAAGATAACTATCGAGTGCTCAATGAGAAAGGCTTTCAACCAAGAATACTATATCCTGCTAGACTGTCATTCAGACTAGATGGACAAGCAACAGTTGAAGAATCAACTATCACCAAGCCTGCCCTGAAAGAAGCTCTGAAAAGTCTTCTATAAACAGTCAGACCATCATAAATAGGACATATATCAGAACACTCTAAAACTCTACAAGAATGGCGTTAAAATATCTTCAATCTTTGATATCAATAAATGTCAATGGCCTGAATTCACCGATTAAAAGACACAGAGTAGGAAGATGGATCAGAAAATACAACCCAACAATATGCTGTCTAAAGGAAACCCACCTAACTTCAAGACAAACACAGACTTAAAGTGAAAGGATGGAAAACTATCATTTAAGCCAATGGCCCACAAAAAGGGACAGGTACAGCCATTCTCATCTCTGACACGATAGACTTTAAAATAGATAAGATTAAAAAAAGATAGGAATGGACTCTACTTAATGCTCAGAGGATCAGTCAATCAAGAGGACTTAACAATTATTAACATCTATGCACCCAATGAGAAGCCATCAAAATACATCAAACGTCTACTGAAAGAGCTACAGCAATATATTAACAGTAACACAGTCATAGTAGGGGACTTCAACACCCCACTCTCTCAACTTGACAGATCATCCAGGCAGAAAATCAATAAAGACATAATGGAGCTAAATGAAGAGATAGATAAACTAGAACTATTGGACATTTTCAGAGTCATTCATCCCAAGAAACTGGAATACACATTTTACTCAAATCCACATGGGTCATTCTCAAGGATAGACCATATGTTAGGCCACAAAGACAGCATCAGCAAATTCAAGAGCACTGAAATCATCCCAAGCATCTTCTCAGACCACAGTGGAATTAAACTAGCACTTAACAATCAACAAAAGACTAGTAATAGTCCCAAAATGTGGAAGCTCAACAGTACACTTCTTAACAACTTCTGGGTCAAAGAGGAAATCAAGGAAGAAATCAAAATTTTTCGAGACTTCAATGAAAATGACGACACAAGCTATCAAAATATTTGGGACACAGCTAAAGCAGTACTGAGAGGGAAGTTCATAGCTATACAAGCACACATTAGGAAACAAGAAAAAGCACAAATAAACAGCCTGATTGCACATCTTAAAGACCTAGAAGAAGAACAACAAAGGAACCCTAAAGCAAACAGAAGGACAGAAATCACTACCGTTAGGGCAGAAATAAATAACACTGAGAATAAGAAAAACCATACAAAAGATGAACGAAAGTAAATGTTGGTTCTTCGAAATAGTAAACAAAATTGACAAACCTTTAGCCAGACTCACAAAACAAAAAAGGGAGAAGACCCAAATCAATCGGATAGTAAATGAAAGAGGAGATATCACAACAGACACCGCAGAAATTCAACATCTCATGCGAGGTTTCTATGGACAACTATATGCCACCAAGCTAGAGAACCTGGAAGAAATGAATGATTTCCTAGATACCTACCAACTTCCAAAACTAAGTAAAGAGGAAGTGGATAACATGAACAGGCCCAACACAGCCAATGAAATTGAAACAGTTATCAAAAACCTCCCCAAAAATGAAAGTCCTGGACCAGATGGTTTTACAAATGAATTCTACAAAACCTTCAAAGAAGAACTAATACCTCTACTTTTAAAAGTTTTCCAGAAGATTGAAGACACTGGAATACTCCCTGCCAGCTTCTATGAAGCCAACATCACTTTAATACCAAAAGCAGACAGGGACACAACCAAAAAAGAAAACTACAGACCAATATCTCTGATGAACATAGATGCTAAAATACTGAACAAAATTCTAGCCAACCGGATACAGCAGTATATTAAAAAGATTGTTCATCATGACCAAATGGGGTTTATCCCAGGCATGCAAGGTTGGTTTAATATACGTAAATCAATCAATGTGATCCACCACATCAACAAAAACAAGACCAAAAACCACATGGTCATATCAATAGCTGCAGAGAGAGCCTTTCACAAAATACAACATCCCTTTATGATCAAAACACTACAAAAAATGGGAATAGATGGGAAATTCCTGAAGATAGTGGAGTCTTTATATAGCAGACCTACAGCCAACATCATACTCAACGGTGAAAAACTGGAAGCATTTCCCCTCAGATCAGGTACTAGACAGGGCTGCCCACTATCACCATTGCTATTCAATATAGTGCTGGAAGTTCTTGCCATAGCAATCAGGCAGGAGCAAGGAATTAAAGGGATACAGATTGGAAGAGAAGAAGTCAAACTCTCCCTATTTGCAGATGACATGGTACTATACACAGAAAAACCTAAGGAATCCAGCAAGAAGCTTTTGGAAATCATCAGGCAATGCAGTAAGATGTCAGGCTACAAAATTAACATTCAAAAGTCAGTGGCATTCCTCTATGCAAACACTAAGCTAGAAGAAATTGAAATCCAGAAATCAAATTCTTTTACTAAATAGCAACAAAAACAATAACATATCTAGAAATAAACCTAACCAAAGAAGTGAAAGACTTGCATACTGAAAATTATGAGTCACTACTCAAGGAAATTTAAAAAGACACAAAGAAGTGGAAAGATATTCCATGTTCATGGGTTGGAAGAATTAACATCATCAAAATGAATATACTACCCAGAGCCATCTACAGATTTAATGCTATCCCTATCATGATCCCAAGCACATTTTTTAGGAGAATAGAACAAATGCTACAAATGTTTATCTGGAACCAGAAAAGACCTAGAATTGCCAAAACAATCTTGAGAAAAAAGAACAGAACCGGAGGCATCACACTCCCATATCTCAAAGTGTATTATAGGGCTGTTGTCATCAAAACTGCTTGGTACTGGATCATGAATAGACACACTGACCAGTGGAATAGAATTGAGAGACCAGAAGTGAGCCCCCACACTTACGGACATCTAATCTTTGACAAAGGGGCTCAGACTATTAATGGGGAAAGCAGAGTCTCTTCAACAAATGGTGTTGGAAACAATGGGTTGAAACATGCAGAACAATGACACTGAACCACTGTATTTCACCAAATACAAAAGTAAATTCCAAGTGGATCAAGGACTTGGATGTTAGACCAGAAACTATCAGATACTTAGAGGAAAATATTGGCAGAACTCTTTTCCGCATACATTTTAAAGACATCTTCAATGAAATGAATCCAATTACAAAGAAGACTAAGGCAAGTATAAACCTATGGGACTACATCAAATTAAAAAGCTTCTGCACAGCAAAAGAAACCACTACCCAAACCAAGAAACCCCTCACAGAATGGGAGAAGATCTTTACATGCCATACATCAGACAAGAGTTTAATAACCAACATATATAAAGAGCTTGCCAAAATCAACAACGAGACAACAAATAACCCCATCCAAAAATGGGGGGAGGAAATGGACAGAATATTCACCACAGAAGAGATCCAAAAGGCCGAGAAACACATGAAAAATGCTCCAAGTCTCTGACTGTCAGAGAAATGCAAATAAAGACAACAACAAGATACCACTTCACTCCTGTGAGAATGCCATACGTCAGAAAAGGTAACAGCAACAAATGCTGGAGAGGTTGTGGGGTCAAAGGAACCTTCCTACACTGCTGGTGGGAATGTCAATTGGTCCAACCTCTGTGGAGAACAGTCTGGAGAACTCTCAGGCTAGAAATGGACCTACCCTATGATCCTCCAATTCCTCTCCTGGGGATATATCCTAAAGAACCCAACACATCCATCCAAAAAGATCTGTGTACACATATGTTGTTGGCAGCACAATTTTTAATAGCCAAAACCTGGAAGCAACCCAGGTGTCCAACAACAGATGAGTGGCTGAGCAAGTTGGAATACTACTCAGCTGTAAAAAATGGTGACTTCACATTTTCAGCCAATCTTGGATGGACCTTGAAAAAATGTTGAGTGAAATAAGTCAGAAACAGAAGGATGAATATGGGATGATCTCACTCACAGGCCCAAGTTGAAAAACAAGATCGGAAAAGAAAACACAAGTAGAACTTGAAATGAAATTGGCGTATCGCACCAAAGTAAAAGACTCTGGGGTGGGTGGGTGGGGAGAATACAGGTCCAAGGAGGATTCAGAGGACCTAGTAGGGGTTGTATTGTTATATGGGAAACTGGGGAATGTTATGCATGTACAAACTATTGTACTTACTGTTGAATGTAAAACATAAATAATAAAAAAATCAGAAAAGAAAAAAAAAGATGAGAGCTGCAATTCTATGGGCTGAGTTCTTTTTATTTTTTATTTTTTTTATTTTTTATTTTTTATTTAAGAAAAGATTAATTAACAAAACCATAGGGTAGGAGGGGTACAACTCCATACAATTCCCACCGCCCAATCTCCATATCCCACCCCCTCCCCCGATAGCTTTCCCATTCTCTATCCCTCTGGGAGCATGGACCCAGGGTCATTGTGGGATGCAGAAGGTAGAAGGTCTGGCTTCTGTAATTGCTTCCTCGCTGAACATGGGCGTTGACTGGTCGGTCCATACTCCCAGTCTGCCTCTCTCTTTCCCTAGTAGGATGGGTCTCTGGGGAAGCTGAGCTCCAGGACACATTGGTGGTGTCTTCAATCCAGGGAAGTCTGGCCGGCATCCTGATGACACCTGGAACCTGGTGACTGAAAAGAGAGTTAACATACAAAGCCAAACAAATTGTTGTGCAATCATGGACCCAAAGCTTGGAAAAGTGGAAAGGTAGTATTAGGGAGGTACTCACTGCAAACTCTAGTATACTTCTGCTTTCTTACTTTGGTGCCATACTCCAAACTCAGTCAATTTCTGCTTTGCGTTTCTACTTCTTTTTTTTTTTTTTTTTTTACATGCATAACATTCCCCAGATTCCCATTTAGCAATACAACCCCCACTATTTAATTCATCATTTTTCATGGACCTGTATTCTCCCCACCCACCCACCCCAGAGTCTTTTACTTTGGTGTAATACTCCAATTCCATTTCAGGTTCCACTTGTGTTTTCTTTTCTAATCTTGTTTTTCAACTTCGGCCTGAGAGTGAGATCATCCCATATTCATCCTTCTGTTTCTGACTTATTTCACTCAACATGATTTTTTCAAGGTCCATCCAAGATCGGCTGAAAACGGTGAAGTCACCATTTTTTACAGCTGAGTAGTATTCCATTGTGTATATATACCACAACTTGCTCAGCCACTCATCTGTTGTTGGACACCTGGGTTGCTTCCAGGTTTTGGCTATTACAAATTGTGCTGCCAAGAACATATGTGTACACAGATCTTTTTGGATGGATGTGTTGGGTTCCTTAGGATATATCCCCAGGAGGGGAATTGCAGGGTCATAGGGTAGGTCCATTTCTAGCCTTCTGAGAGTTCTCCAGACTGTTCTCCACAGAGGTTGGACCAATTGACATTCCCACCAGCAGTGCAGGAGGGTTCCTTTGACCCCACATCCTCTCCAGCATTTGCTGCTGTTACCTTTTCTGATGTGTGACATTCTCACAGGAGTGAAGTGATATCTCATTGTTGTCTTGATTTGCATTTCTCTGACAATCAGAGACTTGGAGCATTTTTTCATGTGTTTCTCGGCCTTTTGGATCTCTTCTGTGGTGAATATTCTGTCCAATTCCTCCCCCCATTTTTGGATGGGGTTATTTGTTGTCTTGTTGTTGAGTCTGGTAAGCTCCTTATATATGTTGGTTATTAAACTCTTATCTGATGTATGGCATGTAAAGATCTTCTCCCATTCTGTGAGGGGTCTCTTGATTTGGGTAGTGGTTTCTTTTGCTGTGAAGAAGCTTTTTAATTTGATGTAGTCCCATAGGTTTATACTTGCCTTAGTCTTCCTTGTAATTGGATTCATTTCATTGAAAATGTCTTTAAAATTTATGTGGAAAAAAGTTCTTCCAATATTTTCCTCTAAGTATCTGATAGTTTCTGGTCTAACATCCAAGTCCTTGATCCACTTGGAATTTACTTTTGTATTTGGTGAAATACAGTGATTCAGCTTCATTCTTCTGCATGTTTCAATCCATTGTTTCCAACACCATTTGTTGAAGAGACTCTGCTTTCCCCATGTAATAGTCTGGGCCCCTTTGTCAAAGATTAGATGTCCATAGGTGTGGGGCCTCATTTCTGGGCTCTCAATTCTATTCCACTGGTCAGTGTGTCTGTTCATGTTCCAGTACCAAGCAGTTTTGATGACAATGGCCCTATAATACAGTTTGAGATCTGGCAGTGTGATGCCTCCGGTTCTGTTCTTTTTTCTCAAGATTGTTTTGGCAATTCTAGGTCTTTTCTGGTTCCAGATAAACATTTGTAGCATTTGTTCTATTCTCCTAAAAAATGTGCTTGGGATCTTGATGGGGATAGCATTAAATTTGTAGATGGCTCTGGGTAATATATTCATTTTGATGATGTTAATTCTTCCAACCCATGAGCATGGAATATCTTTCCACTTCTTTGTGTCTTTTTCAATTTCTTTGAGTAGTGACTCATAATTTTCAGTATACAAGTCTTTCACTTCTTTGGTTAGGTTTATTCCTAGATATTTTATTGTTTTTGTTGCTATAGAAAAAGGAACTGATTTCTGGATTTCAATTTCTTCTAACTTAGTGTTTGCATAGAGGAATGCCACTGACTTTTGAATGTTAATTTTATAGCCTGACACTGTACTGTATTGCCTGATGATTTCCAAAAGCTTCTTGCTAGATTCCTTAGGTTTTTCCATGTATACTATCATGTCATCTGCAAATAAGGAGAGTTTGACTTCTTCTCTTCCAATCTGTATTCCTTTAATTCCTTGCTCCTGCCTGATTGCTATGGCAAGAACTTCCAACACTATGTTGAATAGTAATGGTGATAGTGGGCAACCCTGTCTAGTACCTGATCTGAGGGGAAATGCTTCCAGTTTTTCACCATTGAGTATGATGTTGGCTGTAGGTTTGCTATATATAGACTCCACTATCTTCAGGAATTTTCCATCTATTCCTATTTTTTGTAGTGTTTTGATCATAAAGGGATGTTGTATTTTGTCAAAGGCTCTCTCTGCATCTATTGATATGACCATGTGGTTTTTGGTCTTGCTTTTGTTGATGTGGTGGATCACATTGATTGATTTACGTATATTAAACCAACCTTGCATGCCTGGGATAAACCCCACTTGGTCATGATGAACAATCTTTTTGATATACTGCTGTATCCGGTTGGCTAGAATTTTGTTCAATATTTTATTATCTATGTTCATCAGAGATATTGGTCTGTAGTTTTCTTTTTTGGTTGTGTCCCTGTCTGCTTTTGGTATCAGGGTGATGTTGGCTTCATAGAAGCTTGCAGGGAGTATTCCAGTGTCTTCAATCTTCTGCAAGACTTTTAAAAGTAGAGGTATTAGTTCTTCTTTGAAAGTTTTGTAGAATTCATTTGTAAAACCATCTGGTCCAGGACTTTTATTTTTGGGAAGATTTTTGATAACTGTTTCAATTTCATTAGCTGTGATGGGCCTGTTCATGTTGTCCACTTCCTCTTTACTTAGTTTTGGAAGTTGGTAGGTATCTAGGAAATCATTCATTTCTTCCAGGTTCTCTAGCTTGGTGGCATATAGTTGTCCATAGAAACCTCGCATGATATGTTGAATTTCTGCGGTGTCTGTTGTGATATCTCCTCTTTCATTTACTATCCGATTGATTTGGGTCTTCTCCCTTTTTTGTTTTGTGAGTCTGGCTAAAGGTTTGTTAATTTTGTTTACTCTTTCGAAGAACCAACAATTACTTTCATTGATCTTTTGTATGGTTTTCCTATTCTCAATGTTATTTATTTCTGCCCTAACTTTAGTAATTTCTGTCCTTCTGGTTGTTTTAGGGTTCCTTTGTTGTTCTTCTTCTAGGTCTTTAAGATGTGCAATCAGGCTGTTTATTTGTGCCTTTTCTTGTTTCCTAATGTGTGCTTGTATAGCTATGAACTTCCCTCTTAGGACTGCTTTAGCTGTGTCCCAAATATTTTGATAGCTTGTGTCGTCATTTTCATTGAAGTCTCGAAAAATTTTGATTTCTTCCTTGATTTCCTCTTTGACCCAGAAGTTGTTAAGAAGTGTACTGTTGAGCTTCCATATTTTGGCACTGTTACTAATCTTTTGTTGATTGTTAAGTGTTAGTTTAATTCCACTGTGGTCTGAGAAGATGCTTGGGATGATTTCAGTGTTCTTGAATAGGCTGATGCTGTCTTTGTGGCCTAACATATGGTCTATCCTTGAGAATGATCCATGTGGATTTGAGTAAAATGTGTATTCCAGTTTCTTGGGATGAATGACTCTGAAAATGTCCAATAGTTCTAGTTTATCTATCTCTTCATTTAGCTCCCTTATGTCTTTACTGATTTTCTTCCTGTATGATCTGTCAAGTTGAGAGAGTGGGGTGTTGAAGTCCCCTACTATGACTGTGTTACTGTTAATATATTGCTGTAGCTCTTTCAGTAGAAGTTTGATGTATTTAGATGGCTTCTCATTGGGTGCATAGATATTAATAATTGTTAAGTCCTCTTGATTGACTGATCCTCTGAGCATTAAGTAGAGTCCATTCCTATCTTTTTTAATCTTATGTATTTTAAAGTCTATCATGTCAGATATGAGAATAGCTGTTCCTGCCCTTTTTTGTGGGCCATTGGCTTAAATGATAGTTTTCCATCCTTTCACTTTAAGTCTGTGTTTGTCTTGTTGCGTTAGGTGAGTTTTTGTAGACAACATATTGTTGGGTTGTGTTTTCTGATCCATCTTCCTACTCTGTGTCTTTTAATAGGTGAATTCAGGCCATTCACATTTATTGATATCAAAGATTGAAGATATTTTAACGCCATTCTTGTAGAGTTTTAGAGTGTTTTGATATATGTTCTATTTGTGGTGGTCTGGTTGTTTATAGGAAACCTTTCAGAACTTCTTTCAAGGCAGGCTTGGTGATGGTTGCTTCCTTCAACTGTTGCTTGTCTGAGAAGGTTTTGATGCTTCCATCTAGTCTGAATGACAATCTAGCAGGATATAGTATTCTTGGCTGAAAGCCTTTCTCATTGAGCACTCGATAGATATCTTGCCATTCTCTTCTGGCCTGTAGTGTTTGTATGGAGAAGTCTGCTGCTAATCTTATGGGTTTTCCTTTGTAGGTGACTCTGTTTTTCTCTTGTAGCCTTCAGGATCCTTTCTTTATCCTTATTCCTTTCCAATCTAAGTATGACATGTCTTGGTGTCTTTAGGTCTGGGTTAATTCTGTTTGGGACCCTCTGGGCTTCTTGAATCTTTATGTCTTTGGTGTTGTCTAGACTAGAGAAATTTTCAGCTATTATGGCCTGGAGAACGCTTTCTTCCTCCCCTTCTCTTTCTTCCTCTGGTAAGCCAATAATGCATATATTGTTTCTTTTGAAGTCATCCCATAGGACTCTGTTGTTGTTTTCAGCATCTCTTAATCTCTTTTTGAGATCTCTTACTTCTTCTTTAGTTGTCTCTAATTCATCCTCAATCTTGCTAATTCTGTCTTCAGCCTCATTGATTCTATTCTCTCTGCCCACTACTGCTTTCTGGAGTTCATCTATTTTGTTGCCCTGCTCTGATACTGTTTTAGCTTGTTCAGCTAGTTGCCTTCTTAGTTCAGCAATTTCAGCTTTCAGCTCTCTAATAACCATGACTTCCGGAGGCGGAGCTACGAGCAGCAGATCGCTTTCTCTCCTCTCCTCTCCTCTCCCGGATCAACTAGGAATACCAAAGGAGACCACCCGGACCGAAACAAGACAGGACTAGAATGACCACAGAAACCCAGTAAATCACCCATGAGTACAAACACGCGTGGCTGGTGACAGAGAGGAGAGAGGGGCCTAAGGAGAGATTAAGTGACTGCTAACAGTTCGACAGTCTGTCAGTGGAGACACCACCTCCAGTCTGCTCCACCAACAAGGGGACAGCTGAAGGGAGGAAAGGACTCTCCAGAGACTCACCAAGTACAACTCTGAGTCTCCATTGCTACTACCCTCAGAATCTGGAGCAGCAACAGGGAGGGACACCAGGGCACAGAGATCTAACCGGGAAACTCAGGAGAAGACCTATACCTCGGTGGCATAGCTGAAGGGCTGTGAAAGTCTCTTTGCATAACCACTGGATTATCTCTGCCACACCCTGCTTTATCTCTTGGTCAGGAGTCATTGATTAAGCCAAGAAGCCTATTGATAGTTTAAAAGCCCTCAGGCTACCATAGCCTACAGGGGAAAAAAAAAAGGCTTTTACACCACTGAACTCCAACTCAGGGATTGAAAAAACTGTTAACTTATATAAAATGGTTAAAACAACAAGAAAAAATAATGGAGACTCGAACCAGGACAAGAGTCCAGCTAAAAGTCCTCCAGAGGGTGAAGCACAAAACAACGAGTTCAACATCCAAACATTAGCTAAGGAAATAATAACAGGAGTGAGTAAAGAATTTGAAAAAATTGTAATCAGAACTGCAGGAACAACAAATGAGAATATGGAAGAAAATTCTAATAATCTCATGGTTATTATGGGCTGAGTTCTAACTTAAACTCTTAAATTAAAAAAACACTGAATAAATACATGACACTCAATATTGGAAAAGCAGGATTCTAAGTGCCACTTATTAGCTGGATAGGATAAGTTACTTCACTCCAGACCTCCTTCTGCCTGTGTTTGAGAATTCTTAGCCCCTGGAGTTGCTCAAAGCCTCTAGCATAATGCCTGAACAAAAGACCCAGAAACTGATAACTCTGAAAATGATCATGGTAGTAGATATGCAAGCTACTCAAGGAAAAAAAAAAAACAAAAAAACTGAAAGCTTTTTTTTAAATTTTCTGTCAAGGGGGCCAGGTGGTGGCTCACCAGGCTAAGTGCACATAGAACAAAGCACAAGGACCCACACAAGGATCCTGGTTGAGCCCCAGGCTCGCCACCTGTAGGGGAGGGGGAGTCGCTTCACAAGCGGTAAAGCAGGTCTGCAGGTGTCTCTCTGTCTCTCTCCCTCTCTATCTCTCCCTCCCCTCTCAATTTCTCTCTGTCCTATTCAACAACAACAAAAAATGGAGAAAAAGGCCTCCAGGAAAAGTGGATTCATACTGCTGGTACTGAGGCCCAGTGATAACACTGGAGGCAAAATTAATTAATTAATTAACTAATATGAGAATGACATCATCTCAGTGCATTTGGTTTTTAACCTTGAAATCTCCTTCAACTCTCCAATATTTCAGTTTCATCAACTGCTAGGAGAAAAGCACAGAGAACACAGGAAGAAATGAGCTTACTTTTTTAGACCATACACTTTGCTGCAGCACTCTGTGGAGACCGAGCTCATGCAACACTCTCTGTGTTCTTCTGGATAACCATCTATCTATGCAAATCTAAGACTACAAATATTGTTTTTGCGAATGTTCTCTAAATGCTAAGGGATATGAAATCACACTGGCCTTTTTTAATTGCTCTGATTTTTTTTTATCAGTTATGTTATTGCAAGAATGGAGGAAAGGAATTGCAAAAGAATAAAAAGCAGACAACAAATTATCACTCTGCCATTGGAGATGGTGTTGGGGATTGAACCCAGGGCCTCATACATGCAAGGCATGTTCTCTATCACCAGCCTATCACCCCAGCATCGCCTCACTCTACCTTTTGTATGCAAGTGCCATGCTCTACCACTGAGACACTTCCCAACTGGGATGACCCTAGTTTTTGAACTTTCATTTTAAACAGCCAGTCTAGTAAACTGCTCAGATTTACACACAAAAACACAGCTGGAATGTTTTGTTATCGTATCTAAGTATTCATTTCCAAGTAGATTTCAGAAGATGTTGCAATAATTTGGTAATAGAGTGGTACAATATTTGTAATAGTGAAAACACTGGAAAACTGCCAAGTTCCTCTCAATTGGTTAAAGGCACGTAAAACGGCATGTACATAGATGAGTACCTGCAGCATATACAGCCAACTCTCAACAGGAGTGACCTCTAATGAGCATAATCAGGAGGAGAGGGAGATAGGAACGGCTGCTCTACACTGTGCATCACTGTTAGTTGAAGACTTTACAATGATCTTGTTTCATCTTTTCCCGTTTTAGAGAAATTTAATGATTATTTTGTAAAAATTACTAATGATGATGATCTTTTTGTTTTGTAAAACCAATGACATATAAAGGTTGACAGAAATAGATACCAAAACTATTTGAATTCTCTTCTTTAGTTCTACCACTGACAAGTTCATGAGACTGTAAGCAAAAATGACCTTCCTTTTCTGTTGGTTCTGTTTGTCAAAACACCATCAAAGACTCCATTAATACTAAAAGAGATCACTTCCCCAGAGCCCCGCCCCACTAGGAAAAGAGAGACAGGCTGGGAGTATGGATTGACCTGTCAATGCCTGTGTTCAGCAGGGAAGCCGTAACAGAAGCCAGACCTTCAACCTTCTGCATCCCACAATGACCTTGGGTCCATATTCCCAGAGGGTTAAAGAATAGGAAAGCTATCAGGGGAGGGGATGGGATACGGAGCTCTGGTGGTGGGAATTGTACCCTTCATATCCTATGGTCTTGTCAATGTTTCCTTTTTACAAATAAAAAATTTTAAAAAGAGAGATCGCATTCTGGAGCTCTCTTATTTTTCAGGTGAACTACAAAGGGATCGATTCCCTTTTCTTATGTCAAATGTAAAGTAAGGTCTTCTGTACATTTAGTATGTATTAATTTCACTGTTTACACTGCACTTCTGACAACATTCCAGTTTTCTTAATACAATAAAAGGTAAAAGGTAGAACCTCACTTGTAGAACCTGACTTAGTGCATGGATTTAGCATCTCAACCAGAGCCATAAAGCAGGCTGTGACTGCAGTCATCCGGAAATGAAGCAGATTTGAACGGCTGCTCAAAGCTTGGAGTGGGTGGAGAACTTTCTCTCATCACAGACAGGGGACTCTGTCCGAGTCCCTCTTCACAGCATCCTTCCTTTCTTTCTGTCGTCTACATTTCGCACAAACTTCAGGACTTCTTCAATAATAAATGTAGTAAGTTTTACTGGAATCTAGTACAGATCCTTCACCTGTTATCTTGAGCTGATTTAATCTTGTTTCCTTTTGAGAATCAATGCTGGATTTGCACATTTGAAAATAATGCCAAACAAACTAGGCAACCTATAAGTAAGAACTCTTACACACTGATGTGTCCAAAAGAACCAAACCAGTTAAAATTTCCACTGTTTAAATGCTTTGGCAATACTAACTAACTTAAAAAAATTTAATTTAGGTAGTAAACACATATTACAATGCATAAGGACCTGGATTCCAGATCCTCTCCCTTACCACCAGAAGAGAGAAGCTTCGCAAGTAGTACAATCAACAGAAAGCCTCTAATAATCTCTTCATGGAGCCTTTCATCTGCCAAGAGTTGCCTTGCCCAAGATCATACCCACTCATGCAGTGCTCCCTCTTATATTATTGCCAACCCTTAAGCGTAATCTGCTGGGATGCGAGTAGAGGGAGCAGTGGTCACTGCCTGCTTATCCAACCTGGTTACTGTCCAGGAGGGAAGAGCTGGCACATCTCTGGCTCTGACAGGAACAGTATGGTAGGTAGCATGTCTGTTGCAACTGACAGAGAAGCAGGCACATAAGAGGGAGCACTGCATGAGTGATTTTGATGCTTGCTGTTGTTGTCTGGGCTATACACCAGGTCTCATCTCTTAGTGTCACCTTCAGAACTAAGATGACTCTTTGTAGTTCTAGTTCCTTTTTCAAAGAAATGACTTCTTGTAGTACAGCCAGGGATGCCTGCAGCATCCGCAGCCCAGAAAGACACCCACATGCAGATCCCACCTGAAGCAGAACCTCTGGGACTACTGAGGGATTCCCTCCTCAGAGGAGCACCAGGACAAAGTCAGTGAGCGAATGATCCCATTATAGGGAAACAGGACATGCCAATAGAGGCTTGTACTGAGTCTAACAAGTAGTACCCAAGTTTTCAGGCCAAAGGACCAACAGCATATTGAGAAGAACCTGGTTTAAAGACTTTCCCAAATGTAACACTTTGGTATCTTCATCAACCAGCAGCCACGAGCGAAGCAGTTGTGTGTAAAGAGACATATTCTATGGTGGCGAGTGGTATAAAATCATACAGACCAGGACAGAGTCCATTTACTAGCTGTGCAAACATGGGCAAGACTCTTCTTGACGTCATCCATCCAAACCGCATGGAAGGACGGGGGGGGGGGGGGTGTCAGCTTAATGGTTATGCAAAAGATTGCCAAGCCTGAATCTCTACGGTCACTATAATCCATAGAGCTATGCAATGCTCTGGTGTCTGTTTCTGTCTTTCTCTATTCCCCTACTCTCTCCATCACTTTCACTGAAGAGTATCAATAAAAACGCACTGATACTATCTACCCACACTGCAGAGCTGCTACTGAATAGCAGCAGGGAATTTGCACAAGGCATCCAGCCATCCAATAAAGGCTTGCTGGTCTCATAAATAACTAGGCTCCTCAATTCAAGAAATGATTTTTGGTCAAATTATGAATGTGATATTATCACATCTCCTTAAAGGTAAACAACATAGTGGCCTGGCGAAATACCCCACTTGGAGTGCACTGCTTTGCCATGCACACAACCCTGGTTCAAGCCTGGTCCCCATCACACTGAAGGAAGCTCCAGTGCTGTTATCTCTTTTGTACTCTCTATGCCTCTCTATCTCTATCCTATGGGGTGAGGGGTAAACAAGACAGGTAAAAATTATAACTGGATTAATCTGACTGTATTTTACTATCTATGAAACATCTTGCAACCTCCATAGTCCTGGATAACCATGTCTGCCTGATTAAAGACCACAAGAAGAGGTGCTGGCCATCGATGAACCCAGTAGAGCATACATGTTACAGTGCTCAGGGATCCATCCAGGTTCAAATCCCCATTCCCCACCTGCAGACAGAAAGCTTCACGAGCAGTGAAGCAGTGCTGCACTTTTCTCTTTCTCCCCATTTTCCCTTTTCCCTCTTGATTTCACTCTGTTACAATCTGCCGGGAGCCAAAACCTTAGCTAAATCTCTCACATAACCGGTGAGCGGACATTCCAATCATTGTAACTGTGATTACCATCTAACTGTTTGGAAAGTTGCTCACCCACCTCCCTCCCCCACTACCTTAGCAGAACTTCCTCCTTGTTTGTGCATAAATTGTGACTGCAAAATAAAAATTTCAGAGCTTGATCAGACCTCATGACTTGCTCTCGTTCTTCGTGTCTCTTGTCCCCTCCATTTTCTCGCCCCCTACCCTAGGTTTCCGTCGATAACCCCGCAGGCCGGGGCACCTGGCGCCCAACGTGGGGCCTTTTTGGGTCTGGGGTCCGAGAGAATGTCGCTCCCCGATGGTCGACCAAGGAGCATAGGACCGCCACTTCAGAGAAGGAGTGAGTGAAGGTTCGCATAGGATCACCGCTCTAACCCAGAGTGAGTGAAGATCCGCATGGTGATCACCGCAGATTCGCCGTCTGTGAGATTGATCCATTTGGAGGTAAGAAAGAGCGATGCAATTATGGGACAAGCATTGAGTAAACATGATTTGTTGCTTAAGGGCCTCAAAGAGTCTCTCAAGACACGAGGAGTAAGGGTTAAGAAAAAGGATCTCAAGAAGTTTTTTTTATTTTGTGAGTGATGTTTATCCGTGGTTCCCCTTAGAAGAGACTATTGATGAAAAAAGATGGGCCAGAGTAGGAAACTGTTTAAGAGATAACCTTCTGTTTGTGAGTCTGTCTCTATTCCCATGCCTGATTCAGGAGACCCCACCCCTCAGGCTGCCGAGATCAAAACAGCTCCTGCTAAGTCCTCTCCTGTTAAGATTTACCCCTCTTTGACAACCTTAAGACCCCCCCGCCAAAGATGGGCCTGATGATAGTCTTTCTCCTAAAGAGGCCTTATCCCTTGATGAAGAGATGGCCAAATATCATAGTCCTGACCGGCCACCGCTAGCCTCTCCTTTGTCCAGACCGCCTCCCTATGCCACCACCCCTCCATTTTGTGCTCCGGTCCTCTACTTGGCCGACATCACTGATTATACCACCAAGGCTAAAACTCAAATAGCACAAAAAACAGCTTCCCTTAGAAAATTAGTAGAAGGAAAACGAGAGCATTTACAATTAGTTAAAGAACTGTGGGCTCTTGATTTGGCATTATCTTAAAACTAATCAAAAAAAAAAAAAAGATCCAGGTTTTCCCTCTGGCTACCACCAGAGCTCTAACTTAAAAACTATTGATCAGAGATCCAGTACACACTTTTGATAGAAATTTAATGAATTGTTTCTTTAAAACTAAAATGTACCTTAGCCCAGAAAAAGAATTTCAAAGATTTTTCTCCGTGCGCGGTAAACTAAGCCCACCTGTTCCGTCCGTGCAGCCAATCATGGCACAGAGCCACTGCTCCACAGATTGGCAAAAAATTCAGTCAATCATTCCCCTAAGCCACAAAGGCCCCTCCTGGTGGGGGGGTGTAGAGGATGGAGTTAAGAATCCAAAAACCAGGGCGGTTTTTCAAAGGGAAAATTTTTCTTTTCACCAAAAATGTATGTTTTAAGTCTGTGCTAACCTTGTTTCCATTAATGTGTGTTAACCCCTAAGTAACTAAAGGTTGTTTTAAGTTTTAAATAAGATTCAGTTAAGCTAAATGTGGTTTTAAAGATCCCGACTCATAGAGTTAGCACACCTTTACCAGAGTAAACTATAGGACAGTTTCATCCTTCTGATAGCTAATATCAGCATTAATTCATTAGTTAAAAGATTTTCCCATCAAGATCCCAAGCACATTTTTTAGGAGAATAAAAAAAATGCTACAAATGTTTATCTGGAACCAGAAAAGACCTAGAATTGCCAAAACAATCTTGAGAAAAAAGAATAGAACCGGAGGCATCACACTCCCAGATCTCAAACTGTATTATAGGGCCATTGTCATCAAAACTGCTTGGTACTGGAACATGAACAGACACACTGACCAGTGGAATAGAACTGAGAGCCCAGAAATGAGGCCCCACATGTACGGACATCTAATCTTTGACAAAGGGGCCCAGACTATTACATGGGGAAAGCAGAGTCTCTTCAACAAATGGTGTTGGAAACAATGGGTTGAAACATGCAGAAGAATGAAACTGAATCACTGTATTTCAACAAATACAAAAGTAAATTCCAAGTGGATCAAGGACTTGGATGTTAGACCAGAAACTATCAGATACTTAGAGGAAAATGTTGGCAGAACTTTTTTCCGCATAAATTTTAAAGACATTTTCAATGAAACGAATCCAATTACAAGGAAGACTAAGGCAAGTATAAACCTATGGGACTACATCAAATTAAAAAGCTTCTGCACAGCAAAAGAAACCACTACCCAAACCAAGAGACCCCTCACAGAATGGGAGAAGATCTTTACATGCCATACATCAGATAAGAGTTTAATAACCAATATATATAAAGAGCTTGCCAGACTCAACAACAAGACAACAAATAACCCCATCCAAAAATGGGGGGAGGAATTGGACAGAATATTCACCACAGAAGAGATCCAAAAGGCCGAGAAACACATGAAAAAATGCTCCAAGTCTCTGATTGTCAGAGAAATGCAAATCAAGACAACAATGAGATATCACTTCACTCCTGTGAGAATGTCATGCATCAGAAAAGGTAATAGCAGCAAATGCTGGAGAGGATGTGGGGTCAAAGGAACCCTCCTGCACTGCTGGTGGGAATGTCAATTGGTCCAACCAGAACAGTCTGGAGAACTCTCAGAAGGCTAGAAATGGACCTACCCTATGACCCTGCAATTCCCCTCCTGGGGATATATCCTAAGGAACCCAACAAATCCATCCAAAAAGATCTGTGTACACATATGTTCTTGGCAGCACAATTTGTAATAGCCAAAACCTGGAAGCAACCCAGGTGTCCAACAACAGATGAGTGGCTGAGCAAGTTGTGGTATATATACACAATGGAATACTACTCAGCTGTAAAAAATGGTGACTTCACCGTTTTCAGCCGATCTTGGATGGACCTTGAAAATGTCATGTTGAGTGAAGTAAGTCAGAAACAGAAGGATGAATATGGGATGATCTCACTCTCAGGCCGAAGTTGAAAAACAAGATTAGAAAAGAAAACACAAGTGGAACCTGAAATGGAATTGGAGTATTACACCAAAGTAAAAGACTCTGGGGTGGGTGGGTGGGGAGAATACAGGTCCATGAAAAATGATGAATGAAATAGTGGGGGTTGTATTGTTAAATGGGAATCTGGGGAATGTTATGCATGTACAAACTATTGTATTTACTGTTGCATGTAAAGCATTAATTCCCCAATAAAGAAATAAATTATTTAAAAAAAAAAGATTTTCTGAGATATCTAGGCATGGTAAAATGCCTCTACAGTCTCTCTCACTCTTGTGAGAATTGTAAATATTACCAGCACCCCAATACCAACTGCCACTGTTTGTTAATTTGTTAATTCCATGCTTGAAATGGCTTTCTAATAACCCAGTCAGTGTAGAGCAGTGGCCTTAAAAAAGGGTTAAACATGATATTCCTGGCCTGATAAAAAATTTTTTATTCGGCAGATGTGATTCAACAAAATTATTTAGTGCAAAATGGTCATCTAAAAGAGATGTTAACAGTAAAAATTTATTTTGAACATTTCAGCTATAAGGTTTATCTTAGCTTTTTAAGTTACCTATCCAAATCAAAGTGAAATATCAATTAAGTTGTGTACCCACCCTTGTTCATAGCTGCCCAAAGGGTGTGATAGCTTTGTGATAAGCAAAGATCCTAACAAACAAAGTTTAACATTTAACTTAAAATTGTTTAAGTGATTTCAAAAAAAAAAAAAAAGCTTTTAAAATACTTTCTCAACTAAACTGGCAAAACTGGCTTGGGTTAGTAAAAGATAAAACAATGGTTATGTTAATTATCTAACGCCAGAGGCTTTTGCTCTGATAAATGAGGTTTAATTTAAATAAGGTATGTAAAAAAAAATTTTTTTTTCCAAATAAAACTTATCAAATAAATATGGGGCAGCCTAATGTAGAACTGTATAGATGTTTTAGCTAACCTTTTTACATTTTATTCAAGAAGTATGCCCCTGGATTCCCTGAAAAAGAACTCTCGATATTAAAACATGAGAGACTAGGTAAAAAGTTAAGAGAGTTTTATGTCTGATATAGACAAAAATGTTCCGGTTAAAACTTTTATTTTAAAACTTGTTAAGAGATTTTTGGATCTTACTCATGAGTTAGTTACTTTTGCTTTTACAGTGACTTACTCCTTCTAATAAAGTTGTTGCTGAGATAACTCCCCTATTTAAAAAAAAAACTACAAAAATTATTATCAAATAATTGGCTTTTGAGAGTACAGATTCTACATGTCAAACTTTAATTAGTTCTTTTAGAGAGTAAAAAAATAAATTTATCTGGCGTGTTTAAAGACACTGTCAGAGGTTTATTCTTGATAAATTAAGGTAATACATGGTGCTTCTGGTCTGATAGATTTGTTTTAGCAAATCCTGATTTAAAAAAATTAGTACTTTGAACAATTAAGCTATGAGGTTTTATTTTAGCCTTTTAAGTTGCCATATTAGAGTTCTAAAGAGCAAAATCTATTAAGAGTTTTATATCTATGCTTACTCATGATAGCCTTGTGATGAGTAAAGATCTTAGTAAAATAAAGTTATAATAGTGTGCTTAAACTGTCTAATCAGTTTAAAATAATGCTAAAAATGGTAAACATTTTATTATTTATCATTTTATCAATACATATTAGGTACTGACTTTCTATAACATATTGGTATATTTTAATAAACAGCCTTCTAAAATCATATGAAAGAACTGAAGCTAATTCTAACCATTAGATCATCAATTAACTTGGTACAAGTTCTCTCCCTAAGTAAATAATTATAGGTACATCTGCACATGAAGAACTGACTGTTCATATGGTAAGATTTAAAGCTAAACATTTTTCATTTTTTATTTATGGGTGTGTGATGACTCCTAAAGTCACTCATATCCTAAAATTTTCTCTCATTTCTTCACAAGCCTCTTAAAATTTTAACGCTTGACTTGCCATAGTGAGGGCACTTTGCTGGCTCCTGCATTGTTTAATTAAGATCCTGCTATTCAGACTTTTAAGATTAATCCACACTGATAAAAGCCAATGCTCTCTGGCAGATTGATGTAATTCACCTGCCCATGTTTAGTAAACAAAAACATTTTTTTTTCTCAGTTGATACTTTTTCTAAATTTATGTGGGCTACAGCTCAAACAAGAAAAAGCTCAAAAACCTTAGGAGTCATATGCTCTGTTTTGCTTCAATAGACATCCAATCCATGTATTTTTGTTTCTTTTAGAACATTAAAAGCTCAAAAAATAAATAAAGAAGGGGAATGCACCCCCCAATATTCAGTTGGCTAAAGTGTCAATGAAGTAATTATACTAAACCTTTTTAATATTTACAAAAATTCAAATTGTCCATTTATTATATCTCATTGACAAAGCCACCCTCTCTCCCAGCCATAGAGACATATTTCTTCTTTTTCTTTTTTCAACACTGGATGTCCATGTTTTTTTTTCCTTTTATTATGGTGGATGCGATTACTGCGCTTGCAAAATCCAGAGTCCCTGTTGGCAAGTCCTTACCAAAAAGGACGCCATGGCAGTATATAGTCCAGCTAACCTGACCAGCCTATCCAAGTCTTCTCTTTCTGCTGACCTACCACTGCTGACTTCATCCTTACATGTTTATTGACTGCTCACTTTTCTCAAAATATTCCTCATGTTCAAGGAACCTCACCTTGACTTCTAATGTGTATGCACCTCCTCTGTTTGTGTTTTGGTACAACACCACCCTATATTTTCATGTCAATTCTTCTCTACCTGGTCCTTGCCTCCTAGTTTTGCTTGTTCCACAGCTGACCCTCTATGAAGAAGAAAAATTTCATCAGTTGGCACTGACCACCAGAGGACCAGACGTGCTGTGTTTCTTCCCCTGGACATCACATCCACTGACTGCTTCCCTTAGATTTGCTGGTGGCACGCTAGGACACTTTGATGCCCCTTATGGGACCCTTGATTAGTCTTTTGTTAATGATTACCTTGGGACCCTTTATTTTTAATAAGATTATTGGCTTTATAAAACAACAAATTGACTCCTTGGCATTGAAACCCTTACAAATATATTATCACAGACTTGATTTGGCTGACAGAGGCTTGGCTGAACCTGAGGGTGACACACTTCTTTTAGGAGCTGCATAAAACTCAGATTTATGCACGCCAGCCTTGGCATGGCATGGGCACCGGTAAGGGGTGCAGGGCTAAGCACTGCAGGGGGAAGACCCTATAGTCTGCCTCTGAGTCCCCCGTGAAGCAAACCTGATTTGCATGGAGGTTGGTGTCAGTCATCAAAACTCTTTGCCATGAGTTTTCCTCTCCTTAGAAATAGTGGCTCTTCCTTCCCTCCCGAAAAAGACACCAAGAGCCGTGTAAGATGCGGGAAGATCAGTTCTATATTTACCCCGTGGGAGAAATCAGGTCAATACTTCACCCCTCTGGTTAATGCCTGCTTATCTCTTAATAAGATTCCTAGCTTTTACCCCCAATTGCCGCCTCACTTAAATTGTAAAAAGGGAGGACATGCCGGGAGCCAAAACCTTAGCTAAGTCTCTCACATAACTGATGAGCGGACATTCCAATCATTGTGAGCAGACATTCCAATCATTGTGAGCAGACATTCCGATCATTGTAACTGTGATTACCATCTAACTGTTTGGAAAGTTGCTCACCCACCTCCCTCCCCCACTACCTTAGCAGAACTTCCTCCTTGTTTGTGCATAAATTGTGACTGCAAAATAAAATTTTCAGAGCTTGATCAGACCTCATGACTTGCTCTCGTTCTTCGTGTCTCTTGTCCCCTCCATTCTCTCGCCCCCTACCCTAGGTTTCCGTCGATAACCCGGGCAACAATCCAAAGCAATGTTTTAAAAGAACATTTATTAAAAATAACAACAATAGAGGGCAGGTTTGTAGCACAGTGAGTTGAGTGCACATGGCAAAGCACAAGTACTGGCGCAAGGATCCAGTTCCAGCCCCTGGCTCCCTTACCTGTGTGTGTATGGGGTCATCACAGGTGGTGAAGCAGGTCTGCAGGCATCTATCTTTCTCTCCCCCTCTCTGCCTTCCCCTCCTCTCTTGATTTCTCTCTGTCCTGTCCAACAACAACAGCAGCAATAACAAGAACAAGAGTAATAACAAGGGGAACAAAAATGGGGAAAATGGCCTCCAGGAGCAGTGGATTTGTAGTGCAGGCACTGAGCACCAGCGATAAGCCTGGATGCAAAAAAAAAAAAAAACCCCAAATATAATAATAATAATAATAATAACCACATAAATTACCACCTATTTATTTTTTGTCCAAGCTATTTAGGTGGAATTTCCACCCACAGATCCACAAGACTTCTCCCACATATCACTGCTTGCTTTCAGCTTTTGGAATAGGAGCATTCTGATAGGAAGAGTCAGATATCCTTGTCTGTAAATCTGTGCTCTGCCACTAAGTCACCACCTAGCTTCATCCTGAATCTTAACTGGCTAGCACAGTCCCTGACACACAGTAGGTTTTCCAAAAATACTGGGCATAACTACAATAAATGTACACCTGTGAGTTCTATGGATCTTATGAAATCTGCCTTTTGTTCCACACCCCCTGATGGTAGCTGTGATCTTAGCACATCAAGCATTTTAAAAACCATTTAGTGCCAGACCATTTTACTAGAGAAAATGTCACTTTCATGAGACTGTCAGTTTCATTTCTATGGCCCAGAGGGTCCTAGTTAACACAGAGAAGAAGAGGTTCCATTTTTCACTATGAATCTGAAATGAATTCAATTTTCAGTATTACTTGCCGAGTCAATGTAGCTTTAATCTTCATTATAAAGAAATAGTATGGGAGTCAGGCGGTAGCGCAGCAGTTAAATGCAGGTGGCACAAAGTTCAAGCACCCGTGGAAATATCCCCGTTCGAGCCCCCAGCTCCCCACCTGCAGGGGAGTTGCTTCACAGGAGGTGAAGCAGGTCTGCAGGTGTCTTTCTCTCCTCCCCTCTGTCTTCCCCTCCCCTCTCCATTTCTCTCTGTCCTATCCAACAACAACAACATCAATAATAACTACAACAATAAAACAAGGGCAACAAAAGGAAATAAATAAATAAATATTAAAAAAAAGAAATAGTACATGGGTGTTGGGCGGTAGGTAGCACAGAGGGTTAAGCGCACATGGAGCAAAGTGCAAGGACCAGCGTAAGGATCCTGGTTCAAGCCCCCAATTCCCCACCCATGGGGGGGGGTCGCCTCACAGGCAGTGAAGCAGGTCTGCAGGTGTCTATCTTTCTCTCCCATCTTCCCCTCCTCTCTCCATTTCTCTCTGTTCTAGCTAACAACAACATCAATAACAATAATAATAACCACAACAACACTAAAACAAGGACAATGAAAGGAGAAATAAATATTTTAAAATAAAAGAAATAGCATAAATGCAACTATCAGACTAGAAAAGCTGACTTTAATCAGTTTGCTGGCCAGTATTTAGCCAGTTTACACATCAACAAAAACTGTTGATACTACATCAGTTAACAGACTACAGTTCCACTGTGAAGAACAGATGCAAATCCAACTACATATGTGCCAGTGTATATGAATATATATGCAATCTACACACACACGTGACAGCTACCATTTTATAGAAGCATTTTGCAGCAGACATTCTGAAATGACCCTAACAGAATACATGTTCACAGGAGTCATGCTACCTCCAGATTTTCCTCCATTCATATTCATATGTGCAAATAGCAACAGAAAATCAGTCAGTGATGAAGATTAGTTGGGGCAGAAAATCTATTTAAAGACTGGCTTTTGAACAATTTCCGACAGAGTGAGAGACAACTACAATTAATGGATCTGCTTAGGTCTGAGTAAGAAATGGCTGCCTGAGACAGCACAAGATCACTCAGAAGACGACAAAGAAGGAACCTGACAAGAAAGAAAGAAAGAAAGAAAAAGGAAGGATTGGATACCAGAATGTCAAGCAACACTGAATCTAGTTAGTTCAGGTTAATGTTAGGAATCATCTGAGAAGATAGTGAACTCAAACTGTAATTAAAACTGCAAATATCTGTAGTGTGGCATTAGGTGCACAGCAACTTTTTTAAAATTTATTTTATTTATTTATTTATTGGACAGAAACCATCAGAAATAGAGGGGCAAGGGACAGAGAGACACCTGTAACTCTGCTTCACCACTTGCAAAGCTTTCCTTCTGCAGGTGGGGAGCGGGGGCTCAAACCCAGGTCCTTACACACTAACATAACATATGTATTCAACATATGTAACATATGTATTCAACCAGGCGTACCACCACCTGGCCCCTGCACAGTAAATTTCATAAGTAAGATATCAGGACTCAGGTTTTCTTGATTATTTTGTCATCTCACAGAGCTTGGAGTTTAAAGAATCTTTTTAGGAATAAGTAATGGAAATTAAGGAACCTATTTCCTTTTAATAATTTTTTATTGTTAGTTATTGACAGTAGTTTACAAAATTGTAAGGGCAGGAGAGATAGCATAATGGTTATGCAAAACAACTGTAATGCTAGAGATTCTGAGTGCCAGGTTCAATCCCCAGGACCACCATAAACCAGAGCTCAACAGTGCTTTGGTGAAAAGGAAAAGGAGGAGAAGGAAAAGGAAAAGGAAAGGAGGAAGGCAGGGAGAAAGAAAAGGAGAGAGAAAGAAAGAGAGAAATAGGAACATGAAGACAGCCCCAGCAATAATCCTGGTGACAATAAATAAATTTAAAGGAAAAAGAGAAAAAGACCAGTCATGAATTTATTTAGGTCAATATCTAAGTGCAGTGGAGGCCACAGTCATGTTCTCCACTAGGGAGGCTGGGAAACCCACCTGCACTGATGCCAACTATTAGCACAAGCACATTGCCCTCTACTCATTCTACTTGGATCTGGATGGTGAATGATACCATTTCCCAAGTGATAGCTCATTCTCTCTTTGCTCAACACTGGACAAGTGCCATAAGAGCTAAAGTGAAGTCAAGATTACAATTTGAGTTAGATAGAAAACTGCCCAAACTTCATCCCAGGGAAGACCGGCAAAGATCTGAGCGTACCAGACTGTCAATTGACTTCAGGATACTAAAGGTTTCATCCGACTGCCATAGACTACAAAATCAGCCATGCTGCAGTCAAGTATTGAACCCTAAACTACAAAAAGTAGAGTGTAACAGAATTAAATCAGTATATTTTCAGAAAAGGCTTAGAAGTGTCCACATCAAATCTTTCCGGTGACTTCCTGTGGGGAACATGTTCTCCATTCGTTTGATACACTACATTCATTTCCAGAGTTCTATTTTTACACCAACACCTATTAATTTTGTAGTCTAAATCTCTTAAATTTATGTAAACACACTAATCCATTTCTTAATTAATTAATTAATTAAAGATCCAATTATTTATCAGGTGTGTGGTAAAGGAATCTCCTAGCACAGTTCCATAGTCCCCAAGGCTGTTGGTTCAGAGAGAAACTGAAGTGAGCCCAGCTGTTCTTTGCAGCATTCTCTATGGAAACGTGCAGACCTAACATGTTGGTGATGGCTTTTGCCCTGAGCACTAATTCAGCAAAGCCTCCAGATAAACTGGCAGGTGCACAAGGCAGCCAGGCTGGCTCTTGTAAAGTCTCGACAATTTCTTTATAAAGTCTCATCATCTCCTGGTGTCCCAATTAGCCATCTGGACATTTTAACCAAGTAAAATAAGTCATTTCCCTGCTTCTTGGCTAAAGTGGTTCTCAGTTACCTAGCTTGCAGTTGAAAGTTAAGACCTTTTAAAAAAAGACATTTATTTTAATTTATTGGACAAAGAAACTGAGAGGGAAGGAGGAAATAGACATGGAGAGTGAAAGACACCTACAGCATGGCTTCACCTCTGATCAAGCTTTCCCCCTGCAGGAACGGGCCAGGGGCTTGAACCTGGGTCCTTGTGCATGGTAATATATACATTCAACGAGTTGCACCATCCTTGTGGATCCTCAACCAAAATCTTATACCAAGAATTCACAGCACTCGTGTGTAAGCTTCTCCCAACTCTATTTCTATGATAGAGAAGTAAGAAATTCCAGAGTTGCCATGTGAGCCCTATTTACAACAGAAACCACTCACAGCTTCCCAATTCGTGTGAGAATTTTAAATCATCACTGCCCACATGTGCTGACATTGTGTAGATACAAACCTGAAGAAGCATTTCAGTTGGAACCAATAAATCACACATTTGAGCTCAGAGCTTTTTGTGTGATGCTTATGTGTATAGAAGTCAAAATTCTATTCATTCTCTGGAAAAGAAGGATAATTTTTAGTAGAATCAAGCTGCAAACACAAAACTATACAGGCATAATTACATACATTTATCTACAAACATATGTATGTATACTCACTGAATTACATATCTATGAGACATAAGCTATCTAAAATCATATAGAAAGTTAACAGCAAATTTTGGACTAGAATTTGAGTCTTCTGTTTCTTAGTACATCCCTGTTGCTTCCTAGGAAAAAAAAAGTCAATTCTCAAGGTCAACCCACAGAGAGATACTTATCCAAGTTGACTGCATGATAGTGGAATACGATCTACTCAATGCAAAAAGTCTGTTTATAGGTAGTTCTCCCCACTAGTTGACTGCTACTCTAGAAAACTTTGAGAAAGTCAATCCCAAATGTCTCCACTCGCAATGGAAGAACAACAGTAGGTGGAACAAACTTAAAGGTCCTGTTGAACAATCTTTAATCAGAAGACCCAGCAATACAAAACCAAAGCAGGCCCAGGAAGGAGCATGGTGGATAAAGCGCTGGACTCTCAAGCATGAGGTCCTGGGTTTGAGCCCCAGTATCACATGTGCCAGAGGGGTGCTTCTCTTTCTCTCTCGCTCATGCACTCACCTTCTCTCTCTCCTTACCTCCCTCTCTCTCTCTTCCCCATTTCATAAATAAATAGATCTTTCAGGACCAAGAAATGGTTCCTCTGGTTAAGAGCATATGTTACCATGCACAAGGACCAGATCTGAGTCCCTGCTCCCCATCTGCAGGAGGGAAGCTTCATGAATGTTGAAGTAAATACTGCAGGTGTCTCTCTTTCTCATGCCCTTTCTTCCCCACCTCTCTCAATTTCTGTCTTATAGAATTAAAAAAAAAAGAAAGAAAGAAAGAAAGAAAGAAAGAAAGAAAGAAAGAAAGGGAAAAAATGGCTGCCAAGAGCAGAGGATTCATTGTGTAGGCACCAAGCCCCAGTGATATCCCTGGTGACAATAAAAATAAATAGAATATTGGAGACAAAAATACTGATAATAAATCCATTTGGTTTTCTGAAAATTGTTCAATCTTTTCCATTAAAAAATAAGTATGATAAGGGCAAAATAGCTCCCTTGGGTAATGCAACTGCTTTGCCATGCACAAGACTGAAGCTTAAGCCTGGACCCTACTATGCTTGAAGCTTCTGTGTTATGGTGTCTTTCTGTCTGTCTCTCTCTCTCTTTATCTCTCCACATCTGAAAGAGTCAGACTGCAGCAGGGCTAACAGAAAAATAAAACAAAACAAATACATTAGGCATCTCTGAAATAGCTGGAAGTTATACAAAGTGGGTTTTTTTTTCCAGGTAAATTAAACTGTGTTGGACACAAAAACATGTTAGGACTTGAAAGAGACGGTGAAGTAGAGAAAAAGCAGAAAGAAATGGGACTGAGAACTGACGTACATATTGCTCACAAGGTAGTCCTGGGAAAAGAGACCACCAGAGTGCTCAGCTTCCGACTATAAACTCAACCCTGCCTCCCAAGCCACACCAGCAACCACTCCAACTTCTGGAGTGGTCCTTCCTCCCTCAGCATCCCAGCCCAAGTGTTCTTAAAGATCAATAACTTGGGTCCACCTGCATATCAGATATCAGGCTCAGGCAAAAACTAGGAAAGTCATGGACCCTCTGGAATATACCTAAAATAGACCTACTAGCTATTTCCAAAACAGAGACCCCAAATCTTCATCTGCAATATTCCAGCCTTTAGGTTCATGATTAGTTAACAATTTATTTGACTTTATATGTTAACTCTTTTTCAGCTACCAAGTTCCAGATGCTACCATGATGCCAACTGAACTTCCCTAGACAGATGACCCTATCAATGTGTCCTGGAGCTCCACTTCCTCAAAGCCCTGCCCCACTAGGGAAAGAGAGAGACAGGCTGGGAGTATGGATTGACCTGCCAATGCCCAGTTCAGCAGGGAAGTTATTGCAGAAGCCAGACCTTCCACCTTCTGAACCCCATAATGACCCTGGGTCTATACTCCCAGAGGGTTAAAGAATAGGGAAGCTATCAGGGGAAGGGATGGGATACGGAGCTCTGGTGGTGGGAATTGTACCTCTTATCCTACGGTTTTGTCAGTGTTTCCATTTTATAAATAAATAAAATTTTAAAATAAGATCAATAATTATTAAAATGTTTTCCTTATCTGTTTAGGAACAGTGGTCAGAACTAAGACAGGATTGTGTCAGCCCTGAAAATTCCTCAGCATATGATCTCAGACACAGCATTGTCTTTTGGGAGATCTACTCTGAAATCAACATATAAAATTTTACTTAGAAGACAATTCTGGAAGCCAGGTGGTAGTGCACCAAGTTAAGTGCACATAGTGCAAAGCTCAAGGACCATTGCAGGGATGCCGGTTTGAGCTTCAGGCTCCCCGCCTGCAGGGGTGTCACTTCACAAACAGTGAAGCAGGTCTGCAGGTGTCAATCTTTCTCTCCTCCTTTCTGTCTTCCCTTCCTCTCTCTGTCCTATCCAAAACAGCGGCAGCAACAACAATGGAAAAATGGCCTCAAGGAGCAGTGGATTCATAGTGTAGGCACCGAGTCCCAGCAATAACCCTGGAGGGCAAAAAAAAAAAAAAAGGACAATTCTAAAATTAGTGAAAAGACTAAGAATCTTTATCCAGAATGAAATTTCATGGAGATGTCTAAGTTATCATTTCAAATTTTTTGTAAGCTGAAGCTACTACACATATGTATGCATACATATGTATATAGAAATACACATACACACACCACAGACACAGGTGCATATATGTGTATATATATATATATATATTTTTTTTTTTTTTGCTTCCAGAGTTATTGCTAGGGCTTGGTGCTTGCACTACAAATCTACTGCTCCCGGAGGCTATTTTTTCCCCCTTTTGTTGCCCTTATTGTTTATCCTTGTTGTGGTTATTATTATTGTTGTTGTTGCTGCTGCCATTGTTGTTGGCTAGGACAGAGCGAAATGGAGAAAGGAGGGGAATACAGAGAGGGGGAGAGAAAGACAGACACCTGCAGACCTGCTTCAATGCTAGTGAAGCGACTCCCCTGCAAGTGGGGAGCTGGGGGCTCGAACCAGAATCCTCACACTGGTCCTTTGTGCTTTGTGCCATGTGCACTTAACCCGCTGCGCTACTGCCTGGCCCCCTGTATATTCTTCTTTTCATATTACTTAATTCCTACAAAGGCCCAGGCAAGCTAGTTCAATAAATACATTACGCAGAACTGAATAAAAACAGACAGTAACAATAGTCTCCATGTGCAGTATCTTTGTAGATGAAAATGTAAGCTTAGATAAAATGAAATGTGCTTACCAACCTTGAAAATCATACCTACAGACAAGTTATTTATTTCTTATCTAGTGATGCCACTTCGTCACGGTGTAAGAGTATAAAACAAGCTATATGCTGACTTATGAAACTTTGGTTTTCCTTCTGCAGGTTCTTCTTTACTGAGATAGCAACCTGAACAGATTGGCGCTTATCAACCTGCCATGTTATTGCTACATTAAAGTGTGCTTCCACTACACCACTTTACTGTGTTAAGACAACAGTGATGTAGACTATGAAGATGCTTCAACAGGGAGTCAGGCAGTAGCACAGCAGGTTAAGAGCACGTGGCACCAAGCGAAAGGACCAGCATGAGGATCCCAGTTCAAGCCCCTGGCTCCTCCCCACCTGCAGGGGAGATGCTTCACAAGCAGTGAAGCAGGTCTGCAGGTGTCTCTTTCTCTCCCCCTTTCTGTCTTCCCCTCCTCTCTCCATTTCTCTCTGTCCTATCCGACAATGACATCAATAACAACAATAGTAAAACAAGGGCAACAAAAGGGAATAAATTTTTTTTGAATAAAAAATAAAAGAAGCTTCAGCCTAATGGGGGGTATACTGTTATGTGGAAAACTGAGAAATGTTATGCATGTACAAACTATTGGATTTACTGTCGAATGTAAAACATTAGTCCCCCAGTAGAGATATTAAAAAAAAAAAAAAAAAAACTTCAAAGAAACAGCACCAGCAAATACATTGCTTACCTTGTGTATTCACTCAAGGAGAGCTTATACAGGATGATGTGAGGCAGGTTATTCTACTAGAAAGAGTGGGTTCTAGCAACAAAAACCCAGATGACCCCCATCTAGAAGTGGGGAGAGGTTATAAACAGAATATTCACAAAAGATGAGATCCAAAAGGTCAAGAAAAATATGGAAAAAATGCTCCAAATCACTGTGTTAGAGGAATGAAAATAAAGACAACTATGAGATATGAGATTCTCACTCATGTGAGAATGTCATACATCAGAACTGATAGCAACAACAAATGCTGGAGAGATTGTGGGGACAAAGAAACCCTCCTGCACTGCTGGTGGGAATGTAAATTGGTCCCTCCCCTGGGGAGAGCAGTCTGGAAATCTCTCAAAAGGCTAGAAATGGACCTACCCTATGACCCTGCAATTCCTCTCTCCTAGGGATATATCTTAAGGAACCAAACATACCTATCCAAAAGATTTGTGTACACCTATGTTCATAGCACCACAATTTTTTTAAATATTTATTTATTCCCTTTTGTTACCCTTGTTGTTTTATTGTTGTATTGTTGTAGATATTGTTGTTGTTATTGATGTTGTCGTTGTTGGATAGGACAGAAAGAAATGGAGAAAGGATGGGAAGACAGAGAGGGGGAGAGACAGACAGACACCTGCAGACCTGCTTCACCGCCTGTGAATCCACTGCTCCTGGAAGGTCATTTTTTCCCATTTTGTTGCCCTTGTTGTTATTGCTGCTGCTGTTGTTGGATAGGACAGAGAGAAATTGAGAGAGGAGAGAAAGACAGACACCTGCAACCCTGCTTCATTGCTTATGAAGTGACTCCCCTGCAGGTGGGGAGCCAGGGGATCGAACCGGGATCCTTACGCCGGTCCTCGCACTTTGCACCCTGAGCGCTTAACCCGCTGCGCTACCTCCCGATTCCCCATAGCAGCACAATTTGTAATAGCTAAAACCTGGAAGTAACCCAGGTGTCCAACAACGGATGACTGGCTGAGTAAGTTGTGGTCTATATACACAATGGAATACTACTCAGCTATTAAAATGGTGAATTCACCTTCTTGGATGGAGATTGAAGGAATCATGTTAAGTGAGATAGTTCAGAAAGAGAAGGAAGAATATGGTGGGATGATCTCACTCATAGACAGAAGTTGAAAAGTAAGAAAAGAAGGGAAAACACTAAGCAGAACTTGGACTGAGTTTGGTAAGTAAAAAGTAAAAGACTCTGGAGTGGGTGGGGGAGGGTTCAGGTCCTGGAAGATGATGCTAGAGGGGGTTGAATTGTTATGTGGAAAACTGAGAAATGCTACACATGTACAAACTACTGTATTTTACTGTCGACTGTAAACCATTAATCCCACCAGTAAAGAAAAATAAGAGTGGGTGCTACTCTCTAGCTGCAACTGCAAATTAAGGGGTACAGACAGATAATCCTGCTATAATAAGGTATTCACTTATGAAGTTATTTATTTGTGCAAGACACCACCAAGTAGTGCAAGAATAGGATAAGATAGGGGGCCCAGTAGTAGCGCAGTGGGTTACGCGCACATGGCTTCAAGTGCAAGGACCCTCGTAAGGTTCCCAGTGTGAGCCCCTGGCTCCCCACTTACAGGGGGGTCACTTCATAAGTAATGAAGCAGGGTTGCAGGTGTCTGTCTTTCTCTCCTCTCTCAATTTCTCTCTGTCCTATCCAACAACAGTAGCAGCAGTAACAACAAGGGCAACAAAATGGGAAAAAATGACCTTCAAGGAGCAGTGGATTCACCGAGCCCCAGCGATAACCCTGAAATGAAAAATCTGTAGGTTCCTGGTGGATGCCCACTTCTACATTCCAGCATCTGAGTAGTGGGCTCTTATGGTAACCAACCTGCTCTCACCTTTTTTGTCAGCACCTCGATGGACTTTGTTTCTAACCAATCAGCTTATGCCGTGCCCAGTTTAAAACTGTTAAAAGCTGGGTGCTGCAGGACAAAAGTGTGCAGGTCTGGTAGGAATCCGGTTAACATAAAATAAACATAACTCCCTGCCCTCCATTAGGCCTCAGGTCTCATTCTTGGGTTACTTTTGAGATATATTACAGAATTTTTTATTACAATCCTGGAGGCAAAAAAAAAAATAGGATAGGATAAGATAATAGCATGAACTGGGAGATCCATGAGAGCTTTCTGAAGCTAAATATAGGTTATTTGCATGCAAAATAAAAACAGAATCGAATTAGAAAATATTCATGTGGTAACTATCATGGCAAACAAAAACATGAGTCATCAAGCACTCCTGAAACTCCTCGGTTCAGGAGAAGGAAGTATTTACAGTCTCCATGTATCTTCCTAGAAGACTCTTACAAATGGAGGGGGAAAAAAAAAATAAAGCAATGTTACAGTACCGAGATTCAGCAGATACCAACGAAACCAAATGATAAATATCATCATTCCTAGTGCAAAATCAACACCATGCACCTCCTGATAATGGATACAGAGGACACAACTTCACTTCTAAGCTATTTCTGTCAAAGTGTATTACCCAAATCATGAGGAAACACTAGACAGCCCTAAACTGGAAGATGTTCTACAAAATGTGTAATCAGTTTGCTTCAAAAATATCAAGGTCATGAAAGACTGAAACGAAGAAGGTGCTGGGCAGTGGCACATCCGGTAAAGTACACAAGTTATGCACAAGGGTTCCAAGTCTCCATTTCCCATCTTCAGGGGAGAGGAGATGTTTCACAAGTGAGGTGGAAAAGTGCTGCAGTTATAGCTCCTTTCTCTCTCTCTGTCTCTCATTTACTCACTCTCTCTTACTCTATCAAAAGCAAATGGTTGGCAGGAACAGAGGAGGCATACAAGTACCAGCGATAACCCTGGCAGCAAAGATGAGGGAAGACAGACAGGCAAACAGATAGAAAAATAGCAAGAGGAAGAAAGAAAGGAGAGAAAGAAAAAAGGAACAGGAGATCTTCAAATTAAAACAGACTAAATAGACTCGATAAGTAAACATTTAACCTGGGAGTTTTATTGCTGTTGTTCTAAAGGACATAGCTGGGACAACTACCAACATATTAATCACATTTGTAGATCAGATACTAATATTTGTTTTTTTTAATATTTATTTATTCCCTTTAGTTGCCCTTGTTTTATTGCTGTAGTTATTACTGATGTCATCATTGTTGGATAGGACAGAGAGAAATGGAGAGAGGAGGGGAAGACAGAGAGGGGGAGAGAAAGATACCTGCAGACCTGCTTCACCGTGTATGAAGTGACTCCCCTGCAGGTGGGGAGCCAGGGGCTTGAACCAGGATCCTCACGCCAGTCCTTACACTTTGTGCACCTGCACTTAACCCGCTGTGCTACCGCCTGACTCCCTTTTTTTTTTTTTTTTTTCTTTTACCAGAGCATCAGCTCTGGCTTATGGTGGTCTGGAGGATTGAACCTGAGACTTTGGAGCCTCAAGCATGAGAGTCTCTCTGTATAACCATTATGCTATCTACCCCTACCCCTAATATTAGTTAAATGCTAAGTTGCTGTTTTTGGAAACTGTTCTGTGGCTGTACAAAAATATCTTTTTTTTTAAGAACTGCACACTGAATTATTCAGAGAAAAAGAGCCATCAATCAAGTCTGAAACTAATTCGCACATAATTGAAGATAAAAGGTATCCTTACGGGTGGAGGGTAGATAGCATAATGGTTATGCAAACAGACTCTCAGGCCCGAGGCTCCAAAGTCCCAGGTTCAATCCCCCTGCACTGCCATAAGCCAGAGCTCTGTTAAAAAATAAAAAATAAAAATAATAATAAAAGGTATCCTTACACACAAACGTGTGCTTTATATGTATCTCCATATATGCCTGTATGGATAAAAACACACACACATGGACAAAGTAAGGGAAAGAAAGAGGGTGGAGATAGGAATGGATGAAAGGAGGAGATATAAGAAAAAGGGTGAACTCAGGCAAAAACTAGTAAAGTCATGGGCCCCCTGGAATATACCTAAAATAGACCTACTAACTTTTTCCAAAATGGAGACCCCAAATCTCCATCTGCAATATTCTTTCTTTTAGGTTCATGATTAGTCAACAATTTGTTCTGCTTTATATCTTAATTCTTTTCCAGCCACCAGGTTCCAGATGCTACCATGATGCCATACTGACTTCCCTGGGCAGACCACCCCACAAATGTGTCCTGGAGCCCCGCCTCCCCAGGCCCCTGCCCCACTGGGGAAAGAGAGAGACAGGCTGAGAGTATGAATTGACCTGCCAACATCCATGTTCAGCAAAGGAACAATTACAGAAGCCAGATTTTCCACCTTCTGTACCCCATAATGACCCTGGATCCATACTCCCAGAGGGATAAAGAATAGGAAAGCTATCAAGGGAGGGGATGGGATACGGAACTCTGGTGGTGGGAATTGTGTGGATGGAATTGTACCCCTCTTATCCTATGGTCTTGTCAGTATTTCCATTTTATTTATAAAAAGGGAAAATACTAAAATAGTAACAGAAAAAAAGAGTGAGTGAGCAAGATAACATCAAAGTAAATGTGGAAAAATACAGTTGAGAAATCTGAGTGAAGGGATCATGAAGGTTTGCATTAATCTTGAAATGTTCCAGTGAGTTGCAAATTACTCCAAAATGAAAAAAACAAAACTAAGTAGAAAGTAAAACATATATACCTAAAGAAAAACTAAATTTTGGACAGAGAGGTGCTGGACTCTTGGGTGTGAGGGTCTTGAGTTTGATACCCAACAACACATGTGCTATAGTTATCTCTTATCTTCCTCTTATTGATAGACTCTTTAAATTTTTTTAAATTTATTTTTCCCTTTTGTTGCCTTTGTTGTTTTATTATTGTAGTTGTTATTGTTGTTATTGATGTTGTTGTTGTTGGATAGGACAGAGAGAAATGGAGAGGGAAGGGGAAGACAGAGGGGGACAGAAGATGGACATCTGCAGACCTGCTTCACTGTCTGTAAAGTGACACCCCTGCAGGTGGGGAGCCCCTGCAGGTGAGGAGCCAGAGGCTCGAACAGGGATCCTATGCCAGTCCTTGCACTTCACGCCATGTGCGCTTAACCCTCTGCGCTACCGCCCAACTCCCTGGTAAATAGACTTTTAAAAAATGGCTAAATCGGGAGTCGGGCGGTAGCGCAGCGGGTTAAGCGCAGGTGGCACAAAGCACAAGGACCGGCATAAAGATCCCGGTTCAAACCCCGGCCCCCCACCTGCAGGGGAGTCGCTTCACAGGCGGTGAAGCAGGTCTGCAGGTATCTATCTTTCTCTCCTCCTCTCTGTCTTCCCCTCCTCTCTCCATTTCTCTCTGCCCTATCCAACAATGACAACAACAATAATAACTACAACAATAAAACAACAAGGGCAACAAAAGGGAATAAATAAATAAAATAAATATTTAAAAAAAAAGGCTAAATCACCCCAATGCTCAACTTTGTCACCATCTTCTCAGATAATACTTTTAGTCCACCCTCATGCTAACTATCAGGCTCAGGCAAAAATTACTAAAGTCACGGGCCACATGGAACAATCCTAAAAACAGAATTCCCCCCCCCCAAAAAAAAAACCCAAAATTCCCAGCTTCCTCCCACATGAAGACCCCTAGTTTCATTTGACCTGTTCCCACATTTGGGTGTCTGTTTATTGAACAATTTGCTTTATATCATACCACATTTCAGCCACCAAGTTGCAGGTGCTACTATGATGCCATCCTGACCTCCCTGGACAGATGATCTCACCAATGTGTCCTAGAATCTCACCTCTCCAGAGAAAAGATAGAAACAGGCTGGGGGGAGTCAGGCGGTAGTGCAGCAGGTTAAGCGCAAGGACTGGCGTAAGGATCCCGGTTTGAGCCCCCGGCTCCCCACCTGCAGGGGAGTTGCTTCACAAGCAATGAAGCTGGTCTGCAGGTGTCTATCTTTCTCTCTCCCTGTCTTCCTCTCCTATCTCCATTTCTCTGTCCTATCCAACAACAATGACAACAATAATAACTACAACAATAAAACAACAAGGGCAACAAAAGGGAATAAATAAATCAATATATAAAAAGAAAGAAAGAGGGAGTCGGGCAGTAGTGCAGCAGGTTAAGCGCAGGTGGAACAAAGCACAAGGACTGGCCTAAGGATCCCGGTTCAAGCCCCCGGCTCCCCACCTGCTGGGGAGTCACTTCACAGGCAGGTGAAGCAGGTCTGCAGGTGTCTTTCTCTCCCCATCTCTGTCTTCCCCTCCTCTTTCCATTCCTCTCCACGACTTCAACAACTACAACTTCAATGACAACAACAACAATAACTACAATAATATGCAAGGGCAACGAAAGGGAATAAATAAATAAATAAGTAAATAAACAATATCTTAAAAAAGAAAGGGAGGAAGGAAGGAAAAAAGAAAGAAGAGAAGAGAAGAGAAGAGAAGAGAAGAGAAGAGAAGAGAAGAGAAAAGGAGAGGGAAGAGAAGAGAAGAGAAAAAGAAAAGAAAAAGAAAGGGAAAGGAAAGGAAAGGAAAGGAAAGGAAAGGAAAGGAAAGGAAAGGAAAGGAAAGGAAAGGAAAGGAAAGGAAAGGAAAGGAAAGGAAAGGAAAGGAAAGGAAAGGAAAGAGGCTCTGGGTATGGATCATGCTGCCAACATCCATGTCCAGCAGAGAAGCAATTACAGAAGCCAGACCTTCTACCTTCTGCACCTCATAGAGGATTTTGATCCACTCCCAGAGAGGGATAAAGAATAGGGAAGTTTCCAATAAAGGGGATGGGACACAAAACTGGTGGTGGGAGCTGTGTGGAATTGGACCCCTGTTATAATCTTGTTAATCATTATTAAATCACTAATAAATTTTTAATATTTATTCATTTACTTATTCCCTTTTGTTGCCCTTGTTTTATTGTTGTAATTATTATTGTTGTTATAGATGTCATCATTGTTGGGTAGGACAGAGAGAAATGGAGAGAAGAGGGGAAGACAGAGAGGGGGAAAGGTAGACACCTGCAGACCTGCTTCACCGCTTGTGAAATGACTCCCCTGCAGGTAGGGAGCCAGGGGATTGAACCGGGATCCTTATGCTGGTCCTTGCACTTGGTGCCATGTGTGCTTTACCCGCTGCACTACCGCCCGACTCCCCAATAAAGAAAAAAAAATTTTAAAGCTCTAATGCAAACGGGGTAAATTGTAGCATAAGCTAAGTAGGAGAACAAGGCAAGTCTGTATTCGCACACTGATGAGAATTAAAGCTAAAAAAACTGCCTTGGCTGTTGGCTGCCCCACTTGCCCAACTGGGTTTGATGTTGAGTTAATAATCACTGCACTGTTGAGAGGTGTTCTTGAAAATCAAGTTCACCTTGCAGCCCCGTCCTCTCATTTAATAATGAAGGCACAATTTAATTCAGTCTCCCCTAAAATTAGAACCAGAGAGTATTATGTTAGCCACTGAGGATTAACTAGCATCAATATGGTTTACGCAAAGAAGCCTAGGAACACAACATTCAAGCAAGTGCATTTTAAGATTAATACACTCCAGAGGTCTTATGTAAGAAAAGCACCACAAGGCTTCACAAGCAATAAAGATAATGAATTTACTTATGATTACTTGGGGGGAGCAGATGTTGAGTTAATTATAAGTTCAACTTTTTTCCTCTTGCTCTAATCTCATTAATTCCAGATTTACTTGAACTGGCTCACATCTGAATTCTGATTTCGTGATGTGTGACTAATACCACTTCCATCAGGTCCACTTACAGTCAGTCAGTTTTGTAGTAAGAGAATGTAGAAACGTGATTTTATTCCACAGGCAGACAAGTCACAAGGACACGTTTCTGAAGTGAGAATGAAATTCATCAGACAACTTGGGGGTTTAATGAATTATGACCCTGAGCATGTTCTTCATGCTGGGTCATTTTTGCCAACTGAGAGAAAATTAAAAAGCTGATTTAAAAGGCCAGAGGATCAGATCGAACAAATAACGAAAGGACTGATAATGCAGCTGTCTCTCATTTCCACCTCCCCTCCTGAATCAAAGCCCTCAAAGTTGACACAGAACCACCAAGATAGTTGGAGAGTCCTCTGGGTTTAGGGAACCCTCCCTTTCCAGCCTCGGCCTTAGGCTGGTCAAGGAGCCTGAAGGCTAACATGCCCCCTGGTGTTCTACTAGATAGCACCAGGCCCTTCGCAGCCCTGAAGCTCTTCTGGGGCTTTATTTTTCCCACTGAAATAAATCCTGTTCCCAATTTGTACGTCAGCCATTTTGAACTACATTTATTCTATTAGACTTCTCGCATTTTACTTCTTCATTTTTTCCCCCTGTACTATAAAAAACAGATACTTACTGTGTCCACTGGAAAACAATACAAACACCCATATACTATGGTTGATTTAACATCATTAATATACTCAAGCAGCAGATTATAAACTTAAAGAGGCAAAGAAACTTGTAAAATTTCCCTTAGCACATTTGGTTTTGTATAAGCTTTTGGAATCATGTTAATGTTCAACAAATGCAAAAAAAAAAAATAACATAAATAAAGTCAACACGGATGTGGGGAGAGAGGGATCCTGAAACTAAATACAGGGGCCAGGAAGTGGCACACCTGGTTAAGTGCAGACACTACAGTTCAGAAGGACCTAGGTTCAATCCCCTGGGTCCCCATCTGCAGAGGGAAAGCTTTACAAGTGATGAAGCAGGGCTGCAGGTATCTCTGTCTCTCTCCCTCTCTGTTTCCTCCTGCCCTCTCAATTTCTGTCTCTGTCCAGTAATAAATAAGTAAAAATATTTTTAAAGGAAACTAAATGAGAAATGTTAAGCATGTACGAACTATTTTATTTACTGGTGACTATGAAACATTAATCCCCCCAAAAAGGGGGAAAATGTTTTTAAAAAACTAAATACAAATGTTTTCACTTATATGTTATTTAAGATAAATAACATAACCACACTAAACTGCTTTTTACGTACTTAATGAGCGAGAAAACCAAAGCATCACTCTAGCACATGTGATGCCAGAGATCAAGCACAGGGCCTCATGCTTGAGAGTCCACACTGTATTCACTGTACCACCCAGGCAGACACCACACTGAATGTTTATAAACAGAATTAACCCAAGGGGGCTGGACAATGACACACCTAGTTAAGCAAACAGAGGACAAAGCACAAGGATCCAGGTTTAAGCCCCTGCTCCCCACCTGCAGGAGGATGCTTCACAAGTGGTGATAACCCTGGAGGAAAAAAAAAAAAGACCCAAGTAATTTTTGGATATGGAACTTTGACTACTCACAAGCAATCTTGAAAACTAATAGGTGGTCTTCATAAGCATTGAGACTAGCATACCTAAAACATATCTGTAAATCAGGACTGATCAAATGTAAATGTGAATGTTTTCTGTGGGACAGGCTCTCACTAGGGAAGAAGTGAGATACAAACAAAAATGAAGGTCACCAAGGAAAAACATGTGGGAGGGCTATATTGGAACTGGGGATACCTATAAAAACTCATCTTTATTGTTGTAGCTGTATCTATGTATTTTTCAATCCCTTCTGCTGAGGTCAAGAAGCAATGACATTCTGGTATAGCAGTGATTCCATATCTTAACTTTCAAGTACTAATCCCCACTTTAAAAAAGTCAGGGCTCCTTAAAGAAATAGTTAATTCCAAAGCTGGGGTGAGGTAAAGGTAACATGGCCCTGGAGATATAATTTTTTCCAAAATGGAATAAAGTAACAAAAACCTATGAGCATATCAAAAGGACACAGAAAAATAGTTTCAAGGTGCTCCTACTGGCCCTGGAGATTATTTGAGCAGCACAATAATTAAGAGTAGAAAGTGGGAGTCGGGCGGTAGCACAGCGGGTTAAGCGCAGGTGGTGCAAAGCGCAAGAACCAGCTTTAGGATCCTGGTTCAAGCCCCCGGCTCCCCACCTGCAGGGGATTTGCTTCACAAGCGGTGAAGCAGGTCTCCAGGTGTCTGTTTTTTCTCTCCCCATCTTCCCCTCCTCTCTCCATTTCTCTCTGTCCTATCCAACAACGACAACATCAATAACAACAACAATTTTTAAAAGGGCAACAAAAGGGAATGAATAAATAAATAAATAAATATTTTTGAAAAAAGTAGAAAGCACGCGGGAGTCGGGCAGTAGTGCAGTGGGTTAAGCGCATGTGGCACGAAGCACAAGGGCCAGCTTAAGGATCCCGGTTTGAGTCCCTGGCTCCCCACCTACAGGGGAGTCACTTCACAGGTGGTGAAGCAAGTCTGCAGGTGTCTTTCTCTCCCCGTCTTCCCCTTCTCTCTCCATTTCTCTCTGTCCTATCCAACAATGACAACATCAATAACAATAACAATAATAACTACAACAATAAAAACAAGGACAACAAAAGAGAAAATAATTTTAAAAAAAATTTTAAAGAGTATAAAGCACATCATTATAACAGATGTTGATAAAACAATAAAGAAGGGGTCATAATCCAGCAATACCACTCTTATACATTTATCTAAAGGACACTGAAACACTAATTAGAAGGAATATATATGCACGTCTATGTTCACAGCTACATTATTCAGTTTACTGAGGAGTGGAAGCAACCAAAATGCCCATCAAAAGATGACTGGCTAGAGAGGTTATGGGATCCATATTCCCTGGAATATTACTCTGCAATGAAAAAGGATGATATTGGGGACTGGGTGGTGGTGCACCTGGTTTGAGTGCATATTATAATTCTCAAGG